>NC_138776.1:203858808-205058808 GCF_965119305.1 Pelophylax lessonae | reverse complement strand
TCCCTGACACATTGCTGTGATAAGCTAAAGATGCCTAAGTCGGAAACCTTCAGGTTTCACCAAATCCTTCACTTTTTACAATCAATTTCTGCAGGGATGGTTCCCCCAATGTCATTTACGGTATATGAGACGTGGTGCGGAAACTCGGAGGCACAAAGGGGTGGCATTTCCTTGATATACATGGCTCTAATGTCTGATGGATCTAAACTACCCTACATGGAAGCATGGGAAAAGGACCTGGCGGAGTCATGGGAGGCAGAGGAATGGGGACATATGTTTTTTCGCTCTTTTAAAGGAATCAAAAACATATCCCTGATTGAGGCAAACATAAAAGTCTCAACTCGCTGGTACTTGGTGCCTACGAGACTTCATAAAATGTTTCCCTCTTCCTCTCCACTATGTTTCAGAGGCTGCCAGAGTCCGGGTAATATGCTCCACGTGTGGTGGGATTGTCCACAACTGAGAGGCACATGGAATAGAGTATTCCACATGATATCCAAAGTCATTGGACTCAGAATCCCTAGACAAGCGGCCATTGCATTACTAAACGCCAGAGTACCTAAAATACCCAAACATACGCAACAACTATTGTTTTTTGTTTTTCTGGGGACCAAAATGACAATTGCGGCAGCATGGAAGCAACGAACGGTGTCTATCAGAAAAATCAGAAATAAAATTACGTGGATCATGTCACAAGAAAAGATGGTAGCCAGCCTAACGGACACAGTTACTAAGTTTGAAAGGATCTGGGAACCATGGGCAGCCTATTTGGGAATATCATTTGTTCCGGGCCTGCCTTAAACTACCAATTCTGGGCGTGCCTCTCCGGTTCGCAGCTGCTTCCTCCCTCCCCTTCTTTTTCTTTCCCCCGCTCTTACCCACTCTCCTTCTTTTCTCTCTATCCCTCTCATTCTGAACTGGGTCGTTTAATCTTCACAAGTTTTTTTGCCTGAGTTTGTCTACATGAATTCCACCCTCCTCTCCTGGATCTGCCCGGGGAGGGAGGGTCGTGGATGGGGTTTTGTAGTCTCCCTTTTTTTGTTTTTTGTCTTATCCAGTTTTGGGACGTTTTAAGTCTTTTTGCTCAGGGTCTAGTCTGGACTTGATATAGCCTGGATGTTCCCTTTCTTTGGATTACCTTTTCTGATCATAGCTAGTATCCTAATTCTTGGAAATGTTATGGTTTGATGTCCTGTTACTAGAGCAATTCAAGCATTCCGAATGTTTTCAGAACCCTTCTCACATGTTATTGTAGTTTGTAACCCAGTTCATATCTGCTATGCTTGTTGTTGTATTTGTTGTGTTCTTGTTCTTATTACAACAAAATAAAAATTTGTGAAAGAAATTAAATGAATTTAAGCTGCTAGCATTGTTCACAATCCCAATCATGTGCTAACTAAATCAATACACAATACAGTAAATGCTGCCCTATGTGAATGCTAAATGACTATACAATCAGAATATAACAATATCAAAATAATATTAAAAGATGCATAAATATAGTGAAAAATTGTCCAACATATAGTGAAATATTGTCCAACATATAGTGAAATATTGTCCAACAATGTGCAATCACTATATATTAATGAAATAGTCTATGCAAATGATTGCTTGCAATGAAAGTATAAAGAAAAAAAATCTAAAAATTTAGGAAAAACACACAGTGCTTGATCTGCCGTGCAATTCCTTCTCAGTGCAAAAAACAATAATATGCCACCTCGATGTGCTCCCCCCCCCCCCACCAGGAATATTCTCACCTGGGGTAATGTGATCACCGCGATTCAGCGTGATCCAAACCAGCTTTTTAGGCCACTGTTGGCTATATCCAACTTCTCCAACCTCCTTCTAGGCTCCTCATTACGGATTGTAGTATCCCGATATATTGATTGAAAAACAAGAAAAGCCAGTAGTACTTATACCCTTTTTAGAATTGCATTTATTAAAAAAATCACAGGATACTCACTCTTTACAGGTGCTTTCAGCGCACCAAACCAACACAAGCGTTCCCATTTCAAAGATACATAGTTTTTGGGACAATCAGTGTAAGCAGCAGCCTCACAGACAAACCTAGCCTCCAGCTCCACGTTGGTTCCTAGGTGTCGTCACCGTCCTGGCCCCTCCCCTATGCCTATCGACACAGGGTCTTGTGTCTTCCTCAATTGGACGGTAGGGCTGTCAGTCAAAATTGTTGTGGAATTTTTCCTCAGGTACAAAATACCTGTTACCTGTTAGTCAGTGATACCAAATCAGACAATATATAGCTATATATATAATGAGATCAGACAAGACTCAAGATGGCTGAATCATAGTGACCTGATTTATTACAACATTGCTGGAGTTTATATATACTCAAATATGGGTTTGTCATTACAATCTGACGTACAGAAATGGGTTGTTATTAACATCTTTTATCCAATAAAAGTTAACAACTAATTATAGTAAGCATTATGTCAATCTAGATCGTGATTCTCTGTCATAAAGGGAAATTTCTTGGTGACACACAATAAAAGTTCCAAAGGGGCTTTTTAGAAGATATTATTGGCTTTGTGGTCAGCTGTCCAGACAGAGTTGATATTCTGAGAGATAGGGAATTTCCACTGTTTCGGTCATCTGATATATTCTTAGCCTTTGCAAGCTCAGTGACACATGTAAAGAAATCAAAGTAAGATGAGATTAACTCAAAAGACATTTTGTTTAAGATAACCATTCTAAATGCCAGTCAATGCATCCTTTAAAGGCCAATAAGGTATCCAGAAAATGCGAGATAGGTATGCCACGACATCTCCCCCCTCTTGAGAATTTATTGATCAAGCTAACTAACTACCTATTCCGCTTATCAGATTCATCCAAGGGAGCAGCCCCTTACGCTTGGAACACTGGCCCAGAGGGCAAACCTCAGTGGGGGGTGTCCGAGTCTTGGTAAGGTTCTGAGGTGGAGATTACTTCATACATGGGGGTTTGAGGTGACAGATGTCTCATTACAGCATACTCAGCATCATCAATCCCTTCTTATTTCCGTATTGAGTTGAAATAGGTTGTCTCCTTGGCCTTGGTAACCTTATCAACCAAACACATAATTATTTTAATTCAACAGATAACTAGAGATCATAATTATCATAAACATCAATATGAATACACCACTTTCATTATTTTAGGGGATAAAGCAAAACCTCCAAAAGACTGTGTTCATTAAGATGGGCGGACACTATTGGAAATAAAGAGGCTATAGTACCTGTTCCTGTGACACACTGAGAAAGTCAACTATGGGCCTTATTGCCACAGAAACAATAGATTCCCAACCCTGAATGTGACCACCCTGGGGTGAAAATGGGTATTAATAACTTTTCTGCATAATACCCCAGTTTCTGTCTGAACAACAGAAACCTGAGGGCTTCCCCTAGGTGAGAAATGTCCATATTGTCATTCAATATGGCTCATATTTTATGTTTAACAGTTTCATTTCTGTAATGCATGCATGTTTCATTTCATGGGCTGTTCACAGTCAGCTGTGGGCAGGATATGTTTATCAGTGCTTGTGAACAGTCCACCCTCCCTACATCAGTTTTTTCCATAGAACTCTATACACACTGTAGAATTCTTGAAACCTGCGACTTTTGGGGGAATTAACATGTCCTTTCGTGCACTGGTAATGTTTCTATAGGATTTTGAAAACTCTGTCTGATTTAGATCCTCTAATGCAAGTGGGTTTACTAGCACAGGTACTATAGCCTCTTTATTTCCAATAGTGTCCGCCCATCTTAATGAACACAGTCTTTTGGAGGTTTTGCTTTATCCCCTAAAATAATGAAAGTGGTGTATTCATATTGATGTTTATGATAATTATGATCTCTAGTTATCTGTTGAATTAAAATAATTATGTGTTTGGTTGATAAGGTTACCAAGGCCAAGGAGACAACCTATTTCAACTCAATACGGAAATAAGAAGGGATTGATGATGCTGAGTATGCTGTAATGAGACATCTGTCACCTCAAACCCCCATGTATGAAGTAATCTCCGCCTCAGAACCTTACCAAGACTCGGACACCCCCCACTGAGGTTTGCCCTCTGGGCCAGTGTTCCAAGCGTAAGGGGCTGCTCCCTTGGATGAATCTGATAAGCGGAATAGGTAGTTAGTTAGCCTGATCAATAACTTCTCAAGAGGGGGGAGATGTCGTGGCATACCTATCTCGCATTTTCTGGATACCTTATTTACTGTCTATCTGGGGGAGAGGGGCTGGCTGCAATTCTTTGCTCTAATGTCCTGTCTTTACACTATTTGTAGTAGGTCACTTTTTATACACCCATAATGACAGGAAGTAATGTACTTTTATCTTTCAAACAAAAAACCTCTAAGAACTTTGTCCCGAAATTCAAAAATCTTATCAGAGGTTCCCCTTTGGTTACGGAGGGTGCCCCTGAAATACCACTTAATAAACCATAATTATATAAAAAAGTTATTCTATTTTAAAACTTTTGGCTCAGTGCCAATAGGGTTCAATGGTCATGTTAATTGCGGTAACCCTTAATGTCTAAACAAAGATTCCTGGTTTAAAGGGCAACCTATTATTTTTCATCTTAGTTTAATTTAATACAAAATAACCCCCAAAATATCATATGCCGTTCATTTATCATATAAAGAAACAATCTTTTTTTTTTTTTTTCCCTCTTTCTCCGAGCTCACGGAGAAGGAACCTCTTCGCTTCCCCTTTTTATATTAAAGACACAGCTTCATACAATCTGTCTCAAAATAAACAGGCTTTTGAATTAAAGGGCAACGATCATCCTTACATTCTTCTTCATACTCTCCTGCTTCCCTATTTCTGCAACTGATTTTAAGTTTGTTCTTGCCAAATCTGTTTCATATACTTTACAAAAATCTGCCATATCCTATCTTATCTTATCCTACAACTAGGATTATTAGCTGTCCAACTACAGAACACTTTAATTGGCTGTGTAGCCCAAAAACTATGCTCCCAGAGCATTTAATCTTCGAATGCAAACTCCCTGGTTTGCCCCATTTATCTGGTAACCCTGTTACCCATACACTCTAAGGCCATGGTCCTAATGACCTTTCCCATCGACCCCTGGTTGCTATCTACGGAAACCCAGTTTCCCATTTCCAGAGATGTATAGTAACGAAGTAGAACTACTTAAGTACTGTACTTAAGTACCGAAATGCGGTATCTGTACTTTCCTAGAGTAGAATTTTTTTCTCCTACTTCTACTTTTACTTCACTACATTTTTTCGATGATTTCGATACTTCTACTCAAGTATTTTTTTTTTGTGCTGCATAGTTACTAGTTACTTTTAAAAAAATTACCACTGCCAGAACAGTAGATGGCAGGTTGCATAAAGCTCAAAAAAATGTGTATAATGTCATTTGTAAATCAGCGCATACGAAAATAAAGGCTGTGTATAATAAAAGCTGCTATACCAAATCTTTCCAATAAAAAGAAAATATGAAACAAACAAATAAATGGTGCTACAGCGCTTAAAGTGCATCAAGAAACTACTAACAAACACAGGTTAATCATTTGAATAAATCATTTGAAATAATAAAAACAATATGATGTTCAAACTTTTGACTTATTTCTTTAATAACTACATAACACAGTACTTGTACTTCTACTTTCAGTACTTGAGTAGAATTTTTTTTTCAAAACTACTGGTACTTTTTACTTTTAGTACTTAAGTAGCAAATTTTTTGAAAAAACTACTTGCAATACTTAAGTAAAAAAAATGTTGAATACTTTAGTACTTCTACTTAAGTAACTTTTTCTGCGAGCACTTCCACTTCTACTCAAGTAATTTTTTGATCGAGCACTTGTACTTTTACTCAAGTAGAAATTTCGAGTACTTTATACAAGTCTGCCCATTTCACTGTTATCCAAAAAATAGAATAACTACCTCTAACTTCCAAGTTCTCTGTGACTTGGAATTACCTCTAACTTCCGAGTTCTCTGTGACTTGGAATTACCTCTAACTTCCGAGTTCTCTGTGACTTGGAATTACCTCTAACTTCCGAGTTCTCTGTGACTTGGAATTACTGCTAACTTCCGAGTTCTCTGTGACTTGGAATTACCTCTAACTTCCGAGTTCTCTGTGACTTGGAATTACCTCTAACTTCCGAGTTCTCTGTGACTTGGAATTACCGCTAACTTCCAAGTTCTCTGTGACTTGGGATTACCTCTAACTTCCGAGTTCTCTGTGACTTGGAATTACCTCTAACTTCCAAGTTCTCTGTGACTTGGGATTACCTCTAACTTCCGAGTTCTCTGTGACTCAGAATTACCCTCTAACTTCCGAGTTCTCTGTGACTCGGAATTACCTCTAACTTCCGAGTTCTCTGTGACTCGGAATTACCCTCTAACTTCCGAGTTCTCTGTGACTCGGAATTAAAAACAGCCTATTACCATATGCATATGTTTACATATATACTATAACATAGAGATAGAAACCTTTACATGTATATGAAATGTCAGGCTAAAACAGTCATATACATTCAATGCTTGCCACGTCTCAAATGGACACTCCGAAATGAGACCGCTTTACCAGAACACAACTGGGGGGTCACGTTCCTGCGTGTCCAAGACACCCACAGTGGTGAGGATTGACCCAACCTCACCTTTCGCAACAAATGTTAGTAGCAATATACACCGACTAAGGGTTTAGGTTCTTTAAGAGGGTATTACGTCAAAAATAAAACAGAGTTACCTGGACGTCATTGGATGGACTGAAAAACATTGTAAGCAGACAATGGGCTTACCTGGCCAGATATTTTCAGTGTATCCAATGCAGTCCAGATGTCTCACTCCGTCCGCAGATGACGTCACCTCTCCTGGGCTCAAGCTCGCCAAATTGTTGTGGAATTTTTCCTCAGGTACAAAATACCTGTTACCTGTTAGTCAGTGATACCAAATCAGACAATATATAGCTATATATATAATGAGATCAGACAAGACTCAAGATGGCTGAATCATAGTGACCTGATTTATTACAACATTGCTGGAGTTTATATATACTCAAATATGGGTTTGTCATTACAATCTGACGTACAGAAATGGGTTGTTATTAACATCTTTTATCCAATCAAAGTTAACAACTAATTATAGTAAGCATTATGTCAATCTAGATCGTGATTCTCTGTCATAAAGGGAAATTTCTTGGTGACACACAATAAAAGTTCCAAAGGGGCTTTTTAGAAGATATTATTGGCTTTGTGGTCAGCTGTCCAGACAGAGTTGATATTCTGAGAGATAGGGAATTTCCACTGTTTCGGTCATCTGATATATTCTTAGCCTTTGCAAGCTCAGTGACACATGTAAAGAAATCAAAGTAAGATGAGATTAACTCAAAAGACATTTTGTTTAAGATAACCATTCTAAATCCCAGTCAATGCATCCTGTAAAGGCCAATAAGGTATCCAGAAAATGCGAGATAGGTATGCCACGACAATATATACCCAGGTCGGCGCCATACTCTTGAAGGTCACAGATGCCACCATTTGTTTGTGGTCCTCAACTACTATACTTTTAACGTTATTTAGCTATAAGATTTAACCCTTCTGGTAGAATACCTACAGGCAGTGACTAATATATTGGCTGCTGCTTACCTTCATGAATCCCTAATAGCTATATATCATATTTAAAATGAAAACGCTAAACGAATATGCAAATATATCTAGCACCTAGTACACATATATTCCCATCCCATACATAACTAACAACTTTTCACTTATTTTCTATTTTATTTATGTAGCGGGGTTAAATATGCCTAAAGATACTGTTGATATGTGAGAAGGAATTAGGCTCCCTCTAGTGGTAGCTGCATGGAATTTCCCGGGCTGTGACTTCCTTTTTGGCTAGATGAAGAGACTACATCTCCCAGTGTGCATTGTAAGATCCAGGGTGCACGGCTGCACCGCACAGCTTTATGGGGGAAGTTATTTAAAGGAAGGGAGGGGCCAGACTCGGCCTCTTTCTGCGCTGGACTCCGAAGAACCAAGAAGCTAGAGCTGAGGACTGATGCTGGATATTAGGCCAAAGCCTCTAAGCCTGGAGTGACGACGTTGAACCATTCTATCTCAAGCACGAGACACATTTCCGGAGCTCGTACCGCTGTTCGCAGAGACTGGAGGCATCCACCAAAGACAGACCTCGCGCAGCTGAACACGGAGGCAGAGACTAAGATCGCAGTGGAGCGCGCCAAAGAGACACTCCTGTTGGTGAGAGGGCACCTGCCCAACAACTGACTTATCTGCCAAAGAAGTAGCTTTATCTACAGATAGCGGTAGCGTAACAGAAGGTGATAAACCCCGGGGTAGATCAGCATCCTCTCTCAGGAGACTCATAGACAAACAATAATAGCTATAAAGGAGTCGCCAGAGGCCTATCTCTCTCACAGAAGTTATTGCTCAGTTACACAGACACCCTGCGGTGACAACCAACAACTCACGGCTCTTTCTCTTCTCTTTTGATCTACATTCCTAATGCGGATTACAAATATATCTGCGCACTAATTTTGCTAGCGAAGATTCAAAGAAGAAGAAAGAAGAGAACTCTGGGGGAGGGACTCGGAGAGGTCTACCTATTTTGTACTGTGTTTAGCATTAGTGAAGGAGGAGTGTGGGGACATTTCTTTTATCTCTTTTAAAACTGATTTAAGTAACCTTTTATGGACTTGTATTGCATTGTATCTCCCTTGCTTAATTTGATACATAGTAAATCAAGCTTTGATTAATTACAATCCTGTGTGCTGTTCCATTGTGTCACCCAGAAGGACTACCATTGAAGAAGGTAACAAGTCACTGTTGCATATTGAAGTATTGTATTCCAATCTGTGTATCCATTTGATAGTCCAGTCCTATTCTGGGTCAGTTGTGCCTGAGGAGGGATCGAGCCAATTTGATTGGGTTGTTAGGCAGGGTGTAGACCCAACAACATAATTAGCAGCTCCTGCGGGGGTGGTGCTACACGTGGCGGCTCGTCCGGGATTTCTACAGTCCTGCAACACAACCCTCTCAGCCACAGAATCCCCTCCCACGCAGAAATGGATCCTGCCGCTGCAGTGGTGCAAGGAAGAGAATGTCACAGTGGAAAATGGCCTGGTGGTGGAAAACAAAGGAGAAGTCTGGACTGAAGAAAAGCTCCTCCCTGTTTTAAGGGCACTATCCACAGACAGGAAATTCTGGGTGATTGACATAAAAACCGACACCACCGTCCCACACACGTATGCACTGTGTGAGTGGAGGAAAGGGGTCCCTGACTATTTTAATGGAAACAGTGTAAAAACTACTGACCAAACAGAACTTTTCCTAATACATCCAGGAGTTCCTACTGCAGGTCCCTCATCCACCACTCCTGGGGTATCCAGCCACGAGAAAGGTGTCCAAGAAGGGCAACCCGAGTCATCACCTTTGTCGACTTTTAGCTCAGAACTGTGTGCTGTTCTTGGGGAGATTGTAGCAAAATGTAGTAAGGACTCCCCAAGCTATCTGATGACTGGATATAGGAAACTCCGGACATTCTCTGGGAAACAGCCTGTGCCTTCAGCAGAAGATGGGTTCGAGGAGTGGTTAGACACCGCCACTCAGGCTTTGGAGGAATGGGAGGTACCAGAACAGCACAAGAAGCAGAGAATCACAGAGAGTTTAAGGGGACCTGCATTAGAGGCTGTACGTAATCTAAAGCTTAGCAAGAAGAACTGCACTGCACAGGATTATTTGGACATTCTGCAAGATGTGTTTGGTCGGACGGAGAACGTGGCTGAACTTCTCTACCAGTTGGACCACTGTTATCAAGAAGAGGAGGAGAAGTCTGAATTCATTAAACGTCTGGATAGGATTATCCACCAGATCCTGTTAAAGAAAGGAATAGACCCCCGGAAAGTGGATGAGACTCGTGCACGACAGGTTCTGAAAGTGGCTCAACCTTTAGATCCCATTGCCATACTGTTACGAACTCGTCAAGATGGCGGCATTCTAGAATACCCCGACCTGATTCGAATGGTCAGAGAGGAAGAGGTCATGTTGGATAACAAAAAGAAGAGTCGGCAGTTTGACTCAACTGCCCGAGTTAGAGTGATAAGTGTAGAAGAGGGTGACTCTCAAGTTGAACTTCTAAAGACCCAAGTGTCTCAGTTAATAGAAATGGTGTCCATCCTGACTGGTCAGGTATCCACTCTACCCAAGGGGGGTATATCGGAGAAGCCAGATGAACCTGTTAGCCTCAGCGCAGATCCGGAGCCAAGACCTGCAAGATTGCTAACTTGTTTCAATTGCGGGGGAATCGGGCATGTTAGAGGAGTATGTCCCAGCCCAGGAAAGGTTGCCACGAAACCTCGCAAGCCGGCGGGAAACTTCAGAGGACACCGGTGAAGGAGTCAACCGGGTGTCCGCCAGTCTTAAGGGACTCCAGGAGGCGCGCTGGTTCAGGGATACGGAGTCAGGGGGTCAGGCCCAAACACAATACCCCCAGTTCTAGACTCCAGGTTACTGAGGGAAGGAAAGTCAATGCACACACCGGGTTCAGCGGGGGCCCATACCAAGGAAGAAAAAGGAGAAGAGGGCCTGGGTACAGAGAACTGAATCAGACAACAAGGCTACATCAAGAGAATTCCCAACTAATTTGGTCGGGCCCTCCCCAGTGGTCTCAGTTCAGGTAGAAGGAATCTACACAAGAGCCCTCCTTGATACAGGGGCCCAAGTGACTCTTTTGTATAGAGACTTCTATGATAGACATCTTACCCATCTACCTTTGCAGAAGTTGGAAGATCTGGAGATATGGGGCATCGGGACTCCAAGTTTTCCCTATGACGGGTATCTGCCAATCAAGCTGACCTTTGATCCATCAGTGGCTGGTGAATCGGAAACCTTCGACACCTTAGCGGTGGTCTGTCCTCGTCCACCAGGGGCCAACAAAAGCTCTCTTATCGTAGGAACAAACACTGACCTGGTAAGGCGCCTTCTGATACAGCTGGTCCAGGGACAAGATGCTCCAGCGCCAAGGATCCACCCCATGCTACGGCAGGCCTACCAACGATTAGTGTTGGAGCAAGAGACCCCTCCAGAAGGTGTTGGACGACTCTGGAAGTTGGACAGAGCGGAAAAGGTCCTACAGCCAGGAGAGGTGGCCTGTCTTAAGGCTTCTGTTAAACTCACATGGCAACAACCGGGTCCTTTTATCATCTTTGAATCAGGTCAAAAGGAAAGAGAGAGAGGGATAGAAGTGATCCCTGAAGTGATCCCTTTGAAGGTGTTACAGAAAAACCGTGGAAGGGTTTTAGTGAGTGTCAGAAACACCTCCACTACACCGGTGAAGGTACCGGCCAGAGTGCTCCTGGGCCAAGTTAACCCGGCTACCCCAGTTGCCCCCATTGATCTTAAAGAAGAGGAACAGGGCGAAGCTGTCATAGAGGAGCTCTGCTCTGGAAACGCTTCCCTCCCACCGGAATGGGTGAAGCGGGCCAAGGCACAACTTGCTCGATGGAGGGAAATATTCTCTAAGGACGAGTTTGACGTGGGATGTGCCAGGAGTGCCACTCAGAAGATCCGCCTGAGTGAGGACAAGCCTTTCAGGGAAAGAGTCCGGCGAGTCCCCTTAGGTGACTTAGAAGATCTACGTCAACAGCTGGCAGAACTCAAGAAGACTGGGATTATCCGAAAATCCAGGAGCCCATATGCTTCTCCGATAGTGGTAGTCCGGAAGAAAAATGGATCTCTGAGGCTTTGTATCGACTACCGAACGCTGAACAGAAGAACCATCCCAGACCAGTATACCACTCCTCTAATCGAAGATGCCCTACAGAGTCTGTCAGGGGCGAAGTGGTTCAGTGTGATGGACTTAAAGAGTGGGTATTATCAGATCCCCATGCACCCTGAAGATCGGGAGAAGACGTCCTTCATCACCCCCGTGGGGTTCTTTGAGTTCAATCGCATGCCTCAGGGGTTGTCCGGGGCCCCTGCTACCTTCCAAAGGCTGATGGAAAGGACCGTTGGAGATATGAATTTGATAGAGGTACTGGTATACTTGGATGATGTTATCGTGTTTGGTAGAACTTTGGAAGAACACGAGGAGAGGTTGGAAAAGGTCCTGAAGAGGCTACATGAAGAAGGTCTGAAACTTTCTCCTGAGAAGTGCCAATTCTATCAGTCCTCGGTCCATTACCTGGGCCACATCATGTCTGAAGAAGGGGTGGCCACCGACCCGGACAAGCTGGATGCTGTCGCTTCCTGGCCGAGACCCACAATTGTGACCAAGCTCCGGTCGTTCTTGGGCTTTTGCTCCTATTACAGGAGGTTTGTAGAGGGGTTCACCCAGATTGCCCGACCCTTAAATGAGCTCTTGAAGAACGAAGAAGATGATGTTCCTGAGTTGGTAAAGCCGGCAAAGTCCACCATGGGACCCCGGAAGGCTAAGGAATCCATCCAGGATCAGTGGACCTCGGAATGCGAGGGGGCCTTTGTTCAGCTGAAAAGGACTTTAACCACTGCCCCTGTGTTGGCCTATGCGGACCCCACAAAACCATATGAACTGCATGTCGATGCCAGCCGAGATGGGCTGGGGGGGTACTCTACCAGGAGCATGAGGGTCATCTGCGACCTGTCGCCTACGTAAGCAGAAGTCTACTACCTGCTGAAAGGAATTACCCTACCCACAAACTTGAATTCTTGGCCTTGAAGTGGGCAGTGGTTGACAAACTGAAAGACTACCTGTACGGAGCTGAATTCATTGTCAAGACGGATAATAATCCCCTCACCTATCTGTTGACTACGGCCAAGCTGGATGCAACAGGGCACCGATGGTTGGCTGCCCTCTCTAGCTTCAATTTTAGCTTGAAGTATCGGCCGAGAATTGGAAACAGGGATGAAGATGCCCTATCCAGAAGGTTGCATGCTTCACAGGAACCTGAGGAAGAATGGACTCATTTGGCTCCAGAAGGGGTGCGCGCCCTATATCAGGGAACTGAATTTCGATCCAGAGGAGGGTCAACAGCAGAAGAGATTGGGGTTTCGGCTGTCGGAGTGCCCAAATACTATTGCAGGGTGACCCAGGTTGAAGGGGAAGATTTGCCCCGGCTGTCCAAGAGGGACTTGCGGAAGGAGCAGTTGGAAGACCCTCTGGGAAAACTTCTGTTGGAAGCCTTGGAGATCCAGCGCCGTGAGTTGCTTCTAACTGACTCCCCTCAAGGGGCCCGTCTGTTACATAGAGAGTGGACCCGGTTACAGATCAGAGAAGGAGTGGCCTACCGGAGAGGTCCATCTGAAGATCTGGAGGAGAAGTGGCAACTGTTCTTACCAGCTAAATATAGAGAGGGAGTCCTGGCCGCTCTCCATGATAAACATGGCCATCTGGGGCCCGAAAGAACCTTTCAGCTTGTCAGGGACAGGTTCTACTGGCCTTGTATGAGGGCCGAAGTTGAAGGATACTGTCATTCTTGTGTCCGGTGTATACAAAGGAAGACTTTGCCATGTCAAACAGCCCCAATGGGCCATCTCCAAAGCCAGGGACCCATGGAACTGGTGTGCATTGATTTCCTTTGCTTAGAGCCTGATCTGAGTGGCCAAGGGAATATCCTTGTGGTAACAGACCATTTTACCAGATACGCTCAAGCTTTCCCCACAAGGGATCAGAAGGCCTCAACGGTAGCCAAAGTTCTTGTAGAGAAGTTCTTTGTACACTATGGGCTACCACAACGCCTCCATTCTGACCAGGGAAGGGACTTCGAAAGCAGACTGATCAAGAGACGGTTAGATGTGTTAGGCATTCAAAAGACTAGAACCACTCCCTACCATCCACAAGGGGATGCCCAGCCTGAACAATTTAACAGGACTCTTTTGGACATGTTGGGAACTTTGAGCTCAGAGAAGAAACAGCACTGGGGCAAACATGTAGCTGCCATTGTGCATGCCTACAACAGCACTGTCAGTGATGCTACTGGATATTCCCCTTATCGGCTGATGTTTGGAAGGGAGGCTCGGTTACCAGTGGATTTGGCCTTTGGCATTTCGCCTGATCATACCTCTTCAGCATCGCATAGAGGATATGTGGAACGACTGCGGAAGAGTTTGAGAGCGGCCTATGACAAGGCTCAGGCCATATCTGATCACCGTGGACTGCGGAATAAAAAAAATTTCGACCTAAAAGTTCGGATCCATGACTTGCAACCAGGCAGACAGAGTTTTGTTGAGAAACTTGGGTGTCCCGGGAAAACACAAGTTGGCAAACCGCTGGAAGTCCCAACCTTATGTTATCTGCAAGCAACTACCAAACCTTCCTGTGTACCAAAGTCGGCCTGAAGGAAGTGTGGGTCCATTGAAGGCTTGGCATAGGAACCATTTGCTGCCTCTCTCTGAAGCTGTTCGTATGCCCCCTGTGGAAGATTTGTCAGAGGCCCCTTCGACTTCTCGTTGGTCCAGACCAGTTACCAGATCTCAGACGACCCTCCCAGATGAAAGTTCTCCATCTGAAGACTTGGAAGATGAAGAGGAGGTACCTGACTGGTTGTGGTCATCGCAGTTGTCAGAACCCACACCTGCTTCCCTGTCTTCATCTGACTTGGCTGACAGAGGAGCCCTTCGGGCAGAAGCCCCTGAATTCGTACCTTCTCACATGCTTCCAGAAGAAGTAGCTGAGGATGAAGACCCTGAAGAGGAGGTTGCACCTTTCTCTGAAGAAGAACTCACCGCTCTTGAACCATCAGATTCCTATGTGTTGGGACATGAAGAGGTGGACATTGATGAATCCTCAGAATTGCCTGTTTCTAGTACCTCTGAGAGCATGCCTCCACAGGAACAGAGGGAAAGGAGAGTCATTCACCCACCTAAGAGACTGACCTATGATCAATTGGGTGAATGTTCGGAAGAAGCTGTCTTTACCTCAAAAAGATCTCCTGACCAGCCTAGTTCTTCCACCGCGGATTTGGTGGAGGACAACCCTAGCTCACCCCCGGGCACATCTGTACAAGCCACCCAAGTGTCGGGGGTCTGTGACCAGACATGTCTTCCCTCCCCCGACAATTGGTGGGAGGTTCCCTTGTCGAACCTGTGTTGTAATATGCAGTTGTTGAGTTTGGCTTCTGCTCCTGAAAAGCCAGATAACTCCCTGTTAGGCATATGTTAATGTTTTTGTTGTATAATGCCAACCTATGCACTAGGGTACATACTGTTGACCTCTTTGGGGACCAAAGTTTCTCAAGTGGGGGGAGTGTGTAGCGGGGTTAAATATGCCTAAAGATACTGTTGATATGTGAGAAGGAATTAGGCTCCCTCTAGTGGTAGCTGCATGGAATTTCCCGGGCTGTGACTTCCTTTTTGGCTAGCTGAAGAGACTACATCTCCCAGTGTGCATTGTAAGATCCAGGGTGCACGGCTGCACCGCACAGCTTTATGGGGGAAGTTATTTAAAGGAAAGGAGGGGCCAGGCTCTGCCTCTTTCTGCGCTGGACTCCGAGGAACCAAGAAGCTAGAGCTGAGGACTGATGCTGGATATTAGGCCAAAGCCTCTAAGCCTGGAGTGACGACGTTGAACCATTCTATCTCAAGCACGAGACACATTTCCGGAGCTCGTACCGCTGTTCGCAGAGACTGGAGGCATCCACCAAAGACAGACCTCGCGCAGCTGAACATGGAGGCAGAGACTAAGATCGCAGTGGAGCGCGCCAAAGAGACACTCCTGTTGGTGAGAGGGCACCTGCCCAACAACTGACTTATCTGCCAAAGAAGTAGCTTTATCTACAGATAGCGGTAGCGTAACAGAAGGTGATAAACCCCGGGGTAGATCAGCATCCTCTCTCAGGAGACTCATAGACAAACAATAATAGCTATAAAGGAGTCGCCAGAGGCCTATCTCTCTCACAGAAGTTATTGCTCAGTTACACAGACACCCTGCGGTGACAACCAACAACTCACGGCTCTTTCTCTTCTCTTTTGATCTTCATTCCTAATGCGGATTACAAATATATCTGCGCAGTAATTTTGCTAGCGAAGATTCAAAGAAGAAGAAAGAGGAGAACTCTGGGGGAGGGACTCGGAGAGGGTTGTTAGGCAGGGTGTAGACCCAACAACATAATTAGCAGCTCCTGCGGGGGTGGTGCTACATTTACCAAAACATACCGAGGGTATTCACAATCCAATTTACTTTTTTTTTTAAATTTATTTATTTACAAAAAAGAAGATACACAGGAGATTTACATCTACAATATTCATGAGATCTGGTCCAGTTAAATCAAACAAAAAATAAAGCAAAAACTAACAACTAACACTTAATTGTTATCATTATATTCATACATCCATAAATTGTTAACCTTGAATGTTTATTCTAAGAGGTCTCAAATTCTATCCGAACTTCCTCATTCTGAAATAGGGGAAGAGTAATAAAGAAAAAGCTCCCGTGTCCCTATATCTTTATTTTATTTTTACACCAAAAGAGTAAGAAAAACCAAAAAAAAAAAAAAAAAAGGGGGGGGGGGAGAGCTTTCCACAACATGTTACGCTTTTTATATTTTGGTTCATCCCTCAATCCTTTTATAATAAAAAAAAAAAAAAAAGGGAAAAGAAACAGACTCTACCCTCTAGATCTATGTATCTCTCTGGTCTCCGGATCTATGACCATCCTATCCATTTTATGACTTCCTCTCATTTCTATTTATTTAATTCTTCTTTCCTTACGTCTCCTACCAATGTTATGGCCAGCCCAAAGACATCTCCTTGGGTATTCGTCTATCTGGGAGCCGGTATGGCTTTCCCCTTATAAAAGAGAGAAAGGCGAAGAGAGCACGTGGGGGGGGGGGGGGGGGCGGAGGACAGGGAAGGGGGAGGAGAGAAAAAAAAAAAAAAAAGAGGGTGTCACTATACCCTCGTGTTCCATTGTAATCTGGTGTTCTCTTTAATCTATCTACGCATTCCTTGTTCTGAGTGTTCTGAATGTTCTTTGTGTTTATCATGACCATCTTCTTGACCTACTTGTGACTTGTGTCTCTACCTTGTGGAAAACCACAAAAAAAAAAAAATTGTCTCAGTGCCCTCGTGTTACCTTGTGATCAGGTATTCTCTTGATCTGTCTACGTATTCTTTGTTCTAAGTGTTCTCTTTTGTGTTTATCATTAACCATCCTCTAACCTCCTTGTGTCTCATCCTTGTGATTGTGTATGTGCCTTCGCTGTTCCCTTATTCCCCCTTGACTGTGCTATAAGGTCTTATTTTGTTCTCAGTGAAAAAAAAACAAAAAAACAAAAACAAAAGATTCCCCTCTGCGGGCGCTGCCATGGTCCCTCGTCGTCTCTTCCGGGTTCGGCGGATCCGGCGCGCTGATTGGCGGGAAGAGACGGCTCCGGCGCGATGATTGGCCGGAGCCGCGATGACGTCATTTTTCCGGCAAGCTCCCGGCAACTTAATTGATGGTCCCCCGGACCTTCAGAGCGCATGCGCCGCTCGCGCGAGCAGCTGCATGCACTGTAAATATCTCCTAAACCGTGCCGGTTTAGGAGATATTATTTGTACCTACAGGTAAGCCTTATTATAGGCTTACCTGTAGGTAAAAGTGTCAAAAAGCGGGATACTACCGCTTTAAGCATATAAACTTTAGATGGTTCTGGGGGTAATAAAATCCCCAAATATTTTAGTGCTGCCTTTGTCCATTTCAGGTTGAAATTTGTGTTTAGTTGTGCCGTAAGGGATGTAGGAATCCCTATTCCCATAGCCTCGGACTTGCCCAGATTAATCTTTAAGTTGGATATTGCTCCGTACTGCCGAAACTCCTGTAATAAATTTGGGATGGAGACCAGGGGTTTTGTCAGTGTAAAAAGCATGTCGTCTGCATATGCCGAGACTTTTTGCTGTGTATCTGCTACTTTTATTCCGCTTATATCTGGGTTGTTCCGAATGGTGCTCAGAAAGGGCTCTAGAGAGAGTGTAAATAGTATGGGCGATAATGGGCAGCCCTGTCTTGTTCCGTTTGTGATGTTAAACTCCTCTGACAATACCCCATTTGCCTTAACCCGGGCTGTAGGAGTTGAATACAATTTTGATATCCAATCTCTCATCTTTTCTCCTACCCCCACATATTTTAGCACTTCGAACATGAAGTTCCAGTTAACCCGGTCAAATGCTTTTTCTGCATCTGTGTTTACAAAAATGCATACCTGTTTAGAATCATATGATAAATGTAGAAGATTTAAGGCTTTCACAGTGTTGTCGCGTGCCTCTCTCGTGGGTACAAAACCCACCTGGTCCAGATGTATCAGAGGAGGTAGGTAGGTTTGTAGCCTAGTAGCAATAATCTTAGAGAATAATTTCAGGTCTACGTTAAGTAATGTTATGGGTCTATAACTAGCGCATGCTGTTGGGTCCTTTCCTTCTTTATGGATTACTGATATGTGTGCACGTAATGTGTCTATGTAGGGGCGAGTTTAATCCAGATTTGTTGAATAAATCAACCATCTGTTGGCCAAGGATTGGGAGAAAGGTCTTGTAATATTGAATTGGTAATCTGTCTGGTCCTGGTGCTTTCCCTGTTTTAGTATTCTTAATTGCTGTCTGTAACTCCTCCATAGATATATCAACGGATAGCTCCTCTCTCACCTCCTCTGATACACCTGGCATGCCTGATTTGATAAGGTATTCAACCAATTCATTTGGTTGTACTGACTGCGGGTTTAAATTGCATAGTGTCTGGTAATAGTTCCTGAATTCTCTAACTATGTCCTCTGGTTTTTCTATTTTCTGACCCGTCGGGGACACAAGTTTGGGAATGAATGTTTTCATCCTGTCGTTACGTAGGGTACTGGCTAATATTTTCCCACATTTGTCTCCTGACTCGTACATCACCTTTCGGCCTCTCTGTATTGCTATCTTCGCCTTATATTGGAGGAGATCCACTATCTGTTTCCGGAGGGTGGATAGTTCCTCCCCAAGTTCCGCATTGGGAGCATGTTTATGCCGTGATTCTAAGTCATGTAAGGATTGAAGAAGTTGGGTCATCTGTTGTGTACGGAGTCTCTTTAGCCGTGTCCCGTGCTTGATGAGTATTCCCCTAATCACCGCCTTGTGAGCCTCCCATATCACCCCTAGATCTGTATCCCTCTCTGTATTGGTTTGAAAGTATAATGTTAGTTCCTTTTCTACCTCAGTTGTAACTGTGATGTCCTGTAAAAGACTCTGATTCATGGTCCATGTCTGTGATCTCACTAATGGTGTGTCTTGTAGATTGTATGTAAGTGTCAAAGGTGCGTGGTCTGACCATGTTAGGGGTCCGATTATTACTGACTGTACTGAATGTAGTTGTGAATGTGGGATAAAAAAATAATCTATCCGAGAGTATGATGCGTGTGGTGGTGAGTAAAAAGTGTAGTCTTTTTCTCCGGAGTGTAGTAATCGCCATGCATCTATTAGCTGTGCCCTATGCAGTTTTGTCGCCACCCTCTTCCTGACCCTAGGCGGCAGTGAGGATGTACCTGACGATGTATAAGGGACATGTTTAAGTCTCCCCCTAGTATAAGCTGGCCTTCCTGGAACTCTTGAAGCTGATCAAGACATTTCGTCATAAAGGCGTCTTGATGTGTATTTGGAGTATATATTGAGGCAAGGGTTACCCTGACTGTCCCTATATTTCCTTTCAGGAAAAGAAATCTTCCTTCTGGATCAGCTTCAACCTGCGAGCATGACCATGGTACTTGTCCGGAAATCATAATTGATACCCCTCTAGTTTTACCATTCTGATTTGTGGAATGATATATCAGAGGGTAGAGTCTGCTTCTAAGTAGTGTTGCCTTAGTTTCTTTAAAGTGGGTTTCTTGTATATAAGCTATATCAATATGTGCGTTTTTTAGATCCGAAAACAACATCCTTCTTTTCTCAGGGATATTTAGACCTTTAACATTTAGTGAGCATATTTTGATTGTATCCATGTTGTGGTTTGGGGGAAAAACAAAACAAAACAAAACCAAAAAAAAAAAAAAAAGGGGGGAAAATACACCAAATACACAAAAAAAAAAAAAATTCCTTTAAAAAAAAAGGAATAAAAAAAAAGAGGCGTGTAAGCGTCCGGTGGCCTATTAGACCGTAAACTCGGACGCGTGCCTCAAAGGTACGGGGGTTGGAGACAGCCCGTGAGGGATCTCCAGTCCCCCCACCCGTCCCGACTATTCCTATTATCTGGTTTAAACCAGTATATAATTTCTTTGTTGCACCTTCATTCATATTTCATCCTGCAATACTCTCTTATTACCTATTGACTTATTGCCTCTTGGCTCCTTGGCTATAAATATATATATAAAAAAAAAAGGAGAAGGGGTAGGGAGGGGGTGGTGAAGGAAGATGGGGAATGGGGGGGGGGGTGAGGGTTAGGTAGGGAGGGGAGGATAGATGGACCCAAAACTAAAAGTTAGGTACCACTGATTAACACTTGAAGGGAACCTCTTCATTTACTTAATCTTTCACTGTACCTCCTCCCAACAAAAAACAAAAAAGAAAATGAAAAAAAACAGATCAGGAGGACTCTCACTCTCTATTTGCCCAATTCTCTTCCCTACCTCTGTCTTTACATACACAGCTTGATAAGAATTACCTTCCTCATTTAAATATTCTCCCTCCCCCTCCCCTACCGGAACGTCATGTATTTGAGTCCATTGGCAATTAGTCAAACAAAACTTTCCCGTCTTCCTGGCAAAAAAAAAAGGGAAGGGGGAAGATTCCAGGCATAGGAGAAAAACATCAGGTAGTCCCTCCCCTCCCTCCCCCCCGCGTCCCTCCCAAAATTAAATTGATTCCTAGTATTTCAAATTTGTCAAAATCAATTTTCTCCAAACAAAAAAAAAAAAAAAAAGAAAAAAGTTCCGTATTCACAGACACAAAAAACAAGTTCCGTCTCTCAGCCAAAACAAAAAAATTGTAGTATTGCTTTTTTATGAAATTTGTTGAGTATTTATGTTTATGATTTGTGCGACTTGTGCGACTCCTCTATCGACTCCACTTGGGACCCTCTCTGTGGCCTCTGCTGTATAATATTAGATCCTCTGTATCCAGCCTCTTCTGTCTGCCTACCTCCCGGTCTAGGCAGAATAACCAGCCAGTCTGGAATCCGAATAGGATTGATTCCTATAAATGTAAAAAAAGCTGGTAGCCCTGCAGGGGACCGCAGAGTAAATGTAGCCATATCTTTCTTAAAGAAGACTGCAAGCAGGTATCCCCATTTATATGTGCATCCCGCTTGGCGGGCAGCATCTAGTACTGGGCGAAGGAGAGCCCTCCGCTGCAGTGTTGCTCTTGATAGGTCAGGTAGAACTTTAATAGTGCCTCCTTCAAAGTCCACTGCCCCAAGCTCCCATGCTTTACGCAGTATAGCCTCTCTTTGGGTATAGTAATGTACCCTGCAAATTACATCACGTGGCCTGTCAACCTTAGTGGGCTTAGAGCCCAGTATACGGTGGACTCTGTCCATTTCCACTGTCCCCGGATTAGCCGACCCCAGAATTTTTTGAAAAATGGCAGCCACTGTTTCCCGCAAATCCTCTCTGCCTGCGGCCTCCGGTATGCCTCGGAGCTGCAGATTATTACGGCGACTCCTATCCTCTAATTCTTCCATATGTAGCTGAAAGGATATGGCCGTCTCTGCAGAGTCTCTTTGAGCATTTTCCAGGGCTGCTACCTGTGTCTCTAGTGTGTTGATTGTTTGTTCCCCTGCCTGAATCCTTTCGGACACTGCCTGCACGTCAGCTCTTACTGCCTGAAAATCACGGCGGTGTGTGTCTTCTATCCTGAGCACTAGGGATTCTATCTCTGCACGAGTTGGAAGAGCCTTCTACAATGCCCCGATCTCCGGGTCTGGTTGCAATGCCATCGCCTGCTGTTGGGGGTCTATATGTGCCAAGCCAGAATAGGTGTCCATCTCAGGGGTGTGCTTAGTGTTTGTTAGTGTAGTCTCTGCACACCGTATCTGTCTGCACTCACCCGCTATGCTGGCGTCCGGGTCCGAGATGGTTGCTTGCGATGGTGTACGAAAGTACTGAGCTATCGCTTCCCCTTCCTTCTGTTTGGCCAGTGTGCGGGCTGTTGAGCGTGTACCGCGTTTTCTACCGGGGGTCATGCCGCTTGAAGGTGCACCGTCAGTAGCCGGGTTAGGCGTGGGGGAATCGGGAGCTCACAGCTCAACGCATCCTCACGTGACCATGTCCAGACTCCTCCCCTTCCCAATTTACTAATTCATTAAAATAGCTAAATTAAAAACATACCCACACTAACAATAATATATAGATATGTGTCAATGAAACCCTTTAATCATTCACACTGACTGCAATGAAGTGTATACATACTTATTGGGCCAGTATTAACATATTACCCCCACCTCTCACCCATATTGATGTCATTGGATGCAAACTGCATACATAATGGGATGCAAATGCACATGATCATGATGACACAAATATTGCAGTGCGCATATATTATACAAATGCTAATATCACATACATAGTATGTATTAAACATGTGGGCCCTAAAAAATATATTAAAAATATTTTATAAATAGTATAATAGTATATAATTTAAAATATAATAGTATACGCAAACTATACACACGCTGGATCCCCTTACCTAATTATCAATAAAACAACCCAAATCAAAATCTTTATTTAACCCCCCAGTTGCCAAAGGCCCCAAACTCATATATCCATCATGATTCCCTTTTACTGAGTTCTCGGATTAAATTACATCCCATCCATTGTTTCCTGAGGGCTTCAAGACCCCAAAATTGCAATCCCCTGTGGTCCCTATCATGTATATCCCTGAAATGCACAGACAAATAGTGTTTCTCATAACCTTTACTAATACTCCTTACATGTTCTTCTAACCTCTCCTTTAAGGGTCTTGTTGTCCTACCTATATACAAAAAAATTGCATGGGCATTTCAGGGCATAGACAACCCCCTAGGTGTCACATGATACAAAATCCTTAATGGTGTAGGATTTTCTTGTGATTGGGTTATCAAAGGTTTTCCTCTTTCCAATATTATTCAGAACCTTGATACATCTGTAGCACTGACCACAACCGTGGAATCCCTTAATATCCCAGAAAATAAGATTGGTTATTTTTGGGGGTTCGATTACATTCCTAATAATCCTGTCCCTCAAATTTGGGGCCTTCTTATAAACCTAGGTGCATCAGGCAGATATTGTCCTATGACTATGTCTTGTTTTGGAATCGGCCAATATTTGTTTAGCAGTATTTTCTACTGCTTTGAATCGAAAATTATAATTGAGGATCATCATGCACCCCATATCCTCTTTAACCTCAGCTATCTGTTTATCAGCAATCAGCAAGTCTCTATCCATTTGTCTAATTTTTTCCCTTTCTTGATCTAAAAAATCTTCCTGGTACCCCTTCTCTTTAAACATCCTCGTTAATCTGTCAGATTGTATCTTAAACTCATAATTTTGCGTGCAATTCCTCCTTAACCCCATATATTGTCCCCTGGGGATATTTAACACCCAAGGTTTATGATGGCAGCTGTTGAATGGAATATAGGAATTCCTATCCGTACCTTTTTAAAGTGGGTTTTAGTGTATAAACCAAGATTAGTGATGCCAATTTCCAAGTCCACAAAAAATTAATTTTTTTCTTTGCTAATCTCCCAGGTAAGCTTGATATTACAAACATAAATAGACTGGCGCAACAGGACTCAAAGGTGAACCTCAATGGCCTCCTAAAAATCATATGAGAAGATAAACGGACCTGAATGGTATACTGAAAAGTCCAAAAAGTCCATGAGTGGAACCGGTCTGTGCACTCCAGAAGGCAGCTGAATCTCAAGTGGAGAAGAAAACTTGCAAGATACTGGAAAAGAAGAAAAGCGCCACTCTAAGTGCAGTAGACTCTGTAATTTATTAAACATCTACCATACTGGGTACTCACAAGATAAAAAGAATAAAAACATGGTGAATATTGAGCAATATTCACCATGTTTTTATTCTTTTTATCTTGTGAGTACCCAGTATGGTAGATGTTTAATAAATTACAGAGTCTACTGCACTTAGAGTGGCGCTTTTCTTCTTTTCCAGAAGCTTGATATTACAAGTGTTATCATTCGTATCATGGAGTAACGTTCTTATCTCTTCCAACTCACCATTTTTTATAATGATGAGATCATCTATAATCCTTCTATATACCAACAAATTGGGATCAGGGTTTTTTAACACACCTTCCTCCTCCCACTTGGCCATATATAGGTTTGCAACGCTGAGCACAAACTTTGCGCCCATCGCTGCACCCTTAATTTGTACATAATATTCTTCCTCATACCAAAAATAGTTGTGTTTTAAACAAAACTCCAAACATTTTAGTAAAAATTTCCTATGTTTAGTCCTTAGCTTACCACTTTTGTTTAATGCCCATTCTACAGCCTGCATAGCACCATCATGATTAATACTAGTATATAGTGATGCGACGTCAGCAGTCGCCACCACCGTATTCTCTTTGATTTCACACCTCCGCAAAGTTTGCAAGGTGTGCTTAGGGTCTTTTAGGTATGCACTTGTATCTTGTACCAGGGGTTGAAGATGTACATCGATATACACACCCAAACGTACTGTGAGGGATTCTTTTCCGCTGATTAATGGGTCTTCCTGGGGGGTTAACATTGTCCTTATGAATCTTCGGGATATAGTTAATCACTGGTATCCTGTAAGCGGTTAGTACCAAGTATTTTTTCTCATTTTTATTTAAAAATTTCTTCCTAACCCCATAATGGATGAGTTGCTGTTTCGTAGGATTTGATAATAGACATTCATACGTATCCCTATCTTCCTACCCCAGGTGAGAATATTCCTGGTGGGGGGGAGCACATTGAGGTGGCACACTATTGTTTTTTTGTACTGAGAAGGAATTGCATGGCAGATCAAGCACTGCATGTTTTTCTTGATTTTTTTTCTTTATATTTTCATTCCAAGCAATCATTTGCATGGACTCTTTTGTTGGTATATGGTGATTGCACATTTATGTTGGACAATATTTTACTATATGTTGGACAATTTTTCATTATATTTATGCACTTTTTAATATTATTTTGATATTGTTATATCTTGATTGTATAGTCATTTATCATTCACATAGCTCTTAACATTTATTGTTTATTAATGTATGGCTATCATTCCACTTACTCAAACTATGTCAGGGGAGTGTCCATTTTGATCCAAAAGGGACTTCTTTTTCCTTGTGTCTGGATGATTACTGATCCCAAAGGGCAATATGTTTTCCTTCTATGTACTATATATGCCATGCCATTGCTATTGGCGGTGGTATACGCCCCCCCCCCCCCCTCGGTCACGGCTGCAATCTTTACGGAATTGAGTGTTCATTTGTCTGACTTACCAACTGTGGTTACTATTATCCTGGGTGACTTCAATTCGGTGCTTGACCCAAATCTGGACCGATTGAGGCCTCTCCAGTCTGAATATAAGCTGTTTAGTCAGTGGTGTGCTTCATTTGGATATGTGGATTTATGCGATGAAAGTACCCTACAGAGAGGGTCTATTCATGTCAATCTCAGACTTATCGTGTTCTTTCCAGGCTGGACTATGCATTAGTTACTGCGGACTTGGTACCATGCAGTCAAACAATTTCCTATATAGCTCATAAAATATCTGACCACTCTGCCCTTCGAGTGGATCTTATATTGGGACATAGGTTATCCTTTCGGATTTGGAGACTCAGTCCTCTTTGGATCTCCACATCTAAGTTTCAAAACCCTGTTTAAACAGACATGACTCAGTATTGGGAGACAAACGACCAATTTTCCCCAACAGGCCAAATCAACTAATGCCTTCAAGCCAACAGTACGGGGCTCTTAAATCTTTAACATGGCTCATCATCGACCGACTAATAGTGCTAACAGTGAGACCTATTTGGATGCAGCTAGGGCCCAATATACGGCACACCCTACTCCAGACTCCCATGGTGTATTGGTCGGGAGCATAATGCTCTGCAACCCCATATGATAGATATGACACCGAAACAACAGCTTTATTTATCGGCTAGATTACATGATAACAGTGGAAAAAATGGTAAGCTGCTGGCTTACCTTTTTCAAACTGAATATACTGACCGCTGGATACAACTACCTGACAGATCGGTCTCCTCTGATCTATTGACTATTAATCAGACATTTCGGTCCATCTATAAAACCCTGTACTCTGAATAAGGATTGCCCAGGTTCTTTGAGTCTATTCACTTTCCAGAATTAGATGACTCCCACAGACTCATATTAGATAAGCCCCTGATGATTGAAGAAATTGCAGAAACTATTCACTCCCTTCCTTCAAACAAGACCTCGGGGTTGGATGGTTTACCTGCAGAATGGTACCAGAACTATGTAGATGACCTACCCAAAAGACTACATGCACTTTTTGACACAGCACTGGTGGAGGGTGAGCTTCCCGCTTCTATGTGCAAGGCATTGATAGTGGTATTACCCAAACACGAGTTGGATGGGACAAATCGGTGGCATTTCCACTCCGCCCCAATCTTAACTACGAATCTATGATTATCTGCTTCAATCGAATCTGATAATTCAGCCCACCTTCAAATATTTAGGGATATAAATTCATTCAAATTTTTCCACTTTTGTGTCTCTTAATATACAACCAATTATATCAAATTTGGAGACTAGGCTGCGTACCTGGTCTTCATAGTTACATAGTTAGTGAGGTTGAAAAAAGACATCTGTCCATCCAGTTCAACCTATGGTGTGTGTGTGTGTGTGTGTGTTTGCTGTTAACCGTACATTGTATACCCCTGTATGTTGTGGTCTTTAACCACTTCCCGCCCGCCCTATTACAAAATGACGGCGGGAATGTGGTTGAGTTATCCTGACCGGACGTCATATGACGGCGGCAGGATAACACCGCTCTGGGCGCCCCCCGGGGGCGCGCAGAGCGGCGATCGGTGATGCGAGGTGTCAGTCTGACACCCTGCATCTCCGATCTCGGTAAAGAGCCTCTGACGGAGGCTCTTTACCATGTGATCAGCCGTGTCCAATCACGGCTGGTCACATAGTAAAACAGGAACAGCCGTTGATCGGCTTTCCTTAGTTCGTGCCTGACAGGCACGAGTAAAGGAGCGCCGATCGGCGGCTCCCCTGACAGGGGGGGGGGTCGGCACTGGTAATCAGATCATTGATTACCAGTGCAGACCCTCAGGGGGGGGATCTGCCACTAGATCCACCAGGGATGCCCACTATGACCCCAGGGATGCCCACTATGACCCCAGGGATGCCCACTATGACCCCAGGGATGCCCACTATGGCCACCAGGGATGGCAATCAGGGCTCAGGGAGCCCCCTATTGCCCTCCCCATCAGTGATGCCCACCAGTGTCCTCCCTATCAGTGCTGCCCACCATTGCCATCCTTTAGTGTCGCCCACCAGTGCCCATTATTGCCCACCAGTGCCGCCTATCAGTGCCCATTAGTGCCCATCAGTGCCGCCCGTCAGTGCCGATCAGTGCCGCCCGTCAGTGCCCATCAGTGCCCACCAGTGCTGCCTATCAGTGCCCATTAGTGCCCGTCAGTGCCACCTATCAGTGCCCGTCAGTGCCGCCTATCAGTGCCCATCAATGCCGCCTATCAGTGCCCAGCAGTGCCGCCTATCAGTGCCCACCAATGCTGCATATCAGTGCTACCTATCAGTGCCACATATCAGTGCCGCCTATCAGTGCCGCCTATCAGTGCCACCCCATCAGTGCCACCCCATCAGTGCCACCCCATCATTGCCTCCTCATCAGTGCCTGTCAGTGCAGTCTCATCAGTGCTCATCAGTGCAGGAAAAAACTTATTTATTTACAAAATTGTATAACATAAACAAAAAAACTTTTTTTTTTTTTCAAACTTTTCTGTCTTTTTTTATTTGTTTAGCAAAAAGTAAAAATCGCACAGGTGATCAAATACCACCAAAAGAAAGCTCTATTTGTGGGGGGAAAATGATATAAATTTGGTGTAAGTACAGTGTTGCATGACCGCGCAATTGTCATTCAAAATGCAACAGCGCTAAAAGGGGAAAATTGGCCTGGGCGGGAAGGGAGGGAAGTGCCCTGTATTAAAGTGGTTAAGGTGCCCATCTAATAGTTTTTGAAACTATCGATGCTCCCTGCTGATACCACTGCTTGTGGAAGAGAATTACACATCCTTACCGCTCTGACAGTAAAGAACTCCCTACGTATTTTAAGGTTAAACCATTTTTCCTCTATTTTTAGTGAGGGGGCCACGTGTCTTATTGTATTCCCTTTCCCTAAATAGTTTATTTCCTTATGCTAGGGTCCTCACCAGTACAGTATTTGAACATTTATATCATATCCCCTCTCAAGCATCTCTTCTCCAGAGAGAATAAGTTCAATACCTGTAGTCTTTCAACATAGCTGATGTCCTCCATTCCCCTAATTATTTTTGTTGCTCTTCTCTGGACTCTCTACAGTTCCAGCACATCCTTTCTGAGGACCGGTGCCCAGAAATCCCCTTTTTTATACATGGCAGTAATTTGTTGGCTTTCCTTGCAGTGGCTTGGCATCGCATGCCACTGCCAAGCTTGTTGTCCACTAGTACCCCCAGGTCCTTTTCCATCTTAGATTCACCCAGAGGTTCCCCCCCTAGTGAGTAGCTTTCTTTCATGTTTCTGACGCCCAAGTGCATTACTTTACATTTTTTAACATTATACCTCATCTGCCATTTAGTTGCCCACCCCATTATTTTGTTCAGGTCTGCTTCTAAGGTTTCCACATCCTGCATAGAAGATATTGGCATGCTTAGTTTAGTATCATCCGCAAATACCGAGATTGTGCTTGATATCCCCTCCTCTAGGTAGTTTATGAATGAATTAAACAGGATTGGCCCCAGGACAGAACCTTGGGGGACCCCACTTTCCACACCCGCCCAATTCGAGTACTCCCCATTTATCACCACCCTCTGGACTCTCCCCTGGAGCCAGTTCTCTATCCAGGTACTCACCCTATGGTCCATACCTACATACCTTAGTTTGTACAGTAAGTGTTTGTGGGGGACTGTGTCAAATGCCTTTGCAAAGTCCAGATACACCCCATCTACAGGACTTCCTTTGTCTAGATGGCAACTCACTTCATCGTAGAAGGTTAATAGATTGGTCTGGCAAGAACGATTTTTCATGAATCCATGCTGGTTACTACTAATAATACCGTTTTCATTACTAAAGTCTTGTATATAATCCCTTAACATCCCCTCCAAAATCTTGCAGACTACAGATGATTGGCTGACCGGTCTATAGTTACCCAGGATATATCTCGGCCCTTTTTTAAATATTGGTACCACCTTGGCTTTTTTCCAATCAGCTGGCACCATACCTGTCTCTAGACTATCCTTAAAGATCAAGAATAATGGTCTGGCTATCACCTGGCTGAGTTCCTCAAGTACCCTCGGGTGCAAGCCATTCGGTCCCGGTGATTTATTTATGTTAAGTTTCTCTAGTTTAGTTCTAAGTCTATCTTCTGTTAACCAAGGCGGTACTTCCTGAGTTGTATTATTTAGTTTAGCATTACAAGCTGTCTTAGTGTAGGGACCCGATTCTTTTGTGAAGACTGAAGAGAAGAAATTATTTAACACTTTCGCCTTCTCTCTGTCCTCAGTGGCCAGCTTCCCTTCGTCATCTTTTATGGGGCCAATGTGTTCTGGCCTCACTTTCTTACTATTTATATACTTAAAGAATTTCTTGGGTTTTTTTTTACTCTTTCACTATACAGGGAGTGCAGAATTATTAGGCAAATGAGTATTTTGACCACATCATCCTCTTTATGCATGTTGTCTTACTCCAAGCTGTATAGGCTTGAAAGCCTACTACCAATTAAGCATATTAGGTGATGTGCATCTCTGTAATGAGAAGGGGTGTGGTCTAATGACATCAACACCCTATATCAGGTGTGCATAATTATTAGGCAATTTCCTTTCCTTGGGCAAAATGGGTCAAAAGAAGGACTTGACATACTCAGAAAAGTCAAAAATAGTGAAATATCTTGCAGAGGGATGCAGCACTCTTAAAATTGCAAAGCTTCTGAAGCGTGATCATCGAACAATCAAGCATTTCATTCAAAATAGTCAACAGGGTCGCAAGAAGCGTGTGGAAAAACCAAGGCGCAAAATAACAGCCCATGAACTGAGAAAAGTCAAGCGTGCAGCTGCCAAGATGCCACTTGCCACCAGTTTGGCCATATTTTAGAGCTGCAACATCACTGGAGTGCCCAAAAGCACAAGGTGTGCAATACTCAGAGACATGGCCAAGGTAAGAAAGGCTGAAAGACGACCACCACTGAACAAGACACACAAGCTGAAACGTCAAGACTGGGCCAAGAAATATCTCAAGACTGATTTTTCAAAGGTTTTATGGACTGATGAAATGAGAGTGAGTCTTGATGGGCCAGATGGATGGGCCCGTGGCTGGATTGGTAAAGGGCAGAGAGCTCCAGTCCGACTCAGACGCCAGCAAGGTGGAGGTGGAGTACTGGTTTGGGCTGGTATCATCAAAGATGAGCTTGTGGGGCCCAAGTACTCCACAGCGTGGCTGGCAAGAAAGGGTATAAAAGAAGAAAAGCTAATGACATGGCCTCCTTGTTCACCTGATCTGAACCCCATTGAGAACCTGTGGTCCATCAAATGTGAGATTTACAAGAAGGGAAAACAGTACACCTCTCTGAACAGTGTCTGGGATGCTGTGGTTGCTGCTGCACGCAATGTTGATGGTGAACAGATCAAAACACTGACAGAATCCATGGATGGCAGGCTTTTGAGTGTCCTTGCAAAGAAAGGTGGCTATATCGGTCACTGATTTGTTTTTGTTTTGTTTTTGAATGTCAGAAATGTATATTTGTGAATGTTGAGATGTTATATTGGTTTCACTGGTAAAAATAAATAATTGAAATGGGTATACTGTATCTTTGATTTTTGTTAAGTTGCCTAATAATTATACACAGTAATAGTCACCTGCACACACAGATATCCCCCTAAAATAGCTAAAACTAAAAACTACTTCCAAAAATAGTCAGCTTTGATATTAATGAGTTTTTTGGGTTCATTGAGAACATGGTTGTTGTTTAATAATAAAATTAATCCTCAAAAATACTCATTTGCCTAATAATTCTGCACTCCCTGTATGTCTCTCGTGGTCAATTTTAGCCGCCTTGATTTCGCCTTTACATTTCTTATTGCACTCTTTGTAATGCTTGAATGCTGCCAATGATATTCATTTTCTTATACGTTTGCTCTGGTAAAATGGAGATTGTATTGTGAAAGAAAAGGAATAAACACCTTAAAAAAAAAAAAAAAAAATGAAATCTTTTTATCCCTAACATACATACTGCCCAGGATGGTATGCCATCATTGAGAAGTAGAGGATATCGTCATACCACATGCTTGAATTGACCTATCTGTAGTGGATGGTCAATTCTGTTTGGTAAGCCTTGTGTTTGATCACTGGGTGGAGGTCTGGACATAGCACGGTATATTGATGGAATTTGTGTTGAACTTGTGACCTTTCACTGTACACGTGTCTGGATTTGATCATTGGATCATTGTGGACTTTTTTCTTTGTTTCCTTCTATTTGATCATGTGACAGGTGGTCACTTATACTGACTATAGAGTGATTTTTAACGCCATATGTTTTATTTTATTTCATATGCTATGTTTATATATTTCATGGTATGTTGCAGCTGTTTTTTGATTAACATAGAGTGGTATTAGTTTTCACTATACACATTAGGACTAGGGTTGAGCCAACACGGACTGTATTGTTCGGGATCGTACCAGACTTTTCGGTGTTCGGTACCCGGACACGGACCCGAACATTTTACTGTATATTCGGGATACAGTCCGTTGTTCAGTAATTTTTTTTCATGTTTTGGCGCGGTTTTAATCTTTTGGCGCGGTTTTAATGGCGCGGTTTCAACAGCTGCAGGGCAGCCAATCAACAAGTGTTTGACTAGTGTGCCCTTAAAAGCCATCACAGCCATGCCTACTAATGGCATGGCTGTGATTGGCCAGTGCAGCATGTGACTCAGCCTCTATATAAGCTGGAGTCCCGTAGCACTGCACGTCACTCTGCTCTAACTACTGTAGGGAGAGGTTCCTGATGCTGCTGAGGGAGAGATAGGAGATTATTGTAGGGGCAGGCTGGAGATTGCTTTCAGGGAAAGAATAGTAGAATCTTCTTTAATCAGACAGCGATCTACATCGATTTTATTGTGTGGGGGTGCAGTGCTCAATCTTTTTGCCCTGACCTGAGCCCAGTGAGGAGGAGGGAGAAAAAAAAAACTTTTATCAGTCTCTTAGGTGGGCGGTGGGCGGCGTGTAGCAGCCATGTAATGCAAGCTCAGTGTATGTCTGCTTAATCTGGAAACTTTTTCCTTCATATTTTATTGTCACATACAGTGTTCACACTTTCCACCACCCAGGATTGCAGGGCGCTTCAGTTTGACTCCTGTTTCTAACTCCTCCTGCTCCGCTTCCTCATCGTCATCCTCTACCGCCTCCGCATTCGGAGCAGTGATCATTTCCAAGGCTTTCAGGGCAGTCATTCACAAGTGACTCAGAGGGTGGGTTCCTGTACCCACAAATGCCAGGTACACAATTGTCCAGCAAGGGCACAGTTCTGGAGGATGACAAGGTAGAGGATGAGGAGGAGGATATGGAGGAGGAGAAACCATGTTCACAGCAGGGTGGCACCCAGATAACTGATATACTGTACATGAATGACAACAGATACTACACTTGATCTTAACCAAAAGGTCAAGAAGCGATGCTGGTGGCATTCCCACCTGACAGCGGGGGCACAGTGGAAGCACAAGGCGAAGGAGGAGGTTGCCAACGCAGCCAGGGCACCGCCAGCACCTCAGAAGGCAGGGTTAGCATGTATGAAATGTGGAAAAGCTTTGTCGGCATGCCACAACAACCAGTACCACCAGCTGTTTTTTTTTTTTTAAGCCCATGGTGTGAACACACTCAGACTATCACCCGGTGGGTGCATAAAAAAGTGCACACCAAAAAAGTGAAACAAAAAAAGTGCACAGGGTGGCAGGCCCTTCAGCCAGGAATAAAAAATTCCTCTGGTCCTGACTCCTGACCAAAAGGCACGGCCCTAGAGGCAGGTGTGAAAAATGTGTGTAAGAAGTGCAGTGTCCTTGGTGCCATACTCATAGTGTTTCCATCCACCTTGAATTATGGCACCCCTGGACTGCCACTCCAGGGGCACATACACCACAGGCTTTTCAGAATCCCAGTCCCTGGCAAGACCAGTGCAGCCCCGTCCCTACCAGAAGGCCTCAGAACTTAGACAGCTTTGGGAGAGCCCAGCCCACAACCAGGGACACATACCTTTTCCAAGGCAAGACTCAACCCGGAAGGGGGAAAAAAGCCCCCCCCCCCCGCCACCATCACCGTTCCTTACCATATACAGTTCCATACCGTTCCTTACGTACTATACATGTACTGAATGACGGGTCTGCCCCCTTCAACTTCTGGGTCTCCAAATTGGGCACATGGCCTGAGCTTGCCCTTTACGCCTTGGAGGTGCTGGCCTGCCCTGCAGCCAGTGTATTACCTCAATGTGTATTTAGCATGGCTGGGGGCGTTATCACAGACAAGTGCAGCCGCCTGTCCAGAGCCAATGTGGACAAGCTCACGTTCATTAAAATGAACCAGGCATGGATCCCACAGGACTTGTCCGTACCTTGTGCAGAATAGCCATTGTTGTATTTTTGATCTTTCTCACTCTTTTGGGGTGTACCCTAATTTAAAAAGAAATAAAATTAAAAACAAAAACCAGTGTTGGCTACCTCGTCCTCCTCCACCACCGCTTCCACCTACACCGCCACATCCACCGCCACCTCAACCTTCTACTCCATATGGGCCTCGTCCTCCTAGATCAAGATGATTATTTTTTATTTTTCATTTTTTTATGTTATTTTAAGTTATTTCCCTAGCCACATTTGTTTGCAGAGCACTTGCCATGCTCTTAAGAAGATTTTGCTGCCATTTGCAGCCCTCTAGCCCTTTCCATGTTTTTTTATAGCCATTTCAGTGCTCAAAAGTTCGGGTCACAATTGACTTCAATGGGGTTCGGGATCGGCGTAAAGTTCGGGTTACGAATCCAGACTATTTTTTCAAGTTCGGCCGAACCCGGAACTTCCAGGTGTTCGCTCAACTCTAATTAGGACTTCAAATATATATACCCCCTCCCAACATCTCACTTTTAGAATGCCATCCTTTATGGTTTTAAATCCATGCAGGCATTTTGTTTCACACATACCATAAAATGATAATCTACACAGATTCTCTCAGATGTATTAAGGTGTACATTAGCAATGTGTCATCTTCTGAAACAACTTTTGGAAGTTATCCAAGCTTTAGGATAGAGTTATTATTGGGGCTTTCCGTTTTATCCACAAATTTGAGAACCACATTTTTTTTTTTCTTGAGACACCACAATAATTGCCTGCCCTTTTCAAATTTCTAGAGGTCCCTCTACTATCGATTTCACACTGGATGAATTTTTTTGGATATTTTCTTTGGGTACAAGAATACCGGCCGGTTTGAACTTGGGAGTGGGATTTAACCCACTTTTATGAGAAATTAATGGAATTCATGGATTCTGTGTTTACTGCACTTATGACAACATTATCTATCTTTGACACTTTGCAGACAAGACCCATATCTTCTTGACATCATACATCTAGATGTCTATGATATGGGTTTGGGATGTGTACACTTCTGTGGTGTTTAGCTGTATCTCTTTGCTGTTTTCTTTGTTTTTGTTTTTTATTTCTTTTATTTCTTTTATAGAGAATAGAAATGAGTGCGTGTCTCAAAGACAAGGAATAACGGAACACATGCATTCAATCACTGGGGCAGCACATCTGTAATTAATTGCTGATAATCTAATCATGTGACTAGGTGTTCATATATACTGTATTTTGTCTATATGGTTGCATGTGTATGGTTTTGACAAAGCACGCAAGTTGTGTGAAACACGTCAACATTTTGTCCCCTGCTGTAAGCCTTGTACCATCTGTGATTATTTTATTTATTTTCTCCTGAATAAACATTTTTTGAAATTGCATCTTACGGGAGTGCAGCCAATTCCTCATCCATTCAACCACACTGGATGACGTTTAAACTCCCAGGCCCTTCATCATTACCAGCTTTAACATCTCTACCATCTCAGCAATTAAAGGCCTATTATGTTGCATTTTGGCCTGACAGTGAAAAGAACTGTCTAATGGTTGGGACATTTACTAGTTTAGGTAAAGTTGCAAGAAGGGACATTTTTTTTCTCCCCCCCCCCCCCCCCCCCCATGCTGGCTCCCTATATAGTGCTGGACCTTGTGATGTACGTGACTTAGGATTTGGGCTAACACTTAGAGCCCATTCACACTGCCGCGACTTGTCAGGCAACTTGTCAGCATGACAAGTCGCGGTTGGTCGCGGTCCATTGAGTAGTACAGGACCCGTTCTAATAGGAGCGACACAAGCCGACTTAGAAAAAGGGTCCTTTACTACTTTGGGGTGACCTCGGAGCAACTTGCATAGACTTCCATTATGTGAAGTCCCTGCAAGTCGCGCCGAAGTCGCGGTGTACGCGACTTCACAGGTCGCCCCCCGAAGTCGTGTCGCCTCAGTGTGAACTGGCTCTTATAGTAGCCTGGTAATTATCAATGGTTAAGTGGTGGATTTGTTTTTTTCTTTTTTGTCTCTTTCTTCCCATTTACAAACAGAAGATGTTATCATTATTTTTCAACAGTCTCTGCAGTATGTTATCTACTGGCTGTTTTATACAATAAGAAAAAATATTAATATCAATTATGTAGCAGAACAATGTGTTTAATTTAGGATTCTATAAACAAATACTTATTTCACTTAATCGAATTCAGGGCAAATTATTAAAGTAAATTGGATCACTCTGTTTATTTAAAAATATTACCTATAACACAAACATATTGAAAAAAAAAAAAAAAAGAACCCTTTTATCTGTGTTGGAAATATACTGACAAGGATTTAAATATTTACAGGACATGCATGAATGTACTATTAAATTGAAGAATGCATGATCATTACAAAAACACAATTAAATAAAATAATCAGACTTGGATAGGGTTACAATTCAACCATTGCAGATTATGTTTAAAAATTGGATCTTTAAGCTGTGTTTTTCTAGCAGGATGACTGTGGTATTGGAGTAATAAAAGCAATGCTAAATAAGATTGAGTAAACCATCGGTTCAATTAACCATCCATGTTTAAGAAAACATGAAAAGTGCTGAAACATAACAAAAGGGCTCGGAATTAGTTTTACAGAAGAATGGTTTAATTAAACCTCAAAATACATTTGTTATTAGTAAGAACAATTTTCCAAGGACCATTAGAATTAGAGCTTTATTACAAAGTTTTATTTTGATTTTATCTTTATACAACATTTGGCGCATGCACATTAATTTCTCAGGTATTTATATCAGTACTATATAGAACTATCTGTAATGAATAATGTTTTTTTTTTTTTCTTTTTTACTTAGGCTGAGAATTAAAAAAAATAAATAAATGTTTTAGATACATTTAAAGCATTACATGCAAATATATCTTATTAGCATTTCCAGACAATGGGTGTTGCTTAAGATTTCCTAGTATACAGTATATTTACCTGTCTATTCATACCTGTTATACTAAAAAGTCTATGTTTAAAAGGAAAATAAAGTATCTAAAATGTAACTGTTCAACTCATATAATGGGTGTACCAGTGTCTCATGTGTATAACAATCCGCAAAGAAAAAAACAGAAATATTTATGTACGCAATCTAAATCAATCCCATGACAATAGCTATCTTACCCATATGTTTTAATTGCATGGGGATGCCCAGAGCCTTTAAAAAAAAAAGACACCTTTAAATATTTACATTTATCATAAGGAGATTGCAGAGTATCCTACATTTCCTTAGAATATAAAATGTCCAAGTATCCAAAACTTTGAAACCATATCATATAGTAATATCAGGCTTTTTATCTAGACCTTAAAGTGATTCTAAAGGCAAAAGGTGTTTTACCTTAATGCATTCTATGTGTTATCTTAATGCATTCTGTGTGCAGCAGCCCCCTTCAGCCCCATGATACTTACCTGAGCCCCATCTCGATCCAGCGATATTGCACAAGAGGCTCGGCTATCAAGGACTTTCCCTCCTGATTGGCTGAGACACAGCAGTTGTCACCATTTTATTAGCAATCGGATCCAAAGTGGAAGACTAAAAGGATGGTACCTGAGTCTCGATAGAGCAAGACTGCGAGGTCTTGCCAATAATGCGACCCTCTTGGGAGTTGGACCCTGAGATCTGGACCCTTGGTAAGACTGACTCCAAAGGCGATCCGGTAGGGTGTCCTACAGGTCCAAGGGAGTGCCCCAAGATTATAGGGGGACCCGGTCCTTGAAGGTCCACAAGTGAAAGGACCTGCCATGTTTTTTTGTTTCCACTAGAGGGAAGTGATGTGTATTCAGCTGTGGTATGCATACCTTGGATGCCTCACATTTTTTCTGCACAAGCCGACCTCCCTGAAGCCTGGCGTGCAACAGACCTAATGAATCCCACCCACGCATCCGCTTACCCTCTGTGGCTCAGATTGCCTTCGGTGGCCATTCCCTGCCATACTATAGGACTGCAGGGGCACACGCGCAAGTACGGCCCTATGTTTAGTGCATGAGCATGCACGTGGAGCGGGGGGGGCATGACCATGATGCAGTAAACTCACACGTGGCGAGCGGACGTGCACATGGCATGCCGCACAGGTGCAGTAAGTGGCGGATATGGTGCGGCATTAGGAGAGTGTTCCCGGCGGTGTAAGCTTCTGACAGAAGCTGGATGGGACACATAGCAGGTGCAGCTGGATGCGTGAGTCACTGTGGGTGAATAAATGCAGGAACTGGCAGGTTCTGTTACTGTGGGGGAACTGTGCTGTGTATGTGATAAGCTGTTACAGCTTGACACAAGCTTTGAGTACACTAAAGTAGTACCTCAAGTTCCTGTCAGGAGCAATGTCCTCCCGGAAAAGGAGTGGGGGGGGCACAGCGGGAAGGGGCACAAATGTGCCACCGTCAGGATTGGAAGATCCTAGCTATGCATCCTTTGTGTTAACCCCCCCCCCCCTGAGAGGCCAGAGGTAACTGGCCAATCTGAGCCATTACTGTTGCCAGGCATAGTAGCTACATCTAGTGTTTCTGTCTCAGCCTATGTCCCTAAGGACAATTTGGCGTCAGCTTTTGCCGGCCTTGAGGGAAATATTGCTGACATAATTAGTTAAGTATCACAAGGAGGGAGAAAACATGATGGATCCCCTTCACCTGAGCCCCCCTCCCCCCATTTTAGTTCAAGATTGAGCATAGGATGTGGAAGAAGTAGCTGTAAAAGACCTAGCAGAAGGTCAAGCTGAGGATTCCACTTCTGGGGAGTCAGGGTCTGAGGAGCCATTATCGGCCTCTCAATCCCAGGGATTGTTAATTCAGTCTCTCACCGAAATGGTCCAGTCTGGATTTAAATTACCTCCCCTAAAGATTTCTGAAGTCTTTTTTTCTTCATTAGGCTCATTATGCCCTCCACAAAACTCTCAGGCTTTTCCCTTACATCCGCTTTTAGAACAGATAGTATATGCTAATTGGGATCACCTTGATAGGGTTTTTATTCCTCCCAAAAGGTTCTGTTGTATTCTATGGAGGAAAAATTCACGAGGAAATGGAGTATGCCTACAGTTGATGTTGCTATTTCTTCTGTAAACCTAAATGTAACTTGTCCTGTAGATAATGCCCAGGTTTTTTAAAGACCCAGTGGATAAGAAATTGGTATCTTCCGGTTCCGGCGCCGTATGGAGTAGTCACACTCCGCTTTAGCTCCCACACCCGGCCGAAAAAACTGCCTCACGCCGCACACAGATCCCGCGGGGACACACGGATGGACTGCCTGGTTATCCGCCGCCACGATGGAACGCTTCCTGGACATCTAAACCCCGGACTCACCAAGCGGATCGCTCAGGTTGTCGCCACCCTGCTCTCCCCCACTATCCAGAGCACTGTAGAAAAGGCAGTGCAAGGTGGCATGTCACAAATCAAAAGGGAGCTGGGTGAGCATGACACTAGACTTGATGAGGCTGAACAGCGCATATCCAGCCTAGAAGATGAACTGTACCACCTGCAAGCACAGGAGCAGATGCAAGACAAAACAAACGCATTTCTTTCCCAAAAGCTGGAAGAGTTGGAGAATCGCGCTAGGCGCAGTAATCTCCGATTTGTGGGGGTCCCTGAATCACTTCCCGCCACGGAGCTTACTGATTTCTGTGCCTGCCAAGTCCCAGAGGCCCTTGGTCTGACCGGTATCCATGTGGTTGAGAGAGCTCATCGCATTGGGGCTCATTCTAGCAATCGCAAAACCCCCAGGCCCATCATTGAGAAGTCTCTATACTATGCTGACAAGAATCTGATCCTGCAAAAATACAGGCAGTCTAAATCTCTCCTGGTTGATGGGGTTAAAGTTTTATTATTTTCTGATTATTCAATTGCTGTGTCAAAAAAACGAAAAGCTTTTCAACAGATATGCTCACAGCTATACCAACAGCAAATCAAATTTACGCTGGCCTACCCTGCCATTCTTCGGTTGAAATCCACCACTGGTGAACTGTCTTTTCAAGACCCCTCTGAAGCTGAAGCATACGTGCTCTCCATCCATCCTGACACCCAGCAATCAACCACCAGACCACCCGCATTTTCAAGACCCTTAGACCAGTGGAGCCCCCGCAAGGATTCACCGAAACGCTAACGCTTCTCCGGACCATCTCACCACACCAAATTTTGCTGAACTTTTCCTGCTTCCTCACTTCATCTACCATTTGTGGTATGGTTTACCTACCGGTTCTCATGCTGTTTCTGATGTTACTTGATACAGAGGCGGTGGTCGGTCATTGCACCCATTTAATACGAGCTTTAATCTCGTAGTACTTGACTGCAGGACTCCATTCAGTCGCTCATTCCTTCGTCTCCATTTTTCCACCCGCTGTGCAGTTCGTAGCCGATAAGGTGGCACGTGCCCGTATTGCATCTTTTTCCCCCGGGGTCAAGGGCTCTGCTGCTCGCTACATCCTGCCCAGGGTGCACAATTTCTCCCCCTGTCCTTGGCTACACAGTCTACTGACATCTCTGGGGTGTCTTTGTAGACATCTTCGTAGGCCGTTGTGAGCGGGGGGGCCTTTTGACTGTGACCCCATGCAGAAAAAAGAAAAGTTGTTTTGTTTATGCTATGTTGTTTTTATTTGCATCCCTTTTCCTTGTTCTTCAAACCTCCTCCCACTTCTATCTATCCCCACCATGCTTGCCAGTAGCTCTCCACAGAGATACTTCTTCCTCCTTTCACATGCCATATCTAGAATCGCATATCCACTTACCATGTCCATCGGTCACATTACCTCTCCCACGTCTCCACGCTATTTCCACTACCCTAACATTCATTTATGCAATTAGTTTCATGGAATGTAAAGGGACTTAGATCCCCTCTCAAACGCATGAAAATCTTACGTCATCTCCGCAGAATTGGAACTGACATCGCCCTATTGAAAGAGACACACCTCGCCTCTCCGGACTTTCGGAAGCTCTGGGTAGGCGAGATCCTGGGCTCAGCTGCATCGGGCCGTAAAGCTGGTGTTATAATACTTATTCACAAAAGACTATCATATCAAGTGTTATCCACTTCTTTAGATGCTCAGGGCAGATTCTGCTCAGTTCATATCCTTATTGGCACAAAAGAGATATTACTCACCAAACTCCACCAAACAATTACTGCCCCAAACTCCGTCACTAAAGCCTTTTATGATACCTTCACTACCCATCTTCTAACACTCCCCCAGCTTCCTCACCTAATTGGTGGAGATTTTAATGCTGTTATGCATAGTGTTGAGCGAACACAGACTGTATTATTCGTGTTCGTACCGAATAATTGGATTTTTGTTACCCGAACACGAACACGGACACTTTACTGTATATTCGGGTAAAAATCCGTGTTCGGTCGTTTTATTTCCGGGTTTTGCATGCTTTGGCGCTCTTTTCATGGCGGGCTTTCAACAGCCAATCAACAATCGTTTAACTGGTGTGCCTTAAGCCATCCCAGCCATGCCTGCAAATGTCTCAGTAGCTGTGATTGGCCGTCTGAAGCATGTGACCAAGTCTTTATAATTTCGAGGCAGCCGCAGCGGCGTCATTATGCTGCTTAGATCAGGGACAGAGCACACATCAACGTGCTGGCTGCTGATTAGGGAAAGATAGGCAGGAAAAAACCATTTGTGTCCGGATAGAATTGAGGGACAGGTCGGAGTGTTTAGGCAGGGCGAGTTGTAGGCATTTTAGGGATAGAGTCTGCTGAATTATAGGGTCAGTGTCTTCTGCAAACTACAATCGATATTGCTGTGTGGGGGGTGGGGTCTGCACTCAATCCTGATCTACGATCTCTTCTCAATCCTGTTAGGGAGAGGCTGCTGCTGAATTTTAGGGTCAGAGTGTTCTACAAACTACAATCGATATTGCTGTGTGGGGTGGGGTCTGCACTTAGTTCTCCTGATCTACGATCTCTTCTCAATCCTGTTAGGGACAGAGTCTGCTGAATTTTAGGGAAACTGTGTTCTACAAACTACAATCGATATTGCTGTGTGGTGTGGGATAGGAGATAGGCAGGTGTCAGTGATCCACATCCATTTTTCTGTGTGTGGGCTGCAGTGAACACAATCTTTGTGGGGTGCAGTGAACAAAACCTTTGTGGGGGTACAGTGAACACAATCTTTGTGGGGTGCAGTGAAGACAATCCTTGTGGGGTGCAGTGAAGACAATCCTTGTGGGGTGCAGTGAACAAAATCTTTGGGGGGTACAGTGAACACAATCTTGGTGGGGTGCAGAGAAGACAATCCTTGTGGGGTGCAGTGAACAAAATCTTTGGGGGGGTACAGTGAACACAATCTTTGTGGGGTGCAGTGAACAAAACCTTTGTGGGGTGCAGTGAACACAATCTTTGTGGGGTGCAGTGAAGACAATCCTTGTGGGGTGCAGTGAAGACAATCCTTGTGGGGTGCAGTGAACAAAATCTTTGGGGGGTACAGTGAACACAATCTTTGTGGGGTGCAGTGAACAAAACCTTTGTGGGGTACAGTGAACACAATCTTTGTGGGGTGCAGTGAACAAAACCTTTGTGGGGTACAGTGAACACAATCTTTGTGGGGTGCAGTGAAGACAATCCTTTTGGAGTGCAGTGAACACAATCTTTGTGGGGTACAGTGAACACAATCTTTGTGGGGTGCAGTGAACAAAACCTTTGTGGGGTACAGTGAACACAATCTTTGTGGGGTGCAGTGAACAAAACCTTTGTGGGGTGCAGTGAACACAACCTTTGTGGGGTACAGTGAACACAATCTTTGTGGGGTGCAGTGAACAAAACCTTTGTGGGGTGCAGTGAACAAAACCTTTGTGGGGTACAGTGAACACAATCTTTGTGGGGTACAGTGAACACAATCTTTGTGGGGTGCAGTGAACAAAACCTTTGTGGGGTACAGTGAACACAATCTTTGTGGGGTGCAGTGAACAAAACCTTTGTGGGGGTACAGTGAACACAATATTTGTGGGGTGCAGTGAAGACAATCCTTGTGGGGTGCAGTGAAGACAATCCTTGTGGGGTGCAGTGAACAAAATCTTTGGGGGGTACAGTGAACACAATCTTTGTGGGGTGCAGAGAAGACAATCCTTGTGGGGTGCAGTGAACAAAATCTTTGGGGGGGTACAGTGAACACAATCTTTGTGGGGTGCAGTGAACAAAACCTTTGTGGGGTGCAGTGAACACAATCTTTGTGGGGTGCAGTGAACACAATCTTTGTGGGGTGCAGTGAAGACAATCCTTGTGGGGTGCAGTGAAGACAATCCTTGTGGGGTGCAGTGAACAAAATCTTTGGGGGGTACAGTGAACACAATCTTTGTGGGGTGCAGTGAACAAAACCTTTGTGGGGTACAGTGAACACAATCTTTGTGGGGTGCAGTGAACAAAACCTTTGTGGGGTACAGTGAACACAATCTTTGTGGGGTGCAGTGAAGACAATCCTTTTGGAGTGCAGTGAACACAATCTTTGTGGGGTACAGTGAACACAATCTTTGTGGGGTGCAGTGAACAAAACCTTTGTGGGGTACAGTGAACACAATCTTTGTGGGGTGCAGTGAACAAAACCTTTGTGGGGTGCAGTGAACACAACCTTTGTGGGGTACAGTGAACACAATCTTTGTGGGGTGCAGTGAACAAAACCTTTGTGGGGTACAGTGAACACAATCTTTGTGGGGTACAGTGAACACAATCTTTGTGGGGTACAGTGAACACAATCTTTGTGGGGTGCAGTGAACAAAACCTTTGTGGGGTACAGTGAACACAATCTTTGTGGGGTGCAGTGAACACAATCTTTGTGGGGTGCAGTGAACAAAACCTTTGTGGGGTGCAGTGAACACAACCTTTGTGGGGTACAGTGAACACAATCTCTGTGGGGTGCAGTGAACAAAACCTTTGTGGGGTACAGTGAACACAATCTTTGTGGGGTACAGTGAACACAATCTTTGTGGGGTGCAGTGAACAAAACCTTTGTGGGGTACAGTGAACACAATCTTTGTGGGGTGCAGTGAACAAAACCTTTGTGGGGTACAGTGAACACAATCTTTGTGGGGTGCAGTGAAGACAATCCTTTTGGAGTGCAGTGAACAAAATCTTTGTGGGGTACAGTGAACACAATCTTTGTGGGGTGCAGTGAACAAAATCTTTGTGGGGTACAGTGAACACAATCTTTGTGGGGTGCAGTGAAGACAATCCTTGTGGGGTGCAGTGAAGACAATCCTTGTGGGGTGCAGTGAAGACAATCCTTGTGGGGTGCAGTGAACAAAACCTTTGTGGGGTACAGTGAACACAATCTTTGTGGGGTACAGTGAACACAATCTTTGTGGGGTGCAGTGAACAAAACCTTTGTGGGGTACAGTGAACACAATCTTTGTGGGGTGCAGTGAACAAAACCTTTATGGGGTACAGTGAAGACAATCTTTGTGGGGTGCAGTGAAGACAATCCTTTTGGAGTGCAGTGAACAAAATCTTTGTGGGGTACAGTGAACACAATCTTTGTGGGGTGCAGTGAACAAAATCTGTGGGGTACAGTGAACACAATCTTTGTGGGGTGCAGTGAAGACAATCCTTGTGGGGTGCAGTGAAGACAATCCTTGTGGGGTGCAGTGAACAAAATCTTTGGGGGGTACAGTGAACACAATCTTTGTGGGGTGCAGTGAACAAAACCTTTGTGGGGTACAGTGAACACAATCTTTGTGGGGTGCAGTGAACAAAACCTTTGTGGGGTACAGTGAACAAAACCTTTGTGGGGTGCAGTGAACAAAACCTTTGTGGGGTACAGTGAACACAATCTTTGTGGGGTGCAGTGAACAAAACCTTTGTGGGGTACAGTGAACACAATCTTTGTGGGGTACAGTGAACACAATCTTTGTGGGGTGCAGTGAACAAAACCTTTGTGGGGTACAGTGAACACAATCTTTGTGGGGTGCAGTGAACAAAACCTTTGTGGGGTACAGTGAACACAATCTTTGTGGGGTGCAGTGAAGACAATCCTTTTGGAGTGCAGTGAACAAAATCTTTGTGGGGTACAGTGAACACAATCTTTGTGGGTTGCAGTGAACAAAATCTTTGTGGGGTACAGTGAACACCATCTTTGTGGGGTGCAGTGAAGACAATCCTTTTGGAGTGCAGTGAACACAATCTTTGTGGGGTACAGTGAACACAATCTTTGTGGGGTGCAGTGAACAAAACCTTTGTGGGGTACAGTGAACACAATCTTTGTGGGGTGCAGTGAACACAATCTTTGTGGGGTGCAGTGAACAAAACCTTTGTGGGGTGCAGTGAACACAACCTTTGTGGGGTACAGTGAACACAACCTTTGTGGGGTGCAGTGAACAAAACCTTTGTGGGGTACAGTGAACACAATCTTTGTGGGGTACAGTGAACACAATCTTTGTGGGGTGCAGTGAACAAAACCTTTGTGGGGTGCAGTGAACACAATCTTTGTGGGGTGCAGTGAACAAAACCTTTGTGGGGTGCAGTGAACACAACCTTTGTGGGGTACAGTGAACACAATCTTTGTGAGGTGCAGTGAAGACAATCCTTGTGGGGTGCAGTGAAGACAATCCTTGTGGGGTGCAGTGAAGACAATCCTTGTGGGGTGCAGTGAAGACAATCCTTGTGGGGTGCAGTGAACAAAATCTTTGGGGGGTACAGTGAACACAATTTTTGTGGGGTGCAGTGAACAAAACCTATGTGGGGTACAGTGAACACAATCTTTGTGGGGTGCAGTGAACAAAACCTTTTGTGGGGTACAGTGAACACAATCTTTGTGGGGTACAGTGAACACAATCTTTGTGGGGTGCAGTGAACAAAACCTTTGTGGGGTACAGTGAACACAATCTTTGTGGGGTGCAGTGAACAAAACCTTTGTGGGGTACAGTGAACACAATCTTTGTGGGGTGCAGTGAACAAAACCTTTGTGGGGTGCAGTGAACAAAACCTTTGTGGGGTACAGTGAACACAATCTTTGTGGGGTGCAGTGAGCAAAACCTTTGTGGGGTACAGTGAACACAATCTTTGTGGGGTGCAGTGAAGACAATCCTTTTGGAGTGCAGTGAGCAAAACCTTTGTGGGGTACAGTGAACACAATCTTTGTGGGTTGCAGTGAACAAAATCTTTGTGGGGTGCAGTGAACAAAACCTTTGTGGGGTACAGTGAACACAATCTTTGTGGGGTGCAGTGAACACAATCTTTGTGGGGTGCAGTGAACAAAACCTTTGTGGGGTGCAGTGAACACAACCTTTGTGGGGTACAGTGAACACAATCTTTGTGGGGTGCAGTGAACAAAACCTTTGTGGGGTACAGTGAACACAATCTTTGTGAGGTACAGTGAACACAATCTTTGTGGGGTGCAGTGAACAAAACCTTTGTGGGGTGCAGTGAACACAACCTTTGTGGGGTGCAGTGAACACAACCTTTGTGGGGTACAGTGAACACAATCTTTGTGAGGTGCAGTGAAGACAATCCTTGTGGGGTACAGTGAAGACAATCCTTGTGGGGTGCAGTGAAGACAATCCTTGTGGGGTGCAGTGAACAAAATCTTTGGGGGGTACAGTGAACACAATTTTTGTGGGGTGCAGTGAACAAAACCTTTGTGGGGTACAGTGAACACAATCTTTGTGGGGTGCAGTGAACAAAACCTTTGTGGGGTACAGTGAACACAATCTTTGTGGGGTGCAGTGAAGACAATCCTTTTGGAGTGCAGTGAACAAAATCTTTGTGGGGTACAGTGAACACAATCTTTGTGGGGTGCAGTGAAGACAATCCTTGTGGGGTGCAGTGAAGACAATCCTTGTGGGGTGCAGTGAAGACAATCCTTGTGGGGTGCAGTGAACAAAATCTTTGGGGGGTACAGTGAACACAATCTTTGTGGGGTGCAGTGAACAAAACCTTTGTGGGGTACAGTGAACACAATCTTTGTGGGGTGCAGTGAAGACAATCCTTTTGGAGTGCAGTGAACACAATCTTTGTGGGGTGCAGTGAACAAAACCTTTGTGGGGTACAGTGAACACAATCTTTGTGGGGTACAGTGAACACAATCTTTGTGGGGTACAGTGAATACAATCTCATACTTCTGAAGCTTTGAGGGTGCTGCCTGTTCTATACTCCTCCTCCTCCTCATCCATCCTTTTAGGTGTACAAACAATAGTAATTGGGGCCTAGTGTGCTTCTGTACGTGTGAAAAACATACACTTTTTTTTGATCATATTTCCTATTCCGCTATTCAATAAAAACCTTTGGGGCTTAATTAAATTGCGGAATAGTCTGTGTCGGTACGTGTGAGATCCACCTTTCCAAGTTTTTGGGGTTCATCTCATACTTCTGAAGCTTTGAGGGTGCTGCCTGTTCTATACTCCTCCTCCTCCTCCTCCTCCATCCTTTTAGGTGTACAAACAATAGTAATTGGGGCCTAGTGTGCTTCTGTACGTGTGAAAAACATACACTTTTTTTTGATCATATTTCCTATTCCGCTATTCTATAAAAACCTTTGGGGCTCAATTAAATTGCGGAATAGTCTGTGTCCGTACGTGTGAGATCCACCTTTCCAAGTTTTTGGGGTTCATCTCATACTTCTGAAGCTTTGAGGGTGCTGCCTGTTCTATACTCCTCCTCCTCCTCTTCCTCATCCATCCTTTTAGGTGTACAAACAATAGTAATTGGGGCCTAGTGTGCTTCTGTACGTGTGAAAAACATACACTTTTTTTTGATCATATTTCCTATTCCGCTATTCTATAAAAACCTTTGGGGCTCAATTAAATTGCGGAATAGTCTGTGTCGGTACGTGTGAGATCCACCTTTCCAAGTTTTTGGGGTTCATCTCATACTTCTGAAGCTTTGAGGGTGCTGCCTGTTCTATACTCCTCCTCCTCCTCCTCCTCATCCATCCTTTTAGGTGTACAAACAATAGTAATTGGGGCCTAGTGTGCTTCTGTACGTGTGAAAAACATACACTTTTTTTTGATCATATTTCCTATTCCGCTATTCAATAAAAACCTTTGGGGCTCAATTAAATTGCGGAATAGTCTGTGTCGGTACGTGTGAGATCCACCTTTCCAAGTTTTTGGGGTTCATCTCATACTTCTGAAGCTTTGAGGGTGCTGCCTGTTCTATACTCCTCCTCATCCATCCTTTTAGGTGTACAAACAATAGTAATTGGGGCCTAGTGTGCTTCTGTACGTGTGAAAAACATACACTTTTTTTTATCATATTTCCTATTCCGCTATTCAATAAAAACCTTTGGGGCTCAATTAAATTGCGGAATAGTCTGTGTCGGTACGTGTGAGATCCACCTTTCCAAGCTTTTGGGGTTCATCTCATACTTCTGAAGCTTTGAGGGTGCTGCCTGTTCTATACTCCTCCTCCTCCTCTTCCTCATCCATCCTTTTAGGTGTACAAACAATAGTAATTGGGGCCTAGTGTGCTTCTGTACGTGTGAAAAACATACACTTTTTTTTGATCATATTTCCTATTCCGCTATTCAATAAAAACCTTTGGGGCTCAATTAAATTGCGGAATAGTCTGTGTCGGTACGTGTGAGATCCACCTTTCCAAGTTTTTGGGGTTCATCTCATACTTCTGAAGATTTGAGGGTGCTGCCTGTTCCATACTCCTCTTCCTCATCCTCCCTTTAGGGTAGGAAAAAATTTAATCGGGCCTAGTCTGTGTTTGTACGTGTGAGATACACAGTTTTTTATCCTATTCCGCTATTTAATACACACCCTTTTGGTGTAAAAAACATTAAATTGCGGCATAGTTTGCATATTTGACTGTGAGATACACCCGTGCGATACTGTTGTTCTTTTGTTCCGCTATTCAATAAAGACCTTTCTAGGGCAAGATCTTAAATTTCAGAAATATGAGGAGAGCGTCAAATAGGGGCCGTGGCCTGGGTCGTGGTGGTGCTGCTGCTAGAGCTCCTGTTGCAAGGAGAGGACGTGGTCGATCTGTGCCAGCTACACGCACAAGTGAAACACCTTCCTCAAGTGTGAGTAGGCGACAGAACCTGCATCAGTATTTGGTAGGGCATCATACGCCCCTAGAAGTGATGAGGCCAGAACAAGTGGAGGCGATAGTAGATTGGTTTGCTGCTGACAGTGCCTCCAGTTCCTTCACATTGTCTCCCACCCAGTCTACTGCAGAAAGGTCACAGTTGGCACCTGCAGCCGATGTCCAACCGTCTTTCACCTCACCCCCTTGCAAATCAGGCAAGCAGTCTGAGCCCCAAGCCATACAGCAGTCTCTTCTTCTTTTTGATGACTCTGTCAGCAGGGTTTCCCAGGGCCATCCACCTAGCCCTGCCCCAGAAGTGGAAGAGATTGAGTGCAGCGATGCCCAACCACTTATTTCTCAAGATGAGTACATGCAAGGATCATCGCAGCACGTCTCCGATGATGACGAAACACAGGTGCCAACTGCTGCGGCGTTCAGCATTGTGGAGACCGACAAGGAGGGCAGGGGTGAAGACTGGGTGGAAGATGATGTGGAGGACGATGAGGTCCTCGACCCCACATGGAATGAACGTCATGCAGGTGACCTGAGTAGTTTGGAGGAAGAGGCGGTGGTCGCACAGAGCCACCAGCACAGCAGAAGAGGGAGCAGGGTGCAGAAGCGGAGCGGCCGTGCCCTAGACACTACGCCCGCTACTGCCCAATGCAGCAAGGGAACGAGCGCACCAAAGTCAGCTCAAAGGAGTTCTCTAGCGTGGAAGTTCTTTAGAAAATGTGCTGATGACAGGACACGAGTGGTTTGCACCCTGTGCAATCAGAGCTTGAAGCGAGGCATAAACCTTCTCAACCTGAGCACAACCTGCATGATCAGGCATCTAAGTGCAAAGCACGAGCTGCAGTGGAGTACACACCTTCAAAACCAAGAAACGTCTCTGGCCCATCCTGCTTCCTCTTCTGCTGCAGTCTCGGCCGCTCCAGCCACATCTGTAGTGATACCGGCACCTGCCACCCCGCAAACAGACGATCTGTCAGCAACACCACCACCTGGGTCACCAACAACCATCTCCACAATGTCCCGTGGAAGCGTTCAGATTTCCATCTCCCAAACACTTGAGAGGAAGAGGAAGTACCCCCCTACCCACCCGCGATCCCTGGCCCTGAATGCCAGCATTTCAAAATTATTGGCCTTTGAAATGCTGTCATTCCGTCTGGTGGAGACGCACAGTTTTAAAAACCTTATGTCGGTGGCTGTCCCACAGTACGTCGTGCCCAGCCGCCACTACTTTTCCAGGCAAGCCATCCCTTCCCTACACAACCAAGTGGGGGAAAAAATCAGGTGTGCACTGCGCAACGCCATCTGTGCCAAGGTCCACCTAACTACCGATACGTGGACCAGTAAGCACGGTCAGGGGCGTTATATCTCCCTAACGGCACACTGGGTAAATGCAGTGGCGGATGGGCCTGAGGCGGATAGCAATTTGGCGCATGTCCTTCCACCACCGAGGATTGCAGGGTGCTTCAGTTTGCCTCCTGTTCCTAACTCCTCCTACTCCGCTTCCTCATCCTCTACCGCCTCCTCATCCGGACAGCGTAACACCTTCACCACCAACTTCAGCACGGCCAGGGGTAAACGACAGCAGGCAGTTTTACAACTTGCCTGTTTGGGGGACAAACCACACACCGCGCAGGAGTTGTGGAGGAGCATGGAACAGCAAACAAATGAGTGGTTGCTGCCAGCGAGCCTCAAGCCCGGCCTGGTGGTGTGCGATAACGGGAGAAATCTCATAGCAGTTCTGGGCCTAGCCGGTTTGACGCACAGCCCTTGCCTGGCGCATGTGCTGAATTTGGTGGTGCAGAGGTTCCTTAAAAACGACCCCGATATGTCAGAGCTGCTGCAGAAAGTGCGGGCCGTTTGTGCGCACTTTCGGCGTTCTCACCCTGCTGCTGCTCGCCTGGCAGCGCTGCAGCGTAACTTCGGCCTTCCCGCTCACCGCCTCATATGTGACGTGCCCACAAGGTGGAACTCCACCTTGCACATGCTGGAAAGACTGTGCGAGCAGCAGCAGGCCATAGTGGAGTTTCAGCTGCAGCACGCACGCGTGAGTCGCTCTGCGGAACAGCACCACTTCACCACCAATAACTGGGCCTCCATGCGAGACCTGTGTGCCTTGTTGCGCTGTTTTGAGTATTCCACCAACATGGCCAGTGGCAATGACGCCGTTCTCAGCTTAACTATCCCACTTCTATGCCTCCTTGAAAAAACAATTCGGGCGATGATGGAAGAGGATGTGGCACAGGATGAGGAGGAGGAGGATGAAGAGGTAACATTTCAAAGGCTTTCAGGGCAGTCATTCGCAAGGGGCTCCGAGGGTGGGTTCCTGCACACACAAACGCCAGGGACACAATTGTCCAGCAGGGGCACAGTTCTGGAGGATGAGGAGGATGAGGAGGAGGAGGAGCTGGAGGAGGAGATGGAACCATGTTCACAGCAGGGTGGCACCCAGGCCAGCTCATGGCCATCACTGGTGCGTGGCTGGGGGGATACAGAGGACACGGACGATACACCTCCCACAGAGGACAGCCTTTCGTCGCCTCTGGGCAGCCTGGCACACATGAGCGATTACATGCTGCAGTGTCTCCACAACGACCGCCGAGTTGCCCACATTCTAACTTGTGCTGATTACTGGGTGGCCACGCTGCTGGATCCCCGTTACAAGGACAACGTACCGTCCTTAATTCACTCACTGGAGCGCGATCGCAAGATGCGCGAGTACAAGCGCACGCTGGTAGACGCGATGCTGCTGGCATTCCCATCTGACAGCGGGGCCACAGTGGAAGCACAAGGCAGAGGAGGAGGAGAAGGAGGTCGCCAACTCAACCAGGGCACCGCCAGCACCTCAGAAGGCAGGGTTAGCATGGCCGAAATGTGGAAAAGCTTTGTCAGCACGCCACAACAAACAGCAGCACCAGCAGCTCAGATGGAACGTCTTAGCAGGAGGCAGCATTTTACCAACATGGTGGAGCAGTATGTGTGCACACGCCTACATGTAGTGAATGAGGGGTCTGCCCCCTTCAACTTCTGGGTCTCCAAATTGGGCACATGGCCTGAGCTTGCCCTTTACGCCTTGGAGGTGCTGGCGTGCCCTGCAGCCAGTGTATTATCTGAACGGGTATTTAGCACGGCTGGGGGTGTTATAACAGACAAGCGCAGCCGCCTGTCCAGAGACAATGTGGACAAGCTCACGTTCATTAAAATGAACCAGGCATGGATCCCACGGGACTTTTCCGTACCTTGTGCAGAATAGCAATGGATACCGACCTTACCCAGCCATTGTTCCATTTTTGCTCTTTCTCACTCTATTGGGGTGTACCCTCATTTAAAATTTGTGAAAAGAAGCAGTGTTGGCTACCTCGTCCTCCTCCTCAGGGCCAGATTAACGTAGGGGCTATTGGAGCTGCAGCTCCATGCAGGCCCCTACCTTTTATATAGGCCCCGGGTTGGCCATATTCACTGTGACCGCTCTTCTGTCACTTGTAAACACAGAAGTCTGGCTTCTATGCTCGCTTCCCCAGGCAGCACCCTCAGAACCTCCCCACACAGCGCGAAGGCCGGACAAGGAGGGACAGTTGCCGATGCATGGATGTGTTTATGGGCTTCAGAGACAGCATCCCATGTTGAATTAGGCATGCATGGCTCCACCCTTCCTCCTCTGGGTGCATGCCAAGGCACGGCCCTTAAGGCCCTTCAAAATCCTCAGCACCAAGACCATGATGCTCTTAATCCGGCCCTGGTCCTCCTCCACCGCCGCTTCCACCTACACCGCCCATAGGTGTGCGCAGCCTATTGCATTAGGGTGTGCACCCCAAAGTTGAAATACACATGCATGTGTTTGCCTACATGTACATGGCCCCGATACATTACTCTCCCTGCTGGCAAAGAGAAATAGAGCAGAGCAGGTGCGAGGGAGATCTTTCCCATCTCCTCACTGGCAAACAGAGCGATAATGCTATGTGCCCTAGGTGATTAGGGTGTGCCCAGGTACACCAGGCACACCCTGTGCGCACGCCTATGACACCGCCACATCCACCACCACCTCAACCTCCCTCCTATTCCTTATGGGCCTCGTCCTTCAGAGATGAAGAACATTGTTTTATTTTTCTGTTTTTTTTTTTGTTGTTTTAAGTTATTTCCCTATCCACATTTGTTTGCAGAGCACTTGCCATGCTCTTAACTATGTTTTGCTGCCATTTGCAGCACTCTAGCCCTTTCCATTGGCGTTTTAGAGCCATTTTAGTGCCTTAAAGTTCGGGTCCCCATTGACTTCAATGGGGTTCGGTGTCCGGGAAAAGTTCGGTAAAAGTCCGGGACCCGGACTTTTTTTTAAAGTTCGGCCGAACCCGTCGAACACGGACATCTAGGTGTCCGCTCAACCCTACTTATGCACCTTGTGGATGATCGCTCCACTCTGTGCCCTTCTACCATTCACATCACAGACACAGTTCAAACTCCTCTAGCCACCACTGTTGACTCACTGCACCTTACTGGTGTATGGAGACTACACCACCCAGCGGACAGAGAATTCACCTTCTTTTCTCCACCCCATAATGTGTTCACGAGAATCGACTATTTCTTCTGCACTGACGACATGGCCCAGTCTGACTCTCCCCACCATACACGACATTGCGGTGTCTGACCATGCACCACTTTGTCTCCCTGGAGCTTCCTGATACCCCTTCCATCCGAAACATTTGGAGATTCCCCTCCTATCTTTCCAATAATAAAGATTTCCATTCTTTCCTAGTGAAGGCATGGCAGGAATACACCATGGCAAATTCCCCTTCAGCGGACAACCCCCATCTGTTCTGGGAAGCCGGAAAGGCCTTTCTCAGAGGGAGAATTATATTGTATGCCAGCTTTTTAAGAAACAATCTCTGAATCGTTATCGATTAGCAAGCACATGTTTGACTATGGCTCAGAGATCACTCCTTGCTCAAGTCACCCCAACTGCTAAAACAGAATGGCAGGAAGCTAAACGTGCCTTTGATTCCTGGACCACTACCTTAGAACTAATTAAACATAACCGCTTAGCAGCCAAGTTTCACAAATTCAGTAATAAGGCCGGTAAACTTATATCCCGAATGTGTAAACCCCCTTACCGCCCCACTCATATAGTTCTTTAACCACTTTACCACCGGAGGATTTTCCTGCTTTACGTCCAGGCCACTTTTTGCGATTCGGCACTGCGCGACTTTAACTGACAATTGGGCGGTCATGCAATGCCGTACCCAAATTAAATTTACGTCTTTTTTTCCCCACAAACAGAGATTTCTTTTGGTGGTATTTGATCACCTCTGCGCTTTTCTTTTTTTGTGATATTAATAAAAAAAACAAGCGACAATTTTGAAAAAAATAATATTTTTCTACTTTGACAGTTAAAAAATATCCAATATATTTAATTTTTGTCATATATTTAGGCCAAAATGTATTTAGCTACATGTCTTTGACAAAAAAATTCTCAATGAGCATATTTTTAACCGCTTTAAGACCGGAAGATTTTACCCCATTCCTGACCAGGCCATATTTTGCGATTCGGGACTGCATTCTTTAAACGGACAATTGCGCGGTAGTGCGATGCTGTACCCAAGTTAAATTTATGTCCTTTTTTTCCCCACAAATAGAGCTTTCTTTTGGTGGTATTTGATCACCTGTGAAAAAAGAGCGACAATTTTGAAAAAATAACAATATTTTTTACATTTTTTTTAGATGAAATTCCCCCCCAAAAAAATGTAAAAATCAAAATTTTTTAACATTTTAGACCAATTTGTTTTCTGCTACATATTTTTGGTTAAAAAAATCGCAATAAGCGTATTTTGATTGGTTTGCGCAAAAGTTATCGCAGCTACTAACTACGGGAAATTTGTCATTTTTATTGTTTTTTTTTTTTTTTAACTAGTAATGGCGGCGATCTGGTGGCGATCTGCAATTTTTTTTTTTGCGGGACTGCAACATAACGGCGGACAGATCGGACCCTTGACTGACATTTTTGACACTTTTGGGGCTACCAGTGACATTACTACAGTAATCAGTGCTATACATATGCACTGTTACTGTAAAAATGACACTGGCAGGGAAGGGGTTAACTTTTATTGGTGATCAAGGGGTAATGTATGCCTGGTGCTTACTGGCGTGTGTGGGGGGAGGGGACTGTGTGACACAGGCACAGATCGCAGGTTCAGCTATGCTGAATCCTGCAATCTGTCACTGCCTGTCACTTAGGAGATCCGCCCACTTTGTTTACACAAGCGGGAGGATCTCCACACTCCATTCCTGATGATCGGGGAAGAGCGGCGGTGATCACCGCCGCTCCTCCCCTGGCCCGACTCCCGCTGTGACTGAATACAGCAGGAGCGAGCCTCCGGCGGCGCGCGCACCGCCCACAAGGGGAGGAGTCCAGCGACTTAGACCTACGTCGCTGGACAATAACGAACCACTTTGCCGCAGTACGCTCAATGTGAGCGGTCGGCAAGTGGTTAATCAGAACTCAGTCAGCGTGCGATCTACATAGATTTTGTTCTGGATGCAATGAACAATTTTTTTTACCCTGCCCTGAGCCCAGTGACAGAGAAAAGTTACTTTTATCCGTCAGTTAGGTGGGCGGGGGCATTTTATGCAAGCTCAGTGCACTAGCACTGCATATGTGCTTTTGTGACATTTTTGACACCCTTTTTTGGCAATACCCTCCATCTGGGTCCTCTGCAGCATTATTCAGTGTGCATTTTAAGCTATATAGCTATAATTATCTGGGTTTTTGAAAACACCCTTTTTGGGCTAAAATCCACAATTTTACAGCCCTTGCTGCATCTGTACCTGTAGAATTCAAGTGTTATATACGGCTGTCATATTGTGTTAATAAAAAACCACCCTCTTTTGGGCAAAATACACAATTTTACAGTTTGGTGCATCCGTGATAAAAGAAGCTTGAAATTTTTCAAGAATTTTCAGGCTTTGAAAAAACACACATTTTTGGCAATACCCTCCATCTGCGGCCTCTGCCGCATTATTCGGTGTGCATTTTAAGCTATAAAGCTATAATTTTCTGGGTTTTTAAAAACACCCTTTTTGGGCTAAAATCCACAATTTTATAGCCCTTGCTGCATCTGTCATTGTGAGATACACCCTTTGGATGCTGTTGTTCTATTCTGCTATTCAAAAAATACCCATTTAGGGCAAGATCCTAAATTTGAGAAATATGAGGAGAACGTCAAAAAAAGTACTTGGCCCGGTCGTGGTGCTGCTGGTGGAGTTCCTGTTGCAAGGGGAGGACATGGTTGATCTGTGCCAGCTACACGCACAAGTGAAACACCTTCCTCAGGTGTGAGTAGGCGACAGAACCTGCAGCAGTATTTGGTCGGGCCTAATGCGGCTCTACAAATGTTGATGCCAGAACAAGTACAGGCGATAGATTGGGTTGCTAACAGAGCCTCCAGTTCTGTCATTATTGTCTCCCACCCAGTCTCCTGCTGAAAGATCAGAGTTGGCACCTGCAGCCGATGTCCACCAGTCTTTCACCTCACCCCCTTGCAAATCAGCCAAGCAGTCTGAGCCCCAAGTCATGCAGCAGTCTCTTCTGCTTTTTGATGACTTTGTTAGCATGGGTTCCCAGGGCCATCCACCTAGCCCTGCCCCAGAAGTGGAAGATATTGAGTGCACTAATGCTCAACCTCTTATGTTTCAAGATGAGTACATGGTAGGACCATCGCAGCACATCTCGGATGATGAGGAAACACAGGTACCAACTGCTGCGGCTTTCAGAATTGTGCAGACCGACGAGGGCAGGGGTGAAGACTGGGTGGAAGATGATGTGGAGGACTATGAGGTCCTCGACCCCACATGGAAACAATGTCATGCAGGTGACCTGTGTGGTTTGGAGGAAGAGGCGGTGGTCGCACAGAGCCACCAGCACAGCAGAAGAGGGAGCAGGGTGAAAAAGCGGAGCGGTCATCCCCTACACAGTACACCTGCTACTGCCCAATGAGCACACCAAAGCCAGCTCCAAGGAGTTGCCCAGCGTGGCAGTTCTTCAAACAATGTGCTGATGACAAGACATGAGTGGTTTGCACGCTGTGCAATCAGAGCCTGAAGCGAGGCATAAACCTTCTCAACCTGAGCACAACCTGCATGACCAGGCATCTAAGTGCAAAGCACGAGCTGCAGTGGAGTAGACACCTCAAAAACCAAGAAAGGTCTCTGGCTCCTCCTGCTTCCTCTTCTGCTGCAGTTTCGCCCTCTTCATCCACCTCTGTAGTGACAGTGGCACCTGCCACCCCGCAAACAGAGGATCTGCCAACAACACTACCACCTGGGTCACCAACCATCTCCACAATGTCCCATGGATGCGTTCAGCTCTCTATCTCCCAAACACTGGAGCGGAAGAGGAAGTACCCCCCTACCCACCCACGATCCCTGGCCTTGAATGCCAGCATTTCAAAATTCCTGGCCTTTGAAATGCTGTCATTACGTCTGGTGGAGAAGCAGAGTTTTAAAAGCCTTATGGTGGTGACTGTCCCACAGTACGTCGTGCCCAGCCGCCACTACTTTTCCAGACGAGCCATCCCTTCCCAGCGCAACCAAGTGGGGGACAAAATCAGGTGTGCACTGTGTAACGCCATCTGTGGCAAGGTCCACCTAACTACGGATACGTGGACCAGTACGCACAGTCAGGGATGTTATATCTCCCTAACAGCACACTGGGTAAATGCAGTGGCGGCTGGGCCTGAGGCGGATAGCAGTTTGGCGCATGTCCTTCCACCACCGAGGTTTGCAGGGCGCTTAAGTTTGCCTCCTGTTGCTAACTCCTCCTATTACGCTTCCTCATCCTCTTCCACTTCCTCATCTGGTCAGCTTAACACCTTCACCACCAACTTCAGCACAGCCAGGGGTAAACGACAGCAGGCAGTTTTAAAACTGGCCTGTTTGGGGGAAAAGCCCCACACCGTGCAGGAGTTGTGAAGGGCCATGGAACAGACCGATGAGTGGTTGGTGCCAGTGAGCATCAAGCCCGGCCTGGTGGTGTGCGATAATGGGTGAAATCTCGTAGCAGCTCTGGGCCTAGCCGGTTTGACTCGCATCCCTTGCTTGGCGCATGTACTGAATTTGGTGATGCAGAGGTTCCTTAAAAATTACCCCGTATATGTCAGAGCTGCTGCAGAAAGTGCGGGCCATCTGTGCGCACTTTCAGCGTTCTCACCCTGCTGCTGCTCGCCTGTCAGCGCTGCAGCGTAACTTCAGCCTTCCCGCTCACTGCCTCATATGTGACGTGCCCACAAGGTGGAACTCCACCTTGCACATGCTGGCCAGACTGTGCGAGCAGCATCAGGCGATAGTGGAGCTTTAGCTGCAGCACACACGCGTGAGTCGTTCTGCGGAACAGCACCACATCACCACCAATAACTGTGCCTTCATGAGAGACCTGTGTGCCTTATTGCGCTGTTTCGAGTACTCCACCAACATGGCCAGTGCCGATGACGCTGTTCTCAGCATTACTATCCCACTTCTACGCCTCCTTGAAAAAACAATTCGGGCGATGATGGAAGAGGATGTGACACAGGAGGAGGAGGAGGAAGAGGAGGGATAATTTCCAAGGCTTTCAGGGCAGTCATTCACAAATGGCTCAGAGGGTGGATTCCTGCACCCACAAACGCCAGGTATACAATTGTCTAGCAAGGGCACAGTTATGGAGGATGATGAGGTGAAGGTTGAGGAGAAAGAGATGGAGGAGGAGGAACCATGTTCACAGCAGTGTGGCACCCAGACCATCTCCTGGCCATCACTGGTGCATGGCTGGGGGGATAAAGAGGACACAGGCGATACACCTCCCACAGAGGACAGCTTTTCATTGCCTCTGGGCAGCCTGGCACACATGACCGATTTACATGCTGCCGTGTCTCCGCAACAACCGCCGAGTTTTCCACATTATAACTTGTGCTGATTACCGGGTGGCCACGCTGCTGGATCCCCGTTACAAGGACAACGTACCATCTTTAATTCCCTCAGTGGAGCATGACCGGAAGATGCGCCAGTACAAGCGCACGCTGGTAGACGCGCTGCTGGTGGCATTCCCACCTGACAGCCGAGGCACAGTGGAAGCACAAGGTGAAGGCAAAGGAGGAGGAGGAAGAGGTAGCCAATGCAGCCGGGGCACCGCCAGCACCTCAGAAGGCAAGGTTAGCATGGCCGAAATGTGGAAAAGCTTTGTCAACACGTCACAACAACCAGCACCACCAGCTGATATGGAACGTCTTAGCAGGTGGCAGCATTTCACCAACATCGTGGAGCAGTATGTGTACACATGCCTAGACGTACTGAATGATGGGTCTGCCACCTTCAACTTCTGGGTCTCCAAATTGGGCACATGGCCTGAGCTTGCCCTTTACGCCTTGGAGGTGCTGGCCTGCTCTGCAGCCAGTGTATTATCTGAACGTGTATTTAGCATGGTAGGAGGCGTTATCACAGACAAGTGCAGCCGCCTGTCCAGAGCCAATGTGGACAAGCTCACGTTCAATAAAATGAACCAGGCATGGATCCCACAGGACTTATCCATACCTTGTGCAGAATAGACATGTATACCGGCCTTACCCAGCCATTGTTGTATTTTTGATCTTTCTCATTCTTTTGTGGTGTACCCTAATGGGATAGTAGACAGGACTCCCTAGATTATTAATAAATAGCAGATAATACATTTACAATAATGAGACACCACACATCTAGTTGGAAATTTCAAGGCCGCGGCCGTTTATTATTTGTTCATTTAAACAAATGTGATAAAAGATTTTCAACAATATTCTAAAACACTGAAAACAACCCGGTCACTATGACCCAGGTTGTAAGAATAAAAAATTAAATTTAATAAAATTATCCAGAACATTAATGCACAGAACAAATTGTATGTGTATATATATATAATATATACATACATTGTCCCCCTTTGTATAACACAAAGGTGATCCTACAAATAATAATACTGGCCGCGAAAAAAATGAGGGAGGGAGACGAACACCACAGCTCTGTTCCAGTGAGGTGGCTGAGCCCTTAGCTATGGGGGTCCCTCTTAAATAGCCCTAAACCAGGGGTTTAGGTGGGATTTTTCAGCGGGAAGAGGGGAAAACTCAACTAATCTCCCCAGATACAAGGGAATTTGAGCGGGAAGAGGGTGAACCGGCCCAATCTCCCCAGATACAGGGACAAATTTGAGCGGGAACAGCGGCTGAATAACCCCAGGGAATAACCCCAGGTCATAAAGGTCAACTAAACTTTCCCCAGCAACAATTTTACCTCACCCTGTGACTGCTAATAACTAGCCTACACCAAGTTATAATCCCTGTCCCCATCCCATGAGGAAAAGGGGGCACAAAATTTCATTTAAAAAAAAATAAAATTAAAAACAAAAACCAGTGTTGGCTATCTCGTCCACCTTCACTGCCACATCCACCGCCACCTCAATCTCCTACTCCATATGGACCTCATCCTCCTAGATCAAGATTATTATTTTTTATTTGTATGTATTTTATGTTATTTTAAGTTATTTCCCTATCCACATTTGTTTGCACAGCACTTGCCATGCTCTTAACAACATTTTGCTGCCATTTGCAGCCCTCAAGCCCTTCTCATTACTTTTTTAGAGCCATTTTAGTGCTCAAAAGTTCGGGTCCCCATTGACTTCAATGTGGTTTGGGGTCAAGTTCGGATCCCAAACTCAAACTTTTTTGCGAACCCGTCGAACCCGAACATCCAGGTGTCCGCTCAACTCTACTAGACTCCTATGAAAAACCCAGAGGAAAATTAAAGCCAAATTCTACTCCACCAGCAATAAAGCCAATAAAGCCATGGCTTTGCGAGTCAAATGGTGTCACCTTAAGTCCAAAATACAACACCTTTACCACCCAGTTACCAACTAAAACATCACAAAACCCCAAGACATCATGGACACATTTAGTCTTTATTATAGTAACCTCTACAATATTCAAGATGATTAGAAAGCCCCAACAACCCTCGCAGGAGGAAATCCAGACCTTCCTTAACTACATTAAACTTCCATTTTTGTCATAACAGCAACTTTCCACCCGCAGTGATTCTTTTACCATTTTCAAAATCTTACAAGTAATACGCGAATTGCCTGCTTCCAAATCCCCAGGCTCAGATGGCTTCACTGGGGAATACTATAAAAACTTCCTAGCAAACATATTCTAGCTCCTTCCCGATGTACAGTTTTTAACAGCACTGCCTCCTCTTCCTCTTTCCCTTCTGAAAATTTGAATGCACTTGTAGTGACTATCTCAAATTACCAACCAATATCATTACTTAACATTGATTCAAAAATATACGCAAAACTCGTAGCGAACAGGCTGATATTCTCCCGCCTCTAATACATCTTGACCAATCAGGCTTCACAAAAGGCTGCCAAACGTCAGATGTAACAAGGAGGAGGATCAATATCATTTACCACACTGAAGCCTCCGGAATGCCTTCTCTGCTCCTTTCTTTAGATGCACAGTGGCATTTCACAGGGTTCACTGGAGATAACTCTCCTCGGTCCTAACCAAGTTTGGATTCTGTGGCCAAATATTTAAAGCTATCATGGCCCTCTACTACACACCATCAGCATGGGTTTCTACATCTGATTCCTTCTCATCCCCCTTCCAAATCACAAATGGAACACGACAAGGTTGCCCTCTATCCCCCTTGATCTTCAACTTATTAATGGAACCCCTAGCTGAACATATCCAAACTAACTCCTAAATCTCTGGCTTCCCTACTGCCTCCCAAGATCATAAAATCAGCCTGTTTGCTGACTATGTAATTTTAATGATCCCCAATCCCTCTAGCTCCCTCCCAGAGGTACAAAAAATACTATCCTGGTTCAGTAAAGTTTATTACTATAAAGTAAACAACACAAAATCTTTTATCCTCAACCTAGGTATTGATGCCACAACCAGCCACCTCCCCCCAAACCCAGATCCCAAATACCTGGGCAGAGAAAAGAATATCCTATCTTGGAATACAGCTAACTAAAACAACAAGAACCCTGTTCCAAACCAATTCCATACCATTGCGCACCAAACTACAAGAAGACTTTAACAAATTGGCTAAATTTGAATTCTCCTGGATGGGTACACTGGCAGAGTTCAAGATGATGCACCTCCCCCAACTCCTCTCCATTACCTATTCCCATACCATCCAGCTATTTTAAGTCATTACAATCTATACTAGCCAGATTCATATGGCAGAGGAAAAAATCAAGCTGCGCTCATGCGAAGCTTATAAAACACTGATTGGCAGGTGGTCCTGGTTACAAAGAGTTTTCCGACTACTACCTGGCCTCACTACTAACCCAACTTAGAGAATGGTTTTTACCCTCCCCCACCACAATCTGGGGTAAACTTGAGACGTATGATACCTTGGGTCACTGACTGTACTCCTGGCTCACTAGTTTTTCTCTAGGAGCTCGAACACCCACACATATATCCCCCCCACCTTGAAGGCTTCCATCAAAGACTGGAAATCCCTAACACAATTAGTGCACTCCTACCCTCACATTAATACCCTTAAAATCCCAATTACAACCCTACATCACATTATGGATTCAACATCCTTTAGATCCTGGCAATCGAAAGGCATGTGATATGGTAATGACCTCTTTGTGCTTAACACTCTCAAACCCTTCTCAACCCTTCAAAATAATTTTTCTCCTCCCCCAACTCCGATCTCTACAAATGTATCCGTGTGTGTATCTATACATTTCCTATACGACCATGTAATATACTCTCCCCCAGCCTGGATTTTGTTCACTGCCAGTACCCCCGAACGCAATGTTTATGCCACTCTCCACTCTTTTACGCCACCCTCCAACAAAAATGTATCTTCACCAAGTCAGCCCCATTCCTTAGGTGGGAACAAGATCTGGTATACACATACACTGTCAAACAATGGACTACGGCCTGTAACTCTACTTATAAAGTTACTACCTGCTCCGCCCTTTGGAAACTCACTATCAAAATGACGCTTAGACAGTACCTCCCTCCCATCAGGATCTCCAGATTTGGGGGGACCTCAAATTATCTCTGGAGAAACTGTGGCCATAAAGGAGACATTCTCCACACTTTCTGGGAATGCCCTAAACTAATAACATTCTGGACAACCATTTTCAGACTCATATCTGAAGTGTCCAACAAACATATCCCTCCAACTCCCAGCCTAGTGCTTCTATCCCTATAAATAGAAACACTACCACACACAACACAATATATCACCACTCATATTTTATTAGCAGCTAAACTTTGTATAACAAGAAGATGGAAAGATCCCATCCTACCTACTCCCTGCGAAGCAAATGACCTAATCCAACTCCACTACTCATATGAACAAATCACAGCTCTCCACTCAGAGTAGATTACTTTACCCATAAGTGGCGTCCATGGCTTCAACGGAAAACTTTAAATCTTTGATTTGATATACACTGTATGTTGCACTCTGAAGGAGCAAACCTGATGTTACTCACTTCCTTTTCTTTGTTATATTTCCTTGTTATACTTCATGTTGAGATATTTTTACTGTATATCTGGTACACTTTCTAAAATCACTACTGTTATCTTTCATTTCTACCATTAAAACCAAATAAACATTATTTGGAAAAAAATAGTCTCTCTAAAGCCCAACCATCTCCACATTGCAAGGGTTAATTGCTTATTATATTCCGGGATTTCAGAACAGGTAGTAATTACTCACCTATCTTCCTGCTCTTGCCAGCTCCAGCTCCCCCCCCCCCCCCAAAGCTCCTAGCTATGAGCCTCAGTGCCATGGACTGGAACCTGAGTTAGTTGCAGCTTGCATAGGGTTGTGGGGCGCTGGTGACCAGTGCTAGAGGTGGCTTGTTCGATCGAGAATAAGGTAATCATTTTCCTCTTAATACTGTCCTAGACATAACAAGCAATTAGTCTGTGCAGTACTAGGGACCCAAATGCAAGGGTTGGGCATTAAGGATCATTTATGCATTCAGGGTTCTTATCTCCATGCATTACAGGCATCAGTATGATTTTTGTTAAGAATAAGAGTAAGGACTGGCTATTATCTTTGATGAAATAGTTATATGTGACAGACATGTTCCTTGGGAGTATTTTATAAATATTTTAGATGTGCACCTTGGAGGAAACTTTTTTTTATGAGACTAGACAAGAGAACATTATAATTTTTTATATGAAATCTTTTTTTTTTTTTTTTTTAATGTTACCTGTGCTTCATATTTTAGTCTTTAGGGAGGTTTTTGAAGGCAGAATGAAAAGATAACATGGATATCTTTTCCATATGTAGATCTTGACTCTAAACCCAAAGAGGCATATTACCAGCACTAGTCTACAACGAAAGATGAAGGCCTGAATGTATATTTTCTTTTTCGACAACTCTGTATGAACACACATAAATCTCCCGCTAATCCTGTTTTTCTAATAAAAAATCTCTATCAGCAGATCAGCTGTAGAAATGTTTCTTTGAAGAGGAACTCAGAAGGAGGCATGAAACATTCAAGTAGAAATGCAATGCTTATTTCATCTAGTTAATCACAAGCTGCAAGCATGAAAGCAAATACATCTGAAAAAGCTATGCACACCAGCCAGTCTATGTATATTAAGTCCATATAGAATACAAAACTAAGCTCCCATGTTTTATTAAACTACAGCGCAACAGCCAGGACACATGAATATGTAAATCTTTATGCACATCAGCTGCACAAAGTCCCAGGGTAGTTCTCTCTATAAACATTAGAGCAGTAAGAATTTATTTGACCAACCTGAGAAGATATTAGATCAACAAGCCACATAATTTATTTCCATCTTAGCAGCTTTCTCTGTTTAATTTCCATGAAGAATTTATGAATGAAACTTGTACTGCCTTTTTACACCTTCTTTAAATATCTTTTGTTTGTGCAGCCATGTTTGAGCTAATGCTCTAAGTAAACCCTGGTTTCTGAACTAAAACAAGAATTACCTTAAAACCCCTCTGTCTTTACATAAAAAATGAAACCAAAGTGAGCCTGTAAAGGAAGGTAAATAATATTTACCTGCCAAGTAGGGAGTGGCACCAGTCATTCTCTTGCTCTGCTGCAGAGATACAGCTGTGCAGGTATAAGACACTTCCTGATGTGTCTGATGCTATATCTCCTGCTGTGTAATTTGGTTTTAACTGCCAGCTACTAGATCGCTACAGGACATACAGTAGCTATACTACAGCCTACGGGAGGGGGAGGAGGAGAAGCAGGCTTAAATGATGATTCTTCCATATGCAGCCACTGCTCCTATCCAGCTTCTTTCTGCTGCTCCCTATTCTTTCTATCCAGGTGCATGGGGAGCCGCACTCACTTTGTCTCTGATCTGGCACCTCCTTCAGCTCCTCCCTCTTCATAGTCACAGGTGAGCGGACCTGTAGTTTCAACCCCAGTCCCGACAGCTGAAATGAATTGGTGGACGGCCAGAGAGGCCTTGTGAGTGGCACAGGCTTATGGATCAGCCCAGCTGCCTTGGGCCCCACAAGGACATGTGGCCCAGGCCCCCAGCATGTTGGGCCAGTCTGGGCCTGGATGAAACAGAGTAGAAACAAAAGTAATAATATCACTTTGTATCTTTCTAATTTGTGTTTGAACAGTGTTGATAAACACTGAGTAAGACAGCTTTTTTTTAAAAGTAGCAGCTGCTAGAGCTGCTCACTGTATACAGTTGTTCCTGGGTTTGGTTAATCAGAGGCACACACTGTCAGAAGTGTGAGGGGGGCCATAGCAGCAGGGCAGAAGGCCTGGATCTGCTACACACCTCCTGTGTGTTGTGCCGATAATTTTTTTAGGGGTGTGTAGCACATCCAGTGTCTTAAACTAGTTGCTAGAGGCACTACAAAAATGCACAGTATTATTTATTATGATTACACCCCAATATTTATGTCACCTAATTTTAAAAAGAGGGAAAAGGAACAGATGGAGATTTCCAATTTCACATTTAAAATAAAATTAAATGTTTAGACCAGTGATCTCCAAACTGCAGCTCGGGGGAGGGGGGAAGATGTGGGCCTTTGCTAGCTTTTTTCTGGCCCTTGGGGTACTATTCCATCCACTGACACCAACAATTGGGCATGTGTCCTCCTATTGATAGCAGAAATTGGGCATATGTGCTCCCAGACTCCCGCTGACACCAAAAATGGGGCACAATTCCTCCCAATGCTATCAACAATAGGGCAAAGTTCCTCCCAATGACATAGGGCACTACTCCCATTGACCAAAGACCCTTTTCTCCTCCCACTGCCCTTATCCCCTCCCTGTTTCTGTATCTGTCTCATTATGGAAGATAAATTATAGATGCTTGTAGCATTGTACAAAACTCAATAATTTCTTTATGGAAGATAATTCCTAATGTTAGCATCGCTTAACAGGAAGTTAGAGTTAAATAAATATTTTAATGTTGCAGCACTATTACTTAGTGGCTTACCAGAAAGATTTGAAACACTTGTCACAGAACTTGATGCATGTCCAGAAGATGAACTGACATTGGAATATGTTATGGGCAAGCTTGTGGATGAATATACGCGTAAAATAGAAATTACTTAGTGGCTTACCAGAAAGTTGTAAAACACTTGTGACAGCACTTGATGCACATCCAGAAAATGAACTGACATTGGAATATGTTAAGGGCAAGCTTGTGGATAAATATAAGCGTAACACAGAAAGCAATAATAGTGAAGGTGCTTCTGTCTCAGAGTCTTCTTTAAAGATAAAAAATAGAAATAAAAACAGTAACATGCAACAAGAAACATGTAAATATTTTGTTTGCAAGAAACAAGGTCATTTAAAAGCAGATTGCAGAATCTGGAAAGCTAGAATGCAAAAAAGGCCAAAGGTGTGAAGGAAGAAACCGATTTTGCTTCAGATAATGAACATGTTTTTCAATCCAAAAGTTGCACCTCATCTTTGCAGGCATGGTGTGTTGATTCAGGAGCTATGAGTCACATGACAAATGACAGCAGATTCATTGTTCACCTTGACCAGAGTGAAACGGAAAATATTACCACAGCTAAAAGGCAAATAATGGAATTAGAAGGAATAGGTTTTTATGTGCCTGGGTTTGAACATGGGTTCCTCTGGCGTTGTGCTGTAGTCCTTTTTGCTCTCCAACTGGGGAATCTGACTCTTTGCAACTAAAGGGCCATACACACTATAAGATTTTCTGAAGACTTTTTCCTTCAGATTTACCTTTTCTATGTAGTGCAAGGGCCTGCCAGATTGCATACACATTGAAAGTGTTTAGGTTTGACCTCATATTATATGGTTTTGGTAAGTCTAAAGGAAAAAGTCTTCAGAAAATCTTATAGTGTGTATGGCCCATTACTCTCTGCTTAGTACATCTGATCCTGGAACTTTCTCGCTCCACCTGCCTTCCACCTGCAATCAATACGTAATCAGATTAGCTTAAATTGCAGGACTTCCTGTAGACCGTGCCCATTTGTGTCCGTTTCCGTGGGTGTGTGATTTACTGCTGAATTACTGAACATCTGGAAATTGAACTCTGCCTGTTTCCTTGGATACTCTCTCTGTCTGTCTATTCTACATTGCTCTGCCATTCTGTGCATGATCCTGTCTATCTCTGACCATGCTTATGGATTCTGAATTTGTACCTTGCTGTAAAGATTTGTTGTTGACCCAGCCTGCCTCACTACGCTAATACCTCAACCTCCAGCCAAAGCTCCACTCTGGACTAAACCTTTTACAGGTACCATACAGTAGAAAATGGTTTTCTTTACTGTCCTATTTCCCAGAATGTCACCAGAAAGATACCTGTGAAAAATGTCCTCTGTCTCTGCTCTTGAAACAAATCTTTTGTCAGTGAAGAAACTCACAAAACAAGAAAATGTAGTGACCTTCCAAGATGACAGTTGTGCCGTCACAAAAGGGGATATCTTACTTGCAAAGGCTAAACTTACAGATTAACTGTATTAGCTGAACTGCAATGAGGTGGTTAATACTGCCAAGGAGAAAAAAAATTCAAACTGCATTCACACATAGCACAGACACTTTGGGCACAGAAACCCTGACATAAATACATTAACAGAGAATAACCATGCAAGTGGAATTAAAATTACAATGCTGTTTACAAGGAAAAATGACAAGGAAAGTCTTTCCAAAGGAGAGTAACAGCAAAGGTAAGAAACCTCTGGACTTAATTCCTTCAGAACATTATTGTCCAATGGAAAAATTGACTCCAAGAAAGAAGAGGTTAATTACTCCATGTATACTACACTATTTCTGTTTCACAACAAAAGTGAAGTACCAGAGAAACGTGAACAGTATTTGGCTCAAGTAAGCAACATACTGTAATTGGCAAAATGCTAAGTGTATTGTGCACAGATAAAGAAACTGAATATACAGATGATAATATGCAGATGATTCTCAGAAAGCATGGCATAATATTTTACACTACTGTACCATACAACTCAGAACAAAATGGGGATGGGGTTGCAGAAAGAATGAACCATACTTTAGATGAGAGTGGAAGAGCCATGTTGTTTAATGCAGATATGCCAATCACATACTGAGGGGGAGACAACTGAGAAAACTCCATATGAACTGTGGAATGGAAAAGCCCTGAATGTGTGTCATTTAAGGAGAGTATATCATGGGTTAAAGGATGCAGAGGAATTTAGAATGCTGTGCCTATACCATCACCTGTGCCATGCCTATACCATCATCTGTGCCATGCCTGTGCCATGACCTGTGCCATGCCTATACTATCTCCTGTACCATGACCTGTGACATGCCTGTACCATGACCTGTGCCATGCCTATACCATCATCTGCGCCATGCCTGTACCATGACCTGTGCCATGCCTATACCATCACCTGTGCCATGCCTATACCATCATCTGTGCCATGCCTGTACCATGACCTTAAAGTCACAAAATTTTTAACCGTGTTTTTTTGCCGCGAAGCAATACCTATTACATTTTTCTTTTTGTGCCCCCCCCAAAAAAAATTTTTTTGAGCACCAGCCACCACTGATGGTCACTGTTGACTGAATCAGACCTAGAAAAGTATGTCTGCAGGCTTAACACCACTTACAAACAAGAGGTAAGCCTTATGAAAATGGATCTTAACTGAGTCAGTCCTAAAGTTAAAGAGTTATTCTGTACTGTCCTATTCTTTCAAAAGATGGTCGAGCTGCAAAACTAGGTACTCTACAAACACACACTGTAACACCATGATCTGATCTACCAGCTTGATGACCTCCCGGGGGTCCCTGACACTGTGCTCTTGAAAGATCTTCCCTCTGCTCTTACTTCCATGTTTAATTGACTGTTGTTGAAACATAAGGACTCTGCCTTGGAACTTGACAGGGCACACTACACTTATGGTCTCAGACACACCAACAACACTTGTCCGCAAGGCGTGCTGTGCCGGGTTTATTTTTTCTAAGTGAAGTAAGCTATCTTGGCTGCTGCCAGGTCACAAGACACCATTTTTTTTCCAACAGCATGCCTATTCTGTTGCTGCCTGTTTCTTAAATGCTTTCTGAGCATGTGCAGAGCCCTGAAACCAGTAGTTGAACAGCTATGAGTAAAGTAAATCAAATACAGATGGGGATGCCCCTTTCAACTGTTCACTTCTAAAAATGGAAAAATGCCTGGCTGACTTACCTACCTTCTTGGGTACGTTCCATGTAATACTACACACTCTTAGACTGGTGGTGGAGACCACCTCTCACTGGCTTTCCTCAGAAAAAACCCTGTTGGCATGCTTTCAGCAGACCCCTTGCACCATCCCCAGGCCCAGCCGAGAAGATTCCCGTGAGCAAATGGTGGAATCCTATGTGAGTTTCTCTTCTCAACTGCCTGACTAGTATTTTCCAGATCTTTGTTTTGTTGCCCATGTGTCAGACAACGCCCTTCCCACCAGTGTTGGGGTAGTTACTCAAAAAATGTAACTAGTTACTAATTACTAGTTACTTCTGTAAATTGTAATGAGATTACTTTACTAGTTACTGCATTTGAAAAGTAACTTCACTACTTATTACTTTACTTTCCTTTTTCTTAATTGACCGTGTAGAAGAAGATACATGACTCTCTTTCTGCATAGAGTTTATTGTATAAACACAGGCTTTGGGAAACATGAGAACAAAACCTGAAAAAAACAGAATAAAACATAAAGTGCAAAAAAAAAGTCAAACTTCATCCCTCTCTATTCTTCGAAATAACGATTGTATCGCACGGCTTGGGTAACGCAGGAAAGCGCGTTCCTATAGCCTAGTAAAGTAGTGTAGTTACTTCCTATAGCCTAGTAAAGTAGTGTAGTTACTTCCTATAGCCTAGTAAAGTAGTGTAGTTACCAATATTAGTATTGTAACTAGTTACTTTACTTCTTTACCAAAAAAGGAATGTAGTTACTGTAATCAGTTACTTTGTAACTAGTTACCCCCAACACTGCTTGCCACTTATGACTTTTCCCACTTACCTGTCATTCAACCTGTTTCCTATTGGACAAGTCCTTTTTTTTTCCTACTAAGTTTCGAATAACGCAAATCCACATTTGGGGTGGTTATCATTTTGGGACGGCACCTCTTTCAATGCTATACTTTCTATGTGCTGATCTTGGCAATTAAAACTGCCCTTTGCCTGTCATTTCTAGACTGTTTTTTTTTTTTATGAGAGTTGAGAAAGGGACAAGGTTACTGTGTTATACCCCTAGGGCCTCCTGCTTCCCTCAATAGTCCTCCCTAACTTGTTCACTTAGAAATGATTAGGCTTCTAGCCTTAATGGGCATTACCATACTGCTCTTCCTTTGAGAGATCCCATATCATTCTACTTCACTTTACCTAGATACTCTCTTGTTAGCCCCCTTCCCCTGAAGTTCCCCTAGTCTCTACCCTGTCACGGCTCCTCTCACTATATGCTCATTTAGGCTGGGTTCACACTATTGTGAATTAGATGCGGGTTCGCCCGCATCCAATTTGCATAATGGGAGACTGTGCTCAGCTCTCAATGGAGCCGGTTAACACATCTCTGTGTCGGCGGCGAAGCGGCTTGCAGAAAAGTCCTGGGCATCTTCTGGTCAATTTCGGCTCTGAATTCAGTCAAAAATTTGGACCTAATTCAGACTTGAAACGGTGCACGGGGACGCACCAGGCCCCCTGCTGCAAGCAACTCTGAATTCAGTGTGAACCCAGCCTCAATGTAAACGACTGTAGCACTACCCCCATGAGGGTTACTGGTTAATGGGTGTTCCTTAGCACTCCTATGACCCTGTGAACTGTCCAGCCCACCTGACACTCTAGGTTCTGACATTGTGAATATACCTTTAAGAACGCACTGACACAATATAAATGAGTTTTGCCTTTTTTACTTAATAAATAGACCGATCTAATTTTGTCAGTCAGCTGAATCCCGCCTTAACCAGCAGGGTTCAGCAAGACTGACGCAAAACAACAAGAACAAAGAATTGCAATATCAAAGAACAATGTTAGAACAACACTCTATGATTTAGAATGGTAACTGATGATCTCTATGATAATGATGCAATACTCAGATTAAAGAAGAGTTCTGGACTATTTTTGTACCGTTAATATCCTAACTAGCAATACTGCAACAAAATAGAGCGTGTCCCCTTTAAGAAGTGGCATACACCAATACCCCTCCCTTAGCAAGGCCTTGCTATTTCTTCACCGGCATTTGGAGCTCTTAAACACTTTCCAATGTGATTATAAAATAGCAGAAGGATCAGGTGTTAATTTGTAATCCCATGGGAAGTGATGTATGTTGCTGTGTCTGCAGTCAATGTGTAGATGAAAAGGTTATACTTGCGGTCAGAACCCGACACAGGCACCCTCTCTCTCTTGGATGTCCCATCTGTGAGGGCCCTGTAAGATAGGCAATGTGCTCTCCCACGCTTCGGCACTCTGCCTCTTTAGATGGTCCGGCCAACCTTCACTTTCTTACTCTTCAGCTGTACTGTGACAGCATCCACAGTGTAATGATCAGCATCCGCTCCTCTTGCACTTGGCCGCAGTTGCAGCCAGTCCTTCATCCACAGCAGGCTGATGTGCACTCACCTGCTCCTCCCCCCCCCCCCCCACACACACTTCTCAAAGTGCCAATTGTGCAAGAGGAGTGGGGGACGAGTCCTTAAAGAGGAAATTCCCCTTCTGGGACCTGTGACATGTGGCAGAAGGTTGCAGGGGGTGTGGGGGATTTGAAGCGATCTGATCAGAAATGGGATCAGGTACCTGTTAAAATCAGGTACCAGCTTCTCTCCCCCCTCCAAAGATCTCAAAAACAGAGGGAGGGGAAGGACATGAATTGGAACTTCCACTTTATGGTGAAATTCCACTTAAAGTTTTCCTTTACAAAATTCTAATTTTATGATTGGTAAAGTCTACTTTCCCAATTAGATATCTTTTGGATTATTGACTATGTCCTGACTCGTGCCTTTTTCTGCAGGAAGTGTCATTGTTGAAGGTGACTTGAATGTGGTTCTGGATCTGATCAACAATTCATCTTCTGGTAAGTCCCCTCTCTCATGTGCCTCCCTCCCTCAGCAGGCTGAAGCAGACCCTTCATGATTCCAGCCTCTGTGACGTCTAGCGTTTAATAAACCCAAAGAACATAGATTGCAGTTTCTTTTCTTTCCCTCATAGCACTTACAGTAGACTTGACTATATCTTTACCTCCCCAGACCTACTTGACTGTTCCCCAGTAGCACAAATGGACCCCATCCTTCTGTCTGACTACTCCCCTTTCATCACCATTTCCTTTTAGCAGTTCAATCTTCCCTTTAATGTAGCAGGATTCCCAGCCATTGTGCTGGATATGGGTCCGCTTGGGTTACCGCTAACAACAGCACATTTAAGCATGTTCTCCAAGTGTGAGCACTGAGACAATGGCCAGTCCAGTATCTTTGGGTTTTTATATTTATTGAGAACTTGGATGGAAGAAGGGATGAGTGGGATACTCCTTTGGCTCATCTATGCACAATTTGCTGGGGACAACTGGAAAAAAATGCTTGTTGGCGCTGACTAGATGCTGGCTTCATGCCGGTCAACGCCAGTTAATGCTGGTTAATGCTGGCCTGCTGCCTGTTAACTCTGAAATGACTTCTGATCACCTCCTTGTGACTCAAAGTCCTTTTGAAGCTATCTTTGACACTTCTTGCTGAGGTAGCTGCTTTATCACTGCTTCACTGCTGAACACTTGTACGCTTCAGGGCCCGCACCGGCACCCTCTCTTACACACTTATCTTCAGGGCTTAGACACTGGCCCCCCTTTTGTAAGCCTTCTCTACTGGTTAGCTGGCTCCCAGATCCCTCTGACCTTCTAGAGTAGTCCCCTATCCTAGGCAGACCCCTAGGCAGTTTACAGTACTCGCGACTAGGGATGATCAAACTTTTCAAAAGTTTGGTTCAGCCAGAACATCCGAACTTCCCGAAAGTTCGGCCCGGATTTCAGAACCCCATTGAAATCAATGGGACCCGAACTTCGGTAATCAAAAAACACCATTTTGAAGCCCTAAAACCCAATAAATGCCCCTAAAAAGTCCCTAGGGTTCTGGGACATACCCCAGGGACTATTAATCACACAAAAAAAAAGTTCTTAAAAATTGTCATTTTTGATAGAGAGACAATTATTGAAAAAAATAAAATAATAATTTCTTTGGATTTAGTATCTGGGGGGGTCTAAAAAGTGTACCTGTGAAGTTTCAGCTCTGTAGCATGTCCAGAACCATAAAAAAAAGATTGTTTGTATTAGGTCACTTATAGAACAGGATAGTGGCTTCTCTCTTTTCACACCTTGCCGGTTTAGTAGCAAGCGTTTTTTTGGGCATTTTTTGGGGTCTTTTGAGGCAGGCAAAACATCTGAACTTGTGTATACGGGTATATATACACACATACTTATATGTGTATATACACCTAGACATATATAGGTGTGATAGTAGCAGAAATATATGCTTGCGCTAATGAAATCATTTACAGTAATATGGCTCCGCTCCTATCACACCTATATATGTCTAAGTGTAAAATACATATACTGTATTTTCTGGCGTATAAGACTACTTTTGAACCTCAAAAAAATCCCCCAAAAATGGGGGGTCGTCTTATACGCCGAGTACAATATCTCCAAGGTAACCTAAGTATAAGTGTTACCGGTAGATGAAAATTAGGGGGGTCGTCTTATACGCCCAGTCGTCTTATACGCCGGAAAATACGGTAAGTATGTGTGTATATATACCACTATACAGAAGTTCAGATGTTTTGCCTGCCTCCAAAGAACCCAAAAAAACGCCCAAAAAAACGCTAGCGCCAAAAAAAAAAAAAAAAAAACTCCCAGGTGTGTGGTTGCAGGCATTTTTTTGGGGTTTTTGGAGGCAGGCAAAACATCTGAACTTGTGTATAGTGGTATATATACACACATACTTATATGTATTTTACACTTAAACATATATAGGTGTTATAGGAGCGGAGCCATATTAGTGTAAATTATTTAATTAGCGCAAGCATATATTTCTGCTACTATCACACCTATATATGTCTAGGTGTATATATACATATAAGTATGTGTATATATATATATACCCGTATACACAAGTTCAGATGTTTTGCCTGCCTCCAAAAACCCCAAAAAAATGCCTGCAACAACACACCTGGGCGTTTTTTTTTTTTTTTTGGCGCTAGCGTTTTTTTGGGCATTTTTTGGGGTTCTTTGGAGGCAGGCAAAACATCTGAACTTCTGTATACGGGTATATATACACACATACTTATATGTATATATACACCTAGACATATATAGGTGTGATAGTAGCAGAAATATATGCTTGCGCTAATGAAATCATTTACACTAATATGGCTCCGCTCCTATAACACCTATATATGTTTAAGTGTAAAATACATATAAGTTTGTGTGTATATATACCACTATACACAAGTTCAGATGTTTTGCCTGCCTCCAAAAACCCCAAAAAAATGCCTGCAACAACACACCAGGGCGTTTTTTTTTTTTGGCGCTAGCGTTTTTTTGGGCATTTTTTTGGGTTCTTTGGTGGCAGGCAAAACATCTGAACTTGTGTATAGTGGTATATATACATACATACATACCAGGCTACATTCGTGGGCACTGGTAAGACTACAGTTCATTTTAAAAAAATGTTCTGAGTTAAAAGTTGTTTATTTTAAATTTCAGCTTTTTTCCTGAAATTTCTGCCCTAAAATTTAGGTGTGTGTTATACGCTGGCGCGTGTTATACGCCGATAAATACGGTACTTTGATAAAATTTAAAGAGTAACTCCACTCTTGTTTAAAAAAAACACCCCCCTCTGGGATTTTAACAAACGTTTTTTTTCAGAGTCCTACCGTTTATTATTATGAAGATATAGTTGCTTGTTTGTCTGTGACCATGTGCAAAGTGAAGAGAATGGGAGTGATTCTCATGAGGAAATTGGCAACTCCATCCCTTTAGAAGAGATTTCTCTTTAGGAGCATCTCACCAAAAATTATATTTTTTTTGCAGGGGATGCCAAAAATCTAACTTGTGTCTAAGTGCAGGCTTTTGAGAAAATCAGTAATCACTCAAGCGGGAAATTACATTTTCAGGGGGCGTTCTGTACACCATCTGTGTACAGAACACCTTCGGGTAGCCATATTGCGTTGCATTTTACATTTATGAAATTAAAGTGCTGCAGATCAAAAAGGAAAGGTATGTTTTTAATTATAAAATGACTTGAGTTGCAATTTTATAAACTATATTATTTTTTTTAGTTGATATTTTTTTTCCCATGAAAGTGGAGGTACCCTTTAAGTAATTGTCATATACATAAATAAATAAGTAAATAAATAGTTATTTTATTTTTAATATGCATATTAGATTTAGGGCTATAACTCCGAATTGGTCATTTAAATAACTAGAAAAGCCAAAACTTCTCTCAATGGGATTAATAGACACAATTGTAAAGCTATTGAATAATAAAAAATAAAAAAAAAAACTTACAAAAATGAATAAAAAAAATCTACTTCCCAAAAGCACAGTGTATGTCTCAAAATGTATTTCCTAGCATTTTGCCTGCAGAAAAATAAATCATCTCTGTTGGCTTATGTGTTCATTAATTTAGTTGACTATGGACAGAAAGAAAAGGTTTTTATGCATTTTAGCCAATTTAATTTACATTCTATTCTCCTTGTTAAATGTATCTCAGGAACTGGAGATCAGACAATAACATGTTCTAAAAGCTTATTAAGCTCAACCTGCTTTTTGTTTGACAGCTGATGAAAGCTATTTACTATTAAACAAACATAGAAATAATGCCTTATAAATGCTTTCCCCACGCTGTTTTTTTTTTTTTTTTTACTTTTCTATTCACATTAATGATATTGGCTTTTTTTAGGCTATAGTCAGTGAATAGGGGCACATTCCTTATTTTAAGAAAAACCTATTAAGGCAGATTGTTTTTAGTAGACTTGTGTTAAAGGCTCATTTTTTTGGCCATCATCCTGAGTTTGTAAGTCAGAACTTCCATCCTCATACATATTTCAATTCAGCGATGTTCTAGGTAGCAAAGCCAGAATTAGTATCACAGCTCTGGAGCCTGAATCTAAAAAACATGTCAGCAATAGTAGCTGCTATATTTCTGTCCGCACAAGTATCCGGTCTGTGTGCTGAGTAGTTGTCCTTGAGTGCATACTGCATTAAATGTTAGTACCGGTACAAATGAATGCACCACCCAGTCCCCCTCCAGGCACAGCAGTTACACCCTCCTATAGAGTTTTACAGTCTGTTGGCAGTAGGGCTGGATGGTGCACCTGTGCTTTCTGCCTGCACCTACACACTGAAGTCTCGTGCACTGTTGTTAAACGCCCAGTGTGCATGAGGCCTTTATAGATTCAAACCTTGGCTGGTACTTAACTTGAGGGTCTGTATACAGTCCTCATTTTAGATGAACAGAGCATGCCATGTCAGTGGCGTACCTATCCACACATCTCACTTCCCAGTATCCATTCCAGCACTTAAATAGCCCCTTCAGGACCGGGGGAAATCCCTACCTACCTATAAGTGAAGAGCACTCATACAATTTTATACCTTCAGTGACTCATTATCTACTACTTCGCTTCAGTAGTATATCCATACCTTACAGAATTCATATCCATAAGAGCACCTCCTGTTTCCTATAAGCCGCACTGGAAGCATAGGCATGTGCATAGGGTGGTCTGGGTGTTCATCCCATGCAGCGCAGATTTCCCCTGCTGCCGGGCCCTCCTTCCTGTGACCCCCACAGTGCTGCCGGTTTCCCTCCTCTCCTCTCCCACCAGCTGCTGCAGGCAAACAGGGGGATATTTCAGGATGGAGAGTGGGGAAAGGGGGCAGTAAATATGTAATTTACTGGCCCCTTCCTTTTCTGAGTGAACACAGTGAGTGATCAGTACTGATTATTCACTGTGTTCATTCTTAACTGAACCATAGTAAACTATACTAAGTTTACTATGCCTCAGTTTGTGAATTACCAGGAAGTCACTCAGCATGGAGCACTTCCCATTCATTCACTGTCTAGTGCAGTTGAAGCTGTAGAGAAAGAGACTGGAGAATCTCTGTCCTCAGTCCCTTTCTCTTTCTCAAAAGTGAGAAATGATAAAAAAAATATATATATATTGTAAAAAGGATTAAAAAAAAAAAAAAATGTAAAAAAATAATAAAAGCAAAATAGTGACATTATCCCTTGCCCTACTGACACCAATCTCTGTCCCATTGACGCCATCCGTTGCTCTACTGACCGACGCCATCCACTGTCCTACTGACACTGGCCCCTGCCCTACTGACCTCTCCACTGCTCTATTGACACCGCGTATGTATGAACTTTTGGATGCACACCATAATGCAGCCTTTCTTAACCTTTCCAACACAGAGGACCACTTGAAATACCTTTCTGGTCTCGGGAACCCCTGCTAAAAATTAAAAATCTACAACTCCTGACACATTAGTGTGACAGTTAGTTGGAAGAATGCTCCTTACTCTTGTCATCATTGGGAAGAATTACCCCCTTACAGATAGCTAAAAGGAACAATTGTGTCATTGGAAACTTATCTGAGAGGCAGAAATTGCCCATTGCTCAAGCAATTGTCCTAGCAACCTTAGGAGGAACCCTGGTTGAGAAACCCTGCCCTAATGCAATAGGCTGTGCACACCTATGGCTTCCTGCACACAATTAACGTTACACCCTCATGGCTTATGTACCACCTCCTTCTGCTCTCCTCCTCAATGGCAAATCTGCACCCCCTTACATAATTTTCTTAACAGTTTTAAATTGTCTTCTTGTATGCCTGCTGCTCTTCCGCTTTGTTGACTTTGTGTGTCCTAATTGAAGTACACAGACTCTAGAGTGATTCCATTTACAGGAGGTAATGACTTTGGGTCACCCATCATTATGCTTACAACAAATGGAGATTGCACACAATGTTTGAATCAATGTGCATGCAATAAAAATTAGCACACTGACAGAAAGCATGCAGACGGTGCACTCATTCACAAAACTCAAAGAAGCCACCTATACATACATAGCTCAGACAGACTGCACAGGCATACCGTGCAAACAATGTCAAACAACCTTCAACAAATCAGCAGCAAAACTCCAATAAACAGAAAATCTAGGCAAACTTTTTAAAAAATAATTGACAAAGAAGACACTAGGTGTCATAGTTACATAGTTACAAATAGTTACATAGTAGGTGAGGTTGAATAAAGACAATAGTCCATCCAGTTCAACCTGTGTAGGTATGTGTGGCTGTAATCATCTCCCATACCCCTGAATGTTCTGATTCTTGAGATGTACGTATAATAGTCTTTTGAAAGCCACCATACTACCCGCAGAAACCACCTCTTGTGGTAGAGAATTCCACAATCTTGTAGCCCTAACAGTAAAGAACCCTCCACGTTGCCTGAGGTTAAAACGCTTCTCTTCTAATTGCATTGTATGCCCCCGAGTCCTCATGCAATCCCTTCAACCGAACAGCTTTTTTCTAAGCTGAGATCCCCATTGAGATATTTAAAAATTGCTATCATGTCCCCCCTCATGCGTCTCTTCTCCAGGGAGAATAAATCAAGCGATTGCAGACGCTCTTCCTAATCAAGGTCCTCCAATCCCCTAATTAGTTTAGTTGCCCTTCTCTGGACTCTCTCCAGCTCCAACACATCCCTTCTGAGGACTGGCGACCAGAACTGGACAGAATACTCCAGATGCGGTCGGACCAGAGTTTTATAAAGTGGAAGGATTATAGTCTTATCTCTGGAATACATCCCTTTCTTTATGAATGCTAATATTCTGCTAGCCTTGGCAGCTGCCGCTTGACATTGCATGCTGTTGCCTAGTCTATCATCAACCAAGATTCCCAGATCCTTCTCCATTTTTGATTCCCCCATGGGTTCCCCTCCTAACGTGTATTGTGCTTTTATGTTTCTAGTCCCCAAGTGCAAAACCTTACACTTCTCTACGTTAAACCTCATTTGCCAAGTCGTTGCCCACTCCGTTATTTTGTCCAGGTCATCCTGTAGGATATCTGCTTCATGCTGTGCAGTTATTGCCCTGCCCAATTTTGTGTTATCTGCAAAAACTGATATCGAACTACTGACCCCGACCTCAATGCTGTTTATGAATAAATTGAACAAGGTTGGTCCCAGGACTGAGCCTTGGGGGACCCCGCTTACTACCTCAGACCAGTCTGAGTATGCGCTGTTTATTACCACCCTATGGACACGCCCTTTTAGCCAGTTCCGTATCCAAAAGCAAACCCTGCTGTCGATACCTGCAGACCTTATTTTATAAATTAAGCGCTTATGGGGAACTGTATCAAACGCCTTAGCGAAATCTAGGTACACCACATCCACTGGTCTGCCCCTATCTAGCTCACAGCTCACCTCCTCGTAGAATGTTAAGAGATTGGTTTGACAAGAACGCCCATTTGTAAACCCGTGCTGGTTATTACTGATGATGCTGTTGTCTTTAGCAAACTCTACGATATAGTCCCTTATCATCCCCTCCAGAAGTTTACATACTACTGAAGTCAGACTGACAGGCCTATAATTTTCCGGTATATGCCTCTGACCCTTTTTGAATATCGGAATCACGTTTGCTTTCCTCCACTCCCCTGGTACATCTCCTGTCCTAATACTGTCCGCAAAGATCAGGAACAGTGGTCTGGATATAACCTTACTGAGTTCCTTGAGTACTCTCGGATGTACATCATCTGGGCCTGGTGATTTGTTTGTGTTAAGTTTATCCAGCCTTTCCCTGATTTCACACTCTGTTAGCCATAGTGGCAAGTCCTGTGTATTACTACTAACCAAACAGTCATGGTCAGTGTACCCCTCCGTTTCCTGTGTAAATACTGACGAGAAAAAAGCATTCAGCACGGTTGCTTTTTCAGTGTCCTCTGTAACCATCCTCCCATCATCGTTAATTATGTGTGCAATATGCTCTGCCCTAGTTTTTTTGCTGTTGATATACTTTTACTATCCTCCGCTATTTGTCTCTCAAAGTCTATTTTAGCCATCTTGATTTCGTGTTTACACTTCTTATTTGCCTCTTTGTATTGGTCGAAAGCCAATACTGTGCCTTCTGATTTATATTTCCTGAAGGCCAATTTTTTTCCCCTAATAAGTTTTTTAGCGCTACGGTTTAGCCAGCCAGGTTTGGCTTTGTCTCTTCCAAATTTATTTCCCATAGGAATGCACTGCAAGATGCCTTTGCTTAATATGTTCCTAAAGCATTCCCTTTTTTCCTCTGTGGTCAGGGATCCCAGGGTTCGGTCCCAATTTACCCTTTCCATCAATGAGTACAATTTTGGAAAGTCAGCCCTTCTGAAGTTAAGGGTTCTTATGTTCCCCACTTGCCTTGTTCTATTGTTATTTACACTAAATGTGATCACCCTGTGATCGCTAGAGCCCAGGTTGTCCTGGACTCCTACCTCATGTACCTGGTAGGTAGAGCCTGAATGTGCGGAGGAAGGCCTCTCTTACATCTCTGACTCGGAGCCCCTGATAGAGTAAACAGGAGGCGCAGAGTGCAGAGTCGCATGAGTGCCGATGGACGTGCAGCCTGCAGGACTGCTGGTAGAGTAGAGTTCCAGAAGGAGGCAGGTGTCCTGGGAGAAGTTGGACCAATGCAGCAACTTGGCAGCCTCAGGGAATACTGGAAGATAAGCAGAGTCAGACAAGCCGGTCATACACAGAGAGGTCAGATCAGGTACAAGTGGAGAGACTGGAGAATGGTCCAAGAACAGGCTGGGGTCGGTGCAGGTAGAGAACTGGAGTAGTCAGAGGCAAGCCGGGTCAAGATTTCAGAAACAAACACAGGTAACAGGGAGCAGGACTGGCAAGGAATGCTGTAGACGACACAGTACTGATCCTGGGAGCAGATCCAGCTTAAATAGCCCTTTTGGCGCCTAAACTGTCATGAGGTGCGCCGTGCACATTAGCGTGCGCTTGCAAACTCACATTCGCATCCCGGCGCTTGTGAGCCAATTAGCACGCGCTGGCGTTTGCTAAGTGCACCTCTTCTTTGGGAGATTCGAGGGGCAGGACCGTCCCTGCCCAACTTGTCTTCTGACAGGACCTTCCTGACACTAGGATTTGGGGTGAGCTCAAGGTTTAGTCCAAACACAAGTTTAGACCAAATTTTATCTGTTGGATGGGAGTTGAATCTCATGTATAATAGCAGTAATACTAATGTTATTATACGTGATAACTTCCCGCTGTCAGTGGTTGTTAAGAAAACCGGTATATGATGAAACCTACATGGCTGGAAATCACTGGTCATCTATGCAAAGGGACAGAATCCCAGTGACTTAATTGACCATATATGGTCATGTCCATATATTGTCAATGACCTCAACTGAAGACCCTGCCCTCTTATATATATCAGCTGAAGTTGAATTGTATCCATTGCACTCCTTGTAGGCTTACCCACAGTTCCTGTAGGATGCTCTAGTGAATTGGTGGATGGCACCACCATAAATTTATCATAAACTAGGCATCTTTACCAGTACACCTTGATATAGTGATAATCTTGTCCTTTATTCACATGAAGGAACAGGCATCACAGACTAACATTTGGAGACCTCGTAGGATCCCATTTTCAAAGCAGAGCTTTGTGTGACATACAACATATACAGTGCCTTGCGAAAGTATTCGGCCCCCTTGAACTTTTCAACCTTTTGCCACATTTCAGGCTTTAAACATAAAGATATAAAACTGTAATTTTTTGTGAAGAATCAACAAGTGGGACACAATCATGAAGTGGAACAACATTTATTTGATATTTCAAACTTTGTTAACAAATAAAAAACTGAAAAATTGGGCGTGCAAAATTATTCAGCCCCTTTACTTTCAGTGCAGCAAACTCTCTCCAGAAGTTCAGTGAGGATCTCTGAATGATCCAATGTTGACCTAAATGACTAATGATGATAAATAGAATCCACCTGTGTGTAATCAAGTCTCCGTATAAATGCACCTGCACTGTGATAGTCTCAGAAGTCCGTTTAAAGCGCAGAGAGCATCATGAAGAACAAGGATGTGCACATAGAATGTGCTATAGCAAAATGACATTTACAAATAATAAATAGAGTGAAGCAGTTTTCATTGTCGAAAAAAAAAAAAGACATTCATTGCCAGCTTTAACTACCTCCCACCCGGCCACTGTACATATACGGCCGGGTAGGAGCTTCCTCCTCCTGAGTGGACGTTCCAGAACGTCCTTCAGAAGGAGGGCGATCGTGCCACGGCATGCACGCGCAGCGGCGCGATCCCGATGTGTCTGTGTCCCTAGGACACAGAACATCTCCACTCGGCAGGAGGGCTCTCTGATCGGCCCTCCTGATCACATGACGGCTGTGTCCAATCACAGCTGTCATGTGATGTCAACAAAGCCGTTCTAACGGTGATCGGCTTTGCTTCTCCTCTGACAGAGGCTGTCAGTGAGGATAAGGAGAGCAGATCTCAGCTGCCAGCCAGGGATCAGTGAGTATACAGCATTTTTACTGCTTTTTACTCACTTATCTGGGTAACCAGTGAGTAAAAAAGCAGAAAAAAGTGCTGTATACAAACTGATCCCTGGCTGGCAGCTAAGATCTGCTCTCCTCCTCACTGACAGCCTCTGTCAGAGGAGAAGTGGATCGGATTGCAGTAAAAACACCAGTGTCCTGCAATAAAAACTCCTGTCCCACAGATGTCCCACATCTGTCCCACACATGTCCCACAACTGTCTCAATAAAATATTCTATCCCAGTAAACATTTTCCACATCTGTCTGATCAACTGGTGCACACCTGGCGCACATCATCTGACACATCTGTCCGTAATCCTCTGCTGCACATCTGTCGCACATCTGTTTTTAAAAGACACGAAACACTTATTGTCCATCATGCAGGAGGTGGTGTGGAAGCAGGAATATGTATGGGTCACTTGTGATGTGGCCAGTTTGTACTCATGTATTCCACATCATCTGGCCATATCTGCGGTGTCCTTTTATTTGGAGCATTTTTCAGCTTTGCCTCTTACCCACAGTGCCTATATTTTGGAAGTCTTGGAGTTTTTGTTGTCGCATAATTACTTTTCGTTTGATGGCTCTTTCTATCTCCAGAGGTGTGGGGCTGCGATGGGCGCTAAGTTTTCGCCCTCACTCGCCAACCTCTTCATGGGTTGGTGGGAGTGGTCCCACATCTTTGGAGATAGAAATCCATTTAGGCAATACATACATTTGTTTTTTCGCTATATAGACGATTTGCTGTTTATTTGCGACAGCAAAATGGGCAGTTTGGATTCTTTTTTGAATTATTTGAACCTCAATGAAAAAAAATTGACTTTTACTGGTTGCAGTAATGAACATCAAATATGCTTTCTTGATGTTCTTCTCACCTCCTCTAATGGCCGGGTCATCACTAATTTATATAGAAAGCCTCTGTCTGGGAACACTCTTCTTTTGGCCCAATCTAACCATCCAATCCATACTATTAGAGGCATACCAATCGGCCAATTTATCCGGTTGCGCCGCATATGCAGCGAAGACATTGACTTCGAACGGGAGTCAAATGAGTTGTTTTTGCGTTTCAGACAAAGAGGGTATCCTGTTTGGATGCTCAAACGGGCAAAAAAGATTGCAGAAAGCAAAGACAGGTTCCAGCTCCTTTCTGAACATCAGAAATGTAGAAACTAACAGATGGATAAGCCAGCATTGGTTACTACCTTTAGCCAAGACTTTCAGCAAGTGAGAATGGGATCAATGTCATTCCTAGACGAGCACGCTCTTTAGTTACATCCCTCTCGCCAAGTCTTTTTTGTCCAGGAGGTAAACCCCAGACCACATGGCTATATTTTAAGGGCAACCACAAATGTGGTGGTAATGACTGTTCTAGTTGTCCCCACATACTTGGGGGCCAAACGGTTGTCTCTTCTTCAAACGGCAAAAGTATCCAATTGAAACAATTTTTTAATTGCAATACTAGCAATGTGATTTACATCATTACTTGTGGGATATGTGGTATGCAGTATATTGGACGCACCACTCGCCGTTTGCGGGAGAGATTCCGGGAGCATTTAAGTGCTATCAGGACAAAAAAATCCACCAATATAGCGAGACATATCAATAACCTACACAATGGAGATTTTAGCTCCTTACATGTCCAGGTGATAGAAAAAGTCAAACTCCCCTTTAGAGGTGGGGATCTGTTCAGGAGCTTATGTAAAAGAGAGGTATATTGGATATTCCATCTAGGTACTCGCATTCCAAGTGGAATGAATTTTGAATGGGATTTTTCCCACTATTTTGAGTAAAGGATAATCCCATTTCACCCCCCTCCCCCCTCCTCTCCTTTCCCCCTCCTTCCCCCCTCCCCTCCCCTCTCTACCATCTCTTTCCCTCCCTCCTTTTCCCCTCCTCTTCCCCCCCCCTTTTTTTTTTTCTTTTTCTTTTCCCCCTTCTTCCTTCCTTTTTTATAAGCTTATTTGTTTATATACAATAACGACTGGACTTGTAGCCATTTTTTGACTGAAAGGATTTTATATAATATATTCCCTCCAATACGGGTAAGATGGCCTTTTTTTTTTTTTGTCTCTTTTTGAGGTGGATACATATATGCATAAGGAACCTCCCCTTTACATTAGATATTATGGATCCACACAGGTCTTGACATGCTTTGTTTGTTGGGTGGGATCAGAAATGATGTATGACTGGAATGTGTATTCACTTAGACATATAGAAGAGTCTCCCCTCATGAGCCGTGGATATGTTTTTGCTTTGTTTAAAGCGACTACAAAATCGCACGTGATTTTTTTTTTAGACTTTACTAAATTATTTTGCCATATAAACATATATGTGAAGGGTTCTCTGGTTGTTTTGCTCCCAGTGGGTTGTCAGTGCTTAGCTGGTTTTGAATAGGAGTGGATATATATGGTGCGCGTGAAAACTTTTTTATATATTTTTTATATATATATTTTTTGTTTAAATAGTGAATTGATCTTTTTTCATCATGCGCATCATGTGTATTTATTCCTCCTCCTCCTTTTGTATTACAGTGGGTATGGAAAGTATTCAGACCCCCTTAAATTTTTCACTCTTTGTTATATTGCAGCCATTTGCTAAAATCATTTAAGTTCATTCTTCTTCCTCATGAATGTACACATAGCACCCCATACTGACAGAAAAAGACAGAATTGGTAACATTGTTGCAGATTTATTAAAAAAGAAAAACTGAAATATCACATGGTCCTAAGTATTCAGACCCTTTGCTCAGTATTTAGTAGAAGCCCCCTTTTGATCTAATACAGCCAGGAGTCTTTTTGGGAAAGATGCAACAAGTCTTTCACACCTGGATTTGGGGATCCTCTGCCATTCCCACTTGCAGATCCTCTCCAGTTCTGTCAGGTTGGATGGTAAACGTTGGTGGACAGCCATTTTTAGGTCTCTCCAGAGATGCTCAATTGGGTTTAAGTCAGGGCTCTGGCTGGGCCATTCAAGAACAGTCACAGAGTTGTTGTGAAGCCACTCCTTCGTTATTTTAGCTGTGTGCTTAGGGTCATTGTCTTGTTGGAAGGTAAACCTTCGGCCCAGTCTGAGGTCCAGAGCACTCTGGAGAAGGTTTTTGTCTAGGATATCCCTGTACTTGGCCGCATTCATCTTTCCCTCGATTGCAACCAGTCGTCCTGTCCCTGCAGCTGAAAAACACCCCCACAGCATGATGCTGCCACCACCATGCTTCACTGTTGGGACTGTATTGGACAGGTGATGAGCAGTGCCTGGTTTTCTATACACATACCGCTTAGAATTAAGGCCAAAAAGTTCTATTTTGGTCTCATCAGACCAGAGAATCTTATTTCTCACCATCTTGGAGTCCTTCAGGTGTTTTTTTTAGCAAACTCCATGCAGGCTTTCATGTGTCTTACACTGAGGAGAGGCTTCCGTCGGGCCACTCTGCCATAAAGCCCCGACTGGTGGAGGGCAGTGATGGTTGACTTTCTACAACTTTCTCCCATCTCCTGACTGCATCTCTGGAGCTCAGCCACAGTGATCTTTGGGTTCTTCTTTACCTCTCTCACCAAGGCTCTTCTCCCCCGATAGCTCAGTTTGGCTGGACGGCCAGCTCTAGGAAGGGTTCTGGTCGTCCCAAAGGTCTTCCATTTGAGGATTATGGAGGCCACTGTGCTCTTAGGAACCTTAAGTGCAGCAGAAATCTTTTTGTAACCTTGGCCAGATCTGTGCCTTGCCACAATTCTGTCTCTGAGCTCTTCAGGCAGTTCCTTTGACCTCATGATTCTCATTTGCTCTGACATGCATTGTGATCTGGAAGGTCTTATATAGACAGGTGTGTGGCTTTCCTAATCAAGTCCAATCAGTATTATCAAACACAGCTGGACTCAAATGAAGGTGTAGAACCATCTCAAGGATGATCAGAAGAAATGGAAAGCACCTGAGTTAAATATGAGTGTCACAGCAAAGGGTCTGAATACTTAGGACCATGTGATATTTCAGTTTTTCTTTTTTAATAAATCTGCAACAATGTAAACAATTCTGTGTTTTTCTGTCAGTATGGGGTGCTATGTGTACATTCATGAGGAAGAAGAATGAACCTAAATGATTTTAGCAAATGGCTGCAATATAACAAAGAGTGAAAAATTTAAGGGGGTCTGAATACTTTCCGTACCCACTGTATATACATGTATTCATTTATTTGGTTATAGATAGTTTTTTTGTATCTTTCTGCTAAAGATTTTATATTGAATGTTTGATACTTTGTTTGTTTATATATGGAATATTGTGGGTCTTTGCATACACATTCAATCTATATGTTGTTCATGGATTTATTGTTTTCTTGGAGTAAAAAAGTTTTTTTGCACATTTTTGAACAACGATTGGAACAATCGGATTGAATGTGTATGTCCTCTTTTATGCAGCCAGACCAATTGGTCTTCATCTATTTGAGCCAGGTGTCTATGTTCCGGAAACCACTTGTTTGATTGGACAAGATAGTGCTGCCTGGCTCATAAATGAGGACACATGTCTGCTTGCAATCAGCAATGAATAAGCACATGGTGTGAAACACATTTGCTGCTATCCTGTTTGTCTTGCACATGTCCATGTTGGACTTTTTGATTTGAAGAAATAAAACTCAAGTTTCTACTTTCCTGAGACTGGAAGTGCCACTTTCTTTCTACATGCATATGGACTTCTTAGGTTGCAGACTTTGGTGAGCACCCAGTCTTGCAGGACTACTACAGTTTACTTGGGAATCCTACTGGCCCAGCTTTCAGCACTTTGAGCAGTGATTTGTTTCTTTGCACATCTGTCGCACATCAGTCCTTGATGTGGTATACATCATTTACCACATCTGGCGCACATCTGCCACATCTGTCTGCGATCATACGGTGCACATCTGGAACATCTGCCCATGATCATCTGGTGCACATCTGGCCCACATCTGCCACATCTGGTGCACATCTCATCTGGCAGTGATCATCTGCCACATCTGGCGCATATCTGCCACTTCTGTCCGTGATCATCCGGCGCACATCTACCACATCTTTCATCCCAGTGATCAATCTGCCACTTCTGTCTATGATCATCTGACATATTTTCTGTGATCAGCTGTCACACATTATCTGCCACATCTGGCGCACATCTGTCTGTAATCTAGTGCACATCTGCCACATCTGTCATCCCAGTGATCAACATCTGTCACACATCTGTCTCAGGAATCATTTGCACACATCTGTCTACGTGGCTAAAAAATGATCCAGGGCCTTCAAAAATGTGATAGGTACTCAGGAAATGAAATGTGTAATTTATGCTCCTAGAACGTCTGACGGTGCTCCCTGCATGTTGGACCTCTGTATGTGGCCGGCTACGTAAAAGTCTCACACATGTGGTATCGCCATACTCAGGAGGAGTAGCAAAATATATTTTGGGGTGTCATTTTTTCTATGTACATGCTATATGTAATAAATATCTTATAAATTGACAACTTTGTGTAAAAAAAACTAAGTTTTCATTTTCTTTCTACGTTTTCCATAAACGTGTGGACAGACTTGTATAAAGTACTCAAAATTTCTACTTGAGTAAAAGTACAAGTGCTCGATCAAAAAGTGACTTAAGTAGAAGTGGAAGTGCTCGCAGAAAAAGTTACTTAAGTAGAAGTACTAAAGTATTCAACATTTTTTTTACTTAAGTATTGCAAGTAGTTTTTTCAAAAAATTTGCTACTTAAGTACTAAAAGTAAAAAGTACCAGTAGTTTTGAAAAAAAATTTCTACTCAAGTACTGAAAGTAGAAGTACAAGTACTGTGTTATGTAGTTATTAAAGAAAGAAGTCAAAAGTTTGAACATCATATTGTTTTTTATTATTTCAAATGATTTATTCAAATGATTAACCTAAAGGACAATCACAATTCCTTAGGCTGTAACTTTTTGTAAACAAAAAACAGATAAAGTATGTCCCTCCCTTCCCCTTTTTAAAGCATCCACCTTTTAAAGCATCCACTTTTTAAAGCATCCACTTTTTAAAGCATCCACCTTTTAAAGCATCTACCTTTTAAAGCCAGGGGTGGTCTCCTTCCTGAGCTTCCTCACTCTCACAGCCAGGCAGATCACTTGAAGTTGAAGGGCCAGGGGTGGAGGTGGTGTTTTTGGTTCGTCCATCTTTTCAGCTGATCAAAAGGCAGAACAGGAGCATGCACAGTCTTCTTAATCGCGGTTTGATTTGATTTGTTCAATTTATGATGATGTGCCAGGCCAGCTTCATCAAACCTACAACGCTTAAAGTGAAAAATGCATCAAAAACTACTAACAAAGTGGCTGTGCTAAAAATGCTAATAAAGTGCCTGCAATTATATATATTCTTCTTGTATTCAAAATCATCGCCCACAGTATCAAAAATAAAGTGACATGTCTGTGCTAAATGCAGTTCAAATTATTCCCACAATGTAAATGTAATTCATATAAAATATATATGACAATACCACAATAAAATAAGTTGTGATTGTGAATAAGTTAGGTGCAAGTTTAAGTGTGTAAACTAAACTTTATAATGAAAAGTCCATAACTGAATTCCAGTGTGCAATCTAAGAAGTGCTTGTCACTTGCTGTCAGATGCTTCCACCTTTCTTCTGTGATCTGCTCAAGTAAAGTGGTGGACTGGATAGCCTCTCTCTCTGCCTCTCACCTTAGTAGCACTGGCACTGCACTGGTTCAAAAAGCTGTCTATATTATTTTCATTATAAGAACTTGTCAGAACATGCTTCCACCACCTGTCCTTCACACTAGTAGTGCTCATTTGCTTTGCTCAAGTCAAGTGCCACTGCCAGTGGCCACTACAGTGCAGGCACAGCCGCACAGGCAGAGGCAGGCCGCAGGAAGCACAGGCCGCACCACAACACAGCACTTATGGTCCATGGACCATGGATGGTCGGATAATCATCATAGCCGTCAGTCTCACTCTTCTTGGTTCAAAAGCCACCCATGACCCGTGTGTATATAATATATTAATATTTTATATTGATTATTTGATTCTCAAATGGCACATTTGCCATGGCAAGGATTAGGCCCTCTCCACGGTCCACCTCACTCACCTCATAGAGAAGAAGATGAGATGACGAAGAAAATGCTCCCGCGTCCCGCCGCCCGCGTCACAACTCCTCTCAGTAAGGGCCCTAAGGGGTGGAGTCTGAGTGACACACAACACGTCTAGAGGCAGAGACCTCGAGCGGGAAGACGGCAGCACGGCTCCTCCAGTGCGGTCTCTTAACTTGATGATCATGACAGTGATTCCGCGGGCCGCGGCGCGAGCGAGGCTGTGGGATTGATTGAATTGAGTTGTGCTGCCTACTGCTACACGCTACCTACTACTACTACTAAATTGTGAGTCAGTATATTTTATTTCATTTTTATATATAAAAGCGGTATTGTTGAGCACTACTAGCCACTAGATCTCCTGGCTGTCACTTTGTCACATGTTGGGGAATCACAGCGGCTTGGCTCCAGAAGTGGCGGGTGTCCCTGTCATCCTGCCAGGGCCGCCAAGAAGTTCATCACCTAAGTTATTAATATCTTATGAGGAGAGGACCTATGAGATTGAGAATTGAAATAATTAAATATATATGGCTTTTTGAACCAGTGCAGTCAGTGCCAGTGCCACCCAGACGCTATCCACCAGTGCCACCACCATTAAGTGTGTTGGTCGGTCACTCGAGCACTGAAGGAGGTGGAAGCATCTGACAACTGAAGTGACACTTTAGATTTGCACACTGGAATTCATTTATGGACTTTTCGTTATAGATAGGTTAACACACTTCAACTTGTTGCACGCACCTGACCTAACTTATTTCATAACTTATTTTATTGTGATTTATTGTCATATTTTATATGAATTGAATTTACTGTTACATTGTGGGAATAATTATTTTCACTGCATTTAGGCTTTAGCACATTCAAGTCACTTTATTTTTGATACTGTGTGGAGTGTGGGCAGGGCACTGGGGGCAACGATGATATAACGATTGCACAGGCACTTTATTCGCACAGCCAAGTTGTGTTTGTTAGTAGTTTCTTGATGCACTTTAAGCGCTGTAGCACCATTTATTTGTTTGTTTCATATTTCCTTTTTATTGGAAAGATTTGGTATAGCAGCTTTTATTATACACAGCCTTTATTTTCGTATGCGCTGATTTACAAATGACACATTATTTTGAGCTTTATGCAACCTGCCATCTACTGTTCTGGCAGTGGTAATTTTTTTAAAAGTAACGAGTAACTATGCAGCACAAAAAAAAAATACTTGAGTAGAAGTATCGAAATCATCGAAAAAATGTAGTGAAGTAAAAGTAGAAGTAGGAGAAAAAAATTCTACTCTAGGAAAGTACAGATACCGCATTTCGGTACTTAAGTACAGTACTTAAGTAGTTCTACTTCGTTACTATACATCTCTGCGTGTGGAAAATAATGACATGTTCAAAAGACTCATTATGCCCTGTAGAATATACGTTGGGGTGTTTTCTTTCCAAAATGGGGTCATTTTTTGGGTAATTCCATTGTACTGGTGCTCCAGGGCCTTCAAAAATGTGATAGGTACTCCTAGAACACCTGACGGTGCTCCCTGCATTTTTGGCCTCTGTATGTGGCCAGGCTGTGGAAAAGACCCACACATGTGGCATCGCCATACTCAGGAGAAGTAGCAGAATATATTTTGGGGTGTAATTGTTTAATCTAAAGAAAAAAAAAGTTTATCTATGCCATTTGAATGAAATAACTTGTTAATATGACAATTTTTTCATTACCCAAACTATTGTGGGCAAAAAAAATTGCAACTTCAAAAAACTCACTATGCCTCTTACTAAATACCTTGGACTGTCATCTTTACAAAAAGGGATAATTTGGTGGGTATTTGTACTGTCCTGACATTTTAGGGCCTCAAGAAATGAGACAGGTAGTACATCAGGACTGATCAATTTTCAATGATACATAGCCTAGCTTGTGGGCTCTATACCTTTCACACAAACCTATTATCATACACTTATTGGGATTTTTTTTTTACCAAAGACATGTAGCAAAATACATTCTTTCCTAATTTTATGACAAAATTTGATTTTATTGGATTTCTTTTATAACAGAAAGTAGAACATATTGTTTTTTTTTCAAAATGTTCGTTATTTTTTTGCTTATATCGCAAAAAATAAAAAACCCAGCAGTGAATAAATACCACCAAAATAACGCTTTATTTGTGCAAACAAAATGATAAAAATTTCATTTGGGTACAGTGTAGCATTAATGAGTAATTGTCATTCAAAGTGTGAGAGTACCGAAAGCTGAAAATTGGTCTGGGAAGGAAGGGGGTGAAAGTACCCAGTATTGAGGTGGTTAAACAAAAAAAAAAGATACATACCCTTGTGTGTGTGTGTGTGTGTGTGTGGGGGGGGGGGGCTGTGTGCCTTTTTTTTTTACCAAAAAGCAGTCAATAACAGCTGATCATTTGTTGGTAATTGTAAAACTTTTTTCCTTTGTCAATGTCAGTCCAAAAAAAAAAAGTTGCTTCTGGCTGCAAGGAATTTTTTTTCCTTCATATCCCCCAGGGCAATGTCCACCCCAGTGCTATTTTTTGACATCCCTTATTACCTGGCTGAATAAATCTATGCTGCTGGAATTTGGCTGGAGTCACATCACACACAGACTATACAATTCTTATTCAGACCTCACCTCTAGGGTGATTATTTGTCTTCCAATGTGTTTCTGCATGGTCATTCTGCTACATGCTTACTAGTAGAGACTACAAATGTCAATGCCGCATGCATCATAAATGCATTTTCTTTAATATAAACGCTATTGGTACCTGAATTTGAATTGACAAATCGGCAGCAAAACTCCAATAAACAGAAAATATAGGCACATTTTTTATAAAGTAATTGACAAAGAAGACAGTTGGGGTGAGCTCAAGGTTCACTCCAAACACAAGTTTAGACCAAACTTTATCTGTTCGATGGGAGTTGAAACTCATGTATAATAGCAGTAATACTAAGAGCCGGTTCACACTACTCCGACTTGGGCCGCGACTTGTGTGCCCTCAAGTCGCCCCAAGTCTCTTGTCATTACAAATTCAATGTAAATGAATGAGAGCCGTCTTAATATGCACTACTGAAGTCGCTCCGACTTCAGAAAAGGTTCCTGTACTACTTCAAGACGACCTCTATCCGACTTGTGCACATAGACTTCAATGGGAGTCGCCTCTAAGTCGGATCCTTATCTATTTTCAAGCGACTGTGATCAGACTTTCCAGGAAGAAGAAAAAGATTAGCCAGGCATTCCCCACAGACAGTCGCCTATCATTTAAGTATCTTCAAAGTCGCGCTAAAAAGTCGCGCTAAAAAGACGTTCCTTCATGGGGCGACTTTCTGGTTGCGGTAGTGTGAACCGGCTTTAAGAGCCGGTTCACATTAGCGCGACTTGTCAGCCTGACAAGTCGCGCTCCCTCGCGGTCCATTGACCGCTACAGGACCCGTTCTAATAGGAGCGACACAAGTCGCTCCGAATTAGAAAAAGGGTCCTGTACTATTTCCGGGCGACCTTGGAGCGACTTGCATAGACTTCCATTATGTGAAGTCCCTGCAAGTCGTTTTGAAGTCGTGGTGCAATGTAATGCACAAGTCGCCCCCGAAGTAGTAAGGAGTCGTGTCGCGCTAATTTGAACCGGCTCTAATGGTATTATTATTTTTTCTTTTTCCACAACATTTTTTTATTGTCAAATAACAAAGAGCGGTACAAAATGTCAACTTTAGTCCAAAACAATGAACTGTTACATCATGTTAGGATTGCACGTAGAAAGAAGAAGAAAGAAAACCTATCTAGTTTCAGTAGGTAGCTTGCATGCTAAGAAAACAGAAAAACATCCAGGTAGGTAAACCTAGAAACATCGAACCCGATTTCCAAATACAATTCTGGCTTTGTCATGAAAGGTAAAAACTACCGATAACAACATACAGAAAGCAAAGTGGAAAAGCCATGTTTGGGATTCGCTATCTTGTGGATTCAGTATGTCCAAGGGGTCGGGTATAGCCATCAAATAGCTATATTCTCATGTGAATTTAGTATCCAGGGATATATTTAGTGTGAACAAAAGAAGTATAAAGTACGTTTGAAGTGGAGCTCTAAACGAATCCGTTGCCTAGTTATATAAAGGACTGGGGTCAGGGAGGGGTGTGGGGTGTATAGGGGGAGATAAGGGGATAAACAGGAATAGGGAGAGAAAAAAAAGGAGGGGAAGTGAAGCGATATGAATCCATTTTTGTGTGCGTATCTCCTTGGTCTCCACTTTAGATGCGCCGTCATCTGCTTGTTGAGAGTTTGCGTACATAAATGTCCTAGTTTATGTGGGAAATGTAGTCTTGATCTTAAAATACTTTTTTTTTTTTTTTTAATACTAACGTTATTATACATGACAACTTTTGCAGGCCCTTGTAAAGCAGAGCTCAGACTGGTAGAGGGAGAAGCATTGCAATCTGTCAATCAGTTTTACGTACTTACATGGAACATTCTGATAGCAGGAAACAACATAGTGATGAAGAAACAAATTTATCAATGTGCTGCTTCTGCTTTACTGATGGTTCATGGGCTGGCAGGCGGGGGGCAGGGAGAAAACCAGGCTACATGTGTTACTGAACTGAAGCAGGGAAAAAAAATCAAGCCGCGTCCTCTGCAAGACAGAGCTGTCTAAATCCTAGGACTATACAGACATAAATACAAATCCCAAGGCAGGGTAAAACCGCTCCTATATACATAAACACAATATATAATCAGCATAATATTAATTAAAGCTAGTGTGAGAAATTTAGGTGCGAACTACTTATTACATCCAAATCAGTATGTGGTCAACACAGTTAAAAAATATGCACAAACAATTTAAACCACTCATTAGTTAATAAAATTGCAAATTGTGATTGCTGCCAACTAGAGTTGAGCGGACACCTGGATGTCCGTGTTCGGCGGGTTCGGCCGAACTTGAAAAAAAAGTCTGGGTCCGTGTCCCGGACTTTTTTCGAACTTTACCCGGACACCGAACCCCATTGAAGTCAATGGGGACCCGAACTTTCAGGCACTAAAATGGCTCTAAAACACCAATGGAAAGGGCTAGAGTGCTGCAAATGGCAGCAAAACGTAGTTAAGAGCATGGCAAGTGTCCTGCAAACAAATGTGGATAGGGAAATAACTTAAACAACAAAAAAACAAAACAGAAAAATAAAACAATGTTCTTCATCTGTGAAGGACGAGGCCCTTATGGAGTAGGAGGTAGGTTGAGGTGGTGGTGGATGAATGTGGCGGTGTCATAGGCGTACGCACAGGGTGTGCCGGGTTCGCCTGGGCACACCCTAATCACCTAGGGCACATTAGCATTATCGCTCTGTTTGCCAGTGAGAGGATGGGAAAGATCTCCCTCGGACCTGTTCTGCCATAAGAGAAGTGCCACACACTTCTATTTCACTTTGCCAGCAGGGAGAGAAATGTACCGGGGCCATATACATGTAGGCAAACACATGCATGTGTATTTAAACTTTGGGGTGCACACCCTAATGCAATAGGCTGTGCACACCTATGGGCGGTGTAGGTGGAAGCGGCGGTGGAGGAGGACGAGGTAGCCAACACTCCTTTTTTTCAGTCATTTTAAATGAGGGTACACCCCAAAAGAGTGAGAAAGATCAAAAATAGAACAATGGCTGGGAAAGGTCGGTATCCATCTCTATTCTGCACAAGGTACGGAAAAGTCCTGTGGGATTCATGCCTGGTTCATTTTAATGAACGTGAGCTTGTCCACATTGTCTCTGGACAGGCGGCTGCGCTTGTCTGTGATAACGCCCCCAGCCGTGCTAAATACACGTTCAGATAATACACTGGCTGCAGGGCACGCCAGCACCTCCAAGGCGTAAAGGGAAAGCTCAGGCCATGTGCCCAATTTGGAGACCCAGAAGTTGAAGGGGGCAGACCCGTCATTCACTACATGTAGGCATGTGCACACATACTGCTCCACCATGTTGCTGAAATGCTGCCTCCTGCTAAGACGTTCCATATGAGCTGCTGGTGCTGCTGTTTGTTGTGGCGTGCCTTGTGCTTCCACTGTGGCCCCGCTGTCAGGAGGGAATGCCAGCAGCATCGCGTCTACCAGCGTGCGCTTGTACTCGCGCATCTTGCGATCGCGCTCCAGTGAGTGAATTAAGGACGGTACGTTGTCCTTGTAACGGGGATCCAGCAGCGTGGCCACCCAGTAATCAGCACAAGTTAGAATGTGGGCAACTCGGCGGTCGTTGTGGAGACACTGCAGCATGTAATCGCTCATGTGTGCCAGGCTGCCCAGAGGCAACAAAAGGCTGTCCTCTGTGGGAGGTGTATCGTCTGTGTCCTCTGTATCCCCCCAGCCACGCACCAGTGATGGCCATGAGCTGGCCTGGGTGCCACCCTGCTGTGAACATGGTTCCATCTCCTCCTCCATCTCCTCCTCCTCATCCTCCAGGACTGTGCCCCTGCTGGACAATTGTGTCCCTGGCGTTTGTGGGTGCAGGAACCCACCCTCGGAGCCACTTGCGAATGACTGCCCTGAAAGCCTTGGAAATGTTACCTCTTCATCCTCCTCCTCCTGGGATAGTTAAGCTGACAACGGCGTCATCGGCACTGGCCATGTTGGTGGAGTACTCAAAACAGCGCAACAAGGCACACAGGTCTCGCATGGAGGCCCAGTTATTGGTGGTGAAGTGGTGCTGTTCCGCAGAGCGACTCACGCGTGCGTGCTGCAGCTGAAACTCCACTATGGCCTGCTGCTGCTCGCACAGTCTTTCCAGCATGTGCAAGGTGGAGTTCCACCTTGTGGGCACGTCACATATGAGGCGGTGAGCGGGAAGGCCGAAGTTATGCTGCAGCGCTGACAGGCGAGCAGCAGCAGGGTGAGAACCCCGAAAGTGCGCACAGAAGGCCCGCACTTTCTGCAGCAGCTCTGACATATCGGGGAAATTTTTAAGGAACCTCTGCACCACCAAATTCAGCACATGCGCCAGGCAAGGGGTGTGCGTCAAACCGGCTAGGCCCAGAGCTGCTATGAGATTTCGCCCGTTATCGCACACCACCAGGCCGGGCTTGAGGCTCGCTGGCAGCAACCACTCATTTGTCTGCTGTTCCATGCTCCTCCACAACTCCTGCGTGGTGTGTGTTTTTTTCCCCCAAACAGGCAAGTTTTAAAACTGCCTGCTGTCGTTCACCCCTGGCTGTGCAGAAGTTGGTGGTGAAGGTGTTACGCTGTCCGGATGAGGAGGCGGTAGAGGATGAGGAAGCGGAGTAGGAGGAGTTAGGAACAGGAGGCAAACTGAAGCGCCCTGCAATCCTCGGTGGTGGAAGGACATGCGCCAAATTGCTATCTGCCTCAGGCCCATCCGCCACTGCATTTACCCAGTGAACCTTTAGGGAGATATAACGCCCCTGACCGTGCTTACTGGTCCACGTATCGGTAGTTAGGTGGACCTTGCCACAGATGGCGTTGCGCAGTGCACACCTGATTTTTTTCCCCCACTTGGTTGTGCAGGGAAGGGATGGCTTGCCTGGAAAAGTAGTGGCGGCTGGGCACGACGTACTGTGAGACAGCCACCGACATAAGGCATTTAAAACTGTGCGTCTCCACCAGACGGAATGACAGCATTTCAAAGGCCAAGAATTTTGAAATGCTGGCATTCAGGGCCAGGGATCGCGGGTGGGTAGGGGGTTACTTCCTCTTCCTCTGAAGTGTTTGGGAGATGGAAAGCTGAACGCTTCCACGGGACATTGTGGAGATGGTTGGTGACCCAGGTGGTGGTGTTGCTGACAGATCGTCTGTTGTGGGGTAGTAGGTGCCGGTATCACTACAGAGGTGGATGGAGAGGCCGAGACTGCAGCAGAAGAGGAAGCAGGATGAGCCAGAGATGTTTCTTGGTTTTGAAGGTGTCTACTCCACTGCAGCTCGTGCTTTGCACTTAGATGCCTGATCATGCAGGTTGTGCTCAGGTTGAGAAGGTTTATGCCTCGCTTCAGGCTCTGATTGCACAGGGTGCAAACCACTCGTGTCCTGTCATCAGCACATTTTCTGAAGAACTTCCACGCTAGAGAACTCCTTTGAGCTGGCTTTGGTGCGCTCGGTCCCTTGCTGCGTTGGGCAGTAGCAGGCATAGTGTCTAGGGCATGGCCTCTCCGCTTCTGCACCCTGCTCCCTCTTCTGCTGTGCTGGTGGTTCTGTGCGACCACCGCCTCTTCCTCCAAACTACTCAGGTCACCTGCATGACCTTCATTCCATGTGGGGTCGAGGACCTCATCGTCCTCCACATCATCTTCCACCCAGTCTTCACCCCTGCCCTCCTTGTCGGTCTCCACAATTCTGAGTGCCGCAGCAGTTGGCACCTGCGTTTCGTCATCATCGGAGACGTGCTGCGATGGTCCTTCCATGTACTCATCTTGAGAAATAAGTGGTTGGGCATCGCTGCACTCAATCTCTTCCACTTCTGGGGCAGGGCTAGGTGGATGGCCCTGGGAAACCCTGCTGACAGAGTCATCAAAAAGAAGAAGAGACTGCTTGCCTGATTTGCAAGGGGGTGAGGTGAAAGACGGTTGGACATTGGCTGCAGGTGCCAACGCTGACCTTTCTGCAGTAGACTGGGTGGGAGACAATGTGACAATGTGAAGGAACTGGAGGCACTGTCAGCAACCCAATCTACTATCGCCTGTACTTCTTCTGGCCTCATCACTTCTAGAGGCGCATGATGCCCTACCAAATACTGCTGCAGGTTTGGTCGCCTACTCACACTTGAGGAAGGTGTTTCACTTGTGCGTGTAGCTGGCACAGATCGACCACGTCCTCTCCTTGCAACAGGAGCTCTACCAGCAGCACCACGACCCAGGCCACGGCCCCTATTTGACGGTTTCCTCATATTTCTGTAATTTATGATCTTGCCCTAGAAAGGTGTTTATTGAATAGCGGAACAAAACAACAACAGTATCGCACGGGTGTATCTCACAGTCAAATATGCATACTATGCCGCAATTTAATTTTTTTTACCCCAAAAGGGTGTTTATTAAATAGCGGAATAGAAAAACAGTATACAAATACAACGGGTGTATCTCACAGTCAAATATGCAAAGTATGACGCAAATTTTATTTTTTTCACCCCAAAAGGGTGTATATTGAATAGCGGAATAGAAAAAAAGATTATAAAACGGTGTATCTCACACGTACAAACAGACTAGGCCCCCGATTACAATTTTTTGTACCCTAAAGGGAGGATGAGGAAGAGGAGTAGGAGGAGTTCGGAACAGGAGGCAAACTGAAGCACCCTGCAATCCTCGGCGGTGGAAGGAGATGCGCCAAACAAATTTAAAAAGGTGTATCTCACATGTACCGATACAGACTATGCAACAATTTAATTCTTTTTACCCCAAAGGATGTAGATTGAATAGCGAAATTGAAAATATGATATCAAAAGGTGTTTCTATCTCACACGTACAAACACAGACTAGGCCCCGATTACAATTTTTTGTACCCTAAAGGCAGGATGAGGATGAGGAGTAGGAGGAGTTCGGAACAGGAGGTAAACTGAAACACCCTGCAATCCTCAGCGGTGGAAGATGCGCCCCAAAAGATTGGAAGGTGTATCTCACACGTACCGATACAGACTATGCCGCAATTTAATTCTTCTTACCCCAAAGGGTGTAGATTGAATAGCGGAATAGAAAAAATTTTAGAAAACGGTGTATCTCACACGTACAAACACAAACTAGGCCCCGATTACAATTTTTTGTACCCTAAAGGCAGGATGAGGAGTAGGAGGAGTTTGGAACAGGCAGGAGGCAAACTGAGGCACCCTGCAATCCTCGGCGGTGGAAGATGCGCCCCAAAAGATTGGAAGGTGTATCTCACACGTACCGATACAGACTATGCCGCAATTTAATTCTTTTTACCCCAAAGGGTGTAGATTGAATAGCGGAATAGAAAATTTTTTATTAAACGGTGTATCTCACACGTACAAACACAAACTAGGCCCCGATTACAATTTTTTGTACCCTAAAGGCAGGATGAGGATGAGGAGTAGGAGGAGTTCGGAACAGGAGGCAAACTGAAGCACCCTGCAATCCTCGGTGGTGGAAGATGCGCCCCAAAAATTGGAAAGGTGTATCTCACACGTACCGATACAGACTATCCCGCAATTTAATTCTTTTTACCCCAAGGGTGTAGATTGAATAGCGGAATAGAAAATATGATATCAAAAGGTGTATCTATCTCACACGTACAGACCCAGACTAGGCCCTGATTACTATTTTTTGTACCCCAAAGGCAGGATGAGGAGTTCAGAACAGGCAGGAGGCAAACTGAAGCACCCTGCAATCCTCGGCGGTGGAAGATGCGCCCCAAAAATTGGAAAGGTGTATCTCACACGTACCGATACAGACTATCCCGCAATTTAATTATTTTTACCCCAAGGGTGTAGATTGAATAGCGGAATAGAAAATATGATATCAAAAGGTGTATCTATCTCACACGTACAGACCCAGACTAGGCCCCGATTACTATTTTTTGTACCCCAAAGGCAGGATGAGGAGTAGGAGGAGTTCAGAACAGGCAGGAGGCAAACTGAAGCACCCTGCAATCCTCGGCGGTATGAGATGCGCCCCAAAAATTGGAAAGGTTTATCTCACTCGTACCGATACAGACTATCCCGCAATTTAATTGTTTTTACCCCAAGGGTGTAGATTGAATAGCGGAATAGAAAATATGATATCAAAAGGTGTATCTATCTCACACGTACAGACCCAGACTAGGCCCTGATTACTATTTTTTGTACCCCCAAAGGCAGGATGAGGAGTAGGAGGAGTTCGGAACAGGCAGGAGGCACACTGAAGCACCCTGCAATCCTCGGCGGTATGAGATGCGCCCCAAAAATTGGAAAGGTGTATCTCACATGTACCGATACAGACTATCCCGCAATTTAATTGCTTTTACCCCAAGGGTGTAGATTGAATAGCGGAATAGAAAATATGATATCAAAAGGTGTATCTATCTCACACGTACAGACCCAGACTAGGCCCTGATTACTATTTACTATAAAATTGGTGATTTTTCAATAGCACATGTGAACACAGCAGTGTCTTATATCAGTCAGCTCTGCTGCAGGCTATGAAGGGAAAAAAAAAGAAAATTCCCCTTTAAGTTTGTAATTTTTAAATAGATTAGTACAGACTATGCCACAATTTTATTTTTTTAACCCAAAAGGGTGTATATATTGAATAGTGGAATAGAAAAAAGTGTATAAATTTTAAAATCACTAGCACATGTGAACAGAGCAGTGTCTTATATCAGTCAGCTCTGCTGCAGGCTATGAAGGGGAAAAAAAAGAAAATTCCCCTTTAAGTTTGTAATTTTTAAATAGATTAGTACAGACTATGCCACAATTTATTTTTTTTTAACCCAAAAGGGTGTATATTGAATAGTGAAATAGAAAAAAGTGTATAAATTTTAAAATCACTCAATAATAGCACATGTAAACACAGCAGTGTATTATCACAGTCAGCACCACTGAAGGAAAAACGCTGCACACAACTGACTGATAAAAAAGATTTTTTTCTCCCTCCTCCTCAGCGGGCAAAAAGTTTGTGTTCACACCACCCCACACACAGCAAAGTCGATTTAGAACACTGACCCTGCCTATTCTCCAGCCTGTCCCTAATATGATCGATAAGATCATTTACTGGCACAACCCCCCACACAGCAAAATCGATTGTAGAACACTGACCATACCTATTCTCCAGCCTCGCCCTAATATGCCCTAATAACTCGCCCTGCCTGCAGCACTCCGACCTGTCCCTGAATTCTTTTCGGACACAATAAAATTTTTGACTGTCTGTCCCTAATCAGCAGCCAGCACATATGATGTGTGCTCTGTCCCTATACTACAGCAGAATGACGCATGACTGCGGGCGGGAAGTGGTTAAAATAAAACAAAGAACTTGTCACACACAAACTCAAGGGTCTGCTATGTGTTTTTTTTTTGGGGGGGGGGGTGCTTTTGGAGGGATTTGTGTGCGTGTGAGTGTTTTTTTTTTTTTTTAAGAATTTGTCAATTGGTGTCATTTTCAGGTAATTTAAACTTTACCTAGGGGGAACCTCACATACAAAAAGTCCCCCGGGAAATCCACACGAGACCCTTAATCTGAACATGCAGCCTAGTTGACAAGAAAAGGAGGGGGCAAGTGTGCGGTCTCCCTCCTTCCTGAACCATACCAGGCTGCATTCCCTTAACATGGCAAAGCACCTTGTCCCTATGTTTATGAGGACAAGGGCCTCTTCCCCACAAGCCTTGCCTTGTGGTTCTGGGGGTCCGATGGTGGGAACTTGTTAGAATCTGGAAGCACTGTTTAATAATAGCCCCCCCCCATGAATGAGTATGGGATACATAAAACCTGTACTCGTTCACAAAAAAAGTTGTAGCCTAGAAATAAAAATACCAAAACTTTTGACAAGTCGTTTATTAAAAAAATAAACATCCCAAAAATGTCCTCAGTTCTCTGAACTGTCATAAGCGATAAAAGGTAGGGGCATGAATAGTGGTGATATCATTGACTAAATATGGATGGTAACCACATTTGGGCAGTGATGTCACTATCCCCTGCCCTTTGCTAAAAAATAGTGACATCAGTTGTTCCTAGATGGAAAGCTGTCCTATATAGAAGCGGTAGAAATACCACTTCTGTATATGATGCACACTCCCGAAGATCAGAAGGCCAAATGGGATAAAGCTGGGGCATTCGCCTAAACCCCCTAACAGCCAAAGTTTGGTACGAACCATCATCTCATCCCATTTCAGTACCCTGGGAAGCAAATACCTGTACACTTGTCACCTTCTTTGGGTAGCACTGATTGCACAATTTTACCGCTTGCCGACTGCTCACAGTATATTTACTGCGGCAGTCAGCCCCTCACAGGCAGAGCGACGTAGATCTACGTCGCTAGCCTGTGAGGGTCTCACGAGCGAGCGCGCACCGCCGGAGGCGCACTCCCGCGTGGTCACGGACCCCCCCGCGCATGTGACCGGCGGACCCGATCGTCCGCCGGTCACTCACGATCGTCGGTGGAGAGGGAGAAAGGCAGGCGGCTTGTTAACCGCTTGCCGACCGCCGCACGACTATTTACGGCGGCGGTCAGCCCCTCACAGGCAAAGCGACGTAGGGCTACGTCGCTAGCCTGTGAGGGTCTAGGGAGCGAGCGCGCCACCGGAGGCGTGCTCCCGCGCGGTCACGGACCCCCACTCGCGATCGTCCATTAGAGCAGGAGAAAGGCAGGCAGCTAATGTAAACAAGCCGCCTGTCATTCTCCCCGGTGTATGAATGATGATCATACGGTTCTACTATGTAGAACCGTTAATCACTGTTTATACATCTCAAGCCACAGCCAAACACAGCTAGAATCACGCCCCTAGGGACACACACAGCCCCTCCCTCTCAAAAAAAGTTAACCCCCTTCGCTGCCAGTGTAATTTTAGAGTAACAGTGCATATTTATAGCACTGATTACTATAGAAATGTCACTGGTAACCCAAAAAGTGTCAAAAATGTCAGTCAAGGGTCCGATCTGTCCACCGCAATGTCGCAGGCCCGCAAAAAAAATCGCAGATCGCCGCCATTACGTGTTAAAAAAAAAACAACAAAAATGACAAAAATCTTTCCCTTTGTTAGTAAACGCAATAACTTTTGCGCAAACCAATCAAAATGCGCTTTTTGCGATTTTTTTTTTTTTTTTACCAAAAATATGTAGCATAAAACAAATTGGCCGAAAATGTTAAAAAATTTGGATTTTTACATTTTTTTGGGGGGGAATTTCATAAAAAAATGTGAAAAATATTGTTATTTTTGCAAAATTTACGCTCTTTTTTTGTTTATATCGCATGATAAAAAAATTGCACAGGTGATCAAATACCACCAAAAGAAAGCTCTGTTTGTGGGAAAAAAAGGACGCCAAATTGTTTAGGTACAGCGTCGCATGTCCGCGCAATTGTTCGTTAAAGTCACGCAGTGCCGAATCGCAAAATAGGCCCTGGTCAGGAAGGGGGTAAAATCTTCCAGTGCTTAAGTGGTTAAACAAACCAAGAAAAAAAACTATTTTACAATGTGAATTATTTTTTTATTTTAAACATAATAGATCACTGTAATTTAAAGCAGTAGTATACTCCGCTTTTTAACTTTTACCTACAGGTAAGCATACAGGTAAGTATAATAAGGCTTACCTGTAGGTAAAATTAATATCTCCTAAACCTCCACGGTTTAGGAGATATTTACCCTGCATGCAGCCGCTGACACCAGAGCTCCTTGCCGGCTCCTTGCTGGAAAGTGAACTCCCGCGTGCATGTGCGGGAATGGTGTCATCACAGCTCTGGCCACTCACAGCGCCGGGAGAGACGACGTGGGAAGATGTCAGCTGTGGTGTCCGGGCGACTGAGTCGGGGCTTTGTTCTAAGGTAAGTATTTCAAAATGAGCTAGTATGCAATGCATACTAGCTCATTATTCCTTTGTCCTACAGGGTTTTTTTTTTTATAGTTTTTCTTGAGGATACAACCGCTTTAAAGAGGTTGTAAACTCGTATAAATTTTTTTTTTTTCTTACACCCTGCAAAAGAAAGACATAATGAGCTAGTATGCATCGCATATTAGCTCATTATGCAATACTTACCTCAGAACGAGCCCCCGCCGTGCCGCTCACTCACCTCTATGACGGGCGACATGTCTAGTCGCCCGTCTTCCGGGATCGCGGCATCCGGCCATCTGATTGGCCGGAGCCGCGGTGACGTCACTCCCGCGCACGCGCGCGGGAGCCGACAGTCACGGCACGGGGCTCTGAAGGAACGGCACGATCGGCCGTTCCTTCAGAGCGCATGCGCCAGTGACGTCACTGGCGACATGTAAGGTAAATATCTCCTAAACGGTACATGTATAGGAGATATTTACAGTACCTATAGGTAAGCCTTATCATAGGCTTGCCTATAGGTACAAGTTGTAGAGGAGGGTTTACTTCCTCTTTAATGTGTGCCTCTAAAGTTATTCTACTGTATATTCAATAGTGAGTAAAAGACTGTGGACATATAACTATACATAACTATACAGTGTGTTATTAATTTGTATTGTTTAATACAATGTTCTACCAAAACAATCACGTAAGAATGCAATGGTGAGTTAGTTTCTTGTGTGGCCATTTAACTTGTGCTTTTGTTATTATCAACTTTCTGTAAAGGGGGATTAAAGTGGTAATAAAATACTATTTAGATAATTTGTGCATTTCCTCCCAAACCAATTGGCAGTCTATTAACCGGAATACCCGGTGTGGTTCAGGTCAGGGACGTAACTACAGGGGTTGCAGGGGTTGCAATCGCTACCGGGCCCCATGCTCCAGGGGGCCCGGTAGCAAACCAGTGGGTGAACGTCCAGGATTGCAAAGGTCACACTTGCGACCGGACCCTGGCATTGCACCACTGTGGGGAGGCCCCAAGATTGCAGAAAGGGGGCCCACTGCAGAACTTGTGAAAGAATCCTGCTGCGGGACCGTAATAAAAGGCCATGGAACGAGTGTAAAGAGCCCCAGGATTAGTGGGAAGAGCCCTGGGCTTGAAGGTAAGGGCCCCGGCCAGGGGTCTGGGGGGCCCTTCATGGTTTCTTGCATCAGGGCCCTGAAGGTACTAGTTACTCCTCTGGTTCAGGTCATGGTGGGTTCTTTGTTTCTGCTGAACTATAATCACTTTGATAAGCTCTATTGTTCCTCTGAATTTCTCAGTGTAATTACATATAATTTTCAATGCAAAGGGTGAGTTACTAGAAGTGTTAATTTAGCTTCTAATTTGTGTTCAAAAGGAAACCAGACTTGACTCTGCAAAACTGTAATTGTATATGTTTTATGCCTCTTTAGACACAACTAACCTTTGATCTCCTTAAATAGAGGAATTAGAACAAAACCTACAATATACAGAAAACCACTAACATACCTCTTTGACTGTGGAACTCTCTGAATGCAAAGTGTTGTGCCGTCATATGAATGAAATTTTGATTCTGTTCCCAGCACATTTTCTGGTATGGCATTACAATTGAAATACAGGACAAAAAGTCTTACAAAAAAGGTTTTGGACATAGTAAAGAATTGTTAAAACTCCTGTTAATTTTTATTGCCATCTGTGTCTCCACTAAGTAGATTCACCCTCTCTGTTTGTCCTTGTGACCATTATCATGTTCTGGTGACAGTTGTACTTCAAGAGGATTCTCACATCTTTTTGTGTCTGCAGAATAGAAAAAGTGAAATCCCACCAAAGGGATTGAGACTAATGTTTTAATCCTTCTCTATTCTATCCAAAAAAGTTGGCAATATATACACTTAAAATTCAAGCAATTAGTGCAAAGATGGAAACTGGTATGATACAGATTTGAGAACACTTATTTTATTAAGGAAAAATAATTGGAGAGATGGACTGTGGTAAAACATGGTAAACTTTTCACAGTATGCATCAAAGGTTTTTCATATTATAATTTATTCTTTCATGGTTGAGCTTACTTTTCCCTTTTACATAGCTATCAAATAAAAAATTCTTAAAAGATAATTCAGTTTGGTTAATACATTTACAATATATTTATATAGCATATATAATTGAAGCAGAAGCCTTTTTGCACTTAGTTTACTTAATGGGGTTCCCGCATTATCATGGACTCTGACCTCTGATTCCAATAAATTATGTATTAAGTATTCTACCACCTACACCACCGTCAAGCCTACTTAGTTGGAACATACTCTCCCTAACTTCTACCTCATCCACTGTGTGTAGGGTGAGATAGAGGTTAGTTAGGCAGGGAGAGTGTGTTCAGCCTAAGCATGCTTGACGGTGGTGTAGGTGGTGAATACCAGACTTGCAATTGCAAGGTTGTGGGTTCAAATCCCTTGGACAGTAGGTGATTTATAAGTGGAATTTATAGTTAATAATACATTGCTGGCAGGGAGAGAGACTTTTGCTTTTTACAGAGATCAGTGCAGTGTATACCACAAAGTTTATATATATATATATATATATATACACCAGTTTATATCCGTTTATGTCAGCATTGCTTATAAAAATGGCGTAGGGGGAACCCCGCGCCAAAATTTAAAAAAAAAGGCGTGAGGTTCCCCCTAAAATCCATACCAGACCCTTATCCAAGCACACAGCCTGGCTGGCCAGGATGGGGGTGGGGGTGAGCGAGCGGGTGTTTTGGGGCAGGGGGTGGTTGTGGGGGTCTGCAGGAAGAGGCTAATTGGAATCTGGAAGCCCCCTTTAACCACTTAAGCCCTGGAAGATTTTACCCCCTTCCTGACCAGGGCCTATTTTGCGATTCAGCACTGCGTGACTTTAACGGACAATTGCGCGGTCATGCAATGCTATACCTAAACGAATTTGACGTCCTTTTTTTCCCACAAACAGAGCTTTCGTTTGGTGGTATTTGATCACCTGTGTGATTTTTTGATCATGCGCTATAAACAAAAAAAGAGCGTCAATTTTGCAAAAATAACAATATTTTTCACATTTTTTTTATATGAAATTCCCCAAAAAAATTTAAAAATCAAAATTTTTTAACGTTTTAGGCCAATTTGTTTTATGCTACATATGTTTGGTAAAAAAAATCACAAAAAGCGTATTTTGATTGGTTTGCGCAAAAGTTATTGCATTTACTAACTAAGGGAAAGATTTTTGTCATTTTTGTGTTTTTTTTTTTTTAACGCGTAATGGTGGCGATCTGCGATTTTTTTTTTTTTTTTTTGCGGTACTGCGACATTGCGGCGGACAGATCGGACCCTTGACTGACATTTTTGACACTTTTGGGGTTACCAGTGACATTACTACAGTAATCAGTGCTATACATATGCACTTTTACTGTAAAATGACACTGGCAGTGAAGAAGTTAACTTTTTTTTGAGAGGGAGGGGTTAAGTGTGTCCCTAGGGGCGTAATTCTAACTGTGATTTGCTGTGGCTTGAGGTGTAGGAACAGTGATCAACGGTCCTACATAGTAGAACCGTATGATCACTATTCTTACACAGGGGAGAATGACAGGCGGCTTGTTTACATTAGCTGCCTGCCTTTCTCCTGCTCTAATGGACGATCGCGAGTGGGGGTCCGTGACCGCGCGGGAGCACGCCTCCGGTGGCGCGCTCGCTCCCTAGACCCTCACAGGCTAGCGACGTAGCCCTACGTCGCTTTGCCTGTGAGGGGCTGACCGCCGCCGTAAATAGTCGTGCGGCGGTCGGCAAGCGGTTAACAAGGGGGCCCCCAGATCCTGTCCTCCTATGTGAATTGATATCGGGTACATCATACCCCTACCCATTCACCAAAAAAGTGTACAAAAAAATAAAGACAAAAGCCAATTTTGGACAAGCCCTTTATTAAAAAATAAAAATAAAAAAATAGTGTCCCACGATGATCAGTCGCCCGCCCGCCCGCCCGAAAAATAGAAAAAAAAAGAAGCTCCTGCTCTTCGGACGCTTCCCGTGGTCATGAGCTGTTTGAGTTTGACAGCTCTTTTATAGGGATCTGACGTCATGAGCCTCCCCACAATGCACTGTCCAGGTGCAGTAAATAAATTACATGACGTCAGTAATTTATTGAGGGCATGTGGCCTGGTATGGTTCAGGAGGGGGACTCCCACTGTGGTTAAACACAGCAAGAGCCAGACCGCAGGGGGAGCAGGCTTGATTGCTGCCGGCCTCCCGTGATCTTCAGGGAAACTGACAGGAGAGCCGCCTGCCTATGTAAACAAAGCAGGCGGCTCTCCTGTCAGACAGACACAATGAGATTGTGTGTCTTCGCTAAGCTGAATCACCGATCTATGTGTGTCTTTTACAGAGCACCCCCCCCCCCCCACAGTTAGTAAGCACAATTAGGCTCACACTTAACCCCTTGATCACCCCCAGTATTAACCCCTTCCCTGCCAGTGTCATTTATACAGTAACCGTGCATATTATTTAGCACTGATCACTGTATTGGTGTCACTGGTCCCCAAAAAGTGTCACTTAGTGTCAGATTTGTCCTCCTCAATGTCGCAGTCCTGCTAACCATGCTAACAGAGTCATCAAAAAGAAGTAAGAGTCTGTTGCATGACTTGGGGCTAAGACTGCTTGGCTGATTTGCAAGGGGGTGAGGTGAAAGATCGATGGACATCGGCTGCAGGTGCCAAATCTGACCTCTCAGCAAAAGACTGGGGGGGGAGACAATGTGAAGGAACTGGAGGCACTGTCAGCAACCCAATCTACTGTACTTGTTCTGGCCTCAACATTTGTAGAGGCGCATTAGGCCCTGCCAAATACTGCTGTAATGTTCTGTCGCCTACTCGCAGCTGAGAAAGGTGTTTCACTTGTGTGTGTAGCTGGCACAGATCGACCACGTCCTCTCCTTGCAACAGGAGCTCCACCAGCAGCACCACAACCCAGCACTAACATGGTGGAGCAGTATGTGTGCACACGCCTAGACGTACTGAATGATGGGTCTGTCCCCTTCAACTTCTGGGTCTTCAAATTGGGCACATGGCCTGAGTTTGCCCTTTACGCCTTGGAGGTGCCGGCCTGCCCTGCAGCCAGTGTATTATCTGAACGTGTATTTAGCATGGCTGGGGGCGTTATCACAGACAAGCGCAGCTGCCTGTCCAGAGACAATGTGGACAAGCTCACATTCATTAAAATGAACCAGGCATGGATCCCACAGGACTTGTCCGTACCTTGTGCAGAATAGACATGTATACCGTCCTTACCCAGCCATTGTTGTATTTTTGCTCTTTCTCATTCTTTTGGGGTGTACCCTAATTTAAAAAGAAATAAAATTAAAAACAAAAACCAGTGTTGGCTACCTCGTCCTCCTCCACCGCCGCTTCCACCTACACCGCCACATCCACCGCCACCTCAACCTCCTACTCCATATGGGCCTTGTCCTCCTCCTACATCATTCAAGATAAAATAACATAAAAGACAGAAAAATAAAAAATAATTAAGTTATTTCCCTATCCACATTTGTTTGCAGAGCCCTTTCCATGTTTGTTTTAGAGGCATTTTAGTGCTCAAAAGTTCAGGTCTCCATTGACTTCAATGGGGTTCGGGATCGGGACAAAGTTCGGGTTAAGTGCGGTTCACGAACCCGGACTTTTTTTTCAATCCAGGCGTTCGCTCAACTCTATTCAGGTTATTAACAAAAAGGTTGAATATAATACAATTATATATTAAACTATAAATATTGTTTAAAAACTATCATTTTGGGGTTTTCGATCAAGCTCATCCTACATTTTCGGTTTTGTTTTCAGCACCAACATTTCTATTCAGTGCACCTCAAGCTGTGGGTGCTCTCTACAGCAATATTTCTTGTCGTTTTGCTTTGCCCCTCATTTTTGATGAGTCTATCCCTCTCTGCACTATTGCCCAGCTTCCTCCGCACTCCTGTGCTTCATGCTTGTTCCCTAGTGTCTATTCTTGCTAGCGGCCATAGTCTTTCCTTTGGTCCTTGTATCCTGTGTGTACCCTGAGTCTATCCTGTGTGCTTTCTGCAGTAACTATACCTGCACGGATGTGTTAGAGAGCTGCAACCTGGCGGCTGTTTTCAGTGCAACATCCACACCTCCATTGGCTCTGGTGAGGGCCAGGTGGCTTCTTAGATCTTGTGACTCTGACACACCTCAGTTTGCTTGCGGTCACATTGCTCTTGCACCTCTATATTCTCATCAAGCCACTCCCTGAGCACCTTCAACTAAGGTTCTGACATATTGAAAAAGCAGCCAAAGTGTATTTCTGTCCCTGGGAGCAGCTCAATGCGACAATCATATGGACAATGAGGATTGTAGTCCCAACTCACCTGAGCAATCCCACCAGGACGCCGACACTCCAAATTGTCAATCATAGGCAGTGAGGCATTTTCTGGTCTGTGCAACTGGAAACGGGAAATGTCTCACTGCCTATGATTTGCGTTGTGTGCAGTGTTGGCTTCCTGACGGGATTGCTCAGATCGGTTTGGACTACGATCCCAAACATGCCTAAGCTCATCATCAATTGCGAATAGAAGAGGAATGCCTGGGATAACAGGAAATTTTAAATAATCAGCTGGAACCTTATAGTCTCACATTGGTCAGCCTCAAATGGGAGTACAAGAGGAACCGTTTCATGGGTAACAAGTCGATAAAGGTGAACCATCAACAGTCTCCATATCAATAGTGGCAGATTTTTTTCTTGTTTGAATTTTATTGCTTTGGGCGAACTTTATATCCATAAGGTTCCCCCCGGCCCCGAAGTCCAGCATAACAGAGCAAGGAATTTCATGGCCCTCAGTGATAAGTTAAATAGGGATGACAAAATGAGATAGTAAAGAATAACCTTTATTTTCATCATGGACTAATGGTGGGAAGGAATTTTTTTACAACAATTTTTTTTATAACATTAGTCACAGCAATTGTTCTTTTACTTTGTTGGGACAATTAACTGGGCAATGCCTAGAGTCCTCACAATATAGACACAAGTTCTGGAGGTTAGGTTCCAGAAAAATGTTTGGATCCCTCTGAACAAACTGACTAGCAGAGCAACGCATGCCACCATTACTTCCGGACATTCCCAGTCTCTCCTTTCTGTAAGTCTCTGATCAATTTATCTACATAATTTGATGAAAGCCTCAAGATCATTACTAGTCTCCACTCTGGGTAGCTCATCTTTTACCTGTTCAGAGAGCCTTGGCAGAACTGACTCTTTTGCACTGCTGGGTTCCAGGTGGTGTCTGTGATCCAATGTCTGAATTCTGCTGTATATTCAGCAACAGAGTGCTTACCCTGCCGCAAAATATGCAACTTTGCTTCAGCAGTAGCGCAGCGGTTGGGATCATCAAAAACCTAATTCATTGTATTCACAAAAGTCTCACAATTATTCAGAGTGATGCTCTTGTTCTTTATACAGAGAGGCCCAAGCTAGAGCTTCCCTAGTCAGGGGGTTGATAATGAACATTACCTTCCTTTTCTCAGAAGAAACTGCAGAAGGTTGCATTTTTTGGATATAAATGTGACATTGGTTAAGGAAACCTCTGTAATATACTAAATATAAGGTTGCGCTCAACTAAACACTGGTGCAAATATAAACGTATGTGCAAAAATAAATATATATCAATAAATAGATATATATGTGCAAAATGTAGATTGGTATATATAGTGAGACGAAATTAATCAAAAAAGTCCATAAATCATAAATAAGAGTCCATAATGATGGCAATGAATATCCGAAAAGAAACAGGTATCAATCTTGTAAGCACTTGATAGCTAAATACACCTCCACCAGAAAATGAAAGATGGGACTCAAATGGTGAAGTACGTATGGATAAGTATATTTATTAAAGATGGATGCACTTACATGGTAAAAAGCAATATCAGGGCATATTAGGTTTACAATCGCGGTCTCCGGGTTAGGAACGCCTTCCACATCCCATCTGCGTTCCACCGGGAGCCGGAAATGACGTGGTAGCGCAGTCACGGTCCTACGTCCCGACGCGTTTCGCCAGCTCGTTATCTGACGTCATAAGGGTCATGATATATCCATATGTACTTCACCATTTGAGTCCCATCTTTCCTTTTTGGGTACGCTGTATGGGAGTCCATCCCCAAGTTTATTATTATTATTAAAGGAGGAGTCGTTTAAAGTCCCTTGGATTTATTGAAGTTGGTGCTTATCCTGATATCGGGTGTCTGATGCCCTGTATCTGCTTAAGCCGACCCCCTATAACTTAAGGGGTCCACTCCATCCGGTAAGCCTGTATACACACCGGGTGTCCTTGCTTTCTGGTGGAGGTGTATTTAGCAATCAAGTGCCTATGAGATTGATACCTGTTCCTTTTCGGATATTCATTGCCATCATTATGGACTCTTATTTATGATTTATGGACTTTTTTGATTCATTTCGTCTCACTATATATACCAATCTACATTTTGCGCATATATATCTATTTATTGATATATATATATATATTTGCACATAAGTTTATGTTTGCACTAGTGTTTAGTTTAGCGCAATCTTATATTTAGTAATATTTATTTGTTTTTTCACATTCCACGTATTCACGTGTTGATTGCAGCTTCTAATTTTAGGAATTCTCCTACACTATTTTTTAAATTTTTATATATTTTTATACATATATTCTTTATTTAATTGGTTTTCACATCCTTTTGCGCAGGTTAGTTGGTTTTATCACCACACAATTCTTCTTATCCAGTTTGGTAAATGTTTCTTGGTAGGTAACGCCGAACTATGGAACCTCTGCAATTTGATGCCTAATTTGGGTACCAGCATTTGCTATAGTGGCCTCCATGTTTGGGTCAGATTATTCTGGCATGATCAGGCGTCAGGCTCAAAACCAGTTGCTATAGCAGTAGCAGAACTACCACCGACCAGCAGGATAGCTACACAGGTTCAGGGTGTGTTACGTACAAAGCGCAGGGTTCAGGGTGCGTTGCATACAGAGTGCAGGGTTCAGGGTGTGTTATGTAAAGAGTGTAGAGTTTAGGGTGTGTTATGTACAGAGTGCAGGGTTTAGGGTGCGTTACATACGCAGTGCAGGGTTCAGGGTGCAATACGTACAGATTGCAGGGTTTAGGAGTGTGTTGCATACAGATTGCAGGGTTTAGGGGTGTATTACATACAGAGTGCAGGGTTTAGGGGTCCGCTACATACAGAGTTCAGCGTGTAATATGTACAGAGTGTAGGGTTCAGGGTTGCATTGCGTACAGAGGATAGGGTTCAGGGTGCATTATGTACAGAGTGCAAGTTTCAGGGCACATCATGTACAGAGTTTAGCATGCATTGCGCACAGAGTGCAGGGTTCAGGGTACGTTATGTACAGAATGCAGTGTTCAGGATGCAATATGTACAGAATTCAGAGTTCAGGGTGCAATACGTACAGAGTGCAGGGTTAGGGGTGTGTTACATACAGGGTGCAAGGATTAGGAGTCTGTTAACTACAGAATGCAGGGTTGCATTAAATACAGAGTGCAGGGTTCAGGGTACATTAAGTACAGAATGCAGGGTTCAGGGTGCAATATGTACAGAGTGTAGGGTTTAGGGGTGTGTTACATACGAAGTGCAGGGTTTAGGGGTCTGTAAACTACAGAATGCGGGGTTTATGGGTGCGTTAAATACAGAGTGCAGGGTTTCCTAATGATGATCATACAGTACAGCCGGTGTCTTACTGTACTGTATATAGACTGTACAGTATGATCATCATAATAATGAGGATCACAGGTGCCTCACTGTAGTACTATACGCATGTTAGAGACCAACCAGAAAAAAAAAAAAAAAGTTTACCTCGATCTTCACTTACAAGCCTGCCACTACTGCTGCCTTCAATCCTCCCACCAGGACATTGTACTCTGAGAGCAGGACATGGTGCTGGCAGAACAGATTGATCAGTGGCTGAACTTAAATGGGTCACATTCAGTGGGCGGCACTGCCTACTGAATACGACGGGGAGGATCATTTTTGCTGGGATGCAAAGCAGTATGGGCAATGAGTATACTATGTGTCATGTGGGTACCTAAAAATAAATCTCTACTGCAATATAAGGTTTTATAACAATAAAACATGGAAACTTGCAAGGTAGTGAATATGTTTTATAGCCACTGTATGTAATATAATGTAATGTGAAAGTATTGGGATGCCTGCCTTTACACACAAATGAACTTTAATGGCATCCCAGTCTTAGTCCGTAGGGTTCAATATTGAGGTGGCCCACCCTTTGCAGCTATAACAACTTCAACTCATCTGGCAAGGCTGTACATAAGGTTTAGGAGTGTGAGGTCAGGCACTGATGTTGGAGAGAAGGCCTGGCTCACAGTCTCTGCTCAAAATTCATCCCAAAGATGTTCTATCAGGTTTGAGGTCAGGACTCTGTGCAGGCCAGTCAAGTTCCTCCACCCCAAACTCACTCATCCATATCATTAAGGACCTTGCTTTCTGCACTGGTCCAAATCATTTGGTGGAGGGGGGATTATGGTGTGGGGTTGTCTTTCAGGGGTAGGGCTCGGCCCCTTAATTCCAGTGAAGGGAACACTTAAGGTGTCAGCATACCAAGACATTTTGGACAATTTTATGCTCCCAACTTTGTGGGAACAGTTTGGGGTTGACCCTTCCTGTTCCAACATGACTGCGCACCAGTGCACAAAGCAAGGTCCACACAGACGTGGATGAGCAAGTTTGGGGTGAAGGAACTTGACTGGCATGCACAGAGTCCTAAAGGCAAGCATCCCAATATTTTTGGTAATATAGTTTACATAGTATATAGTGTGTGTGTGTGAGATATATATATATATACACACACACACACAGTCAATCCGGAAAGTTTTCACAGCTCTTCACTTTTTCCACATTTTGTTATGTTACAGCTTTATTCCAAAATGTATTAAATTAATTATTTTCCTCAAAATTCTACAAACAATACTCCATAATGGCAATGTGAAAGAAGTTTGTTTGAAATCTTTGCAAATTTATTAAAAATAAAAAACAAAAAAAAATCACATGTATTCACAGCCTTTGCTCAATACTTGGTTGAAGCACCTTTGGCACCAAATACAGCCTCAAATCTTCTTGAGTATGACGCTACAAGCTTGGCACACCTATTTTTGGGCAGTTTCTCCCATTCTTCTTTGCAAGACCTCTCCAGCTCTATCAAGTTGGATAGGGAGCATCGGTGCACAGCCATTTTCAGATTTCTCCAGAGATATTTAATTGGGTTCAAGTGTGGGCTTTGGCTGGGACATTCAAGGACATTCACAGGGTTGTCCTGTAGCTACTCCTTTGTTACCTTGGCTGTGAGCTTAGGGTCGTTGTCCTGTTGGAAGATGAATCCTTGCCCCTGTCTAAGTCCAGAGGGCTCTGGAGCAGGTTTTCGTCAAGGATGTCTCTGTACATTGATGCATTCATCTTTCCCTCAATCTTTACTAGTCTCCCAGTTCCTGCCACTGAAAAACATCCCCACAGCATGATGCTCCCACCACCATGCTTTATTGTAGGGATGGTGTTGGCCAGGTGATGAGGGGTGTCTGGTTTCCTTCAAACATGACGCTTGCCATTCAGGCCAAAAAGTTCAATCTTTGTTTCATCAGACCAGAGAATTTTGTTTCTCATGGTCTGAGTCCTTCAGGTGTTGTCATTATGGGGTATTGTTTGTAGAATGTTTAGAAAAATAATAAATGCAATCTGTTTTGGAATAAGGCTGTAACATAACAAAATGTGGAAAAAGTAAAGTGTTGTTAATACTTTTTGGATTCACTGTATATACAATATCTCACAAAAGCAAGTACACCCCTCACATTTTTGGAAATATTTTATTATATCTTTTCATGTGACAACACTGAAGAAATGACACTTTGCTACAATGTAAAGTAGTGAGTGTACAGCTTGTATAACAGTGTACATTTGCTGTCCCCTCAAAATAACTCAACATACAGCCATTAATCTAAACAGCTGCCAACAAAAGTGCGCACACCCCAAGGTTAAAATGTCCAAATTGGGCCCAAAGTGTCAATATTTTGTGTGGCCACTATTATTTTCCAGCACTGCCTTAACCCTCTTGGGCATGAAGTTCACCAGAGCTTCACAGATTACCATTGGAGTCCTCTTCCACTCCTCCATGGCGACATAATGGAGCTGGTGGATGTTGGCAACCTTGCGCTCCTCCATCTTCCGTTTGAAGATGCCCCACAGATGCTCAATAGGGTTTAGGTCTTGAGACATGCTTGGCCAGTCTATTACCTTTACCCTCAGTTTCTTTAGCAAGGCAGTGGTTGTCTTGTAGGTGTGTTTGGGGTCCTTATCGTGCTGAAATACTGCCCTGCAGCCCAGTCTCTGAAGGGAGGGGATCGTGCTCTGCTTCAGTATGTCACTGTACATGTTGGCATTCATGGTTCCCTCAATGAACGGTAGCTACCCAGTGCCGGCAGCACTTATGCAGCCCCAGACCATGACACTCCCACCACCATTGTTGACTGTAGGCAGGATGCACTTGTTTGCACTCCTCACCTGGTTGCTGCCACACACGCTTGACACCATCTGAGCCAAATAAGTTTATCTTGGTCTCATCAAACCACAGGACATGGTTCCTGTAATACATGTCCTTAGTCTGCTTGTCTTTGGCAAACTGCTTGCGGGCTTCCTTGTGCATCATCTTTAGGAGAGGCTTCCCTCTGGGAAGACAGCCATGCAGACCAATTTGATGAAGCATGCGGCCTATGGTCTGAGCACTGACAGGCTGACCCCTCCACCTCTTCAACCTCTGCAGCAATGCAGGCAGCACTCATACATCTTTTTTTTTCCAATGACAACCTCTAGATATGATGCTGAGCATGTGCACTCAACCCCTTTGGTCGGCCATGGCGAGGCCTGTTCTGAGTGGAACCTGTCCTGTTAAACCACTGTATGGTCTTGGCCACTGTGCTGCAGCTCAGTTTCAAGGTCTTGGTAATCTTCTTATAGCCTAGGGCATCTTTATGTAGAACAACAATTTTTTTTTCAGATCCTCAGAGTTTTTTGCCATGAGGTGCTATGTTGAACTTCCAGTGACCAGTATGAGAGAGTGAGAGCGATAGCACCAAATTTAAAACACCTGCTCCCCATTTACACCTGAGACCTTGTAACACTAATGAGTCACATGACATCGGGGAGGAAAAATTGGTAATTTGGACATTCTAATGTAGCAAAGTGTCATTTCTTCAGTGTTGTCACATGAAAAGATAAAATAAAATATTTACAAAAATGTGAGGGTTGTACTCACTTTTGTGAGATACTGTGCATATATATATATATATATATATATATATATATATATATATATATATATATATATATAATGTGTGTTGTGTGTATACAGTATACTGTATATATTTATTTTTATTTTGTTTTATTTTTTTAATGCGGTTTCTTTAAGGAATAACCATCCTGTTGCTACATGAAATACTATAGTACTGGAAGCAATTTCATATTCACACTACTTTTTCCACTTTCCAACATACTGGAAGACCCTCTTCAAATACATAGCCCTTACAACATCTAAGAAATTATTTAACAAATCAGGGAATACTATAAGGGAAGCTTATACATTTTGGATATATTTAAAAGTGACATTTAGTGAATACATTGAAGAAAACCATTTTTTTTTTTTTTAACATGACAGCTTTTCCATAAATAGAATCATGGCAATTTTAATTTCAACTCTTGTCACTGTAAAGCCTATTCCCTATGGACGTCTGTGTTTTCAATAAGCCATAAACATGTTCTGCAGCTCAGAGTCCCATGCAAAGTCTTATAGAGATTTTCTTTAGCGCTGTGATTTCACTCCTTTGTCAGAAAGCATTTCATTATTCAAAACATTTGTGTGCAGAACAATCTGGATGGAATTTTCATTTCTCTCACCGCCAGAAAAGATTTCATTTTCTTTAATCTGATTACTGCAAATCCATTATAGCATTAAATATTTCATTTGTGCCATATAAACATAAAATATTGATGATAACGATCCTAAACAATATACGGCAATGTTTAATGTTTTTTCAATGCAAACAGTATTAGGAGTACTTGACCAAGAAAAAGTTAATTTGAAATAAGGAAAAGTACATTATTATTATCTTTTATCATCTTTGTTTCTTAACAGTTTTTAGAATAATACATTGCACAGGTATTTGTTCAAAGATTATTATAGTTTAAATAGAAAATGTTTAGAGCAATTATCTTGGTAAAGTGTAGCGCAACAGACATATCAGAAGGCAATTCAATATAGTGTCTAAAAGGTTTATGCAAGTACTCAGGCTGGATAGAGCGCCCATTTTTAACAGAAACAGAAAACAGCGCACATCATCCTAGTACAATAGTGGGTTTTGGTATATGAAGAGAGCTGCACATGGCTGCTGACAAGCTCTGACTCATTGTTCATTTAATCAACTTGACTATTTTATTGCTCTAGGTCAGGGAGCTCTCTGTTTCTGTTTTTACAATTATTGAAATTGCCTGTCAACACCTGTGAATTGTCCACAAAATATATATAATACAGTACACCACAATGTAAGGCATATACTATGCACTGCGGGTTTGTTGCCCATTAGGATAGTTGTGTGTTGGTGTGCCATTCTAAATGAATTGTTGGGCAGTGATGCACATTTTACCATGCATTACAACTCAAGGGAGAACTGATATAATAAATTGAAATATAACTAAAGGCAAAACTTTTCTTTATACATGTTGGATAGAGTGTAGAGGGATCAATTTGTATAGCTGGCTGTGCCCCCATTGGTGAGATTCACTCTCTCCATTTGTCCTGTTTACCATTATCATTGAAAGTGAAAGAAAAAAGAAAATCTAAACATTTTGGGGTTGTCCACGAATAAGTAATAGAGGGGAAATCTTCCAATGGGAACTATAGTTCTGCTGACCTGGGGGTCCCCAAGAAATCCCCTTAATTTGCAGGGATTTTCTCTCACTTCCTGTTTGGTCATGGGACAGGAAGTGCAAAAATCTCCACAACGGGACACAGATGGTAAAAAATAAATCAGACAGGGGTCTTTAGAGAATTTAGAGAATCACAAGTAACACATGAATTGACAAGAGTGGTGTATAAAATATGTTAGGCACGCTAGCCCCCATGCAGACACGCTGTTCGAGCCGCGGCCATCCAATTGGTTTTTTACATGCCTGTATCAAGCAGTAACATGTGAGTGCTTTTACCTTTATTCCTTTAATACATTTTGTACATACTTCACTATGTGCGTCCCCATTTGTATTCTTTTAGGAACATCCTTGGTGTACTTCTGGGGTTTATGAGGTCTACTGAATCCATGGTCCTGTCCGGATATCCTGTGGGTGACTGGAGGAGAATTGGATGCATCGTTTGTTCCTGGTGATCGGTTTATCGCACGCTTGGTCGACCTTCCTTAACAGGGGGTCTAACTTTCCAGTAAGGGTACATCCTTTATTACCTTTGTGTGATGATTGCCAGAAGCTCCCTGTGCAAGATTGATGTTGGAATTTATGGCCACATTTTCTGCATCTGAACCAATCCTCCCATGTGGACTTTATGGACTCTAGTATTCCTCTGCAAGTTTAGTTAGTTTATCTAGTGGCGCTGTACCTTTATTTATATGCTTATGGTTTGATACACTATTGTACTGGCAGCCTTTCTTATCAGTTATCTTTATTTGTGCACAGCTTTCTTCCATTCTATTATAAAATATGGGATAGGGTTAAAAAACAGTTAAAATGGGAATACAATTCCCAGTTAATTTCACTAAAAGGCACAAAATATTTCCCACCGGGAAATGAGGAAAAAATTGGTAATTGGATAGGCAACACTCAATTAAAAGATATTGTTCACAAGGGGGATATTAGGTCATTTCAAGAGTTAAAACTAAACAATAATGATAGGAAATTGAATGAATGGAGGTATCTCCAGTTGAGCCACTTGGTGAAGTCTTTACCACAGCCAATAAGATCAGAGACAGCATTAAACACTATAAAAAAATTATGTAACACAACTACCAGATTAAAACATGGAATATCACAAACATACAAGATGTTAACGGAGTGGCAGTGCCAGGAGAGATCCCCATTCATGGCAAAATGGGAGAAAGAGTCACAATTGTTAAAAAAAGAATTGGATGTTGTAGTAAGGGCCACAAGTTGCACGGCTATAAAGGTATGTACCATAGAACTAAACTATAAACGTTTGACAAGATGGTACATTACACCTACTAGCACATAAATACCAACCAGATAAAATGGATAAATAGTTGGGTTATTTTGAGGGGACAGCAAATTTACACTGTTATACAAACTGTACACTCTCACTACTTTACACTGTAGCAAAGTGTAATTTCTTCTGTGTTGTCACATGAAAAGGTAAAATAAAATATTTACAAAAATGTGAGGGGTGTACTCACTTTTATGAGACACTGTATATAGCTGTATATATAATATCTTATCTTTCAAAGTGTTTCCGAGTGCTAAACTTCCCATCCAATTTCTTAATTGCTGCATTTGTACATTTTAAAAGCCAGTAAAAAAGAATAGTAGTGGTAAAAATAAATGCACTTGTAAATTTATTGGGGGGGGGGGGGGGGGTTGTCCTATGTCTACATACTTCTGCTAATAGGTGTCCCTCGTTTTCCCATCTCAAAATGTTGGGATGTATGCAATTGGCTTCTGCTCTGCTCAGCAAGAGGAAAAAAACTAAGAAAAACTAAGAACTCTGAAAAGTGACTAACTCACATCCCTCAGAAGGGTAAACCAACACTCTAAGAGTTAGCTCAATAACTATTGTGAATACAAATACAATATTCAATGTAAATTAAAAACCAAAAACCTCTGAAAAGTGAGCTCAAAAGGGAATTAATAAATATAACCCTCTGAAGGGTTAAACCAACACTCTGAAGAGCCAGCTCAGATCACTATATGATAAATATAAGATCATCAGTATTCAATAACACAAAATGTCCTGTGAAAAGTGAGCCCCGTGCAAAACAATAGTCCTCTGAAGGATGAGTTCAAAACTGTAAAAGAAGGATATCTTGATAATTCCACTCTCAACGCGTATTCTCCACAAACACAAAACTGTCTGAGGCTTACCAGACCATATGCGACCTCCACATGTGAAGTCACAAACAGCTTTTGTGTCAAGCAAGATGCTCCTCCGCACCACTGTACATAGGGTAATCGCTCGCCTTCCGATCTCTCACTCCGCGCTCAGTAGCAGTATCATACCAGAACATATACGACCTCAACACAAGAAGTCATAAATGATGTTTGTGTTAAGCAGGTTGTTCCTCCACACTGTGGCACATATTACAATCACTCGCCTCCAAATCCCTCCCTCAATATTCAGCAGCAATACATCAGCATCATACATATAATGAAATGCAGATAACACCTCCCATAGTGTAAATCTGATTACTACATTTAATAAAATCAGTTAAAAACACAAACACACGGCTTGAAAAGCGGCATATAAAATCACATACAGTATCTCAGTGTGCATTGCTGAGGATTTTTGTATATGAAGAAGGGGTTTCCTTCACAATGCATTAGAAATTAAGAATACCGGAGAGGTCCCTGCATTCTGGAGTGTGCCAAGTCTAGGACCACTGGGCTTTAGATGAGTAGCTTGATGGGTGATTTTATTTCACATGCTTGTGAGTATTATTCTTATTTGTCCTAAATATATGCTGTGGGATAAAGCACTTGGCTGGTGCACCCTCTTTTGTTTGTTTTTTGTAGTGGCTTTAGGACAACCCCAGTCCTAGAGGGCAGCAAGACTTGAAGCATTCCCCAGTAATGTGGTGCCATCTTTTACACCTGTACCAGGCTATTACACGTATGTGCAGGAGACATTCTGTCAATACTGATCCTCTGGCTTTAGCTTCAGATGCCTTGATAATCCTATGGTCTCAGTTTAGGCTAATTAAGTGTTCCCTCCAGTGCCTTGTGTGCTCAAGAAGATAAAGCATAAGAGGAACCAGTAATTCTAATTGCAGCAAACTGACCATGAAGAACCTAGTACAAAGACATATTCAATCTTCTAGCAGACAACCCCTAGCCTCTTCCCAACAGGGCAGATATCTCAAGGCTCACTTTTCCCTCCTGCTTTTATGTCTGGCTCCAATGGCATGGCAGTTGAAACCCAGGTACTTAAAGTATAGAGGGGTTTCAATGTCTGTGTGTCAGTCAGGGGTCAGGCTCGGAGACCAGTAGTTATAGTAGTAGAGCGATTCACACCAACCATCGCGATAAATGCACAGCAGATGAACCTGGCAGGTGATGTGGGTTCACCTAAGGTGTGGAGTCTAGGCATTTAGGGGTTTTTACCAGAGCTCCTGACAGTGGAGATGGGTTTCACTACATCTTACTGCCAGGTTGCAGTCCTCAGGATGGCCTCACCAGGAGGTGAGCAAGATGGGGTCTAGCAACAGATGTAGCAGGTATGGATCAATCAGAAGCATAGTCAGTAAACAAGGCAACAGTTGGTAACAAATGGTTGCAGGTTGGAATCAAGCAGAAGCATGATCGAGGAACAAGCCAAAGGTAGGTAAAAAAAATGCAATGAAGATAGGGACAGCTCCAGGTACACAAAGAGAAATATATCAACTGGAGGGAGCAAAATATGTTGGCAGAGACATGGCTTCAATTGGGAAGTTCAGGGGAGGAGCAAAGATTTCACCAGAAACCAGATGAAAGGCATTGATTGTCCAATAGATCAGACTGGGAGCTGTCCAGCATCTCAGGTGTCACGGCAAGAAGAGCTACAGCCAGACAACACAGAGGTCCCAAGTTTAGATCCAGACCCTGACATCGTGATTCCTACTTAAAAAAAAAAAAAAAAACAATAAAAGCCTCTTCCAGGAAGATCTAGCATCGAACCTAGACATCCCTTTTTGCCTGGTATGAACACAGACACATCAATCTCAGAGATCTCTGGCCTTCCTATAAACAACTTTTGACCAGAACTTGGCCTTAAGCACTCTCAAAGGCCGGGACTCAGCCTTATCTATTTGTTTTAATAGCCTCTGGCTTCACTCTCTCTTGCAAGAACGTTTCTTCAAAGTGTATCTCATATTCAGCCCTTGCTTGCAACGCCTCCTGCTTCTCACCTGAATCTTCTACCCCCGAAATCCCCCAGAAAGCACTCGTTGAACCTATCAGGGATTTTCCCCTAAGGATCTCTCCTGCAAAGTAGCCTTTTTGGTTACCATCACATCTGTCAGATGTGTTTCTGTGTGTGGCTCTTGTTTTTTCAGATTTTCCTCATACTTCACAGGGACAAGACAAGGCAATCTTTTCTCCCAGCAGCATTCCACCTCAATGAGGACATTGTTCTACCATCCTTATGCCCTGCTCCAAAGCATCCAAAGGAAATCTCTCTACATTGCAGGGACATAATCAGAGCCAATAAATGTCCTCTCCATGGGACTTTACAATAGGCACCCTGCTTTCAAGTATATCATTGCATAATGGATAAGGAGCCCGATCACAAACACATTCTCATAGAAAAATCTCCTCCTGCACTTTTACATCCTCATGGCACCAGATTGGTGGGAGTTTCTTGGGCATTTTGGCACCAAGCCTTTGTAACCCAGTTATTTAAGGATTCCACTTTGTCTTCTTTTTATACTTTTTCAAAGTTTTAACAGCTGGACATTCAGTCTTTTGCAGATGCAGCTTTGTCCCCAAGTCTCTCACAGCAGCACTCTGAAATTGGGTCTTTTGCCCTTTGTTTTTTGGGCCTGTGGGCACAGTTATGTTTGCCTCATTGTTGCTCACCCTTCCTATTCTTCGCTTTTGGGGATTCCCTATGGTGCATTATTACTCTGCCTGTGTCCTGTACTTTACAATTTAGATAGGAGGTAATTGACGGATTTGTAAATTCCCTATGTTAGAGTACAGTACGGGACACAGGACATGCTCCCTTCTATTCCTTGGTTTACTTTGCATTGCTTACTACAAAACTAAGAACTCCTGGAGTGGGGTAGGGTTATAGTGAAGGCACCAAGGGTTCATGCCCTCTAAAGCTTTGCCAGTGTCCGAACACCTGAAGGTAGCCTATAACCTACAAGTTATGAATAAACTGCCTGTGTCCTGTACTGTATTTTAAGATATGAGTCCCGATTCTTATTTTCTATATTTCAGAAATGTCTATCAAGATCTGCCTGCTTACCCCCTATGGCTACCTAGCAGTTTCCAGTTAGTTTACTTTCAGTGCGTACCCTGGGGACCATACCCAGACTCCAAAGTCTACTAAGCGAGCCCAGAAACCCTCCTCACAAAAGAGAGGTGCCCCCATTATTTGGGGGACCAGGGGCATGTATTGGTGTTAGTGCCAGTCTTTAAATGAGATGTACTATAACTCTAGGTCCAATCTGTCATTTCCAAGACGTACAAAATAGAGATTCTGTCTCTGCCCCCTCCTTGTTTTTTGCTTTCCAGTTTACTAGCTTTAGGCCAAAAGATGTCATATTTAAAGACTGTCTTGCAACAACTTCAGACACAAGGAATTGTTCTACCAGTTCCTTTAGAAGAACTCTTTCAAGGCTTCCTTTCAAACTTAACACACCTCAAACCAAGTGGGGACATCCACCCAATACTGAACTTATAATCCATAAACAGGTTTCTTTATGTTCCAAAATTCTAGATGGAATTCTAGATGGAATTCTGTCAATGCTTATTTCAGACAAAGGAAATATCTATCATCAGTAGACATACAAAATTCCTTTCTATACATTCCCATCTTCAGATTGCATCCACGCTTTTTGCTGTGGGAGACCAACATTTCCAATTTGTATTACTACTATATAGGCTCTCCTCTGCACTCTGAGTGTTACTACACTTCTGGATTTTCTGTGAACCTAGAGCATTCATGTTACGGTATACCTGGACAATCTTCATCTGAAAAAAATTCTCAGCCACAACCTTGTCTACCAACATCCGAAGGGTGCTTTGGCTCCTTTAAACCTTTGATTGGATTATAATCAACTTTCCAAAGTCTATTCTTCAGCCCTCACAGTGTTTGGTGTACCTGGGTCTAAAAATGGAGAGTGCCCAAGCCTACATTTTCATTCCTCAGGAGAAAGTTAACTAAGGCTTCACATGAGGATCCTAAGGTAAAAATGGCACCTCTCAGTTTGCTTCCACATGAGTGTTCTGTGCTTAATGGTAGCCGTTGCCCAGTTTCACTTTAGACCTCTTCAATCCAACATAATTACGATGTGGAACAAGCAAACCCAGTCTTTGGTTGCTTTTGTCCACTTAGGCAAAGCTCTCACTGACATGGTGAATCTCCAGTCCTGCCCAGGAATTAGGAAAGCCTTTCCTTGACATGCCATGAAAGGCAACAGATGTTAGCCTTACAGGCTGGGGTAGAATTTACAATTTCCCCACAGTCAAGTAAACCTTGTCCCCATTGAAACTTATCATCAACATTCTGGAACTGAGAACCATTGGGTTACATCTTCAACACTGGGCTTCCCTTCTGTAAGGTCACCCAGTCAAAGACAGTTAGACAATGCCACAACAGTGGCTTTTGTAAACCATCAAGAAGGCATCAGAAGTCTGATACCCTCATGAGCAGAGACTCACATTCCATTTCTTTCAGGAATCCACATACCTGGAGTAGACAACTGGCAGGCAGACTTCCTAAGAAAACAATGCTTAGACCCAAGGGTCCTGGTCTCTGCATACAAAGATCCTTTAACATCCTTATCAAAGGTGGGGAAAATCAGATTTGAACATCCTGACTTCAGATTTAACAACCAGCTGAACAAATTTGTGCCCGAAACCAGGCATCCTTTATCCTTTGCAATAAATGCTCTAGTGATTCCTTGGTGACTCAATTCAAGCTGGCTTATGTGTTCTGTTACATGTCAATCATCTCTCAACTGCCACACAAGATAGAGAAGGAAATGATTCTGATGATTCTCATCACACAAAATTGCCACAGAATAACATGGTACACAGATATACTCAGACTTCTGGTGTAGGAGTCTTGGTCTTTTCCAAGCAGACCAGACTTACTGACCCAAGGCCCCCTGTTCCATCCTGCTTGACTTTAACAGCATTGCTCTTAAAACCCAAGTCCTAATGAAGAGGAATATGTCTGACTCTGTTTATTCCACCTTACTCAAAGCACAAAAATCCAACTCCAGCAAGATCACCTATCAAACATGGAAAACTTACTTTGCCTGGTGTGAAGGCAGAAATTTGAGTTTTAAGGAGTACTCTCTTGCTCATATTTTGGCCTTTCTTTTGTTTGGTCTTGACTAGCATCCGACCATGAGTATCCTTAAGCGACAGGATTCTGCCATATCCATTCTATTCCAGAAACTTTTTGCCACGCAATCCCAATCAGGAAACATAGAAACATAGAAACATAGAATGTGTCGGCAGATAAGAACCATTTGGCCCATCTAGTCTGCCCAATATATCTGAATCCTATGAATAGTCCCTGGCCCTATCTTATATGAAGGATAGCCTTATGCCTATCCCATGCATGCTTAAACTCCTTCACTGTATTTGCAGCTACCACTTCTGCAGGAAGGTTATTCCATGCATCCACTACTCTCTCAGTAAAGTAATACTTCCTCATATTACTTTTAAACCTTTGCCCCTCTAATTTAAAACTGTGTCCTCTTGTGGTAGTTTTTCTTCTTTTAAATATGCTCTCCTCCTTTACCGAGTTGATTCCCTTTATGTATTTAAAAGTTTCTATCATATCCCCTCTGTCTCTTCTTTCTTCCAAGCTATACATGTTAAGGTCCTTTAACCTTTCCTGGTAAGTTTTTTCCTGCAATCCATGTACTAGTTTAGTAGCTCTTCTCTGAACTCTCTCTAGAGTATCTATATCCTTCTGGAGATATGGCCTCCAGTACTGCGCACAATACTCCAAGTGAGGTCTCCCCAGTGTTCTGTACAGCGGCATAAGCACTTCTCTCTTTCTACTGCTTATACCTCTCCCTATACATCCAAGCATTCTGCTGGCATTTCGTGCTGCTCTATTACATTGTCTTCCCACCTTTAAGTCTTCTGAAATAATTACTCCTAAATCCCTTTCCTCAGATACTGAGGTCAGGACTGTGTCAAATATTCTATATTCTGCCCTTGGGTTTTTACGCCCCAGGTGCATTATCTTGCACTTATCCACATTGAATTTCAGTTGCCAGAGTTCTGACCATTCTTCTAGTTTTCCTAAATCCTTTTCCATTTGGCGTTTCCCTCTAGGAACATCAACCCTGTTACATATCTTTGTGTCATCAGCAAAAAGACAAACCTTACCATCGAGGCCTTTTGCAATATCACTTATGAAGATATTAAACAAAATTGGTCCCAGTACAGATCCCTGAGGTACCCCACTGGTAACATGACCTTGTTCTGAATGTTCTCCATTGACTACAACCTACTGTTGTCTGTCACTCAGCCACTGCCTAATCCACTCAACAATATGGGAGTCCATGCTCAATGACTGCAGTTTATTGATAAATCTTCTATGTGGGACAGTGTCAAAAGCCTTACTAAAATCTAGATATGCAATGTCTACTGCACCTCCATCGTCTATTATTTTAGTCACCCAGTCAAAAAAATCTATAAGATTTGTTTGACATGATCTCCCTGAAGTAAACCCATGTTGTTTTTCATCTTGCAATCCATGGGATTTAAGATGTTCCACAATCCTATCCCTTAATAGGGTTTCCATTAATTTGCCTACTATTGATGTCAGACTCACTGGTCTATAGTTGCTCGATTCCTCCCTACTACCTTTCTTGTGAATGGGCACGACATTTGCCAATTTCCAATCTTCCGGGACGACTCCTGTTACTAATGATTGGTTAAATAAATCTGTTAATGGTTTTGCCAGCTCACCACTAAGCTCTTTTAATAATTTTGGGTGTATCTCATAAGGACCCTGTGACTTTTTTGTCTTCACTTTAGACAGCAATCTTAGAACGTCTTCCTCTGTAAAGACACATGCATCAAACGATTCATTAGTCATCCTTTCAAGTGGAGATCCTTCTCCTTCTTTTTCTTCTGTAAAAACTGAACAGTATTCATTAAGGCAGTCGGCTAGCCCTTTATTCTCTTCTACATACCTTCCGTCCTTTGTTTTTAATTTAGTTATTCCTTGTTTTAATTTCCTTTTTTCATTTATATATCTGAAGAATGTCTTATCCCCCTTTTTCATAGACTGAGCTAGTTTTTCTTCTGCCTGCGCTTTAGAAGTTCTTATAACTTGCTTGGACTCTTTCTGCCTAATCTTGTAGATTTCCTTATCTTCATTGCTCTGGGTTTTTTTATAATTACAAAATGCTAGCTTTTTATTTTTAATGATTTGGGCCACTTCTGCTGAGTACCACAGTGGTCTCTTCCTTTTTTTGCTTTTACTGACAAGTCTAATGCAATTTTATGTTGCCTTCAATAATGCACCTTTTAAGTAGTCCCATTTCTCCTGGACTCCATGTAATCCGTTCCAGTCTGATAAGGACTCATTTATGACTAATTTCATTTTTGAAAAGTCTGTTTTTCTAAAATCTAAAACTTTTGTTTTTGTGTGGTGTGACTCTTTCACAGTTCTTATATTAAACCACACTGACTGGTGATCACTAGATCCCAAGGTTTTGCCTACAATGACATCATATACCGAATCCCCATTTGTGAATACCAAATCCAAAATGGCCTCCCTCCGGCTTGGCTCCTCAACCACTTGTTGCAGAGACAACCCCAGTAGGGGATTTAGAATATATGTACTCCTGGTAGAACTTGCTATTTTGGTTTTCCAGTTTATATCTGGAAGATTGAAATCTCCCATAATGATAACTTCTCCTTTCATTGTCATTTTAGCTATTTCTTCAACTAGTAGATCATCTAGTTCTTTAACTTGACCAGGTGGTCTATATATCACTAGTGTTGAGCGAACACGGACTGTATTATTCGTGTTCGTACCGAATAATTGGATTTTTGTTACCCGAACACGAACACGGACACTTTACTGTATATTCGGGTAAAAATCCGCGTTCGGTCGTTTTATTTCCGGGTTTTGCATGCTTTGGCGCTCTTTTCATGGCGGGCTTTCAACAGCCAATCAACAATCGTTTAACTGGTGTGCCTTAAGCCATCCCAGCCATGCCTGCAAATGTCTCAGTAGCTGTGATTGGCCGTCTGAAGCATGTGACCAAGTCTTTATAAGTTCGAGGCAGCCGCAGCGGCGTCATTATGCTGCTTAGATCAGGGACAGCGCACACATCAATATGCTGGCTGCTGATTAGGGAAAGATAGGCAGGAAAAAACCATTTGTGTCCGGATAGAATTGAGGGACAGGTCGGAGTGTTTAGGCAGGGCGAGTTGTAGGCATTTTAGGGATAGAGTCTGCTGAATTATAGGGTCAGTGTCTTCTACAAACTACAATCGATATTGCTGTGTGGGGGGTGGGGTCTGCACTCAATCCTGATCTACGATCTCTTCTCAATCCTGTTAGGGAGAGGCTGCTGCTGAATTTTAGGGTCAGAGTGTTCTACAAACTACAATCGATGTTGCTGTGTGGGGTGGGGTCTGCACTTAGTTCTCCTGATCTACGATCTCTTCTCAATCCTGTTAGGGACAGAGTCTGCTGAATTTTAGGGAAAGTGTGTTCTACAAACTACAATCGATATTGCTGTGTGGTGTGGGATAGGAGATAGGCAGGTGTCAGTGATCCACATCCATTTTTCTGTGTGTGGGCTGCAGTGAACACAATCTTTTTGGGGTGCAGTGAACACAATCCTTTTGGAGTGCAGTGAACAAAATCTTTGTGGGGTGCAGTGAACAAAACCTTTGTGGGGGTACAGTGAACACAATCTTTGTGGGGTGCAGTGAAGACAATCCTTGTGGGGTGCAGTAAAGACAATCCTTGTGGGGTGCAGTGAACAAAATCTTTGGGGGGTACAGTGAACACAATCTTTGTGGGGTGCAGAGAAGACAATCCTTGTGGGGTGCAGTGAACAAAACCTTTGTGGGGTGCAGTGAACACAATCTTTGTGGGGTGCAGTGAAGACAATCCTTGTGGGGTGCAGTGAAGACAATCCTTGTGGGGTGCAGTGAACAAAATCTTTGGGGGGTACAGTGAACACACTCTTTGTGGGGTGCAGTGAACAAAACCTTTGTGGGGTACAGTGAACACAATCTTTGTGGGGTGCAGTGAACAATACCTTTGTGGGGTACAGTGAACACAATCTTTGTGGGGTGCAGTGAAGACAATCCTTTTGGAGTGCAGTGAACACAATCTTTGTGGGGTACAGTGAACACAATCTTTGTGGGGTGCAGTGAACAAAACCTTTGTGGGGTGCAGTGAACACAACCTTTGTGGGGTACATTGAACACAATCTTTGTGGGGTGCAGTGAACAAAACCTTTGTGGGGTACAGTGAACACAATCTTTGTGGGGTGCAGTGAACAAAACCTTTGTGGGGTGCAGTGAACACAACCTTTGTGGGGTACAGTGAACACAATCTTTGTGGGGTGCAGTGAACAAAACCTTTGTGGGGTACAGTGAACACAATCTTTGTGGGGTGCAGTGAAGACAATCCTTTTGGAGTGCAGTGAACAAAATCTTTGTGGGGTACAGTGAACACAATCTTTGTGGGGTGCAGTGAACAAAATCTTTGTGGGGTACAGTGAACACAATCTTTGTGGGGTGCAGTGAAGACAATCCTTGTGGGGTGCAGTGAAGACAATCCTTGTGGGGTGCAGTGAAGACAATCCTTGTGGGGTGCAGTGAACAAAATCTTTGGGGGGTACAGTGAACACAATCTTTGTGGGGTGCAGTGAACAAAACCTTTGTGGGGTACAGTGAACACAATCTTTGTGGGGTGCAGTGAACAAAACCTTTGTGGGGTACAGTGAACACAATCTTTGTGGGGTGCAGTGAAGACAATCCTTTTGGAGTGCAGTGAACACAATCTTTGTGGGGTGCAGTGAACAAAACCTTTGTGGGGTACAGTGAACACAATCTTTGTGGGGTACAGTGAACACAATCTCATACTTCTGAAGCTTTGAGGGTGCTGCCTGTTCTATACTCCTCCTCCTCCTCCTCCTCCTCATCCATCCTTTTAGGTGTACAAACAATAGTAATTGGGGCCTAGTGTGCTTCTGTACGTGTGAAAAACATACACTTTTTTTTGATCATATTTCCTATTCCGCTATTCTATAAAAACCTTTGGGGCTCAATTAAATTGTGGAATAGTCTGTGTCCGTACGTGTGAGATCCACCTTTCCAAGTTTTTGGGGTTCATCTCATACTTCTGAAGCTTTGAGGGTGCTGCCTGTTCTATACTCCTCCTCCTCCTCTTCCTCATCCATCCTTTTAGGTGTACAAACAATAGTAATTGGGGCCTAGTGTGCTTCTGTACGTGTGAAAAACATACACTTTTTTTTGATCATATTTCCTATTCCGCTATTCAATAAAAACCTTTGGGGCTCAATTAAATTGCGGAATAGTCTGTGTCGGTACGTGTGAGATCCACCTTTCCAAGTTTTTGGGGTTCATCTCATACTTCTGAAGCTTTGAGGGTGCTGCCTGTTCTATACTCCTCCTCCTCCTCCTCCTCATCCATCCTTTTAGGTGTACAAACAATAGTAATTGGGGCCTAGTGTGCTTCTGTACGTGTGAAAAACATACACTTTTTTTTGATCATATTTCCTATTCCGCTATTCAATAAAAACCTTTGGGGCTCAATTAAATTGCGGAATAGTCTGTGTCGGTACGTGTGAGATCCACCTTTCCAAGCTTTTGGGGTTCATCTCATACTTCTGAAGCTTTGAGGGTGCTGCCTGTTCTATACTCCTCCTCCTCCTCTTCCTCATCCATCCTTTTAGGTGTACAAACAATAGTAATTGGGGCCTAGTGTGCTTCTGTACGTGTGAAAAACATACACTTTTTTTTGATCATATTTCCTATTCCGCTATTCAATAAAAACCTTTGGGGCTCAATTAAATTGCGGAATAGTCTGTGTCGGTACGTGTGAGATCCACCTTTCCAAGTTTTTGGGGTTCATCTCATACTTCTGAAGCTTTGAGGGTGCTGCCTGTTCTATACTCCTCCTCCTCCTCCTCCTCATCCATCCTTTTAGGTGTACAAACAATAGTAATTGGGGCCTAGTGTGCTTCTGTACGTGTGAAAAACATACACTTTTTTTTGATCATATTTCCTATTCCGCTATTCAATAAAAACCTTTGGGGCTCAATTAAATTGCGGAATAGTCTGTGTCGGTACGTGTGAGATCCACCTTTCCAAGCTTTTGGGGTTCATCTCATACTTCTGAAGCTTTGAGGGTGCTGCCTGTTCTATACTCCTCCTCCTCCTCTTCCTCATCCATCCTTTTAGGTGTACAAACAATAGTAATTGGGGCCTAGTGTGCTTCTGTACGTGTGAAAAACATACACTTTTTTTTGATCATATTTCCTATTCCGCTATTCAATAAAAACCTTTGGGGCTCAATTAAATTGCGGAATAGTCTGTGTCGGTACGTGTGAGATCCACCTTTCCAAGTTTTTGGGGTTCATCTCATACTTCTGAAGATTTGAGGGTGCTGCCTGTTCCATACTCCTCTTCCTCATCCTCCCTTTAGGGTAGGAAAAAATTTAATCGGGCCTAGTCTGTGTTTGTACGTGTGAGATACACAGTTTTTTATCCTATTCCGCTATTCAATACACACCCTTTTGGTGTAAAAAACATTAAATTGCGGCATAGTTTGCATATTTGACTGTGAGATACACCCGTGCGATACTGTTGTTCTTTTGTTCCGCTATTCAATAAAGACCTTTCTAGGGCAAGATCTTAAATTTCAGAAATATGAGGAGAGCGTCAAATAGGGGCCGTGGCCTGGGTCGTGGTGGTGCTGCTGCTAGAGCTCCTGTTGCAAGGAGAGGACGTGGTCGATCTGTGCCAGCTACACGCACAAGTGAAACACCTTCCTCAAGTGTGAGTAGGCGACAGAACCTGCATCAGTATTTGGTAGGGCATCATACGCCCCTAGAAGTGATGAGGCCAGAACAAGTGGAGGCGATAATAGATTGGTTTGCTGCTGACAGTGCCTCCAGTTCCTTCACATTGTCTCCCACCCAGTCTACTGCAGAAAGGTCACAGTTGGCACCTGCAGCCGATGTCCAACCGTCTTTCACCTCACCCCCTTGCAAATCAGGCAAGCAGTCTGAGCCCCAAGCCATACAGCAGTCTCTTCTTCTTTTTGATGACTCTGTCAGCAGGGTTTCCCAGGGCCATCCACCTAGCCCTGCCCCAGAAGTGGAAGAGATTGAGTGCAGCAATGCCCAACCACTTATTTCTCAAGATGAGTACATGCAAGGATCATCGCAGCACGTCTCCGATGATGACGAAACGCAGGTGCCAACTGCTGCGGCGTTCAGCATTGTGGAGACCGACAAGGAGGGCAGGGGTGAAGACTGGGTGTAAGATGATGTGGAGGACGATGAGGTCCTCGACTCCACATGGAATGAACGTCATGCAGGTGACCTGAGTAGTTTGGAGGAAGAGGCGGTGGTCGCACAGAGCCACCAGCACAGAAGAAGAGGGAGCAGGGTGCAGAAGCGGAGCGGCCGTGCCCTAGACACTACGCCCGCTACTGCCCAACGCAGCAAGGGAACGAGCGCACCAAAGTCAGCTCAAAGGAGTTCTCTAGCGTGGAAGTTCTTTAGAAAATGTGCTGATGACAGGACACGAGTGGTTTGCACCCTATGCAATCAGAGCTTGAAGCGAGGCATAAACCTTCTCAACCTGAGCACAACCTGCATGATCAGGCATCTAAGTGCAAAGCACGAGCTGCAGTGGAGTACACACCTTCAAAACCAAGAAACGTCTCTGGCTCATCCTGCTTCCTCTTCTGCTGCAGTCTCGGCCGCTCCAGCCACATCTGTAGTGATACCGGCACCTGCCTCCCCGCAAACAGACGATCTGTCAGCAACACCACCTGGGTCACCAACAACCATCTCCACAATGTCCCATGGAAGCGTTCAGCTTTCCATCTCCCAAACACTTGAGAGGAAGAGGAAGTACCCCCCTACCCACCCACGATCCCTGACCCTGAATGCCAGCATTTCAAAATTATTGGCCTTTGAAATGCTGTCATTCCGTCTGGTGGAGACGCACAGTTTTAAAAACCTTATGTCGGTGGCTGTCCCACAGTACGTCGTGCCCAGCCGCCACTACTTTTCCAGGCAAGCCATCCCTTCCCTGCACAACCAAGTGGGGGAAAAAATCAGGTGTGCACTGCGCAACGCCATCTGTGCCAAGGTCCACCTAACTACCGATACGTGGACCAGTAAGCACGGTCAGGGGCGTTATATCTCCCTAACGGCACACTGGGTAAATGCAGTGGCGGATGGGCCTGAGGCGGATAGCAATTTGGCGCATGTCCTTCCACCACCGAGGATTGCAGGGTGCTTCAGTTTGCCTCCTGTTCCTACTCCGCTTCCTCATCCTCTACCGCCTCCTCATCCGGACAGCGTAACACCTTCACCACCAACTTCAGCACGGCCAGGGGTAAACGACAGCAGGCAGTTTTACAACTTGCCTGTTTGGGGGACAAACCACACACCGCGCAGGAGTTGTGGAGGAGCATGGAACAGCAGACAAATGAGTGGTTGCTGCCAGCGAGCCTCAAGCCCGGCCTGGTGGTGTGCGATAACGGGAGAAATCTCATAGCAGCTCTGGGCCTAGCCGGTTTGACGCACATCCCTTGCCTGGCGCATGTGCTGAATTTGGTGGTGCAGAGGTTCCTTAAAAACTACCCCGATATGTCAGAACTGCTGCAGAAACTGCGTGCCGTTTGTGCGCACTTTCGGCGTTCTCACCCTGCTGCTGCTCGCCTGGCAGCGCTGCAGCGTAACTTCGGCCTTCCCGCTCACCGCCTCATATGTGACGTGCCCACAAGGTGGAACTCCACCTTGCACATGCTGGAAAGACTGTGCGAGCAGCAGCAGGCCATAGTGGAGTTTCAGCTGCAGCACGCACGCGTGAGTCGCTCTGCGGAACAGCACCACTTCACCACCAATAACTGGGCCTCCATGCGAGACCTGTGTGCCTTGTTGCGCTGTTTTGAGTACTCCACCAACATGGCCAGTGGCAATGACGCCGTTCTCAGCTTAACTATCCCACTTCTATGCCTCCTTGAAAAAACAATTCGGGCGATGATGGAAGAGGATGTGGCACAGGATGAGGATGAGGAGGAGGAGGATGAAGAGGTAACATTTCAAAGGCTTTCAGGGCAGTCATTCGCAAGGGGCTCCGAGGGTGGGTTCCTGCACACACAAACGCCAGGGACACAATTGTCCAGCAGGGGCACAGTTCTGGAGGATGAGGAGGATGAGGAGGAGGAGGAGCTGGAGGAGGAGATGGAACCATGTTCACAGCAGGGTGGCACCCAGGCCAGCTCATGGCCATCACTGGTGCGTGGCTGGGGGGATACAGAGGACACAGACGATACACCTCCCACAGAGGACAGCCTTTCGTCGCCTCTGAGCAGCCTGGCACACATGAGCGATTACATGCTGCAGTGTCTCCACAACGACCGCCGAGTTGCCCACATTCTAACTTGTGCTGATTACTGGGTGGCCATGCTGCTGGATCCCTGTTACAAGGACAACGTACCGTCCTTAATTCACTCACTGGAGCGCGATCGCAAGATGCGCGAGTACAAGCGCACACTGGTAGACGCGATGCTGCTGGCATTCCCATCTGACAGCGGGGCCACAGTGGAAGCACAAGGCAGAGGAGGAGGAGGAGGAGGTCACCAACTCAACCAGGGCACCGCCAGCACCTCAGAAGGCAGGGTTAGCATGGCCGAAATGTGGAAAAGCTTTGTCAGCACGCCACAACAAACAGCAGCACCAGCAGCTCAGATGGAACGTCTTAGCAGGAGGCAGCATTTTACCAACATGGTGGAGCAGTATGTGTGCACACGCCTACCTGTAGTGAATGAGGGGTCTGCCCCCTTCAACTTCTGGGTCTCCAAATTGGGCACATGGCCTGAGCTTGCCCTTTACGCCTTGGAGGTGCTGGCGTGCCCTGCAGCCAGTGTATTATCTGAACGGGTATTTAGCACGGCTGGGGGTGTTATACCAGACAAGCGCAGCCGCCTGTCCAGAGACAATGTGGACAAGCTCACGTTCATTAAAATGAACCAGGCATGGATCCCACGGGACTTTTCCGTACCTTGTGCAGAATAGCAATGGATACCGACCTTACCCAGCCATTGTTCCATTTTTGCTCTTTCTCACTCTTTTGGGGTGTACCCTCATTTAAAATTTGTGAAAAGAAGCAGTGTTGGCTACCTCGTCCTCCTCCTCAGGGCCAGATTAACGTAGGGGCTATTGGAGCTGCAGCTCCATGCAGGCCCCTACCTTTTATATAGGCCCCGGGTTGGCCATATTCACTGTGACCGCTCTTCTGTCACTTGTAAACACAGAAGTCTGGCTTCTATGCTCGCTTCCCCAGGCAGCACCCTCAGAACCTCCCCACACAGCGCGAAGGCCGGACAAGGAGGGACAGTTGCCGATGCATGGATGTGTTTATGGGCTTCAGAGACAGCATCCCATGTTGAATTAGGCATGCATGGCTCCACCCTTCCTCCTCTGGGTGCATGCCAAGGCACGGCCCTTAAGGCCCTTCAAAATCCTCAGCACCAAGACCATGATGCTCTTAATCCGGCCCTGGTCCTCCTCCACCGCCGCTTCCACCTACACCGCCCATAGGTGTGCGCAGCCTATTGCATTAGGGTGTGCACCCCAAAGTTGAAATACACATGCATGTGTTTGCCTACATGTACATGGCCCCGATACATTACTCTCCCTGCTGGCAAAGAGAAATAGAGCAGAGCAGGTGCGAGGGAGATCTTTCCCATCTCCTCACTGGCAAACAGAGCGATAATGCTATGTGCCCTAGGTGATTAGGGTGTGCCCAGGTACACCAGGCACACCCTGTGCGCACGCCTATGACACCGCCACATCCACCACCACCTCAACCTCCCTCCTACTCCATATGGGCCTCGTCCTTCAGAGATGAAGAACATTGTTTTATTTTTCTGTTTTTTTTTTGTTGTTTTAAGTTATTTCCCTATCCACATTTGTTTGCAGAGCACTTGCCATGCTCTTAACTACGTTTTGCTGCCATTTGCAGCACTCTAGCCCTTTCCATTGGTGTTTTAGAGCCATTTTAGTGCCTTAAAGTTCGGGTCCCCATTGACTTCAATGGGGTTCGGTGTCCGGGAAAAGTTCGGTAAAAGTCCGGGACACGGACCCGGACTTTTTTTTAAAGTTCGGCCGAACCCGTCGAACACGGACATCTAGGTGTCCGCTCAACCCTATATATCACACCTACACGAGTTACTGCATGATTAGCAAACTGCAACGTAACCCAAACTGACTCTATGTTGGCCTCACCAACTTGTATTTGGTTAGATTTAATGCTATCTTTCACATACAGGGCCACTCCTCCTCCTTTCTTGCCTTCTCTGTCTCTTCTGTATAAAGAGTACCCTGGTATGGTTATGTCCCAGTCATTTCTTTCATTAACCGGTTGCCGACCGCCGCACGACTATATACTGCGGCGGTCAGCCCCGGCCAGGCAGAGTGACGTATCGGTACGTCACTCGCCTGTCACTGACTTGCGAGCCTATCGCGGGCAGGCGCCCGCCGCGGCTCGTTCACAGGCAAGTCAGTGCGTGTGACCGGCGGACTCGATGTCCGCCAGTCACACTGCGATCGCTCCTGTGAAGGGAGAAAGACAGAGCAGCTTGTGTAAACAAGCTGCCTGTCAGTTCTCCCTGTGTAAAAGTGAAGATCTGTCCGTTCTACTATGTAGAACGGTTGATCTTTGCTTTTACACCAATAGGAATGTCCCTACACAGTTAGAATCACGCCCCTAGGACACACTTAACCCCTCCCTGTCCAATAAAGTTAACCCCTTCCCTGCCAGTGTCATTTTTGCAGTAACAGTGCATATGTATAGCACTGATTACTGCAGTAATGTCACTGGTAACCCCAAAAGTGTCAAAAATGTCAGTCAAGGGTCCGATCTGTCCGCCGCAATGTCGCAGTACCGAAAGAAAAATCGCAGATCGCCGCCATTACGCGTTAAAAAAAAAAAAAAAAAAAATGACAAAAATCTTTCCCTTTGTTAGTAAACGCGATAACTTTTGCGCAAACCAATCAAAATACGCTTTTTGCGATTTTTTTTACCAAACATAGGTAGCATAAAACAAATTGGCCGAAAAATGTTAAAAAATTTTGATTTTTACTTTTTTTTTTGGGGAATTTCATATAAAAAAATGTGAAAAATATTGTTATTTTTGCAAAATTTACGCTCTTTTTTTGTTTATAGCGCGTGATCAAAAAATCGCTCAGGTGATCAAATACCACCAAAAGAAAGCTCTTATTGTGGGAAAAAAAGGACGTCAAATTCGTTTAGGTACAGCGTCGCACGACCGCGCAATTGTCCGTTAAAGTCACGCAGTAAAAAAGCGCAAAAAAACCCCTGGTCCTTTAGCAGCCAAATCCTCCGGGGCTTAAGTGGTTAAACCATGTCTCCGTAACAGCCACTAAATCTACATTCTCAGATGCCATTATTGACCCAAGTTCATTGATTTTTTTACCTAAACTGCGAGCATTTGTAGACAGGACTCTGAGCTTATCATTTCTTAACCTCTGTGCTTCTGACCTGTTCTGGCATTGTTTCAGGGGGCAATTGGACTCTTGTATTTCCACTCTTTTGCCCCCCCTTCCTAGTTTAAATACTCTTTCGCAAATTCTTGGAATTATTCACTAAGTACATTTGTTCCTTTGAGAGAAAGATGCAAACCATCTTTTTTGTACAGTTCCTTTCTATTCCAAGTAGAGCTATCATGAGAAACAAAGCCAAATCCTTGCTCTTGACACCATTTACTAAGCCATATGTTGAACTCCTTTATGCGCCTCTGCCTATCATTCTGAACATTATGCACAGGCAGAACTTCAGAAAATGAAATGGTGGATGCAAAATCCTGTACGTCATTACCAAGTGTGATAAAAGATTTTTTCACCTCTGACACTTCATTGCAAGCCAGGTCATTTGTCCCTAGATGGACAAGAACATCCACGTCCCCTTCCTGCTTTGCTTGCTTAACAATATTAATAATACGTCTTCTATCTCGTCTAGCAGTAGCACCAGGGAGACATCTCACTTTATCTTTTCTTTAAGGAGGTATTCATTTAGATTCCCCAAGCACACCCTAACAAATGGAAAAACAGATATGACTATATTTTTTTAATGCAGCGCACCCATTGCGTGGCATGTGCTTTATGGTGCTTTGCTGTGTGGGTGCTTTGACTTCTACTGTCAGAGGATTCTGAACTGCCATTCAAACCAAATGACACCACTCGGCATCACACTGCAGTTTGCTCATTACCTTGAGGCATGGTAATGTGTGGTAAAACGCACATTGTTTATAACACAACGTGACATTTAGTTTTGGTTGTTTAACTTTAAACAACAAATGATATATCTACTTTCTTGAATCTCCAACATTAGGTAGACAATCTGTGTAATTTCATAATTTTTCTCTAACTAAACATGAAGTTTCAGAATGTTTTTTGCTCATTATGGCCAATTCCTAAACTCACTTTAATGGGAAAGTCAACAATGTTAAAAATGAACGAACTTGGCGAGCAAAGAATGATATGTAAAGCAGGTGTTCTGTTCACATTTTTACAGATTCTAGAAATGTAATTAGTCTCAGGATATTTATTCTGGAGCAGTATTTGAGATGTCCACAATCCATTCTTGGGTGCATTTTTTTTGTTTTAATATGCATCAAAAAAATTTTGTTCACCTTAATTTTCATTTTCGAATTCAAAGAGGAAGTTTTGTTTTAATTTCTTTTGAGATAATGCCATTTCTGTCATATTTGGCTTTGGCTTTCCATCACTTTGGCTCTTCCGTTAACTTTCTCTGATTACAGTATTGTATTTTAATATATGTGTCTTTTCCTTTACAGTTTTCTGTCCATATTTAGTCGTAACCCTAACTAAAACCATATTAATACCAAAAATGGCTGTGTCACTATCTGTGAATATAAAAAATTCAATGATAGCTTCCTTTTTTTTAAATGTTAGCGGAAAATTTGATTGCTAAAAAAGTAACTTTCATAAATCTTTTTTTTTTCTTTATAGTGCTTTAGTGCTATTTGAATTTCCCCATCTCTGGCAGTACATTGAAGATCAGGACTGCTGCTTTCTTTGTGAGAGCAGCGGTCAGATATACCATCCCCACATCAATCAAATACAACTTCACTACTACAGGAATTTTCAATGTAAGTACCTTTAAATAGTGTGAATCCCTGTAAATAGTGTGATTGTTACTGATTAAGCAGATTAATTCTGATCGTATGTGTGCTGCCATGAAAGGGGAGATTGTGATATCACTGTAGAGCTGTAAAAGGAAGAAAAAATACCAGGGTGGGTTTGATTTAAATCAAGTTGATTTTAATCACGATTTAAATCATGATTTAAATCACTAGTAAAAAGGCTTGATTTAAATCAACTCAATTTAAATCATAATTTTTAAAGAGCAACTGTCATCATCTCTGTCCCGCAGCGGTTCCTCCTTTGACCCACTGTTGACTCACTGACAGTCCCATTCAGCTGGTGATGTAGTAGTGACACAACAAGGTGAGGGACATGGCGGCAGCAGGTGAGTGGATGCCCACTAATGGGCTCCGATGGATCTGAAATTACAGGTGCTCTTTAAATGTAAGGACTTATTCATGCTGGTGGTTAGAATCTTTAATATTTGCAAATAAAATGAAGGTTCCCCATTTAGAATAATAAGCTGTCAGGTTAGTAAAACAGCAATATCGGAACTGATTCAATCATACAGTTTGTAGTGTACATAGATTTGCAAAACAATGGGATAAGGGAATATTCCTGAACTTTGTTTTATCTCATGGTTACTGTGAGATTGTGTGAATGCATCAATGCAGTGCATGTTATCTCAGCTTGCAGAGCTTGGATTCATTGAACGAGTTTACCAAAAATGTAAACATTGCAGAATATACAACCTCATGCTACATAACTAATCTCCATTTAATGCTTAAAAAACTAAATTGTTAATGTATCTTAAATAGAAAACTATCTTTAGATTTTTACTCCAAAATCATTTTATTAAAAAAAAAATGGATTTAAATCAAAAAAATATGATTTAAACAAAAAAATCTGATTTTTTTTAAATTAAAAAAAATAAAAAATCATTGACTTTTATCCACCCCGATGAATACTCTTAACATTTTGTGTACCCTGACTGTATCTAACAATTATAAAAGGAAGTGTTCTGGGCTTGAAAAGAAAGCGAAAGACAAAACAGAAAACAATTAGTAAATATACTATAGGAATCTATAGTTAGAATATACGTAAACAGCATCTCACAAAAGTGAGTACACCCCTCACATTTTTGTAAATATTTTATTATATCTTCAACACTGAAGAAATTACACTTTGCTACAATGTAAAGTAGTGAGTGTACAGCTTGTATAAAAGTGTCAAATTGTTGTCCCCTCAAAATAACTTAACACACAGCCATTCATGTTTAAACCGCTGGCAACAAAAGTGAGTACACCCTTAAGTGAAACTATCCAAATTGGGCCCAATTAGCCTTTTTCCCTCCCTGATGTGATGTGACTCGTTAGTGATACAAGGTCTCAGGTGCGAATGGGGATCAGGTGGGTTAATGAGAGAGAGCTCTCACTCTCTCATACTTGTCACTGGAAGTTCAACATGGCACCTCATGGCAAAGAACTGGCCAAGACCATACAGCAGTTTAACAGGACAGGTTCCACTCAGAACAGGCCTCGCCATGGTCAACCAAAGGAGTTGAGTGCATGTGCTTAGCATCATATCCAGAGGTTTTCTTTGGGAAATAGTCATATGAGTACTGCCAGCATTGCTGCAGAGGTTGAAGGGGTGGGGGTCAGCCTGCCATTGCTCAGACCATATGCCACACATTTTATCAAATTGGTCTGCATAGCTATTGTCCCAGAAGGAAGCCTCTTGTAAAGATGATGCACAAAAAAGCCTGCAAACAGTTTGCTGAAGATAAGCAGACTAAGGACATGGATTACTGGAACCATGTCATGTGGTCTGATGAGACAAAGATAAACTTATTTGGTTCAGATGGTGTCAAGCGTGTGTGGTGGCAACCAGGTGAGGGAACCATGAATGTCAACATGTACTGTGACATACTGAAGAAGAGCATGATCCCCTCCCTTCGGAGACTGGGCTGCAGGGCAGTATTCCAACATAACGACCCAAAACGCACCTCCAAGATGACCACTGCCTTTCTAAAGAAGCTGAGGGTAAAGGTGATGGATTGGCCAAGCATGTGTCCAGACTTAAACCCTATTGAGCATCTGTGGGGCATCCTGAAATGGAAGGTGGAGGAGCGGAAGGTGTCTAACATCCACCAGCTCTGTGACATCATGGAGGAGTGGAAGAGGACTCCAGTGGCAACCTGTGAAGCTCTAATGAACGCCATGCCCAAGAGGGTTAAGGAAGTGCTGGAAAATAATGGTGGCCACACAAAATATTGACACTTTGGGCCCAATTTGAACATTTTCAGTTAGGGGTGTACTCACTTTTATTGCCAGTGGTTTAGACACTAATGGCTGTGTGTTGAGTTATTTTGAGGGGACAGCAAATTTACACTATTATACAAGCTGTACACTCACTACTTTACATTGTAGCAAAGTGTCATTTCTTCAGTGTTGTCACTATAATAAAATATTTACAAAAATGTGAGGGGTGTACTCGTTTTTGTGAGATACTGTTGTTAGCTATGCCTATTTTATACCCCTGGTTTGGGAAGAAAAAAGTATTTTGCAAAACTATTTTTACTCTCAAGTATCTGTTTGGGTTCATACATTCTGATTTATGCTGTATACACAAGCCATAATTACATAAAATGCAATCTGCTAATGCTGTTGCTAGGAACTGATTTTAAAGCTTCAACATGGGGAATTTTGGAGTGCACAAAAAATAGCAGCAAAATTTCAGGTAATCAAGTATAGGTTAATCACTTAACGACTGCCCACCGCAGATTTACTGCGGCAGGCAGCCACTCCTGGGCAAACCGCTCAGGAGACTCTAGGGGGCGAGCGCGCTCCGCCGGCGGTGCGCTCCCACCCCCACTCATCAGCTGGGGAGCCAGGGCATGTGACCGGCGCCCCTAGGGACACATTTAACCCCTTGATCACCCATACTGTTAACCCCTTCCCTGCCAGTGTCATTTTTACAGTAACAGTGCATATTTTTAGCACTGATTACTGTAGTCATGTCACTGGTACCCCAAAAAAGTGTCAAAAATGTCAGTAAGGGGTCCAATCTGTCCGCCGCAATGTCGCAGTCCCGCAAAAAATCACAGATCGCCACCATTACTAGTAAAAAAAAAAAACAATAAAAATGAGATAAATCTTTCCCATAGTTAGTAAACGCAATAACTTTTGCTCAAACCAATCAAAATATGCTTATTGCAATTTTTTTTTTTACCAAAAATATGTAGCAGAAAACAAATTGGCCTAAAATGTTAAAAAATTTAGATTTTTACTTTTTTTTTTTTTTTGAGAATTTCATATAAAAGAATGTGAAAAATATTGTTATTTTTTTTCAAAATTGTAGCTCTATTTTTGTTTATAGCGCAAAAAATAAAAAGTGCACAGGTGATCAAATACCACCAAAAGAAAGCTGTATTTGTGGGGAAAAAAAGGACGTCACTTTTATTTGGGTACAGCATCGCACGATCGCTCAATTGCTAGTTAAAATCACGCAGTGCCGAATGGCAAAATATGGCCTGGTAATTGAGCAGCCAAATCCTCCGGTCTTAAAGTGGTTAAAGTAAAGTTGTCTTGAATGGAGGTCTGCTTTAAAGGTTCACTAATTCATCTCTGACTAAGAACATCACCAAGAGCACTTAGCGTTAGTTCAAACTAGGCACTGTGTTCTCAAGAGTATTAAATGTTTGCAATATTGATATAATTTCATAATTTTGCATTTTACAAAACAGAAAAGGTTATCTCTTCTACACAATTAATCTGTAAGTAGTGAAAAGAAAGGTCTTCAAAATCAATTATACATCATCAGGACTATATAAATAAGTAAAAGGGCAATTCTGAACATACATTAAAGTTTCACAATGGCACCGTTTTACAGATGAATGAAAAAGCCTCAAAACAGAAGTTGATGAATGGAAAGCTTATGACATGCTGAGGTTTTAGGAGTCCCATGATGCTTCTGAATCTCAAGTTTAAATTAGGGCAATATCTTACATTGTTGGCACAGTCCTTGTCAAGAAATAAATCTACAGAGCATTTATTTTAATCTATAATGTATTTAAATTTTATGTCTATACTGTTTCTTTTATTTTGCAGACATAATAAATATACTGGTGAAAAGATAAAGTGTAAAATATAGTAACCATAATAATTGGAGTTCATCTTTTACCAGTTTGTGCTCTAACAGAATAAAATCAGTTTGTTTAATATGAGTAAGGGGTTAAAGGATTAGATAAGCCAGATAATATTCTATTGATAGTGATCCAAATGTATTGGCAGCCCTCAACAATCTTTGAAATGCACATTTTATTTGTTTAATTATAACTGCACTAATGGAAGAGAATGAAGGAGTTAATTAAAATGATAAACGTTTACTAATATTTCAGGGTCAAAAAACAAATTAGGGTCAACCACAATTTGCACAATATTAGAACAAAGTATTAATTGGGGCTTATTAGGGGTTAATAAGGGGCTCTTTTTTTTTTTTTTTTTTTTTTTTACTCTCACATAAGAATAATTTGTGAATGAAAGCTGAAAGTAGCTTCCATTCATAATTTATTGCAGTGCAGAACCTGAGCTGTCAAACTGATAGCTCAGTCCTGCAAATGACAAAGGAAGAATATGGTTCACCCTGTGTAATCATCAGAGGTTCATGATGGACGGTCTGCTCTGCACACTTCAAGTGAATCTCCCTGGTACATGTGTTTTAAAGGTCAGTGAACCCCCAGCTTCCCCTTAATGTGTTACTAAACCCAGGAACCTGCATTCACTATATCTCCCACAGTACACAGAACATGGAAATGCAATTATTTTAGTAAATACAAATTGCTAAATACCTTTTCTCATCATCAGTATATAGCAGTCTTGTGACTTCTTTCAGTGTCTGGCCAAGCACTGGTTAAAGCTTGTAGGAGGAGTTTTCATTCTCCTCTGACTGTCCTATGAGGCTGTATAGCCAGACCCTCTGTTTGGACAGTGCTGATTGGCCCTGTGCCAATCACATGCACCCTCCCAAAACAAAAAAGAAAACTCTGTAGCAATACACACCAAACTGAGCATGTTTATAGTGCTCCCAAGACTCTGTACTAACAAGAGATGGTTTTGGGACTGTAAAAGAGGGGAGGATGAGAGAAGACAGGATCAAACAGCTTTTTTTACACAATGCACAGGATGAACCCCTTAGGTTCTCCAGTGAGTATAACAAGCATGCTTTACTGCATATACAGACTGATTTTTTTGTTGTGGTTTTAGTAACACGTTAACTAGCTTTAAAACTGTCCCCTCCCTCCTTCTAACACCTTTGCTAACTAACTCTGTGTGAAAGATGTATACACTTAATTATATTCAGGCTGCTCTGGTCAAGTCACATCATCCAGATCTTCTGTGTCAGCCAGCGTAGCTTCAGGGGAGAAGAGGGAGCACTGACAATGAATAGGCCATTAAAATCTATGGGTGAAGTCACAGGCTTTACTAGTGTAGCAGGTTTTCCAGGCATTGAGCCTGATGTGGGTCTGCCATTGTTACCGGTTACCTCTCCAGCCCATGTGAGCTGCAGCCCTGGGTGTGAGAACTGAGACATTGACAACTCTGGCATCTTTGTTTGGTTGTGTATTGTATTTTAGGGGATGGGAGAAGGGAATGAGTGGGATACTCCTCTGGCTCAACTAGGTACACTTTTGGGACTCTTTAGCAAAAATGTGCTTGTTAGCGCTGTCTTGACACCAGCCCACGCTTTCTGATGCTTGAAAGTAATGGAACACTGAAAACTGTGCTGGGACCTCGATTTTAGTCCAGGACTGTAGAATATTGAACTTCTGATACTGCTTTACTCAAATCAATAGTCACTGACTGGCTCCCTTCTGCCCTGCGCTGGCTTGAGGTAGCTCTTTGTGAATTCCTGTGCTGCTGCAAAACTCAACTGGCACACTCCACACTGTATACTGACTCTTCAGGGCCCAAACTGCAGGCGCCCCCTTTAACACTTCAGGTCCCTCAGACTAGGTACCCCCTTTACAGCTAGCTGACACTTGGATCCCCAGAACCTCCCCTGGAGTGGGCCCCTCTGACACTAGGCAGACCCCCCAGGGGCAATCCACAGTACTGTCAGGTGTATTGGGGTGATTAAATAATAATAAAAAAAATGGATTTAAAAAGCCATGTATATTCCATCTTATGAATAGGGATTTTGAACAGTGCAGCTTCCATTTTGTTTGGAGGTGAATGAAAGTTCATATATGTTCTGTTGCAAGATGTCTCTTACAAAAGAGTCTAGAATTGCAATAGAAGATCTCTGTATCTATATAGTCATAAATAAGAGGCCTTTAGACATCTCTTCAGATAAGACATAATGGTAGTGCCAGCCTGTCTGTAAGTATTGCAACAATGGACAATAGCCCAGTATACTTTATCAGACATTTAAAATATATATAAGTTTTAAAGATACATTATCATGTGTGAGAAGATATTGGCAATAATTATGTCATTGTATTATGTAAGGCATATACATATTTAGAAATTATCTGTCTATCATATGTTGGGTTTATATTCTTGCTAAATAACAAATCTTACTTAGAATACTTTTCTATTAAGTGTAAGGACATGTGTATCTTGTAACTAATTACCTCACTTTATGTAAGTTTGTGTTTAAGTTTTTAAGGTAATCATAAATACTACAAGCCAGATGCAATGTCTGACAGCATATGGCATGGTCAAATAATTAATGGATCTTCACTAGCCAGACAGGTCAAAGTTTATCTTTAAATAGTGGTCTATTGTATGTTATGACATATTTTAAACACTGAATTTAATGAACAGTACAATACTGCCTCCTCTGGACATACTAATAAATGCAGTCTTGGGATAATTTAATATTTTCCAATATAAAAATATTATATTGTATTAAATAATTATTATATAAATGGTTTATCAGATCCAATAATTGCCAAGATGGATGATGGACATTTATGTATGTACTGAGAGTATGGACAAGTTTTTATGTTGTGTTTTATGGTTAATCTTGCATTTAAAGAAATCATCCTTTAACTTTATTATACAAAATATTGGGTTATTAGGAGAGGTGTGACTATGACCTCACCAGTTAATGGATAGAATATCCCAACCGATGGGGATAATGTTCCTCCCTCTGGGTTTAACTTATGGTAATTTTAATAGTCCTTTGTTCATACCATATAAAAAGAAGAACCCAGATGTGAGACATGGTAACGACCATTTGAAGCCAACAGCCATCTTAAGTGTGGTAAATATGCCTTGCTGTGTTATTTGATTATATTCAATATTGTTTATTCCTTCCTTATATGTTTTATAATGCATATTTAAGGGTAATAAGATTACAATCCCAGCCGTATGAACCATAGTAGATTTTTCTCTAAAAAGCTGATTTTTGTTTTTATACATTTTTAATAATATCAGATTTAGCCCATTATTTGCGATTTTTAGTCTACGGTTTTGCATAGCTTATTCTCGCTCCATCTGCAGTGAAGTGACTGTCGGCTATGCAATTCGCAGACAATTGTTGTCTGTTTATATAGAATACTTACCTATGGTTTATGCTATACCTGGGGAGAAAAGGTAATCTTGCCTTCACTTTCATTATTGAGCTACACATTTCACATTGCATTCATTGTTTTAAGTTTGTATTTTATGTAGAGTTATCTTTTTGTGTCATTTCCATTTTTGATCATATATTGTGAATACATGTCTTGTGAATAAATATTTTACATATATTCCTTACTGTAGACTGTTTTCACTAAGATTGGTATATGCTTTTAAAAAGAATTTGCTACATATTGATTTGTGGAAATAAGTTGAGATTCTCCTTCCTCACAGATCTTTGCTTATAGACATAAATAGACACTGTTATATTCAGAGCAGTATAAATATTCTGACAGTACTCATGACTTTTGTAGGCTTTCCTGGGACTGAACCCCTCTCTTTCTCTGCTGGTTCTCGGCACACCGGATCCCCTTCAGCTCAACTCAGCACCCTCTGGATTCCCAGGCAGCACCCAGAGACATCCGCTTCCTCTAACAGGAGGGGAGACAGCCGTCCTCTCCCTCCTGGGACTCTGCTTCCCACCAAAGACCATGAGTCATACACTCCCCTCAAACTTATACCCACTCCCAGAATTCTCTGCGGCAGAATCTGCCTTTTGGGATAGTTACAAGCCTGAATGTGTCTCTGATTGGGTTTCCTCCACTGCCCAATAAAAAGCCTCTCACAGGGCTAGTGGGGAGACTCCCCTCTCAGCAGACATAAGTGGGAGCCATGACAACCTACCTGACCAAAGGAAATCATGACTCTGCTGTTAGGCAGACAAAGCACACTATATTTTACCTAGAGCACCCTACAGGTAAGTGCTATAAGCTATTGTCAGAGCACTCTCTCTTCTCTCCTGCAGCTGCCACTTGCTGACACAGGGGAGATCAGGTGACTAGATCTGAGCAGCCTGGAAATTGGTAATTACAGTATGTATATATTTCTTATACAGCTTAGTTAGCATAGGTGTTAGGAGGTGGAGGGGCAGGCTATTAGGGGCTGGAATTCCATTTTAACAAAGAGGTGCAAGCACAATGCTTGATCCGAATTAACAAAAGGCTCAGTTACCAGTTCTGTGGCTGTGACAGGCACATCACAGAGAACGGGAGAGCAGAAGATACAAGCTCCGATCTCTCTTCGGCCCCCCCCTGCCCCCCCCGCTCAGTTGAGGAAGGAGTAGGGTATCAACCCTGTATCTGCTTGTTTTTCTTATTTTTACATTCAGCTGTCAGTGAGGAAGCCTGCTGACAGCTGATGACTCATTGGTTGTTAAAGACCCAGGCGGCTGCCTTCCTGGCCTGCTTCTTAGCAACCAGCTATACACTGCTTGTTAAATAGAAAAAAAAACGCAAAACACAACATGCAAAAGGAATGTAGAAATGCATCATAAATGCAACACTTGTGTTTTTAGTACCAGTCCATTGAAGTCTATTGCACGCAAAATGCATACTGCTGCAGAAAAAAAAGTCCCTGACCCTTTCCAAAAACACACTGGCTACAAAAAGCATAGATGTGTACGTGTACCATAGGAAATCATGTTTAATAGACTGTAGTGCCTTTCTGCAAACTACAAAACGCACTAAAAAATGCATAGTTGTGAACATAGGGTTACTGTGCATTTCCACAACCTATATTTTTGAATGCATGCTCAGTGAATAATTTATTCTACAGTTCATGATTAGCTGCCCTGTTTGTTTCATTGGTCTACATATGCGGTACAACAGGACTCTCTTAGGGCTCGTTCACACCCCTGCATTCATTTTTAACACGCATCATAGTACACAATATAGCCACTGTACGTGTGAATAGTGGTGTGTTGCTGTCCATAATTAATTACATAGTTACATGGTTTTAAGGCTTCGTTAACATATAGGTATTTTGGATCATGGGCAGAATTGCCACGATTCTGCCCACGATTCTGAACCATTGCAATTCACGGGATGCCCGAGCGATTCCCGTGACTTGCAATGGCACCCCATACAGCGATTGCTGACAAATTGCAGTAAAATCATGCAAACCGACTCGCGGGACGCCTGACGCCCAAAAGAAGTTCTTTTGGGCGTCAGGTGTCCATCAATTCTGCGCGATTTTACCACAATTCGTCAGTTGACAATCACAGCAAAATCGCGCCGCGTTTGGGGTGCCATTGCAAGTCACGGGAATCGCTCGCGGAATCACAGGCAGAATCGTGGCAATTCTGCCCGCAATCCAAAACACCTATATGTAAATTGAGCTTAAAAGTTGAATAAAGACACCATTCCATCCAGTTTCAACTGGCATGAACATATATAGTGTACTGCAATGCAGAAAATGCACATTTTTTGGTGTTGTGTGTTTAAAAATCCCATTTTTTGCCCATTGCCAGCTCATTTAAATTAATTAGCTTGCCTAATGCATGTGCCTGCATTGAAACGCATAGCTTTTATTTTTTGGTGTGGCTAGGCATGTCTGCCCACTTTTCTTAAATGCAAAGTTGCTGAAATATAAAGAGAATTGCATGAAGACAACAATTTTACTTTAGTTACCTATAGCATAATCAGTGATAGAAGTCTGAGAGAGGAAGCTTCTTCGTATTGATCTTGATTTGTATATCAAGAGGAAATATTTTGATTCACTGGTGCTGAAGGTTTTATTTGAAGACACCAATATCCCAACCCTCACAGCAAAATTTTATACATTTTTTTTTTTTTTGGACATGTTTAAAGCAACAGTCAGATATTGACAGTCATTGAGTAGTTCCATACTAATACTGACGTGTTAGAACATAGTGTAGAAATAAGGTGATTTCTATCACATTTGGAATACTCAAATTGCTTGCAGTTAATCAGAATAAAATGTACAATTTAATACTAAGAGACATGTACTTTTCTAAATAAGGTGGTACAGATTAGCTTTGCAGTAAGGGAATCATTTCTAGAAGACCAATTGGCTGTGTGCCTGTCATAGTACTACTATGTTATATAGAAAGAGCCTTCCTTTACAGCCAAAGGAGAATTGATTGCCTGTGAGGAGTTAGTCCAAGGCTGTATGATTTTATAGCCTTGGTGTTTTTTATTGCAGAAATGAATCATTTTGAAGTTTCACTAAAAAAAGGTGTACAGAATGCTCTCAGAAATCTAATTTTATGCAAGCATGATTGGCTCTCTGCTTTTCTCAGTCATTGGCACAGCTTTTTTTTTTTTTTTTCTCAGACATCCCCTGCAATAGAGGTTTTATACTGTATTTACGGAGATACTCTCTTTAATATCCTTACCTAAAGGGATGCAGCCATGCAGTTTTTTTCTGATTAGAACACTGAGATTGCATCAGGTGGTTATAATGAAGGTAGATCCTCCCAGTCAGAAACTAGGCTGAGAAGGTAAATGGTAAAACAAACACCTATTTATGTACTTGCCTCACTGTATACAATACTTGCCTCACACTATATACCCAAGTCCTTTTCCTAAATACTGATATTAAGATACTGAAAAAAAAATGACGCCTGTTATGTCATGTTCTTGAAGTTTAACTGCATCTCAATGTATATGCCTGTTAAAAGTGATTGCCATGTAATTGTTATATCGAAATGATATTTGCTTTTTTATGTTTGTTATGCATTTACCTCAATAAGAATTATTAAAAAAAAAAAAAAAGATACTATAGACAACTCCATCCCTAATACAATGCAAATACAGAGAGGATAGCCCTGTGGGACTTTAAATGAGGTGGATATAGGGTACCAAGTAAAAAATAGTAATTTATTGAATAAACATATACAAAGCATAACCGGCAAGCAAAGTGCAAGAAAAGCACACCTAATAAAAAAATCGCAGCAGCAAGATTGCATAGAGGTCAAGAATCTTGTCATAAAATTGAATAAAGTAACAGCATACAATGAGTATAATGCATGTACTGATAAACATTGGTCAATTGCATATAAAGCATAACAAAATTACAATGACGGTATTGCATGTTGAGACATCATGTATTGAAAATCGACGCGTTTCGTGGGTCTGTTGCCCACTCATCAGGAGTATCCCACCCCATCTCGGCGGTGCGCGCGGGCCGCCGGAGGCTCGCTCCCACTGTATTCAGACACAGCGGGAGTCAGGCCAGGGGAGGAGAGGCGATGATCACCGCCGCTCTTTCCCAATCGTCGGGGATCGAGTGAGGAAATTCGCCCACTTGTGTAAACAAAGCGGGCTGATCTCCTATGTGACAGGCAGGGCCAGATTACAGGATTAAGCATAGCTGAACCTGCGATCTGTGTCTGTGTCCCACAATCCCCTCCCCCCACACACGTCAGTAAGCACCAGGCATACATTTAACCCCTTGATCACCAATAAAGTTAACCCCTTCCCTGCCAGTGTCATTATTACAGTAACAGTGCATATTTATAGCACTGATTACTGCAGTAATGTCACTGGTACCCCCAAAAGTGTCAAAAATGTCAGTTAGGGGTCCGATCTGTCCGCCGCAATGTCACAGTCCAGCAAAAATATCGCAGATCGCCGCCATTACTAGTAAAAAAAAAATAAACAATAAAAATCACAAATCATTCTCGTAGTTAGTAAACGCAATAACTTTTGCGCAAACCAATCAAAATACGCCCATTGCGATTTTTTTTACCAAAAATATGTAGCAGAAAACAAATTGGCCTAAAATGTTAAATTTTGATTTTTAAATTTTTTTGGGGGAATGTTATATATCAGAATGTAAAAAATGTTGTTTTTTTTTTCAAAATTGTCGCTCTTTTTTTAAAAATCGCACAGGTGATAAAATACCACCAAAAGAAAGCTCTATTTGTGGGGAAAAAAAGGACATAAATTAAATTTGGGTACAGCATCACACGACCACGCAATTGTCCGTTAAAATAATGCAGTGCTGAATTGCAAAATATAGCCTGGTCAAGAATGGGGTAAAATCTTCCAGTCTTAAAGCGGTTAAAAATACGCTCATTGAGAATTTTTTTGTCAGACATATAGCTAAATACATTTTGGCCTAAATATATAACAAAAATGTAATATATTGGATATTTTTTAACTGTCAAAGTAGAAAATGTCAATTTTTTTGCAAAATTTTCGCTCTTTTTTTATTAATATCGCAAAAAATGAAAAGCGCAGAGGTGGTCAAATACCACCAAAAGGAAGCTCTGTTTTTGAGAAAAGAGGACGCAAATTTTGTTTGGGTATGGCGTTGCATGACCGCACAATTGTCAGTTAAATTTGCGCAGTGCCAAGTTGCAAAAAGTGGCCTGGACGTAAAGCAGGAAAATCCTCCAGTGGTAAAGTGGTTAAATTTGCTTATAGCCCCTCCCACTTTCTTTCAGCATTTACTATAATAGGTACTATTAAAACCATCTGGCTCTGGGCTCAAGTGGCTGCTGGTGCTCGATAATTCAGGGGGGGGGGGGGCAGCAAACCAATGCGCACCCCCCCCCCTCCGGTCAGTCAGTTGGTCGGTCAGTCAGTTGGCAGGTGACATGTTCCTCCAACCCTCCTCCCCAAGCAGTCTGCCTCCTTACCTCCTCCTTCCTCCTGTCCGAGCCGGGGAGTGCTGGATGGCTGAGCCGCTGTCCTTCTACTCCAGCCATGTCTCTTCTGCCTCTTCCTAGCCACTGGCCAGTAAGATCGCTTTTCCTTTAGGCCAATCAGGAAAGGGGTCTCACAACCCTCTTCCTGATTGGCTAGGAGGAGAGTCAGTGTGACAATAGCAAATATTCATTCGCTTTTGTCACACAACTGGGTGAGCTCAGGGTGCAGTGCTCTGTGCCCCAAGCCCACCCTTTTTTGAAGCCTATTAGAGCCTCTGGCTCTAATCACGTGCTTCAAAAAAAAACAAAATCCCCAGTGGAATCCATGCGTCTGGCACCCCGCATGTAGATTAGGGGACCAGATGCGTGGATAGGGGGGGCAGCTCCCCTGCACCCCCAATGGACGGGCCTATAAGGAGGCCTTTAACTACAGATTCTGTTTCCTCTTGCATTAACGGCTTCTCTAAAGAAGCATCTGTCTCAGGGGATAGCTTTGGATATTAAACTTCAGCTAAATATTTCTGATATATATTTAATACAGTCTTTGCCTTTATTATGTATGAGTGCAATAAAATTATTTTCAAGTTCATACAAACAGTAATGTGGATTGTTCTAGGTGTATCCTAGCTATACAAACTGTCAAACTCCTAAAGTAGCCCTTTTTTTATTTTGGATGAAGTATGGGAGGGTTATAACCTCTGCCAGGTTTTTTTGACACCTGTGCTTGATTTGGTAGATTTCCCTTCACTTTCTGTCCCATTGTCAAAAGAGGGAGAGAGAGGAATTCCCTCCAAAGTGAATGAATCCCAGGTGTCATCAGAACTAATGTCCATATTGTAAGATCCTCCTCTAGTCCTGTTCTGGGGGAAACACAAAATGTGTGATTTTGTCACTTTCAGTAATTACGATACACATGACATATAGAGAGGATGCATCTCCCTAAATGTAGCACAGACAGCAATCAAAATCCGGACAAGTGTTCCAAACCCTCTCTACTCTGTCCAAAACTGAAAAAAAAAGTTTTGTCTTTAGTGGTTTTTAGGGTTTTTTTTCAGAAAATAGGTGCAGGAACTGAACCACGACCCCCCAAATTCTACCTCTCCCCCCCCTTCACACCCTCTAAGCTGCACCAAATAGTGGGTGTGGTACAATTTCACTAACAGTGGGAGGGTATCAAAGGGGCATGAAATACCAGGAGTGCATTATGTGCAGAGTTTGGGGGTGTGCTGCGTGCAGATCTCGGAGATGCGCTACAAACAGAATATAGAGTTTAGCCTTCTTCCACAGCTGCTTACCTCTGCATCCCACATTCACATCTCACTTTCACCCCTTTTCAACTCTAACCTCGACATGCATCCCCCCCCCCCCCCAAAAGCTCCACTATCTTGCACATGTCTTAAGCCTCGTACACACGTAACAATTATCGGCCGTCTTTTGTCCAGTGTTGTTGTGTTGGTTGAAATGTGCTCTAGACTGCACACAAATTTTCTCGGCCAACAAAAACCAACTTCAGAAGTGATGTCATGTGCTGGTTTACTTTCCGTGTGTTTTTTCTTCTCTGAGCATGCCCAGTCTTGCTCATCAGATTTTTGTCTGCCGAAATCTGTACTGACTGACGAACAATCGGCATGCACACCAGATTTTGTTCGGCCGAAAAGTCGGAGTCGGTTGTCGGAAGCATTATACTAACAAGCCGAAAATCGGCCGATCGGACGGTGGCCGAAAATTCACGGCCAACAATCGTTGCGTTTGTACGAGGCATTACTTTTTTTGCTGTATTAAGCTGAAGCACCCATCTGGTTCTATTACCTCCCTGCACACTGTTGGTGGCTCTGCCTCTCTCATTTGCAGGGAGATCATCCAGTGGGGTTGTCGGCATCTGCAATGCACCCTGGGCACCTTCTTCTCCCTTGTCCCCATTCTGTACTCAGTGGAAGCCACTGGGAGACAAACTGTCACTGGTAAATACAGAAGCCGGATGGATAGTGGTGAGCAGGGAGCCGGGGGCCTGAGCCAGAGGTGGTGGAACTGAGTTCTACCAAGTTCCAGCTAAAAAAAGCTCTGGTTGTTTTTTTAATTTTTACTATCTATACATCCTGGGTCTGCTTTTGTTAATATCCTAAATATAAACAACAATGAGCTGCACTAGGTGTAGATAGCAAACCTATACATATGCAGCACCATAGCAACTTCTAATCAAACGGAGGCCAAGATGGCAGCCTCTTTGGCTGTAAGAGGGTTTATTTCCATTTTAAGTGACAGTATGAGCTAGTAGAACTCTATATGTCATTTGAGATAGAAGAAAATAGTGTATATAAAGTGACACAAACAATCTTAGCATTGTCAGACAGGCATAAATGCAAATGCATCCTCATCCTTGTTTTCTTAAGCCTGAAAGTTTATACTTTATTTATTGCAGAATCATAGGGCTCTTCAGAGAAATGGTGAACTAACTACTGTCCATAAGGTAAGAAGTGCACTGCTTTTTTCCTGTTTCACCGAGGATATTTTAGGATCATACTGGGGAGACAGTCTCATTTAGAAGTGTTTCATAATGGCAGAGGGGTTGGAGCAGAGTTTACACACCTCAAGAACTCAGGCATCAGCAATGTTGCTTCTGTTCCTGGTAATTGGTCCCACATGCAGATGGGTCCAGGATAAACGCCTCTAAGCAATTAGAGTAACAATACAGAGATACTAAGGGACATACAATGCTCTCACATGCTGTAAATAACATACACAATCTTTGAAAGCACATAACTTAAAGAGATAATTACTGGATGTATAAAGCCTGTGGTGCCATAAATTAATTGTTAAAACGTTGCATAAATATTGAAATATAGACTGACAGCACAAAGGGTGCAGCAAAGCCTACTAAGTCTTCTTGTCCTAGGCATGGAGATTGCAGAAAGCTAATATAAAGACAGTAAAGTCTTTAAGCACACTATGCAAGCAGTTCGTTTATGCAAAACTGAAATTACACAGTGAACGGAGGAGTAATACCCCCTTATATCTCTTGAGAACTTTCTTCTAAAAGTTGTAATTGTTGTTTGAACATGAGCTTCCACACCTAAATTATGAGACGGATAGGGCCAGGCGTGGTTTTACCACCCCACACCCCCACCATTACCGTGGTTGGGATGTTTTGCTTTGTGGCTGCGGCATGTTTAACTCAAGGTGCAGAGTTCGAAAAGTGGCACTGCTTGTCAAATTTGCTCATTGAGTTCAACCGTGTACAATGCAGGTGATTTCATAGTGGTAGTATTACAGGGTTAAATCAGGTGACGGAGAGGCAATATAACACCTCCTCCCCAGCTGTCAGATGGCCTCTGAAAAATTATCCCTTAGGCAGGTCATAAATAGATTCAGATTTGGCCTGTTCAGCAGGGACCGGCCACATTTCAATCCATGTATTGGGAGGCTGGTTGTATAGAAGTTGATCTACCAACTGACATTTGTACATACAGTATCTCACAAAAGTGAGTACACCCCTCACCTTTACATTTTTGTAAATATTTTATTATACCTTATTTATGTGACAACACTGAAGAAATTACACTTTATGTAAAGTAATCAGTGTACAGCTTGCATAACAGTGTAAATTTGCTGTCCCCTCAAAATAACTCAAGTACACCCCTAAGTGAAAATGTCCAAACTGAGCCCAAAGTGTCAATATTTTGTGTGGCCACCATTATTTTCGAGCACTGCCTTAACCCTCCTGGGCATGGAATTCACCAGAGCTTCACAGGTTGCCACTGGAGTCCTCTTCCATTCTTCCATGAAGACATCACGGAGCGGTTGGATATAGAGACCTTGCGCTCCTCCACCTTCCATTTGAGGATGTCCCCCAGATTCTCAATAGGGTTTAGGTCTGGAGACATGCTTGGCCAGTCCATCACCTTTACCCTTAGCTTCTTTAGCAAGGCAGTGGTCATCTCGGAGGTGTATATTAAAGATATTGTGCCTCCAGACAGCAGCTATCTGGGCCATTAATTGTAGCACCTGATGGTGCCCCTATCCTTAATTATATCATTAAAATGGAAGGGTTGGGAGACAAGGATTTCGGGCACAGAACTTATAAAAAGTCACTTTTATTAAACAAATTATTTAAAAACATATGTGATTGCAGGCAGATAAGTTTTTCTACATTGAAAAACACAACTCGTAAAGCTAGTCTGTATCATACAGTACATCGGAACATGAGGTATTATGCTTCAAAATTGCACAGTAACATATATATATATACAGAAAGGTTTACAATTGACATAAGTCAGACACAGTATACTTCCAATCAGGAGATTCCTGCCGACGGATACCCAAGTATTTAAGGTGCCGGTCAACAGGGTCAGCTGAGGATTGTAGTAGATTTACATCATACATTACTTTGTGCTCAACATGTTTCGCTTTGTTATGAAAAGCTTCGTCTGGAGCATACTATTTGATTTATCTGTGTAAGAAATGTAGATATATTCAAACAAACAGTATATAGTTATTTTTGCATACATGCTTACAATTGTATTTGCTTTTTATCGATATACATTCCATTAATATGTCTCACAGAATAATTAGCATCAATGTAGAAACACGTATAGATATTCAAAAATCTTTTGGAACTCAGGGGAGGCCGCCGGGGGCTCAGAGGAGCAGCCTATGTGAGTGCATGTGGGGACCCACAACGTACATATTGATAGCCAATAGTTAATCCTTTTAAATCTCTTTTGCAAAAGTAATATGCGTACCTGTACAATGTATGTCACATAATTCTCTGGTAATTAACGAGGAGGACTTTAAAGTGACCACACAGCTCATATATTGAAGAACGGATATTTACATGGGTATGGGGGTAACCACACCATGTGTTGAATCTGGGCAGAATATAAAGGAAGCAAATTATATCTTTGCTTATCATACCATATGTTGTAATTTAGATATAAAAACACCCGGTGTTGATATTTTTAGAAAAGGAAAACTCTAAGGTGCCAGCCCCTCTATACTAGAAGAAATAAACCATGCATAGTAAATTAGAGGGAGGGGAGGAAACCGGAGAACCAATGTAGAAAAGGAGAAACAGAGATCCCATAGAGGATGGTCAGAATACGTATGCATAGACCCTTACGATGGAAGAATAAGATATTTTTATATATTGGTATTTTCATATCTATGAATAGGTAAAGTTGCCATCTCTTTGTATGTATAATTTGTATGGGGGGATCTTAATGGTCATTAATTAACCATATCCCCTCCGTATCAGAGATTCTGATTCAATATATGTTTAACTACGATTTGCAACATTACTAGCCAGATAAAAATAAATCCATTAGCACCTCTGGCAGGTGTCTATGCACATCGTGAATTCTGACCCAGCTTAAGCTGAGATGGACACAAGGCAGCCCAATAAATAATAATAGGAACATGCGAGGCTAATTGTATATAACACACAGATGGTTCTAAATGCTCACCGGTCCTCAACAGGTAAAGCATATATGGTATGAAGTTTTGGGCTCAAACTATGAGTAGTAGATACTAATGGATAAGAAAAGATCATAATGGTGATATCAGTATCCAGTTTGTATCGATTGCCCAGTATTTAGAGGAGTGAAAATCCGGCTTACCTCCTATTGAGCCGTGAGTGAACGCCACCAAGTCCTCCCCGGATGGGGAACCGCCGCCATACCAGGGCGCTTGTGCGCTTATGGCATCTCGGAGGTGTGTTTGGGGTCGTTATCATGTTGGAATACTGCCCTGCGGCCTAGTCTCCAAAGAGAGAGGATCATGCTCTGCTTCAGTATGTCACAATACATGTTGGCATTTATGGTTCCCTCAATGAACGTAGCTCCCCAGTGCCGACAGTACTCAAGCAGCCCCAGACCATGAAACTCCCACCACCATGTTTGACTGTAGGCAAGACACACTTGTCTTTGTACTTCTCGCCTGGTTGCCTCCACACACGCTTGACACCATGTGAACCAAATACGTTTATCTGAAACACAGCTTTAAATCAAAATTAAATCTGATATATGCCAATGTGCCACATCCCCAATGATTACATTCAGAACAGAAAAAAAAGGAACATTTTTTTTTTTTTTTTTTTTTGAGACACTACTCAAACAAATACAATTTATTAGGGATTGCAACAAAATAAAGCTTTGACAAAAGCTTTCATAAAAATGTTTTTTAGATAAATGACCAGAGTAGGATGGTTTTGAGATCAAGAATATAATTGGCTAACAACATACCTCCCAAAATGTGTTCTACAACCTATCAAATTGTTACATGTGGTCCAAATTATTTTGATTTCAGAAAAATCTGAAATAGGAGTACATACAATGGGTATAAAAAAAAATCACCACCTTAAAAATCATAGTTTGTTGCTTTGCAGCCTAAAATTAAGACAGACACAGTTTTTGTTTTATCCAAGTGTATTTAATCAATGCAACCTATACCATCAAAGAGAAAGATATAACACCAACATGTAAGAAAAAAAAAATCAAAAACAGAATCAATGATTTGGAAAATGGATCACCCCCCTCCTGAAAATGACTTGTAAACTCATTTAAGTGTAGCTAATCACCTTCTCAATGGAACACAAAGCCATTTGACTCAAGGATATCATTGGCTAATGGTGCCCATACACTACACAAAAAATCGTTTGAAAATCTGTCATTTGGACAGTTTGTTAATTTTTCATCCAGCTAATAGGCACAAATCAAAAACTGGTTGTGACATTTTTGAGTCAAAAATTTGAAGGAACGGTTTGGAATACTTCTGCTGAACAGATGATAAATTGAAATGTTAATGTGTTTCTCGCCTATTAAAAATGTAACTGTTGGTACTGCACATATGTGACCCAGAAGCAAAAAATTTAATAGAAACTGATTCATTTATGTCCATTGAACGATATTTCATTCAAAATTAGGTCATTAAATGATGGTAATAGAGTTTGCACTCATGACTGTGTATTAATTTGTAACAAAATAAAATTGTGTACAATGTAAACACACATGCCGGTTATCGGCATTCCTTTCCTCATGCGCAGCGTGAGGAGAGCAGGTAACCAGCAAAGTTTGAAAGGGGACATCTACACTCATAATCAGGGCACTGATCATCAGTGTCCTGATTAGCATTGCAGCCCCAACAGTGCCCTTCAGTGCTGCAAATCAGTGCCATTCAGTGCAGCCTATCAGTGCCTCCTCATAAGTGTTACCTATCAGTGCCAACAGTACTGGCTCTTAGTGCCACCTATTAGTGCTGCCTATCAGTACCCGTTAGTGCCACCTATTAGTGCCCATCAGTGTCGCATATTAGTGCAGCCTCATCAGTGCCTCCTCATCCGTACCCGTCAGTGCCGCCTCATCAATGCCCATCAGTGCCATCTCATCCACCTTCCTCCCGCAATGGTCCGGGAAATGAAGAGAAGATCCGCCTGCTTATGTAAACAAAGCAGGCGGATCTTCTCTCAGACAGGCAGGGACAGATCAGCAGTTTCAGCTAAGCTGAAACTAGGATCTGTCTGTGCCTGTCACAGAACCACCCCCCCCCCCCCCACACACACACAGCGAGGAAGCACATAGGCATACATTTTTTTTTAAAAAAAAAACAAACAAACGTTTATTGAGTTAAGTACATCACTACACACACAAAAAAACAATAGAAGCAGGTACAGTCACCGTCATTAATAGCATTACTGAAACATTTGCTACACAAATAAAAGCCTTATGAAAGAACAATGGGGGTATAGTCCCCGTCCCTCGAGTCACTCGAGGAACCAGGGGGGATTGCCACGGTAAACAAAGGATAAGTAACAATACCATAGGCCTGTAACATAGAAACTGCAACAGCGAACCAATATTTTATGTAATGCCAGACTAAATGTGAGCCGCGGGTGTGGGCAAGATCCCAGGGAAATCAGAATGGGGAGGTCACCACCAGTGTAGGCTTCCCTTTTTAGGTGGAACACGTAGCAGGGGCCTCGAGCCATGGATTCCAGATCTTATTACACCTTTTGGGACAGCCTTAATTAGCATAGAGGACCTTTTTTTATGGGAGGGTAGCATTGATGGCCGCTAACCAGGAAGATAGGGTAGGTGAAGCTGGCTGCATCCACTTTTGGGCTATCAATTTCCTAGCTGTGAATAAGGTTTCACGAAGAAAGTGCATTGTGTATTTATCTGTATCATCATCAGGAAATATCCCGAGAATACACAGCTTGGGATCCAAAGTAACCGGGCAGCCCATACGGTCATGGAGGAACTGGACAATTTGTGTCCAGAATCCCTGCACGTCTGGGCAGTGCCATATCATGTTGCCAAACATGCCCGGGGAGCGCCCGCACCTAGGGCATGCAGAGGAGCGGGAGGAATCAAATCTAGCTATCCGCACTGGAGTGAGGTATGATCTATGGGTAATATATATCTGCGTGAGCCGATCCGACAACTTCGGGGAGACAAGCGTACAGGCCTCCAGGGCATCACTCCAGTCTTCTTCCTCCAGCTCCCCAACATCCTCCAACTAGGATCCCCTTACACCAAATGCCAGGTCGGTCACTTGCTTGGTACCCACCATATCTTACAATTGAGATATTAGTTTGAGGTGGTCCTGACCCCTGAGCACATCCAGAATCTCAACCGAGGGTAAGGCAGGAAACTCATTAGTAAATTGTGTCCGCAAAGCATGGGTGACTTGCAAATAGTAAAAATGCATGGAATTCGGGAGCTGAAATTCCTCCTGAAGCAATGGAAACGGTTTGATGGCACTGCCTGAAATAACATGCGACAGAAGGTATACACCCTTATTAAACCAGATACCCGGGTCAGGAATATGAAGAAGCTCCGGTAATCGACGATTATACCACAGGGGAGTTATGGAATGGAATCCAGCGTCCCCGGTCTTGGAATTCGCCAGGTCCCAGATCCGTCTGTGGTGAAAAAGAAGACTGCCCCGGGTGGCCGGCGTCACAGTACCGCCTCTCCCCCGAAGCAGATCACAGAACATAGGCATACATTTAACCCCTTTGATCACCCCCAGTATTAACCCCTTCCCTGCCAGTGTCATTTATACAGTAACAGTGCATATTATTTAGCACTGATTACTGTATTAGTGTCATTGGTCCCCAAAAAGTGTCAAAAATGTCAGTTAGGGGTCCGATCTGTCTGCCACAATGTCGCAGTGCTGCTAAAAATCGCAGATCGCCGCCATTGCTAATAAAAAAATAAATAAAAAAAAAAGTCCAAAAATCTATCTCGTAGTTTGTAAACGCTATAACTTTTGCGCAAACCAATTAAAATACGCTTTTTGGGATTTTTTTTTTTACCAAAAATATGTAGCAGAATACAAATTGGCCTAAACTGATAAAAAAAATGTAATTTTTAATATTTTTTTTTATTGGGAATGTTTTATAGCAGAAAGTACAAAATATGGCGTTTTTTTCAAAATTGTCGCTCTTTTTTTGTTTATAGTGCAAAATCTAAAAATCACAGAGGTGATCAAATACCACCTAAAGAAAGCTCTATTTGTGGGGAAAAAAAGGACATACATTTTATTTGGGTACAGCGTCGAACGACCGTGCAATTTTTCAATGAAGTAACGCAGTGCCGAATCGCAAAAAAAATGGCAAATCATTCCGGGGCTGAAGTGGTTAAAGTGAGACAGCGCTGAAAGCTGAAAATTGGACTTGGCAGGACCGGGGTGAAAGAGCCCAATAGGCAAGTGGTTAAAGTTTACTACTGCTCAGTGCTGCACTTTAAGTGGTCCTGCTACTGTTTATGTTGATCTTGATGCTAAATGTCATCTTATGCCTAGTTCCTAATGTTTATCACTTAGCATGCTAAATTATGGTATTAATCAATGCTCTGCTTGCCTAGTTACCACCATTATATATATTAAGTTTGCCTTTACTACCTGGTTTGGTGCCTGTTTTCCTTGATATAGCACTACCATTGAGTACTGAGTATTACGTTCAGTGTTTTCCTGTGATACTGTATGTTTGTACACTCAACCTGGTGTGTCAAAGGGGCTGATGTTCTTGAGAAGGTTAAGGCAAAGAACAAAGGACAGATTCTATCCAGAAGCTCCTATGGGGGTAGTGCTATATACTACTATAAATATTTTCTAATATAAAGCTTGTATTTTCATACTGGTGTGCATCTATCTACTTATAGTTAATGTTATATGCTGGTTGCAGTGGTTCCTCTGCTCCCAAATACTTTGATTGGATTATTGGTTAATTTTCCAGGGAGGGAATTTCCTCTATTCACAGAGGTCCTAACTTGGGTGGAGGTACTGCCAACTTTATTATCAAACCCACTCGTCCAAGAAGGTTCTGGTACTCCTATTTACCTATAGGTTTAGTGCAATATCCATTTGGGGGTGGGAACATTTTTCATAACTTCCCCAAAAGATTGCTACACAACCATAAAAAACTGAGGATGGGGGGCGCATGCGCGGCAGCTCCCAAAATGGCCGCTTAAGCCAGGAGCTCAGCGCCATCCCGGCTCACTCTCCCGCCCCGGGCAGCTAAACGGCCGAACACCGCCTTCACACCCTCCGCCGGTCACGCTACATAACGGCAGCAACCACCCTAGGACCGCGGACGGGCCGTCCCGGATTGTTCGCCAGCCCCGAGCAGCCTAACGGCCACGAACGGCCTCTGGACCCGCCGCCGGTCACGCTACACATCAGCGGCACCCGTCCTGTGACCGCGAGTCGGTCAACCCGGATTACTCACCAGCCGTGAGCAGTTGCACGGCCACGAACGGCCTCCGGACCCGCCGCCGGTCACGCTACACAAAAGAGGCACCCGCCCTACGACCGAGAGCCGGTCATCCCGGCCCATCCTTACACCCCGAACAGCGGAACGGCCACATACTGCCCCCAGACCCGCAGCTGGTCACGCTACATCGCAGGGGCACCCGTCCTATGACCGCAAACCGGGTCAGAAGGGACCTAAGGAGTCAATTTCAGGCATCTGTGGGGGAGATCGATACTCCCAAAATGGCGGACCCTGTGCCTCAGAGTGAGAACATGGAGGAGGGAGGACAGGCACAGACTCTGATAGCGCAGCAGATCAGGGGTCTGCAGGAAATGACCCCAAGGAACACAGTGAGTAACCCCCTTATGCTGACACCCTCCCCAGCCTCCACAGAATCCCTTCTAAGCAGAACTTTGGGGGCCTTCTCCCCTGACTATGTTTCTCCTCACATCACCTCAGGGATGCCTGCCATGGAGGGTGCAGGCGGACATGAATCACTACTATATAATGACCTGCTCATCAAAATGTCATCCCTATTAGACAGGGGCTTGAACCAAATAGCAGACAGAATTACAGCAGACATGAAAATGGACTTTCAAAATCTGGGACACAGGATGGAAGCAATAGAGGGCAAACTTGATGTGACTGTAGCTAAAACGAATCAGCACACAGGGCTCATACAGTCTTTACAGGAACAATTGGACTCTGCTTTACTTCAAGTTGAAGATCTGGAGAACAGGTCCCGCAGGTATAACTTTCGCCTGCGGGGCCTTCCTGACTCTGTCACAGACATTCCTACTGCTATTCAGGGGTTAATTAAGGACCTCATCCCGGACATTCCTGCGCATAAATTGGAGCTGGACAGGGCCCATAGAGCACTGGGGCCTCCCAGGAGAGATGGTAACCCTAAAGATGTTGTGGTTAAGCCCCACTCCTTCTCAGTAAAAGAAGAAATCATTCACAGAGCTAGAAATGCTAAGCAACTTACCTGTCAGGGTCACCCGGTTCAAATATTTACCGACCTGGCCCCGTCCACGATCCAACGCCGGAGAACCCTAAAACCGTTATTGTCCATTCTATCACAGAAAGAACTAAAATATTGGTGGTCATTCCCCTTTGCACTCAAGTTCACTTATAAGAATAAGACATACTCCTTCTCAAGCTTCTCAGACGGTGAAAAGCTACTTCATCACCTTCATTTGCTTACTCAAGCATCGGACCCAATCCCTTCCACTTCGAGCTCTGGATCCGCCAAACGCCCTAATCCGTCTAGCCCTATTGCACCCCTATGGCACAAGTCGAATTTCAAGCGTTCCAAGGACGGCAAGCCTCCCTGATCGTCTTTAGCTGACTCTCCTATCATTTTTTACACCTGGGGCATTCAAGCTCCCATCAGTGACTTCCTCCTCATATCCTGAGTCTGGCGAGTTGCTGTGTTATTTCTTGTTATCCGCCAATTGACTGCTCTACTTTATATATTGAATAACATCCCCTCCCCCCCCCTTTTTTTATCCCCTTTTTTTTTTTTTATATCCCCTGGATATGATTATTTCTCACAAACCCGATCGATACATACCTCATTCGCAAATGCTGGGTTACATAGTGTGAAACGTACAGGGGCCCAATGATTCCGGTCATTTGTTTTTCAATCCTTTATCAGGAAACGGGATGAGTTAAACCATCTAAATCATACGGCTGTTTTTTCACTGTTGTTTTTCATTTTTAATATATAATGTGGGCGGGAGCCCAGCCGGGGTGGCCGGATGGCGCCTCCATTGATCACGAGGGAAAATCCCGGTTCTCTCTCGTGATCTTTTCCAGCCCCCCCCATTTTGGGGGGCAGGAACTGAGTACTACGACTTGCCGGGTCGCAGCAGACCTCGACCTGGCATCTGTCATCCTTTTTGGATGTAGGTCTGCCTTCGCTTTATCTTTTCTGTATTCTATTCATCCTTTCTCTTATTACCCTTCTACAGTCGGTCTCCGGGATCGAGCTTTTCAGAAATTTCTCTACACGCAAGTCCTCCCGTGCGGTCCAGTCTCCCTGCAGGATTCCTCGCCTCGGGTTCGGGTAAGTGACATGGTGTCCCAGATGCACTCACACTCTCTGCCCCATGGCTAGTTCTAAAAGTTCAGCACCACACCTCAGGATAGCGACTCATAATGTGCAGGGTCTAAACTCTCCCATGAAGCGAAGGAAGGCACTACAGGACTTTCACCATAGGAGGGTGGAGGTCTTGATGCTCCAGGAAACTCACTTTCCGAAATCTTACAAACCTCGGTTGCATGCTAAATTCCCCACGTTCTATTTGGCTAACGCGGATGACAAAAAACGCGGGGTGGCTATTTTGTTTGCCAAATCCTGCCAGTTTTCTCTTCACTCTGAGCTGGGGGATCCTGGGGGCAGATTCATCTTGATTAAGGGCACTATTGACGAGCAACTGTATTCCTTTGTCTCGTACTATGCACCTAATCAAAATCAAACCGCTTTCTTCCGTAAAATGTTTAAAAAGCTATTGCCACACCTAGAGGGCCATATCGTGTTTGGCGGGGATTCCAACACTGCCTTTGATTACGGATTGGACAAATCTAAACCACCGGGCTCCCGAGGGATTAAACCACCAAAACATAGCTCACAAATTGCTAAACTGATAAACCAGATGGGATTGGTGGATAGCTGGAGGGAATTACACCCAACCGCAAAAGATTATACCCATTTTTCTCATCCTCACCAGACTTTCGCCCGCATTGATCATCTGTTAGTTTCTCAGGCATTACTCCCGTCCCTGACTTCAGCGGATATCAAGGATGTGGTCTGGTCGGACCACTCATTGGTGACCGTCAGGATGTCTCGCTCCCACGCTCCTAGGGGACCTTTCCAGTGGAGACTGAATGAATCAATTCTGAGTGACCCATGCAGGGTAACCGAGCTTGAAAGTGCGATCTCGGAATACTTTTCCCTAAACGATACGGATGAGATATCTCCCACGACACTATGGGCGGCCCATAAAACAACAATCAGAGGGAAGCTTCTCCAAATTGCGTCAAACATTAAACGAGACAGGCAATCTTATATAGACAACCTTGAAAAACAGTTTACCAACCTGAGTTCCTGTCAGAAACAGAACCCTACCGCAAAGTCTGCTAGGGCTCTGGATGCAGTCAGGGCAGAACTTAATCTGGCTCTGACCAACTCGGCGGAAAAACACCTCCGCTGGCAAACCGCAAGGTTCTAGCACCTCAGGGACAAGACGGGCTCTATGCTGGCTCTTAACCTTAGACCTAGACCTAGACTCCAGGCTCTTCCTAAGATTTCGGTACAGGGGGGTCGCAGGACCCAAAATCCACAACGTATTATGGAGGAATTTTCAACTTACTTTGAAAGGCTTTACAAGTCTGATTCTTCTGTGAATGTTCTTAATATGCATGACTTTTTACAGGACTTACCCATACCTAGCGTTTCCACAAAACATAGGGATCTCCTGGAAGCAAACTTCACTGTAGCAGAAATCAAAATGGTAATCAAGGACCTTAAAGTGGGCTCTAGCCCTGGCCCTGATGGCTTCTCTAACAATTACTATAAAACGTTTTCGGAGTTGCTTTCCCCCTATCTAGCGAGGTTCTTTAATACGCTCAAAGGAGGAGTTCCTATTGATAAGCAGAGTAACCTGGCATTTATCTCAGTCATTCCGAAACCGGACAAGGACCCAGGTGAGGTGGGGAATTATAGACCCATCTCGTTAATCAATAACGATCTAAAAATCCTCACTAAAATCCTGGCCAATAGATTAGCGTCTTTCATCAACCAGTATATTCATAAGGACCAAGTAGGCTTCATCCCGGGGAGGCAGGGCCCAGACCAAGTGCGCCGTGCTATCGATATAATTTCCATATTGCAAACTGGGTGGGACGGTAGCGGTCCTCAGGAAGGTATTCTTCTGTCTATAGACCTCCAAAAGGCCTTCGATTCGGTTGAATGGTCGTATTTATTCACGATTTTGGAACGTTGGGGATTTGGAGATAACTTTCTGGGAATAATCAGATCACTCTACTCTTCTCCGACAGCACAAATCAGATACCAGGGTTTCTACTCGCAGGCATTCCCGATTTCAAAGGGAACAAGGCAGGGCTGTCCACTATCCCCCCTTATATTCGCTATAGCGATAGAAACGCTGGCCCTCGCGCTCCGTACCAACCCAGACATAAAAGGGGTGTCATGCGGCCCACAGGAACATAAATGGCATTGTTTGCGGATGATGTACTTATGTTTGTAACTTCTCCTTCCACCTACCTGCCAAACATTTGCAAGGTGTTGGACGACTTTGCGAAGTTCTCTGGCCTCAAGGTGAACCTGGCGAAATCATCGGTTTTGAATGTCTCAGTTAATGCTGTGGAGGCTCAAAGATTAAAATCCTCATTTGCATTCCCCTGGAACGACAAGCAACTTAAATATTTGGGGATTACCCTGACGACCAAGTTGGAGGATCTCCACAAAGCGAATTACACGAATATCTACCATTCCTTGGGGAAAGAAATGCAGGGTTGGTCACTTCATCATTTGTCATGGTTGGGTAGAATCAATGCCATAAAGAAGAATCTGCTTCCCAGGCTCCTTTACCTGTTCAGAGCTTTGCCGATCCCCCTTCTTAAGGCCCCGCTACGATCCTTTCAAAATTCAGTCATTAAATTTATCTGGGGTAGTAAGGGATACAGATTGTCTCGCAAGATTCTGTACAGTCCGAGGAAACAAGGAGGGCTAGGAGTTCCCAATCTATGGCTTTATTATCAAGCAGCCAGACTGGCTCAACTATCTGTAGTATATTCCCGCTATGAAAAGCTGGATTGAGTTCAAATGGAAAGACAAGCAGTCCCCTCTTATACACTGGATTTTCTTCTCTGGTGTCCCCCTAAAAATAGGCCTCCCATTTTGTCCCCGGTTCTGTCATCCTCCTTCGCTTTTTGGGACAAACTAAGGCATTTTCCCTCCCTTACCTCTAGAATATGCCCATTATCACATCTATTTCACAATCCGACCTTTACCCCCGGGATTGACATAAAGGCGTTCCAATGGTGGCTAGACAAGGGCCTCTATCGTATCAGACATTTTTTTACACAAAACGGACCCTTCACCCTTGCACATTGTACAAACAAGCTTAAAATGCCAAAATCTGAAACATACCGTTTTTATCAAATCTCCCATTTCCTTTCATCAATCTCAGCAAAGGAGACTCCCCCCCCTGTCTTTCACGGAATACGAGGTGTGGTGCTGTAACTCCAAGGAGCAGAGAGGGGGCATTTCTCTGATATACCTGTCACTTGCTTCCATACGGGACAAATTATCTTATATGAAGGCTTGGGAATCGGAGTTGGCGGAATCTTGGGATTTGGAGGAATGGGGCAGAGCATGCTTCCGATCTTTTCAAGGGATAGGTAGCGTGTCTTTAATGGAAGCTGGCTTAAAAGTCCTAACCTGTTGGTACTTGGTGCCAACGAGGTTGCACAGAATGTTTCTCTCCTCCTCACCCCTTTGTTTCAGGGGATGTCAGCTCTGGGGGTCCATGATCCACGTTTGGTGGGAATATCCACGTATAAGAGGCATCTGGGATCGGATCTTTCATATGATCTACAAGGTCACTAGCCATAGAATTCCTAAATCGGCCCAAATAGCCTTACTTAATAAACGAATTCCTGGAGTGCCGAAACACACTCAAAGGCTGATCCTGTACATTTTACTCGGTACTAAGCTCTCTATTGCGGGAGCTTGGAAAAAATCTACTGTCTCCATCCGGAAGATTCGTAATAAGATCACATGGGTTATGGCCCAGGAAAGAATGGTAAGTGTGCTTACGAACACCGTGACGAAATTTGAAAGAATCTGGGAACCTTGGGCCACGTATGTGGGAATCTCCTTGGTTCCAGGCGTGAACCTGAATTAAATAATAATGGTTTGCGGCCCTGGAGACCGACTGTCCTTCAGCGTTCCTGCAGCTTTTCTTCTTCCCTTCTTTACCCTCCTTATATTTCCACCCTGTCTTCTCTCTATGACTACATTAGGCCAGCAGGCCCTTTTACTTGACTTCATTGAGTTATTTATCACTTCCTATTGTGAACCATACGATGAGGGGTTATGTTTTTGTCAATGGTATAGTCCCTCTTGGTATATGTTGCATACATGGGGAAGATGGGTCTGAAGTTCCTCACTCCCCGGGTTATCCAATCCTTATTTTTTTAAAGCGGTTCCTGACTTCCCTTGCACCTAGATATTGTTGTTGTTACCATTCTTCCCAATAGGGCTCTGAGGGTCAGGACCAGGATGTTATCTAGGCCAATAAGGCTGTTTATACTAGGTTAAGAACCTCACTACAGTATTCAAGTTTAGTGAGGGGTGTGGCACATATCGCCCCTCTATCCTATGGTAAGCTCTAGTTGTGCCAATGGGCTGAATATACTTCACAGCTGATTTATACCATTCTCCTACTGTGGTATCGGCATTCATGCTACTGTCTTGCACTTCTGCGGCAGTATCTTCTTCACCTAATCAAAATTCATTGAAAGTAGAATGCCATTCCCCCCGGGATGCAGTTTTTGTTCCCACTGGGGTGTCCCGGGAGGGATGAGGGGAGTATCGGATACCTTGTCTGTCGTTACCACCATGATATGCCTTTGACACGGATCTGCTTGACTAGTTTAATATGTATATGGATGCCTCTCATGGTTCTATATTCTAGATGGAATGTTACATTAATACTGCACTGCTGTTATTGTTTGTAATCTTTTCTTTTCTCTTGTTGAAAATTCAATAAAAACCATTGAAACGAAAAAACTGAGGATGGTTTAATGTTTCTTGAAATATACAGTCTTCTGACTCCTCTTGACATACCTTGCACGACTTCCACACTTCTCTTGTGGGATTTAGCCCCAAACTCTTTAAAGTAAAAATAGCCCTTGTAATTAGTATTGCTTCAAAGGTAAGACTGAGAAATACTTGAGGTATTATTTTCATAGATACAAAAACCATAGCTAATTTATAACCATTTGCAGTTTCTGTAAACATGTAAGACTTTAAATCATGGATTGCATCTGCATTTGATTCCTATTCCCACTTTGACCTGCACAGATACCAAACTTCATGCTCAGCACCACTTGTTAATTTCTCTGCTTTGCTGCTACTGTTTGCATGCAAAATAAATCATATATGAGAAGAATAGAAATTAGATGGGTGGAAAGAATTGAAGCTTGTGTACCATTTAGCTTGCAAAAAAAGATTTGGTGATTTTCATAAGGTAATTTTTAAGCACTTTAAATAGCTAAATGACATTTATAGATGAGCCCTTTATGTACAGTATAGTAAGGTTTCCGAGCCATTTTTAGTATTCGGTATTTTACAAGACAACAAGAAATTATTTTGTTATTGGGTTTGTTATTGGGTTAAAATGTTTTATTGTTTATAATCAATTTTACATAGACTCTAAATATATTATGTGATAGTTTGATTTAAAAAGATTTTTAAAAAGTATATTTATAGACATTTTTTTGGATAGAGTGGGGATTGCTTAGAACTTCTTGCAGGTTTTACTGCTATCCTTTTTAGAGATTTTCCATTTTGTCCTGTTCTGAGAGAACTTTTTATTGGGCAGAAAGGGAAGAAAAACTGGTAAGAATAAAAGCCGGCAGGGGTTCTAGCATTTCCCTATGTAAAAATGTCTCCATTATGTAGCCTACATCTATTTCATTACCACAGTGCCAAACTGTCCTCTTCCTTTTTTTTTTTTTTTTTTTTTTTTTTAAACTTGAGTCTGGGCATTGGCAGTGGCAGAGCCCACCAGTTCTGCCCTCTTCCCACCCAGAAGTAAATAAGTTGCCTAAATACATTCTCCTTTAAAGCAGAGTTCCGGGCACAAAAACTGTTTTTCAATAAACATACCCCCGGGACAGTCAGGGCTAGTACATTCCACAATGGCTAGCCTCTGATCTGTCCCGGTTCACACTTACCTGCAAGAAGAAATACTCACTTATAAAATTTCTTCTACAGCGTTGCCATCTCTGTTGTGGGCAGCTGAAGCCGGCGCGATCCTCTTCTGCATCCCTTTTCCGTGTCTTCTTCTCCCAGAATGCGCCTGCACCAGCCCCTCTCGTCACTTCCGGTGCGGCGCCACATTCCTCCACAGCTTCTGGGCATGCCCAGAAGCTGTTTAGTAGGGAATGCGGTGTCGCCCCGGAAGTAACGAGCGGGGCCGGTGCCGTCGCATTGAATCCTGGGAGCGATGACGTTCAGCTCCCAGGAATCATTGCAAACCGGAAGTGACGGCGCGGGCCCCGGCCACAGAGGGAGGAAGTGGAGAATAGGTGAGTATTTCTATCTACAATTACAAGGTGAGTAAAAAAAAAAAATATATACCTAACTATCCAATTCCTTTTCAGGTGAAGAAGAGCCAGCGGATGGGCACAAAGGTCGATTTTGTGCCCGGAACTCAGCTTTAAAGTATCCAAACTGCTGCTATCAACACAAAGATTCCGCCCCATGTCCCAGGGTGTGTAGAGAGGACTGGGCCTCAAACTGATACTTTAGTTTGCTACATATGGAATGGGTAATACACACACACACAGACAAACAAACCTTTCATCCTAGACTGTATTGGAGAGCATCTGCATGGCTTCCTTTTATTCCCCACTAGCAATGCAGTGTATTCCAGCAGTACAGTCATGTATCCCTCCTGTCTTCTTCAATAGTCTTTTTCAGAGAAGTGCCCCCTTGGATTTGTGGGTCAGTGGGGGAAGTGCCCCCTTGCATTGTTAGTCGGTGGGAGAAGTTCCCCTTGGATTTATGGGTGGGTGGAAGAAGTGCCCCTTGCATTGTCGAGTTAATGGAAGTAGCAATTCTTTGCACTGATTGGTCAGTAGAGATGTGCTTCCTTGCATTGCCGAGTCAATGGGAGAAGTGCCCCCTTGCATTGTTGGGTTGGAGGGAGAAGTGCCCCTTGCATTGATGGGTTGGTGGGAGATTTGCCTCCTTATATTGGTGGGTCAGTGGGGGAGGTGCCATCCAATGCAGCTGTTTGGGGAGGTACATATAAAATCCAAAAAAGTGCAACACTAATAAACAAAACCAAACCGTGCCAGTCCTATATGCATGCGTGAAAAATGTACATTATTACAATGTCCATGCAAAAAAAGATATCCACCATGAAGTATAAGTGTAGTAATATGCTATATATCTTGTGTAAAAGATGATGAAGAGACCTCCTCCCAGTATGAAGGAAAACGCACTAAGTGCTCCCACACCAGTGCTACAACTAAACACTTACAAGAACAATATGATCCTCTAAATGAGGTCATATAGCGATTGAGATGAATCAACTCCAATCTTGAATCTATAAAATCTCCACTTTCATTCACCATATGCATCACCACCAATTCAGGCATGTAAACATGGGGAAATAAAAGTGTTTCACATAGAGTAAAATCACTTGTATAAATTTTTAATAAAATAGTCGAAGCTACTCACATATACTTAAAATCATACACAGCGCTGCACAACATAAACAGTCCCGCAGGAATATGCAAATTATTTCCTGGTTCCTGGTTAAAGGATGTTGATGCCACGTGCGCTAGCGTTAGCTGGCCTAGGAAAGAAAAAAGTAAACGTAACCTTGTTCCAGACAAGTTATACTAATTACTGAGTGTACTGATCTTTCAGTAAAAGTAAAGCTGGCCATACATGGATTAAAATTTTGCCAGTTCAGCAGGGACTGGCTGACTTTCAATCCATGTATGGGCACCTTGATTGTACAGAAGTCATCAACTTCTGTACAATCGCCATGTCAGTTTTTTCCAAACAGTCCATCCTGCTGGTTATAACCGGCAACATTGATCATTGTGTTCTGACAGTAGGGAGGGCTCCCCGCTGTCAAAACACAATAACAAAGTGGGAATGTTTACCTCCATTGTGACAGACCCAAGCAGGACAGGGGCTTTTGTGTGAGGTTTTAGGTAATATTGGGTTTTATTGCTCATATGATGACTGACCTAGTTTTGAAGTGTATAAAAACCTGTATTAGCAGGTGCGCAGGTGCGCATGCGCTGCGTCCCTGCATGGACGCGTAAGTGCAGAGCTCCGTCCCGCTCCGGCATTCGATAACCCATGCAAACTGGCACATGGCAACTCGCACCCCGCCGAAGCTCCCCTCCACATTAGGCTCCCCCCAGGCACTTACCTATGCCAAGGCACTCCACCAGAAGGGACCTGTCCTGAGCCTTGGACTCAGAGCTGCCAAGGCCTACTACTCCCAAGATGGCCGCACACATGTTCTCCGGCAGGAGAATCCGAGGACATCTCTGACCCCATCAGCACTCCTCACCAGTATCACAATCCCTTTGACCACCTGGTGAGTACCCCTACCCTACCTTCCTGCTCCCCTGCCTCTACAGAATCTATTATTGAGAGAACATTAGAGGAACTCTTACTCTCCCCCATGGAAGACATTACATCCAGCCCAGGCCTGCCTGGTGAACTGTAGCCTGAGGGCCTCAACACCCCCTCTAGCTTTCACAGCCTTCTTGCCACTTTCTCACAAATGTTGGCTAGGGGCCTCTCTCACACTGCCTCTAAAATTACCTCCACTATAAAGAGTGACCTCCATAATCTAGGTACTCGCATAGAGGCAATTGAACAAAAAACCGACCATACAATTGCAAGGATGAATCAAAATACAGCCAGAATCCCGGATCTCCAGGAGCAACTTCTACTCTCTAAAACTTCTACTCTCTAAAATCGATGACCTGGAGAACAGATCCAGACGTTATAATTTTAGGATCCGAGGCCTCTCAGAATCTATTACCGATGTTAAGGCTGCTGTACAATCCTTTATTTCAGGCATTATCCCTGATATTCCAGCTTACCGCCTGGAATTGGATAGGGCCCACAGATCTCTTGAACCTCCAATAAAAGATGGCTTACCCAGAAATATCGTGTTGAAATCACATTACTACTCGGTCACGGAAGAGGTCATGAGGCATTCTAGGTCTTCCGCTCAACTTACATTATTGGGCCACAATATCCAAATTTTTGCGGACATTTCCCCTGATACAATCCAACGGAGGAGCTCCCTCAAACCCCTCCTTACTGTCCTTTCTCAGAACATTAAGTACTGGTGGTCATTCCCATTCCGCTTAAGCTTCTCCTTTTAACAAAAAACTTTCGGATTCTCCTCCATTGTTGACGGCGAAAAACTACTCCTTCAACTCGGCCTCATAAGTCAAGATTCCCCAGTGGCTTCCTCTCAACGATCTTCATCTTCTTCTAAATGACCTACTCCTACAAGCCCACTAGTTCCTTTGTGGCAAAAACAACAAACCAAGCGCTCCAAGAAATCTCGTCCTCCCTGATTTCCCAGTTTTCCTCTTACCATGGGCTGTTATATCTATTTTTGCTAACCCTTTTTGGTTAGTTCTGATTCCTGGACCTTTTTGGACTCTCCAACCTTCTATGTTGGAGACATCCCACTGACTGATCTGCTGTTGTGGTCGCATTTCATTGCTGTATTTTGATCTCTTGTTCCCCCCCTTTTTTTTGGGGGGGGGGAACTATTTGGCGGTACCCGACATTTTCGGATATAGAGGTTGTGGATCCCCCTCCCCCACTTGGAGGGGAATGGGAATCTGTGTCTTTTTGCTAGTTTTTCATTTTCCATTTTGCCGTTCATTTTGACAGCACAGATGGGGGCCTTTTTCCCCCTTCTGCGCTGTCCCTTTTATCATATTATGCTCCCAATAAGGGACAAGCACACTTTTTCTCTGAACTCTCCTGGTTAATTTCACTGAACACTGTGGGTAATTTAATTATGGGTGGGGACTCCAATTTGGCTTTCAATCTTAGCCTGGGCAAATCTAGGCCGCGCACCTCCCCATATAAACAACCTTCTAAACAGAGCGTTCGGGTCGCTAAAATTATCTCCTCGCTGCGTTTAGTCGATATCTGGTGGGAACTTAATCCACAATCCAAAGACTTCACTCACTATTCCGCCCCCCCATCAAACTTACGCCCGCATCGATCACATCTTCTTGCCCATCTATCCCTCATGCTGTAAAAGCTGACATCCGCGACACACCTTTGTCAGACCACGCTATAGTTTCCCTTTCCTTCCTGACACATTCTCACTCTCCAGGACCCAAAAATTGGTGTATTAACGAGGCTTTACTGTCCAATCCGGTACATTGCAGTCTCATTGATAAGGCGATTAGGGAGTATTTACTTTTGAATGACACCACTGATATTTCCCCTGAATCTCTTTGGGCCGCTCACAAAGCAGTGGTCCGGGGACAAATTATTCAGCTCTCCTCTAAAACTAAATGTGAAAAAAGGGCGGATATAGCTAGTATGGAACACACTTTCCTGACACACACGCACACAAAACCCCACCAGAGATACCCTACAGCAGCTGGATGCAGCCAGGCTAGCCCTGAACTTAGCCTTTACCACGGAGGCTGAAAAGCATATCCGATGGACAAACATCAGGTTCTACTCTGAACGCGACAAAATTGGCACACGTTCAGCTAATAAAATGACTCCTAAGCCGCAGACCCATACCTTTCCTAGGATTAGACTGACATCAGGGGTACTGTCCCAGAACCCGCTCTCCGTCATGGCCACCTTTCGTAACTTTTATGCAAAACTGTATGATTCGGTAGCTTTCTCCTCTACGTCTGGTATTTAGGACTTTTTGGACACTGTCCCCTACCCACGCTTTCCGCCCAACATCGAGCGGAATTGGATGCTCCCATCACGGAAGTAGAGGTACAGACAGTGGTTAAGAACCTGAAGACTAGATCTGCTCCCAGCCCAGACGGTCTCTCCTCTCTCTACTACAAGACCTTTTTCTGAGTCTCTTACCCCATACTTGGTTAAGCTTTTTAACTCTCTCAGCTCCAGCTAACGCTGCACAGGGATCTCAATTCCACCCTTTTGACCATTATCCCTAAACCCAATAAGGATGCCAATGATGTTTCTAACTATCGCCCTATATCCCTCATGAATAATGACATTAAAATCCTCACGAAACTCCTAACCAATAGGCTATCCTCTTTCATTGGCCAGTACATACATAAGGACCAGTCAGGCTTCATTCCAGGGAGACGGGACAGACCAAATATGTAGGGCCATCAATCTCATCTCCATCCTAGGATCGGCGTGGGACAGGGGACCCCCCCCCCCAAAATGGCATTCTCCTGTCCCTTTACATACAAAAGGCTTTTGATACGGTTTCCTGGCCGTATATCTTTGCTATGCTCAAGAGGTGGGAATTTGGCCCCCACTTCACGAACACACTGAAAACATTATACTCTCTACCCTCGGCTCGGGTTCGCTTACAAGGCTGTTACTCTGAACCCTTCCCCATTGCCAGAGGAATGCGGCAAGGCTACCCCATGTCGCCGCTGATTTTCGCGGTAGCGATTGAATCTTTAGCAATTGCGATTAAGAATAATCCTGACATTGGGGGGGGGGGGGGGTCCGTGGAGATTTTATTTGTTATCAATCCTCTGGTATCTATCCCTAACCTCCTTAAAATTATTGGAAATCCAACCCTCCTCCCCATGCTATGGTCCAACTTTCCCTTTAATTGGAGTACCAATTCAATCCCTTATTTAGGCACGCACTTGACCCCCTCTATAGGCTCCCTCTATACTGCTAACTACCCCCCTCTGTTTAAGAAGCTCAAGGCAGACCTGACTACGTGGGTATCCCATACCCTTTCCTAGCTGGGCAAGATCAATGCCATCAAAATGACATTCCTTCCCCACATTCATTATATGTTCCGCTCCCTCCTGATCCCGGTTAAAAGGCACACTTGAAAGACCTCCAGACCGTAATCATTAAATTTATCTAGGGCTCAAAATGCCATCGGTTCTCTAGATCTACGCTGTACCGTTCTAGGCGTAACAGAGGCCTTGCTCTCCCTAATATCCGCTGGTATTACCAATCGGCCAAGCTGGCCCAATTATCTACAATATATAGGCGTGGTCCTAAACCGGATTGGGTGCATATAGAGAGGCAAGCAGTCCCGCATTACACTCTTGATTATCTAGCTTGGTGTTCCCTTAAAACTAGGCCCCCGATTCTTTCTCCTACGCTGTCCCATTCACTCTCCCTTAATTATACCCTTTGTAAAAAGCAAACACTGGTCTCTGAGTTGAAGCCCTTGACACATATATTTCACAATCCTGACTTCCCCCCTGGACAGAATATTAAAGCCTTTCATTGGTGGTTGAATAAGGGCCTATTTCGGATAGGTCACCTCTTCAACTCCATGGGATCTCTTTCCTTCCCACATTGCATCAGCTCCCTCAAAATGCCCCACCGAAAGGTACCGCCACTCCCAGATTTCACACTTTATACATTCCATATGGCAAAATAAACCTGAACCCCCCCCCCCCGAATCACAGGCTATGAGCGTTGGTGCTCGGAGGCCAGGGACCCAAAAGGAGGAATCTCCATTATTTATTCCTCGCTGCCCAACAGTGAAGACAAACCAACAGACGCCCTGGCGTGGGAGAGGGACCTGGAGACGAAGTGGGACCTGGACAATTGTTGCTCAGGTTTTCAACAATCTTTCTCAGGTATTTTAAATGTCTCTCTTATTGAAGCAAATGTTAAATTATTTACAAGATGGTATCTAGTCCCCTCCCGTCTAGCTACTATGTTCCCGAACTCTTCCCCGTTCTGCTTTTGGAACTTTGAGATGATAGGTGACCTCCTCCATGTCTGGTGGTCTTGTCCCAGGATTCATACATACTGGAACACTGTTTTCTGAATCATTTGTAAAGTTACCAACCACCCGATTGCCCAAACGCCTCAGATTGCACTACTTAACGGCACGGTTCCTGACACACCTAGGCATACCCAGAAACGAATCCACTTTATATTAGTGGGCGCTAAGCTCACTATTGCCAGAGCCTGGAAAAAATCTAGAGTCTCCATTAGAGAGATTAAATTAAAAAACTCTTGCATTATGACCCAAGAGAAGATATCCAGCATCCTTGCCGATAAGGTAGCTAAATTTGAGCTTGTTTGGGAACCCTGGGCCGAATATGTACAGGTCTCTATCTAAATAATTAATCCAGACCATCCACCATTCTCTATCCTTCTTCTCTTCTCTCGGGTCCTGGTATCCATCAGGTTCCCTAATTTCTGCTCCTTCTATTACCCTCCTATTTCTTTTCCTAACTATTTTCTCTTTTTATTTCCCCGTGTTTGTTCTCTTACTCCTGGGGAGGGCCCCCTGGGGGGATCAGAAAGGGTCCATAAGTTTCATCACCCTTTTGGGGGCATGTTGCCCTGCCCTGGCTCTGGGCGGGGGGAGTTCCCTAGAGAGTGGTTACGATCTCTCTCAGGCTCGATCTCACTCTACTTTTTTTGGAGGGACTCTGACCCTGTGTTCATGTCTCATTCTGTTTCTCTTCACACCACTGTGACGCTAGAGGTTTTATTGTTGACACTTGTTCCCTATCACAGAATCATAAGGCTATGTCAGTAGTGTACATGTTATGATGATTGTATGATACGCAAGTTCACATACCATGTCTACTTTAACTGTTATATTTTGTTGTATACACAAAAACTTTCAATAAAAGCCAATGAAAGATAAAAACCTGTATTTGTGTTCAATAAACAGTAATTTTTTGGGGTTCTACATCAACATCTTGTCTGTGTACGATGATTGGAATAAAAAGGGCTGGTATTAGCTCTAGGTGTGCTGGAAGGGTTTGTAGAGCAGGAGGCACTATTTGGCGGAAGCAACCAAGCTAGGTGCCGGGCATTCTGTCACAGCCATCTACCTCAAATGTGTGGATGGGGGAATCAGCCCATTCTTTTTCATTAAACCCACTGGTTGAAAACATGTAAAATGGATGGCCTGTCTAAGGCTGGTCATAAACTGATTAAAGCAAAAATTGTCCCCAAAAGCCATTCTTATATTAAGTGAGCTGTATGTGAGTTCATAAATGGCAATACAAATAAATAAACAATCAAGAAGAGCGCACACTAAGTGCAGTAGAGTTTAAAGCTTTAATATTGAAAAAATCTGCAAATTGACTACTCGCAAAATTAATGTAGAAAAAGCATGTACTCAACACTCCCAGCATGGATGCCCCTCTGTTTCACACTCATAGTCCTATATTTGAAAAGGGTCAAAGTTTTTACCAAGTAAGTATAGACCTGTTATTTTAACTTCTATATTTAGTAAGATGCTGGAGAGTTTAAAAAAAAGAAGAAGAAAAAAATATTTTTAAGCAAAAGTCTGCATGGATTCATGAAATGCAGAAGTTATCAGACAAATCTGAATTATCTTTAAAAGGAGGCGAGCAAAACCTTAGACAAAGGAGTGGTTGTGTCTATTTTGTAAGGTAGAGTATTTAGGCTTGGAAAAATCAGTTTGTAAATGGATAGAAATTTGGCTAAAAAAATGAATTCAGAGAGTATTGGTTAATGATTCATACTCAGAATGGTCTAAGGTTATCAGTGATGTACCCCAAGGTTTAGTGATGGGATCCCTGCTGGACTCCGCGCGCCGCCAGAGGCTCGCTCCCGCTGTTTTCAGTCACAGCGGGAGTCGGCCAGGGGAGGAGCAGCGGCGATCGCCGCCGCTCTTCCCCGATCGTCGGGGAATCGCGTATGGAGATCCGCCCGCTTGTGTAAACAGAGCGGGCGGATCTCCTAAGTGACAAACAGTGACAGATTGCAGGGTTCAGCATAGCTGAACATGCGATCTGTCCCTGTGTCACTCAGTCACCTCCCCCCACACACATCAGTAAGCACCAGGCATACATTAACCCCTCCCTCTCCAATAAAATTAACCCCTTCCCTGCCAGTGTCATTTTTACAGTAACAGTGCACATTTATAGCACTGATTACTGTAGAAATGTCACTGGTACCTCCAAAAGTGTCAAAAATGTCAGTCAAGGGTCCGATCTGTCCGCCGCAATGTCGCAGTCCCGCAAAAAAAATCGCAGATCGCCGCCATTACTCGTTAAAAAAAAAAACACCAAAAATGACAGAAATCTTTCCCTTAGTTAGTAAACGCAATAACTTTTGCGCAAACCAATCAAAATACGTTTATTGTGATTTTTTTTTACCAAACATAGGTAGCAGAAAACAAATTGGCCAAAAATTTTTTTTGGGGGGAAAAAATGTGAAAAATATTGTTATTTTTTCAAAATTTACGCTCATTTTTTTGTTTATAGCGCAAAAAGTAAAAATCGCACAGGTGATCAAATACCACCAAAAGAAAGCTCTGTTTGTGGGAAAAAAAGGACGTAAATTTCGTTTGGGTACAGCATCGCACGACCGTGCAATTGTCAGTTAAAGTTGCACAGTGCGAATCGCAAAAAGTGGCCTGGACGTAAGACAGCAAAATCCTCCGGTGGTAAAGTGGTTAAAAGTACCATTTCAGTCTTTGCACATGACACCAAACTATGCAGTGGAATAACATCCTTACAGGATGTCTCCAACTTACAAGCTGACCTCAATGCATTGTTTAATTGGCCAACTGTATGGTAAATATTGATAAATGTAAAGTTATGCACATGAGGGCTAAAAATATGCATGCATCATACATACTAGGGGGCGTACAACTGGGGGAATCAATATCCAAATACAGAAGGCCTTCCTAACAGTAAGAGCTGTGAAAATGCGTAATAGAGTGCCTCATAAGTTGGTTCTGGCCAGTTCAGTAGCTTATTTTTAAAAAGGCCTGTATTTTTTTCTTAAATGCACATAATCTAACTGGATACTAATTATGCAACCATTTTAATTAATCACAGTCACACATTTTAATGTTAATTGCATGACACCTTCAAAGTTTGGCACTGATATTAGCCTTGACACCTTTTGAAGCATAGAGCATTGACAGTCTCCTTGTTCAAGATGTACCGCGGAGGATGTTCTTGAATACACCTTTCTTTTAATATATTAGTCAGTTTCCCATTTTATGTTCTGTAAAATGAAATGTTTTTTTTTATAATATAATTCTTTATTGGGTTTTTAAAGCAATACAGATGGGCAGACGGGAAACATAGAATGTTTTATCCATAAGTAAGACATACAATATTTAATTAACCGCAGAACAGTTCAAGAAGGAAGAGTTTTTTAAACAATGCAACATCTGTTTGATCATGTATAGTCCTGACAACTGTGGCACCTCCAAGGATGCTGACAATCGTCCCTGCCCCTGGGCACCCCTATAGGGTTCTGAGACTGTGCCCAGACGTGGGGACGGTGCTTCACAACATAGAGGAAACAATGCGTTATAACATGTTAGTCGGGATGGGTTGTATTCCAGATAATCCAAGGTTGCCACACTATGTTAGCATGTTTTTTATCATAGTGTTAGAGTGCGTTCACAAGCGGAGTGGGTATTAGTTAAATCAATGACCTCTTGGACCGATGGTGGAGCTAGTTGTCTCCAATGCCTAGTTAAGGGGAGTCTAGCTGCTAGTAGGATGTGTGTCAAGATGTAGCGTAGGTGCTTAGGGTAGTCCCCTTTACCCAGGGATAGTAATGCTAAACCTGGGGTTGGTTCGACATAGATGTTGAGGACTTTTGAGAGAAGGTGAAAGATTGAACCCCAGTAAGGTTTTAATTTAGGGCATTTCCATAATATGTGCATTAGGTCCCCTTTATTGCCGCACCCTCTCCAGCATCTATCATTAGTGCCTTCGTTAAGTTTATGTACCCGTTCAGGTGTGAGGTACCAGCACATGGATATTTTCAATGTCAGTTCCTAAATTAAATGTTTTTTATAGGTAAAGTTGATCCATTGCCGGTTGAATATCCGATTGCTGGTTGGGGGATCAGGAAGGAATTTTTTCCCCTGCTGGAGCAAATGAATTATGCTTTATTGGTGTTTTTTTGCCTTCCTCTGGATCAACTGTGGGTATAAGATAGTGTATATGGAGGTTTTCTATTTTTTTTCTGTCTAGGTTGAACTGGATGAACTTTTTGTTTTTGTGTCTTTATTCAAGACCAACTATGTACCTTTGAATAGCAGTGCTGTCAGATAGAGAAATAGCTACAGCTGGAGGACAGACCAGAGCTCTGTAAATAGGCACAGTGTATTGCAGGGCATCTCCTGGATGATGTCACATGCAGGTGGACCAGTGGCCAATTTGCTTTTGATTTTTACATTAACCCCTTTGCGCTGGCACCTCCCAGCCCTTTAAGGGGCTTCAGATGGTTCAGATGCTTTAACCACTTGCCGACCGCCGCACGACTATCTACGTCGGCAGTCAGCCCCTCACAGGCAAACTAACGTAGGGCTACGTTGCTTGCTTGTGAGGGTCTAGGGAGCGAGCGCGCGCCCCCGGAGGCGCGCTCCCGCGTGGTCACGGACCCCCCCCGCGCGTGTGACCAGCGGACCCGATGTCCGCCGGCCACTCGGCGATCGGCGGGGGAGAGGGAGAATGTCAGGCAGCTTGTGTAAACAAGCTGCCTGTCATTCTCCTCGCTGTAAAGACACTGATAACATGGATCTACTATGTAGATTCGTTGATCAGTGTCCTTACAGCTCAAGCCACAGCCAATCACAGTAGAAAGCACGCCCCTAGGGACACACACAGCCCCTCCCTCCCAAATAAAGTTAACCCCTTCACTACCAGTGTATTTTTACAGTAACAGTGCATATATATATAGCACTGATTACTGTAGAAATGTCACTGGTAACCCCAAAAGTGTCAAAAATGTCAGTCAAGGGTCCGATCTGTCCGCCGCAATGTCGCAGTACCGCAAAAAAAATCGCAGATCGCCGCCATTACGCGTTAAAAAAAAAAAACAACAAAAATGACAAAAATCTTTCCCTTTGTTAGTAAACGCGATAACTTTTGCGCAAACCAATCAAAATACGCTTTTTGCGATTTTTTTTTTACCAAACATAGGTAGCATAAAACAAATTGGCCGAAAATGTTAAAAAATTTTGATTTTTACATTTTTTTGGGGGGGAATTTCATATAAAAAAATGTGAAAAATATTGCTATTTTTGCAAAATTGACGCTCTTTTTTTGTTTATAGCGCGTGATCAAAAAATCGCACAGGTGATCAAATACCACCAAAAGAAAGCTCTGTTTGTGGGAAAAAAAGGACGCCAAATTCGTTTAGGTACAGCGTCGCACGACCGCGCAATTGTCCGTTAAATTCACGCAGTGCTGAATCGCAAAATACCCCCTGGTCGGAATGGGGGTAAAATCTTCCGGGGCTTAAGTGGTTAAGGGGCTTCCATTTATGCAGTCACATAATCAGACATCTCCCAATCGCAAGCAGTGACCACCAGTAACTGTGCTGGGAGCTTGCAGGGTACAGGCTCTCGGCACAGCTGTGTTTGCAGTGTGGTACGCCAATATGTGGTCTCTCAGCGCCAAGGCCCACCCGCCAAGAGTCTGCATATTTGCGTAGTGACGGTGTGAAGGGGTTAAAGCTTTTAACTCTGTGTGCACTCTTCTTGTTTGTATGTATGTAATTTGTAGATTACCCCAGTATTGTGAGGAGCAGCACCGATGGCAGCAAGAGGTGTTTTATTAGTCTTGATGATTCCAATGCCTAGACTAAGGATCTGTTGTGTAATCAACTTATGGACATGAACTGTTTTTTTCTGATGGACTTATTTTTTGTTTGCATTCCACAAGTTTTACATTTACATTTTTATAGTCACAATTATTATTTTGAGTGTGCTAAAAAAAAAGTTTACTGGTTTTATTTTCTTTGCATAAGTGGCAATACAATCACCTGGTAGTTAGAGATGTTCTTTCTTTTCAACTTGATATTTTCCAGCTTCTTTAAAATTTCCTGCAAGCAGACCCAGTCCTTCACTCTGTATCAAAGTTGTATATGTGTATTAAAGTTCTACAAATGCACCTCTATCACTAGTAAAGAGATTATTGTAGAGGGTCCTAGTGGCCAAACAATTCCCGTGATAATGGATCCCAAGATCCCTCTTGTCTATGCCCACCTTATGGGATTTTTCATACAAAGGAGCAAGCCTAATGCAGCACAATTTTAAGAAAAATTACTTGCATTTGCCATTTTGTCTGGCTTTTGTTTGCATTCACACCGACATGTACAGGTGTAAGTGCACATTTACTGCTTCATAAATGCATGTCAGTATCAAGGAGTTGACCTGTGTACATCGTTGAAAGGTAAATGGACATCCAAGTGTTTCTTCCCAATATCAGTCTATGAAACTTTTTTTTTTAAGTATATGGAATGCAGTGGCATGGATTTACTAAAGGCAAATAGACTGTGCACTCTGAAAGTACAGTTGCTCTAGAGAAGCCTTTCTCAACCTTTTCAACACAGGGGAACCCTTGAAACAAATTTCTGGTCTCGGGGAACCCCTGCTAAAAACTAAAAATCTGCAACTCCTGACACATTAGTGTGACAGTCAGTGGGAAGAATGCTCCTTACTCTTGTCATCATTGGGAAGAATCACCCCCTTACAGATAGCTAAAAGGAACAATGGTGTCATTGGGAATCTATCTGAGAGGTTCTCAAGGAACCCCTAGCAACCTCAGAAGGAACCCTAGTTGAGAAACCCTGCTCTGGAGCTTAGTAAATGAGCAGTAGCTCTGCTGACTTTCTTCATCCAATTATGTTCAAGCAAAACTGCATTTTTTTTTTCTTTCATGTGATTGGGTATTCTTTGCAAAGTGAAGATTTACCTAGTTTACTAAACTCTGGAGCAACTGCACTTTGCGAACTGCACAGTCTTATTTGCCTTTGGTAAATCAACCCCAGTGTGTACATTTTTACCTGGATCATCAAGAGCAATGTAAACTTGTTTATTTATTTTAACATACTTAAAACTGCTTTGTATTTCTTAAGAGTCAATGTTAATGCATGCCCAGTCTGTCCCAAACTGATCTTAAAGTGATTGTAAAGGTACAATTTAAAAAAAAAAAATCAACAAACATAGCGATGATTACTTGCTGTGTACAAAAGAATTGCACAGAGCAGCCCCAAACCTTCTCGGATCCCTTGCCAGTGCTCCTTTCTGTCCAGTGCCCCCATGGAAAGCTTCTTCCCATGGGGGCACTCGTGTTTGCTTGCTCCTGAGTCCCGTTGCTGCGTCCATTGACACAGACCGCGCCCCCTGCTCCTTCATCACTGGCATCGATTGACAGCAGGAGCCAATGACTCAGAAGTGAGGGTAGAGAAGAGCTGAAGACATGCACAGCGCTGGATCAAATGAGGGCTCAGGTAAGTAGAGCGGGGGGGGGGCGGTTGAGAGGGGATGCTAATGACTGAACGTTTTTTTATCTTAATGCAAGAAATGCATTAGGCTAAAAAATGTTTAGGCCATAGAACCACTTTAAGGTGACATTTCAACTGCTCCTAAATGCAAACAAATTTTATGAAAGATGATATCACTTATTTTAAAGTGATCCTGTTGGGGAAGAAAAAGCTTTGCAAACAAAGGGTCTGGCAAGGAAAGAACATGTATAATTACTTCTTTAGCTGTTCATGTGTCTTATAACCTCCTACCCTCACTTTCCAGTGCTGCATTCAGAGCTCATGCCTTTTGCCATTCAGCTCTTTCAGTCTAGCGCACTTGTGCCCCCCCCCCCCCCCCATTTGCTGTGTGCTGTGGTACCATTCTCTGATCCCTATACTGATACAGAACACAATTATGTCATAGAGGTCAGAAGAAGGTATTAGCAAGTGGTGGGGGACACAAGCATCAGACATTCTTGCCAAACACAAAGACATTGACAAATGCTGCATCTCTGGAATGAAAGTGTGATGGGATACATGTACCCACATTGTATTCTTTTGTATAGCACCTTGCCTTACATTTTTGCCCTGACAGTGTCACTTTCAGTAAATTATATCTAAAAATAGATCTTTTATCAAACTGAGGACAAGACCTGGTTGCAGCAATGATTGGTGCACTTTTGACAATGTGAACTGTTTTTGTCAGGGATCTTTATAAATATTACTGCCACCTATTGGTTAAGGTTGTTCGTTATGAGCCAGCAATGTGACAACTTACAGCGGAACTTCGCCTGAAAAGGGAAGATCCTTTTATCCCCCCTCCCCCTCCTCTATCTCCATTGTACACTTGTAAGCTTGCCTAGGTTAACCAAACGGAGGTTCCCCAATGAATGTGTGAATTGTACCCTAATGGACTGGACTATGTGCTAGTAATCAGAAGAGGCCCAACAAGTCATTAAACAGCAAGCCCTTGCACGGTGATCTATGAAATTTCTGGCCCCTCCTCCTTCCTCCCTTCTGGGAGACACACAGGTCCCAGAATACAGCGGGGAATTTCAGAAAGCGCATGTGCAGTAGGAAAACAGGCTGTGAAGCCGCAAGGCATCACTTCCTGTTTCCCATAGTGAAGATGCCAGTGCCTGTACCTGGAGCAGATGAATGGATCAGCTTCGGGTGTCAACATTGCGGGATCCCTGAACAGGTAAGTGTCCTAATAGTAAAAGTTAGCAGCTACAGTATTTGTAGCTGCTGACTTTAAATGTTTGGTTCCTGCCAGGCTAGAACTCCTCTAAGTTTAATGCTGAAGATACCTTTGGATTATGCCCACAAGAAGGACAAAGACTACCTGGACACTGACTGTCAATCACAGGATGCTCTGTAGACCACTGTGATGGTAAGTAAGGGGCTTGCTCCTTTTTTTTTTCTGGCCCTGGATTGTGTACTTTGCCTCCTGAGTTTCCCCATCCTGGGTTACTGCTCTATATCTTTGTGCTCTGAAACTCCAGAGTGGCAAGCACTTCATGGAACTGGCACAGTTTTATTGTGTCACAAAGTGCCCAGGAATAGAACGGCAAATGGGAGTCTCTTGTGAATGGAGCAGCAGCATAGAGTACATTGTGACATATGTATGTACTGCAAGCACTTTTTAAAATGTGTCATACATGGTACATTAGGATGCCTAAAATGACTAAACAAGCTAAATCCTGGCACCATGAGAAGTTGGTGTGGTAAGGTTTATTAGTGTTTGTTCTGCTCTGTAAAAATGAGTGAGGCAATATTGAGGCTTTTGTGCAGTTTCACCTATAGCAGCCCATTTTCCCTTAAGGCTAGTATTTCTACTACTACTTGGAAGCCACCAGTAACTAAGGTGCAGTGCTATATTTGCAGAACCAGGATGCTTCCCAGCACCTCCAGAGGCAAGGAATTAATGTGCCATACCAGATGGCTTCAAGATGTAAAAAAAGGTTCAAGCAACCAGGCCTAGTAATTGGCTGTACACCAAGTTTTCGGAAGTGAGATCTACCTAGCAGCAGGCATAGGCAGAGTATGGTATCCAAACAAGGGTCAGGATAGGCTCAATCAGTAGCATATGTATTTTCAAGACAAGAGGCGGATAGGAGGCAATCAGTAGTGAATCTGTTATTCAGGCAAGAGTGGGATATTCATTAACCAGGCAAAGGTCAGGGCAAATGGCAAACAGTAGAATAATGCATGCCCAGGCAAGGGGTCAAGGAACAGCAGCTATGCAAGACAGGCAAGGAGCAGGTAAAGGAGCCAGGAAGCTAAACACTATCACATGCCCAGAGTTCTGAACTTGTGATGTTTTAAATAAAGTGACATAGCACTCTGAGCCAATCAGAGGAGAGGAGGCTAGGCATATGGAGGGAGTCTACGGGAGTGGCTCCACCAGTCACTAGAAGAGGGGGGAGGCATTCCTCAAAGAGAAAATAAGGACATAAATGCAGTAATCAGAGGGGCTTTGGGAGAGAGAGTGCTCCTAACATTACCCCCTCATATCCCCAAGGAGGAGCCTCCAGGGAAAAAAAGATATAGACGATCAAAACTCCTTACCAGATGATCAGCATAAACAAAGGATGATGGCATCTAACAGCTTTCCCCTGGTCCAAACCTCTCCCAGTGGATGGGGTACTGAAACAAGTTCTAAATCTTTCTGGAGTCCAAGACTGCCTCTGCTACAAACTCTTCCTGACAAATGAAAATAACTGAAAGTTTAGAGGCGACAATGATATCCGAGTTGACTGGTTTCAGCTAGGAAACATGGGACTGATTATTGCCACCTAGGGACTGATTATTGCACTCAATTTGTCTTAGATTGCAGCTGTTGTGTGGAAGGGAGAGCTCAACTCCCAACAAAGAGCCTTCCAAAAATGAAAGATGAACTGGGATTCTACTGAAAGAATGTTTGGCACGATATAAAGCCTGACAACTTATTGTATGAAAAGAATGGACACTTGTGTCAGAAAGGACACAGCAGACAGGATGGCTCTTCTAGGCAGTGTCCTGTGCATAGGCATATTTGTGCATATGCGTGCACATCTGTTGCTAACAGGCGCACGTGCATCTGTTGCTTGCATTGGCACTAAGTTGGCTATTTAAACTGAGCCTTTGCTATGCTTTCGTGCTGTCTTGTCCACAGCATTCTCATACATACCTGCAACCTGGTACTCTGCATCTGACTACTGTTACCGACCCGGCTTGTTTTGACTACTCCTGAATTCTGCCTGCATTGACCCTGCCTTGCCTCTGGCCACACTTCTGCCTTTTCCCTTTGCTGGTGCTCCACCCATCTGTTACCGACTCGGCCTGCATCCTGACATTGCTCCTGCCTACGCATCTGCACCTGATCCGTCTGTCTGTGTATGACTCAGGTTTGTCTGACTTTGCTTCTGTCCCCATCGCTGCTGCTGTGAGTCTCTGCCTGTATTCCACTGGTGCCACTCACAGCCTGTCTGCTACCAGCTGGTGCCTGTCCACTATCTCCAGTACCAGCCTGCTCCTTCCTCCTGCTTACTGATGTTCATCAGGCATTCCTGTTCCACTGTGGTCCACTGATGGCCTCAGCCTGCTCCTGTAGGCCAACACCCATCAAAAAAAGGAAAGGGGGAGGGGGGGGGGGTAAATTGTTACCCCTACCCAGTTCACTCAATGGCCACCTAGGAATGAACCTCCAACTACATATTAAATGTAGAATCTGACTACGAAACGCCTTACTGCCAAGCATAGCATTCCCATCAAAGGGACCTCAATACCAAAAGTACATACTATCTAGCAATATATTTGCCTGTTAACAGTTACTTATTATGACAGAATGGGCCATAGCTATATTGGTGACAGGTTAAAGCGGAGTTTCGGGCACAAAAAAGATTTTTTTTTTTGTGCCCCTCCACTAGGTATGCCTCACCTGAAAAGGAATTGGATAGTTATTTATTTTTTTTTTTTGTTTACTCACCTTTTTATTGAAGATCGTAAATACTCACCTATGACACCTTCCTCCTCCAGCGCCGAGGCTCACCCCGTCACTTCCTGTCTCGCGATGATTCCTGGGAGCTAAACGTCATAGCTCTAAGGAATCAATGTGCCGCACCGGCCCCGCTCGTCATTTCCGGGCGACGCCGCATTCCCCTGCTAAACAGCTTCTGGGCATGCCCAGAAGCTGTTTAGGAATGCGGCGCCGCACCGGAAGTGACGAGAGGGGCCGGTGCAGTGCATTCTGGGACACGAAGACGCGGAAGAAGACAGAGAAGAGGACCGCGCCGGATTCAGCTGCCCACAACCGAGATGGAAACGCTGTAGAAGAAAATTTCTAAGTAAGTATTTCTTCTTACAGGTAAGTGCGAACCGGGACAGATCAGAGGCTAGCCATTGTGGAATGTGCTAGCCCTGACTGTCCCGGGGGTATGTTAAGAAAAAAATCGTTTCTCTGCCCGGAACTCCGCTTTAATCTACAATGATTTTACCTCATATCAAACACCAAAATCAAGGGCGTAATCCTCCTTATTCCACAATCAGCCAGCAATCTGCAAAATAGCATTGCATATTCAACATCTATATCTCCCCCATAGAAACCCACACACAGCTGCCTGGCATCCCACTACCCAAACATCTCTGACCTGCTGCATGTCCCCTGCATGTTTATCAATCTGCCTCAGCCATGGTGAGTCCGTGGCCCCAGGCCTATGGCCCCCATGGCTCATAATGACATAATCCACATTGACTCTAATGCATTTTACAATAATGACAGAAGTTTATTATTTTTGCTCATCCTTACATAATACAGAAGCACAGAGAATCATGTTATAGTGTATCTTAATTTTACCATCCACCCTTACATAATATCAAATTTAATAAAGGAGGAGTTACTAGGTCAAAGTTGTCATCCATATGCCAAATGTAATTCATTGAACCAAGCCTATTTTTAAAAATGATTAGTCCTTAGCATTTGTTTTCACTTTTTAGGCTAAGAATGTTTTTAGAATGTACAGAAAATACCTTATGAGCTTGCCAGAAATGAAGTATCTTTGTAACTTCTTGAAGGCTTAAATGAAAACACAAATAATCTTGTCGTGATAAACATGGTTCCCTCCAAAGATACAGTGCAGGAGTAAATGTAGCCACCCTATGATAGCAATTGTGTTATTTGCTGGATTACCAGGTGAAAAATAAATGAAAGGAAGTCTTAAAGACTAATGCAGTCATTACCTCCAAGGACTGTCAAGCTACAAAATATTTTAGTTTTTGTGTTTAGATATTCAGTGGGCATGCGCTAGGTACAGTTACATCAAGCAACCAGCTTTCAGTTTAATGTGCTTGGTCAGCTAAGAGATGGCCATTGCTCTTTGCAGTGCTTTACTGTCTGATATATATATATATATATATATGTGTATATATATATATGTATGTAGCACCCTCCTACATAGGTGCCAGGTTATCATCATTGTTGCTCCATCCTGCTTATCAGGGGAGCCTGATCTGTTAATGATACCTGTTACATGTGTCCAGGTGCGAGTCATTTGGTCTGAGGGAGTGTCCCCACTGTATCCAATAGGGGAGCCTGTTGGACAGTGGAGGAAACATGGCCAGTGATAAACGGGCTTCTGTGGAAGTCCCAGTGGGAAGGCACCACTGCAGTGCATCCTGGGACTGACCATCAAAGCCAAGGTCACATGTGACAGGGCATCTTTGGTGGGATGCAGTCCCAGAAGGAGGGTGACAGCTGTCTCTCCTCCTGCTGTCTGAGGAAGGTGGTAACTGGCAGTCAGCCTAGTGGACCTGGTGTGGAGCTGAGCCTAAAGGATCCTGGAAAGCTGACGGTGGAGTTGCGGGCAGAGTCCTCTGGGAAAAACAGTGTCCGTGAGTACCAGGGGGCTTGCCAAGGGGTCCACCTAGGAAAGGGGACAACTCCAGGGAAGTCAGAGGATAAACGGTCAGCTCACACGGTTAAAAAGAGTAAAAGGGGGTGCCAAAGGTGACCTTGAAGAGTAAGGGCAAAAGGAGTACCAAGCGGGGCCCTGAAGAGTGATTCACTGTGTATAGTCTGCTTATCTTATACTTCACTACTGTGGCAAGGTGAAGCAGCGGCCATTCAACATAGCTAGAAGTCATCAAGTTGTGCATAGTTCATCTAGTTGGAGTATCCCACTCATCCCTTCTCCTATCCCAAGTTCTACAATAAACAACAAAAAAACAAATTCCTTAGACTTTTTTCTGACTGAGCCAAGAACCTAACGTACTAAGGATTTGCATGTTGTTGCTATGGGTAACCCACTTCAAGCAGCTCCCAAGGGAGTAGTGCTATATATATATATATATATATATATATATATATATATATATGCTTTACAGACACTCTCTATGAAATTGATTTAATATTTATTGCATTCAATTCTTTGAAATTGTCTTTATAATTGCTTTTTATAGTTTTTATAGTCTGCTTTCCCTCTGCTTATACAGTACATTCAGGCAACCTTAGAATTCCTAATTCTCCAGATTTAACCATTTCTAGCCCTATTCTGAGTCCATAGTATTCTGGATCAGAACTGCCTAGCACAGTAGACCTTATTGTAAGGGTTCCCAAGAGATAAGCCAGCTAATTCTAAAGGATCAAAGGCTGCCTCAATAATGAAAAAGCAAACACAGAGTCATTTAACTGGCTGTCAGTCTTGTTAGATTATTTTATGCATTGCTCGCAGCCTTGCATTACTCTGTTTTCGAATGACATGGCAACTTGTGATTAGATAGTAAATTTACTGTTTGAACAGCACAAGCCTCAAAAAAAAAGCCATCAGGAGCGTAGATCCAATATAGAGCAGCACGCTTGGCTGCCTATGTGAACATCTCTGTACTTAAGCTTTCACCTTGCACACAAAAGGTAAAGTCCTAGGCAGATGGAAAGAATTTAAACCACTATTACTATTTTAAAATTTGGAAAAAAGGTATATTATTTGCACAATATGTCAAGATTAAGTATTCATCTACATGCATCAACCGACAAAAAAGGAGATTTTGTTTTTTAAATTTTTTACATTTCTTAAAATAATGGGTTAGAATTGTTTTAAACACCTGTTTGGAAAATACATATGGTCTCCTGCAACATTGGACTATGTGATGTATAACATTTTAGGAAATGCATGGTTTTTCGATGAAAGACACACTTAGGGCATGGCGAAAGGGCTGTGGTATTGTCCTAAAAATATATTATTTCCCAAGTAACTAGGGCCATAGAGAGACATTATTCAAACATAAACATTGATTGGGGCTGCAACATACAAACAGACAATTACTGAAATCCACATTTATTTTAACACACGACAGCGTCAAACAAAAAATGACACTTTGATTAGAATTTGCATGTATTGACCCATTTGGCTCAATATGTTTATCATACAGTAGATAACTGTGAAGCTAATAGTAGATATCAGGATTCTTTGATGAGATCTTCCTTTTTGGTACTCATTTATACAAGTGTCACATACTAGGCTTCGAGGTGGACCCACTGGGGAAAATTGGTAAAATTGGTACATACAGAATCTGGTACAGCTGTGCATAGTAACCAATCAGCTTCTAGGCTTAAGCCCCAATTCACATCGGGCCGATTTGACATGCGATTTGACATGTCAAATCGCAGGCCAAACCGGAGCCTATTGCCGGCACCGTCCAAATCGGTGCAACGCCGACTTTGCGGTGCTGCACCGATTCCTAAAAGTAGTTTCTGCACTACTTTTGGCGACTTTGGGGGTGATTTCAATAGACATTTGTACATGAACCTGCACAAATGTCTTTAAAATCGCCCCCCAAGTCAGACTAAAATGTGGGTTTGAAATTGTGCGAGTTCAGCTGAACTCGAACAATTTTAAACCTGCCTTCAGAGTGAATGAGGGCTTATTGTCCAAGCTTAATTGAACAAGCTGAAGTTAGAAGCTGAATGGTTACTATGCACAGCTGCACCAGAATCTGAGTGCACCAGTTTTAGTAAATCTCCCCTACTGTGGCTTTAACATATTTACATGGGGACAAGAAAACCAAATTTCAATCAGGGACAGGATGAGGGACAGGGCTGGTGGCAGGCAGCCACAGTCGATAATTGCAAAAGGGTCATTAGGCAGGGTAGCAGGAATTTGGAGCAACAATATAAGGAGCAGAGTACTAGACACAGGATGAAGGAACAAAGTATTGGAAGCTGAAACAGGGGTCAAGAATGCTACAAATCTATTTTCTCAGGCATCTTACTAAAGCTGGGCACTTGATTTTATGGCCTCCTGCTAGTTGGCAACTGTAGCCTAGACAGAAAACTTTGGCTGTATTCCCCCACCTAAAAACCACACATAGAAATAAATGACATGATGTGACTGTGTGGGATATTTAATGAATATCCAGGGTTGTACATCTGTACAGGGCCACTGATAAGCCAGTACAGCTAGCCCACCTGTACCAAGCCTGGGCCCCTTCAGTTCAAAAGGGGGCCCGGGTTCCTGCCGAGCAGAAGGGCCTGCTGTACTGCCTTATTGTGGACACCTCTTGTCGCACCCCCCTACAGCGATGCCTGCTCTCCTTCTACTGCTGCACAGCAGGGGGATTGATTCTAGTGTATGTGACCCAAACCCATTTACACCACCCTTCTGCCCCTGTGTGCCCTTTCCTCTCACAATGCTGGGGCACACATGGGGAACACACGGCGGTCATTTCAGGATGGAGACCTCATTCACACACAGAACTTTATGTATTAACTCAATACAGTTTTATCTTTTAGATTTAGCTGGAATTTTGTTGTGTTTGTGTCCACTAATAATGATTTTCATTAAATAATGATTTTCATTTTTAATGAAAACTTAGTTTGATATTTTTGGTGGGGAAGAGGGGCCCTGTTCGGTAAGCTGTGCGTGGCCCTGTGAATGCTAACAGCAGCCCTGCATTAGTATGCATGCTTATGCAAGTACTGGTGCATATCCTTGTACGATCGCATCCTGTAATTGATTTCTATTGATGGCTGTATGCAGCAGCTGAGGTTCCCAAGTGCCAAAGTATGACTAAATTTTACATCATACAGCTCCAGGTGCCCACCTGAATGAGGTCTATAGCATTTAGGGAAATTGTCAACAAGTGCACTTAGGAAGTCTCAATCTAAAAGTGTTAACTAAAACCACGAGAAGGGGCTCATGCAATGCATGCCTGTGAAACACTCAAGATATAAGCCTAGGAAACTGCAAAGAAAGACAAAGTCCAGGAGAGACTGTAGGATTTGAGTAAGTACAAACAGAAGCAATGACACTGAGGTTTCAAACAGAATTGAAGTGTGTGTGTGTGTGCGGGGGGGGGGGGGGGGTGGATGGATTGGTAGAGTTGGACTGAACATCCCCTGGTTCCGTTGGCGCCAGAACTCTGGAACATCGCAAAAAATCAGACCAGAACCCTATTAAAGTCTATAAGACACGAACTTGAAAAATCAAAAGTGCCCATTTTGAAGGCTTATATACAAGTTATTGGCCATAAAAAGTGTATGGGGGCCCAGGTATTGTCCTGAGGGACATGTATGAATGCAAACATTTTGCTTAAAGTGAAACAATAAAGTAAGGATAAAATCCTTTAAATGTATTGCCTGGGGGGTCCCCTTAGTCTGCCTGTAAAGTGACGCATCTCAACCATGTATAGAACCTGCTGCAGCAAAACTGACATTCATAAAGAAAAAAATGACATTTAAATTGCCGGCAATGAAATACCATTGTTGGCAATACAGAACTGTTTTTTTTATTTTTATTTTGCCACAGAGTTCCCCTTAAAATCCATACCAGACCCAAAGGGCCTACATTTTTGTATTGCCGACAGTGGTATTATATTGCCTGCAATTTAAATGTTATTGTTTTTTCTTTATAAATGTCAGTTTTGATGCAGCAGGTTCTATACATGGTACAGATGCGCCATTTTACAGGCAGACTCCACCCCAAAATCCATGCCAGACCCTTATCTGAGCATGCACTCTGGCAGGTCAGGAAAGGGGGGGGACACTCAACATGTCAGGCCACATGCCCTCAACATGGAGGGATGCTTTGGGGCGGTTGGGCTCTGCCCCCCCCCCACTCCAAAGCACTTTGTCCCCATGTTGATGGGGACAAGGACCTCTTCCTGACAACCCTGGGCTGTACTTGTGGGGGTCAGCGGGCAGGGGGCTTATCAGAATCTGGAAGCCCCCTTTAACAAGGGGGCCCCCAGATTTTGCCCCCATGTAAATAAATATGGGGTACATAGTACCCCTACCCATTTACCAACAAAGTGTCAAAAAGAAATAAAAACACACACACAGTTTTTGACATTTACTTTATTAAAAAAAACAAAACAATCTCCCCCATGTAGATCCATCATCAATCACGTTGCCACCGCCAGACCCAAAAAAAAGAGAACACACTCCGCCCACGATGAAGGGTAACCGCCGACTAGTTGCTCCACCGTTTGACAGTTCTGAAATAGGTAAGGGGTGGGGACACCTGGTGATGTCAGCTGGTGACACTGCCCCCATGTGACATCACCAACCGGTCTATGCTGGTTCAGTAATGGGTTGCCAGATGGCCCCGCCCCTTACCTATATAAAAACTGTCAAATGGCAGAGCAAATAGTCAGTGGTTAGCCTTTCTCGCAGCAAGCATTGTGATTAAGGGTAAGTACTTGCAATAATGTGCAAGTATACCAAACACATTATACCACACGCGCTTCTGAGTTTGTCCTGTTCTTGTTATGCTCCATAGCTGCTTGTGTCATCTTCACTGAAGCTTTTCCCACTAATGGATATTTTATTGTATTGATATATTATCGTTGATGGAGAACCTGTGACTAGGCAACTTGCACAGACGTGTGATTGAATTGTATCATCCCGCACTAGGCTTAACTCTTTGGCAGTGAAGAACCTATGGTGGAGAGGTACTATCAGCTGCAGGATGCTCTACCAGTGTAAACAGAATGGGTGAAAGGTCTATTAGATAAGCGATGCCTATTCCCACATTACTGATTGGTTCTTGCAAATCCACTCATTGTGTTGTCTGCCTCTCTGCTGAAGTACCCACATAGCAGTAATGTGTGAGGCCTCTGCAGACCCCGTTTGCAGAGCAAAGGGAAGCTATCCCAGATTGCTCAGCTCTTATGTGTCACATGACATAGAGGTAAAGGGAAGCCTGGAAGGGGTCTGATAAGTTATTTTGCATAGATGAGGGAGGAAGATTTTTGCTGGGAGAGATTTTTGCTGGTGGGAGGGTGGGGACATTTTTCAATGTGGGATGTCTGAACTAGTAATGGCTAAGTTGCCTGCATTTTGCCATTAATGTTTGCGTTTGCTACCCCCATATCTAATTTGCCCATTTTTTGCATGCATATTGTCATTGTCATTTGCCCTTTAGTTGCCCACATTTTGTCACACTTGCCTGTTTGTTGCTGGAATATTTTATAGGATTACCCATTTTACCCCTTGAGTTGTCAGGACTGTCTTTTTGCCTACATATTGTAAAAACAATATAACTTCAATGTAATAATCTGTCAATATCAAACTGCCCTGCTATTATACCCATTTTTTACCATGCCACCTTTTGTGGAGCTATTTAAGTAAATCTAAAGGTAACGCTTTAATTTTAATTTTGAATAGAGTAGGCCAGGTTTCTTTTGCTATCTGTGTCTCCTTGAGGAGATGCTCCTTTACTTCCTTTCTCATAGTCAAAACAGAAAATAAGATGAAATACCTCCAAAGTGAGTGTTGTCACCAGAACTAGATTTCCCCTTTATTACTGTTTTGGGGACAACCCAAAATTTGGGTACTATTTTGACTTTCAGTGATAAAAGTAAACTTGGCAAATAAAAAATAAACTAATAAAATGTGGTAAATATGCTTTTAGGTGAATATTACAGAAGGTGCTGGCAATTAAATTGTAATACCCAGTGTAGAAAAAAAAAAAAAAAACAGTGCAGCACTAAAGTAAAGGAAAAAGAAAAAAAAACTACAAACCAAAGTGAGAAAAGAACATATAATACAACTATTCAAGAATAAAGTCCATGATATAAGTACTAGCAAATCATAAGACCTCCAGAACATGATACAGCATAACACACTTCACTACTTACCAGAAATTATTGACTAATAATGAGTGTTCAAAATTTCGTGAAGTTAAATTAAGTGTAGAGCTATCCGCTTAGGAGCTACTGAGTATAATGGGACCCTTGTTCATTGGGTGAGGCACGACCCCTTCTGACACCATCGTAAAACTGTAAAATGTCACTTGTGATATCATGCGAAGGATAACCACACCCCTTTTGATGAAGGAAATGTTTAGTTTATGTAAGAATTAGATAGACAGTAATATCAGCACAAAATTACTGTCTGATTGTACACAGAGAGTAACAGATAATAAAGTAAGCCACAGAATAAATAACAGTGCCACTTTAAATAGACTCAATTTGTCCTGCAGAGAGAGAGAGAGAGTTTAAATTTAGCCCTCCAACTGAGAGAATTTTCCCTAAATGAGCCAAAGAAGAGGACAAGGAATGTTAGACAAACTCGCTTGTGGACTCCCAGAAACCAGAGCCAATGGAGGGTTTTGGTGAGCAAAATATCCCATATTGAACCTATCATAGAGTGTGGGAGGATTTTTTCCACTGGCTTGTTAGAGCTCTTTATCTTGGTGCACGATGAAGGTGTAGTCCCCTTTAATGAGAGATGAAATTCCCTAAAGATGGTAGCAAAGCAAGCAGAGTTCCCTTTTTATGAATGCAAAAAGTTGGGAATTTACTTTAAAAGATGCCATAATGGTTTTTCAAGTCCCTTTTGCTCACTCACGTGGAATATGTAATTCTATTCCAGCTTATCTAAATGTAAAAGTCCTGCCTGCAGCATACAAGTGCTAACATTCTTAGCATGGTTATACTAGTTCCTGTGCCAACTGAACTACAGAGCACTGCCTACTTGTGGCCATTTTGTAATCTGCAATCAGTAACCATGCAGTGTGTTACATAAGCAATCCATGTAGACCTCCAGAGGGATAATTCCACATTATGATCTCTCATAAAAATTCAGGAACCAAGAAATTCATAGGAAAAGCAAAATATCTCACATAGTGTAATATGTACAACAACCACTCCGTATGAAATAAAAATAAAAATGCTCACTCACATGTGAACAAACAATTGTGATGATACACACACTATCAAAGTAACACCACAATGTGTGTTTAAAATATAGTCCACCCTGTGAGAAGGAATTTGTACCAAAAGGATCATCTTCAGCAAGGAACAGCATCCAAAAAGAGCAGCAAATCCCCTTACTTGAAGTGATGTGACCACCCACATATAGACGTGTGGATCGGCATCCATCCGTCCCGAGGGTAGAAATGTTATGCTGATTTCACGCCTGCTCTGACCAATTATCTGTGGATGGTCACATTGCTTCTCACTTAGGTTGTGCCTTTAGTTATACTTTAAATCCTTGATTTGTAATATTTATCCATCTATTTTTTTATTGGCATGATAACGTATAGAACGTTCGGATTAAAAAAACAAAACACCTGTCTCTATGTTCTGTTATCAATGTTCAATATCATGATTGATAATACAATTAAACTGATGTATAGAGGATGGGGAGTGGTTTTAACCACTTACGCCCCAGCCCTATTTCGGACACTTTTTGTTTACAAGTTTAAATCAGTATTTTTTCCTAGAAAACTACTTAGAATCCCCAAACATTATATATATTTTTTTAGCAAAGACTCTGGAGAATAAAATGTCGGTCATTGTAATATTTTTTATCACGCGGTATTTGCGCAGCGGTCTTTAAAGCGCCATTTTTTTGGAAAATTTTTGAAAAATCACATTTCACTAATTTTAAAAAATACTAAACAGTAAAGTTAGCCCATTTTTTTTGTATATTGTGAAAGAACATGTCACGCCGAGTAAATAGATACCCAACATGTTACGGTTTAAAATTGCGCCCCCCCGTGGGATCGCGACAAACTACGGTCAATAGAGATCTCAATCTGCGACGCTTTAAATTTATTTAACGGTTACCAGTTTTGAGTTAGAGTGTAGCTCTTTTTTTTAAATTATTGCTCACGCTCTGGCGATCGCGGCGATACCTCACATGTGTGGTTTGAACAGCGATTTCATTTGCGGCTCGACTTCCGTATACGTTTTTTTTTGTGCGCGAGCGAACGGTGACGGGGGCGGCTAAATTTTTTTTTTTTTTCCCATTTATTTTATTTATTTTTTTAACTTTATTAAAGTTTTAAAAAAAAAAAAAATCTGATCACTTTTATTGCTGTCACAAGCAATGTAAACATCCCTTGTGACACCAATATGTAGTGACAGGTACACTTTATGGAGGGATCGAGGGTCTAAAAGACCCTAGACCCCTCCACTACACTTCCCTGTATGCAAAACGCCGAAAACGGCATTTTTGCATACAGCCGTTTTTCAAATTTGCCGCCTTTTTGCAGCACAGTAACCCGGAAGTGACGTCATGGACGCCACCTCCGGGTTACGTCATCGGAGACCCGATCGATGCCGTTTCCGGCATTCATCGGGACTCCATCCAGCCGGCGGACGTGCCGGCTGGGTGCTCGGGGCTCCCGGTGGAACGGGAGCCCCGGGCAAAGCCACGGAAGGCGGCGGGAGGGGGGGGACGTCCCCTCCCGCCCCCCCGGGTACCGATCGAGCGGCTCCCGAGCCGCATCGGTCGGTACCGACGGAAAGCCAACCGTCGGCTCTAAACCACGGTACCGGGATGGTGCCTCTAGCTAGAGGCATCATCCCGGTACACTACCGCAAAGTTTACCGACGTAGACCTACGTTAGTATGCGGTAAGTGGTTAAAAAATGTCTGGCATGACAAATATGCTAATTATGCCACTACAAAAAATGTTTTAGCCAACGCACATTTTTTGAGGAAAACGTTTCAAATTAGGATTCATTGGGTTACACTCAGCCAGTGAGGTTGGAGGCTGAGCGGACCAAGGCTCTTGTGCACATCACTGGATTGAGATGGGGCACAGGTAAGTTTTTGTTTTTTTTTTTGTTTGTTTTTTTGGGGGGGGGTGAGGGGTAGGCTGGGGGTGCTGCTGCACACAGAAGATTTATTCTATGCAAGGTAAAAAGCCTTGAGCCAAAAAAACTTTTGTGTTATATTTTCATGCGCTCTTTAGAGCAAATGTATGTAAACTACCTTTTTCTTACTCTTTAATAAACTATTTTGATGGGAAAAAAAAAAAGCCTTGAGCCTATACGACCACTTTAACAGATTTTGCTCATTTACTGCTATCACTGCCTTTTGATGCTTTATAACTGTTCTTCCCATTTCCTGTTTTTGGGTTTGTTACAATTTTTATACACATTCCATCCTCCTTCCCTTTTACTATTCTTTACATTCCCTTTCTACAACTTCTTCTAGTTATATTTTCTTAAAATGTATGTCAAACGATAAAATAATATACCATACATTTATGCAATACATGCACATTTTACCATGTTTTGGTTTACTTTAAAAACCCTCAAGTAAAGAAAGTTTTCTGTTGATCTACCCTAAATGCACTTAGCTCTTAATTTCCTATTGTGGGCTGACATTTTTGTGGACTGAGTGGTGTCAATCCTGCTCAGTTTTCTTTTGGTAAACTATTCAACCATTACATCTCCAAAGCATAGACTCTAGTAGAGTTATTAAAGTCCTAAGATAAGAACTAGAAGGAATAAATATGCTCTTTAACCTCTTCCAGGCTGCCTACCACATAAAAAACTGCGGCAGGGGGCCCAGCTGTGCAAAATCACATACCTGTACGGGATTTCGTGCACGAGGTCTGGGGCATGCATGTCGCTAGCAACCTGCTTCGTTTAGATACAGCGGGAGCCAATCACCCGATCCATGGCCGCGATGGCCACCGGCCACCTACAATCATTCTTTGGTGAGGCAGAATGGTGGTTGGCGGTTTGGCAGTTGTAAACAAGGCAAACCGCCATTATGTGAGGGAGGAAAATGGAGATCTTGTTTTTCTACCAAACAGAAACACGGATCTCTGTTTTCCTCCACTCACAGCATTCCCCCCACAGTTAGAAAGCATACTTAACCCTTTGATTGCCCCTGATGTTAACCCCTTTCCTGCCAGTGTCATTTATACAGTGACAGTTCATTTTTTTAGCACTGTATTGGTGTCACTGGTCCCCAAAAAGTGTCACTTCGTGTCAGATTTGTCCACCGCAATGTCAAAGTCCCACTAAAAATTGCTGATCACCGCCATTACTAGTAGAAACAACTAAAAAAATAAAAAGTCCATTCATTTATCCCATAGTTTGTAGATGCTATAACTTTTTTCCCGTTAAAAATCGCTGATCGCCACCATTACTAGTAAAAAAATAAATAAATAAATTTTAAAAAATAAATAAATAAAAATGACACAAATCTTTCCCCTAGTTTGTAGACGCGATAACTTTTGCGCAAACCAATCAGTATACTCTTATTGGAATTTTTCTTACCAAAACTTGTAGCAGAATTGCTCAAAATTGATGAAGAAATTAGATGTTTTATAGCAGAAAGTAAAAAAATATTGTGTTTTTTTTTCAAAATTGTTGGCCTTTTTTTTTGTTAATAGCGAAAAAAAATAAAAAACGCAGAGGTGATCAAATACCACCATAAGAAAGCTCTATTTGTGGAAAAAAAATTACATTTTATTTGAGTAAAGTGTCGTAGGACCGCACAATTGTCAGTTAAATCAGCCCAGTGCAGTATTGCAAAAAATGGCCTGGTTATGAAGGGGGTAAAACCTTCTCAGGCTGAAGTGGTTAAGATAACACAAGCAGTAAATATGCACACAACAGAAAAATGTGTTTTCTTTCATATTCATTTAACTATTTAATTTTGTCATATTTGCTTTGTTAGAATTATTCATTTTCGGAACTTGTTTGCTATATATTTGGATTTGTTTTGTATATTTGTTGTTTCAAACCAATTTATATTTCAGAAGTTATTTCGGAAGATTGACTATATTAATTTTAATGTGTTATTTTGGATGATTATTCACTCTGTTTGGGATAGAGGTGGATTCATCAGAATCTTTTAATCTCTGAATCTAGCATAATAAATAAACCAAATTAATTTTGGATTTATTCGTTATCTTATGATTCAGAGATTCTGAAGGATCCACCTTCATCCAACCCAAGCACAATAGGAGGGAATCATCATCAAATTTCACTTGTATACCTTACTGTAGTTATTGCAAAATGTTTCCATTTCATATGTAGAATATTGAAAACTGTTATTGCAACATAAAAGTGAAATGGGTCCAAAAAAATTCCGAACATTCGTTATGTTATTTCAAACGCTTTAAACAATAAGGATAAAACTATTATCTGAATAAAACAAATGAATACAAATGAATTCATTGTTTTGTTATAATTTATTTTGAATTTATTGAGATTCATTACTATCCGAATCTCCGAATAAGGAAAATTTTGTCCAAATTTCCATTTATAACAAAACAAATCCCACATGTCTAACAGACAGTAGGCATAGGACAGCTCTTAATATTTCACAAGAACAGCCTTTTTTCTTTACTTATCAAACAGATAAAGCAACCTGCTTTCAACTGTATATTTAACAGGTCAAAGAGGAGAAAAGAGAAGATCATTGTTAGGGGTTTACAAACACTACAAGGCCTGATAGATTCTTCCATCCTGACCTCTTGGTTGTGTTTTACAGAGCAATTACCTTATCTGTGTACATAGTAGGCTTGCTTTTTGTATGGTTCAATAAAGTATACAAGCAGCAATGACAGTTATTTCCTGGTAAACTAGACACAGCTTTGGTACTTTTGATGAAGTATAAGCAAGATCTTGTGGTCATGGCACAGTTGGACATCTTCTAATGTAGAAAGAACCTGTAACTTCCCATTGGTGCCGATACAAGGTGGATGCTGGTCATTACTCATTACCAGGGTTGAACGAACCCGGACTGTATTGTTCGGGATCGTACCGGACTTTTGGGTATTCGGTACCCGGACACGGACCTGAACATTTCACTGTATGTTCGGGATACTATCCGTTGTTCGGTATGTTTTGGCGCGGTTTTAATGGCGCAGTTTCAACAGGTGCAAGGCAGCCAATCAGCAAGCGTTTAACTAGTGTGCCCTTAGAAGCCATCACAGCCATGCCTACTAATGGCATGGCTGTGATTGGCCAGTGCAGCATGTGACCCAGACTCTATATAAGCTGGAGTCACATAGCGCCGCGCGTCACTCTGCTATAACTATACTAGGGAGAGGTTCCTGATGCTGCTGAGGGAGAGATAGGAGATTATTGTAGGGTCAGGCTGGAGATTGCTTTGAGGGAAAGAATAGGAAAAATCTTTTTTAATCAGATAGCGATATGCAATTATTGTATTGTGTGGGGGTGCCGTGCACGATCTTTATGCCCTGACCTGAGCCCAGTGAGGAGTAGGAGGGAGAAAAACATTTTTTTATCAGTCTGTTAGGTGGGCGGCGTGCGGTGTGTAGCGGCCATTTAATGCAAGCTCAGTGCATATGTGTCTGCTTAATCTGCATTTAAAAAAGAAAAAACTTTTTTCCTTCATGTTTTACTGAGACATACATTGTTTAGACAGACACTGCTTTTTCGAATCTTCTCTTCAAAAAGCACCAATGTAAGGGAAAATATTATTATTTTTCAGTATTTAGGGAGAAAGAAAATATTTTTCAGTTTTTCATTCAAATGGGTTTTTTTGTAATCAATAGCAGAATAGAACAACAGTATCCAACCTGTTAGGCATGCGGCGTGTAACGGCCATTTAATGCAAGCTCAGTGCATATGTGTCTGCTTAATCTGCATGTAAAAAAGAAAAAACTTTTTTCCTTCATATTTTACTTTGACATACATTGTTTAGACAGACACTGCTTTTTCTAATCTGCTCTTCAATAAGCACCAATGTAAGGGAAAAATGATTATTTTTCAGTATTTAGGGGGAAAAAAAATATTTTTCAGTTTTTCATTCATACTTTACTGTGACACTGTCATACAGCGTTTAGACACTGCTGTTCAAATCTGCTCTTCAAAAATCACCAATTAAAGGGAAAAAATTTTCATTCATACGTTACAGTGAGATACACTCATTGGATACTGTTGTTGTATTCGGGTTATCAATAAAAACCCATTTAGGGGGAAAAATGTAATTGCGGCCTAGTCTGCATATGTTACAGTGAGCTATACCCATTGGATACTATTGTTGTAATCCGCTTATCAATGAAAAACCTATTTCGGGGAAAAAAATTAAATTGCGGCCTAGTCTGCATATGTTACTGTGAGATACACCCTTTGGATACTGTTGTATTCCGCTTATCAATAAAAACCCATTTAGGGGGAAAAATGTAATTGCGGCCTAGTCTGTATCTGTACGTGTGAGATACACCCTTTAGATACTGTTGTTCTATTCCGCTATTCAATAAACACCCATTTAGGGAAAAAAAATTAAATTGCGGCCTAGTCTGCATATGTTACTATGAGATACACCCTTTGGATACTGTTGTTCTATTCCGCTAGTCAATAAAAACCCAGAAAACAAAAATCTAAAGACAAAGGTAAGGGTTTCAAGGCTAAATTGGGAGAAGGAAGACCAGAGAACCAAACGTTAAAATGAAATCATTTATTGATATATCTTAAAAGAAGGTATATATACAATGAGGGATGTATAATGAGAACCATAAAACATCCCTCATATATTGGACAATGTTAAAAACAACAGCACAGAAATATATCCCTGTTAAGGGAGCAATACATGCTTCAAGCTGATGTTGATGCAAGAAGTCTGTGATGATATTCGGTTTGTGGGTCCCAATGAGCCAACGTGTTTCGCATCAGGCTTCGTCAGGGCCAGAGAGACCCAGCAATACCGATATTTCTGCAGTGTACAATTGTAACAAGAAAAAAGCATTAAGTAATACATCATAGTATAATAGCAGTATATTGATATTGTCATCATTACATGAAGATATGTGGAAAACAAACCTTGACAGAGCCCCCTGTAGGTGTCCCCAAATTACTGACCTTGCTGTATATGGAGGTTTAGATGACCAGTAGGGAGAATCACAGTCCCTATGATCAGGTGTACAAATACAAATGTTGAGCTTTGTCTATAATGCTCTCCTAAATGGACAATATGGAACCCCCGTCTTGTGGTGACAATCAAACAATCCTGTCCTCTGTAGGGATTTATTTCCTCTTCCTGGTTCACAGAGCCAGGGGAAGCGTGATAACCAGGCTGTGGACAATAGTATATTCATCAAAAGAATGTTGATGGGGAGGGAATTATTTGTATTTAGTAATAAAAACCCATTTAGGGAAAAAAAAAAAAAAATTGTGGCCTAGTCTTCATATGTTACAGCTCAACAAGGCACACATGTCTCGCATGGAGGTCCAGTTATTGGTGGTGAAGTGGTGCTGTTCCGTAGAGCGACTCACGTGTGCGTGCTGCAGCTGAAATTCCACTATGGCCTGCTGCTGCTCGCACAGTCTGGCCAGCATGTGCAAGGTGGAGTTCCACCTTGTGGGCACGTCACATATGAGGCGGTGAGCGGGAAGGCCGAAGTTACGCTGCAGCGCTGACAAGCAAGCAGCAGCAGGGTGAGAACGCCGAAAGTGCGCACAGACGGCCCACACTTTCTGCAGTAGCTCTGACATATCGGGGTAATTTCTAAGGAACCTCTGCACCACCAAATTCAGCACATGCGCCAGGCAAGGGATGTGTGTCAAACTGGCTCGGCCCAGAGCTGCTACGAGATTTCTCACATTATCGCTCACCACCAGGCCGGGCTTGAGGCTCACTGGCAGCAACCACTCATCAGTCTGCTGTTGAATGCCCATCCACAACCCCTGCATGGTGTGTGGTTTTTCCCCCAAACAGGCAAGTTTTAAAACTGCCTGCTGTCGTTTACCCCTGGCTGTGCTGAAGTTGGTGGTGAAGGTGTTACGCTGACCGGATAAGGAGGCTGTAGAGGATGAGGAAGCGGAGTAGGAGGAGTTAGGAACAGGAGGCAAACTGAAGCACACTGCAATCCTCGGTGGTGGAAGGACATGCGCCAAACTGCTATCCGCCTCAGGCCCATCCGCCACTGCATTTACCCAGTGTGCTGTTAGGGAAATATAGCGTCCCTGACTGTGCTTACTGGTTCACGTATCCGTAGTTAGGTGGACCTTGCCACAGATGGCGTTGCGCAGTGCACACCTGATTTTGTCACCCACTTGGTTGTGCAGGGAAGGGATGGCTTGCCTGGAAAAATAGTGGCGGCTGGGCACGACGTACTGTGGGACAGCCACCACCATAAGGCTTTTAAAACTCTGTGTCTCCACCAGACGGAATGACAGCATTTCAAAGGCCAGGAATTTTGATATGCTGGCATTCAGGGCCAGGGATCGCGGGTGGGAGGGGGGGTACTTCCTCTTCCGCTCCAGTGTTTGGGAGATAGAAAGCTGAACGCTTCCACGGGACATTGTGGAGATGGTTGTTGGTGACCCAGGTGGTGGTGTTGCTGGCAGATCCTCTGTTTGCGGGGTGGCAGGTGCAGGTCTCACTACAGAGGTGGATGAAGAGGCCGAGACTGCAGCAGAAGAGGAAGCAGGAGGAGCCAGAGACCTTTCTCGGTTTTGAAGGTGTCTACTCCACTGCAGCTCGTGCTTTGCACTTAGATGCCTGATCATGCAGGTTGTGCTCAGGTTGAGAAGGTTTATGCCTTGCTTCAGGCTCTTATTGCACAGCGTGCAAACCACTCTTGTCCTGTCATCATCACATTGTCTGAAGAAATGCCACGCTAGAGAACTCCTTTGAGCTGGCTTTGGTGTGCTCGGTCCCTTGCTGCGTTGGGCATTAGCAGGCGTAGTGTCTAGGGCACGGCTGCTCCGCTTTTTCACCCTGCTCCCTCTTCTGCTGTGCTGGTGGCTCTGTGCGACCACCTCCTCTTCCTCCAAACTACTCGGGTCACCTGCATGACGTTCATTCCATGTGAGGTCGAGGACCTCATCATCCTCCACATCATCTTCCACCCAGTCTTCACCCCTGCCCTCCTTGTCGGTCTCCACAATTCGGAATTCCGCAGCAGTTGGTACCTGTGTTTCGTCATCATCCGAGACATGCTGCGATGGTCCTCCCATGTACTCATCTTGAGACATAAGTGGTTGGGCATCGGTGAACTCAATCTCTTCCACTTCTGGGGCAGGGCTAGGTGGATGGCCCTGGGAAACCATGCTAACAGAGTCAAAAAGAATAAGAGACTGTTGCATGACTTGGGGCTCAGACTGCTTGGCTGATTTGCAAGGGGGTGAGGTGAAAGATTGATGGGCATCGGCTGCAGGTGCCAACTCTGACCTTTCAGCAGAAGACTGGGTGGGAGACAATGTGAAGGAACTGGAGGCACTGTCAGCAACCCAATTTATTATCGCCTGTACTTGTTCTGGCCTCAACATTTGTAGAGGCCCATTAGTTCATTAAAATGAACCAGGCATGGATCCCACAGGACTTGTCCGTACCTTGTGCAGAATAGACATGTATACCGGCCTTACTCAGCCACTGTTGTATTTGATTTTTCTAACTCTTTTGGGGTGTACCCTAATTTAAAAAGAAATAAAATTAAACACAAAAACCAGTGTTGGCTACCTCGTCCTCCTCCACCGCCGCTTCCACCTCCACCGCCATATCCACCGCCACTTCAACCTCCTACTCCATATGGGCCTCGTCCTCCTCCTACATCATTCAAGATTATTATTTTTTATTTTTCATTTTTTTTATGTTATTTTTAGTTATTTCCCTATTCACATTTGTTTGCAGAGCACTTGGCATGCTCTTAAGATGCTTTTGCTGCCATTTGAAGCCCTCTAGCCCTTTCCATGTTTGTTTTAGAGCCATTTTAGTGCTCAAAAGTTCGGGTCACCATTGACTTCAATGGGGTTCAGGATCGGGGTAAAGTTCGGGTTAAGTCCGGGTCACGAATCCAGATTTTTTTTTTCAAGTTCGGCCGGACCCGCCATTTGCGATCTCCCCCCGCTGACAGAGAAGGACAGACGGTTGATGTAAACACAGCCATCTGTCATTCTTCCTGAAGTGATCTGAAGTGAGACTATGTGATTCTGCTATATCACATGTCTCTGTGCGATCCGATTCTGTGCGAACTTGCAGATCGCACTGCGATATGCAATCTCAACTGGGGGTGTTGTTAACTTTTAATTGACACCCCCTGCATATCGCATATGGCCGTGTGAACTGCCAGGGGTGCGGATGCGATGCGGGAACAAGCTGCATATTCGCAGCATTCCTGCATCGCAGAAGTGTGAACCGGGACTTAAAAATGTCAGTTAGGGGTCCAATCTGTCTGACGCAATGTCGCAGTCCTGCAAAAAATCGCAGGTCGTGGCCATTACTAGTAAAAAAAAAAAAAACAATAAAAATGAAATAAATCTTTCCCGTAGTTAGTAAACACAATAACTTTTGCGCAAACCAATCAAAATATGCTTATTCCTTTTTTTTTTTTACAAAAATATTTAGCAGAAAACAAATTGGTCTAAAATGTTAAAAACATTTTTTTATAAAAGAATGTGAAAAAATATTGTTATTTTTTTCAAAATTGTCGCTCTTTTTTTGTTTATAGCGCAAAAAATAAAAATCACACAGGTGATCAAATACCACCAAAAGAAAGCTCTATTTGTGGGAAAAAAGGGACGTCAATTTCATTTGGGTACAGTGTTGCACGACCGCGCAATTGTCTGTTAAAATCACGCAGTGCCGAATCACAAAATAGGGCCTGGACATTGAGCAGCCAAATCCTCCGGGGCTAAAGTGGTTAAACTGAACTCAAATTCAAACTGAATGCACCTGAAAGCAAGCTTCAATTGCCCATTGACACAAGTCCAAAGACCGTTGACATAACCCCTTAAGCCTAGTACACACGCAACGAATTTCCGCCGACCGGTCGTCCATCTTTTGTCCAGAGTGGTGTCTGTTGGTTGGAATGTGCCTAGACTGCACACAAATTTTCCCGCATGACAAAATTCTCCTTCAGAAGTGATGTCATGTGTTGGATTGCTTTCTTTGTGTTCTTTCTAAGATTTTCTCTGTCCCAATCTGTACTAACTGCACGAAAATCGGACGTGTTTTGACAGGGGACAAAAATTTTATAGCCTGCACACCAGATTTTTTTCGGCCGAAAAGTCGGAGTCGGTTGTCAGAAGCATCATGCTAACAATCCGAAAATCAGCATATCGGACGAAAATTCCCGGCCAAATTTCGACTCGTGTGTACGGGCCTTTAGGGTGCACAGAGATGGACATATCATTCAGATCCTTATAGCTTGAGCATTCTTTCAACTTCAAGATTTCCTGTAGTAAGAGAAAAAATGATTGTGTGAAATAAAACAGCTGAAGTGCTTGCTATAACTTTAATTTAGCTGTTGTAAGCAGTGTTCATCTCATCTGTCATATCACATATCAGTATATGCATTCATATAAGATCGTTTTGATCGGCGGCACTAAACTATGATGGTTTGGATATATAAAAAAGTTAAACTCAAAGCATGTTCTTGAACACACAGAATGAATGTTGTCAGCTCTTTCATCTTCATCACAAAAGAAAATACAGAAAACATGAATTAGATGTCGACAAGAACAAATTTTAGGTTAAGTGAAGCTTTGATTACTAAAGAATATGTAGTTATTTGGGTAGAGCGCCTATTTTTAAAATAATTTACATAAATGATTGTAAATAAATCACGGCTAAATTTGTTTTTATGTAAAAAATAATAAAACCGCACATTTCATTCTCCACGAGATTAAGCATTTTCATTTACACCTTATAAATATCCTATAAAGGGACATCTTGAGCTTTATTATATCAGCTGTGCCTATTTTATCATATTGCTTACTTTGACCATGACTATAAACAGAGACCAATTATACAAATTTTCCAGCTGGGTAGCTGACTCGTGTAATTTGATGAAATGTTATTACGGGTTTAAAATGATATCGACCAAACACTTTACATGGTGACATCTTTGTCAGAATAGTTGACATAAGGATCTTTAGGTAAACCTCCAAGAAGGAAGCAAGAGACATTTTTTTCTCTAATCTGTCAGTTGGTCTCTTATCAAACGTCATGGAAAAAAAAAAATAATATATATTTTTTTTAATTGCCTTAATATGATCTCCACTGGAAATGGAAGTAAACCAATTTGGAAAGGACCATGTCTATAAAGCAGGGGATTTTTACAATGACTGTACATTCTCAGAATTTTTAAAGCTACATAGTTTAATAAGAAGGAAAAAAAAGACAGATTTTCAACTTCAGGCTAATCACAGCCCCTGCACTTTTGGTCCAGAGAAAAACAAAACAATACCCCAGGGCATTTTTGTCAAATAGAAGGAAAATAAATATTCCTTTTTTCTCAGACTTTTGTCCCCCAGTGATTCTATCAGTAACACAAATGTGCAAATGAAGTGGTGCTGCTCTGCTAGTATTTCTGTGCAATAAATATGTGATCTATTAAATGAATACAACATGTGTGGTTTGTATATGTGCACATAAACGCATAAACAATTTTAGTGATTATAACATGAAAACTACCATAAACATAATTCTTGCAATAAGTGAATATTCGTTCATGTTTCTCTACATGTTCAAAAAATGTTGAATAATTCTTCAAAAAAGTAAATAAAAATAAACAATGTATAGATGAAGTCTCTTGTGTCCTTTCTTTGCTCGTCACCTCTGGTGCTCAAAAAGAATTTCTGTATTTGATAATCAGTACCTCTCAGTCACCTCTTGCTTTCGGAACCCTCACCTCCTTTTTACTGATCCCCTGAGGAAGTCACATGACGGCGATGTAAAGTATAGGGCATGAACATAGGCACACGAGAGACCGAAAGTGACTTAAGCAGATATGTTTGTCCAGTTCTCCTGGTTTTATACTTGAAAAAAGTTGTTTTTTTGCAAGTGCAGTAACTTTAGCTCAATAAATTAAGAGTTTTATACAATGTCACACTATGGGAGGCTTTTTTCATAAGTTTCCATACCTTGGGGGAGACTCGTCCCGGAACATAGAGGCAGGACCACCATTGGGGGACAGCTAATACAAATGTAGGTGGCCCGGGCATCCTGAGGGGCCTGGCTGCCTGTGCCCTAACAATGGCTGGAGCCCCCCAAGCCTGCTTTTGGCTGCTGTGCGGATTTATTTTCTAGGTTGGGCCTGGCCCATTCAGCAGGGAAGAAAGGGTGGTGGGCATAGGTAGAGAGGATACTGGGCGCTGCAATCTGCAGGCTGTAGCAATTTAAAAAAACTTACTCCAGCCAAGCAGACTGTTTATTCACTTTTGGGTTCCACCATGCCTGTGTAGAAATCTCCTGTGCTAGACAAGTACATGACGGTCCCAGCCTGCCCTGTGGATTGCTATAAAAGAGGCCAGGACTGTCATGCACTTGTCTTGCATAGGAGATTACTACATTGGCACCGCGGCACCCAAAAGTGATGGAACAGTCCACTTGGCTGTTGAAACTTGTTTTTTTTTTAAATTGCTACAGCCTGCAGATTGTGGCGCCTAGTCTACTCTCTGCCCCCGCCCACCCCCCTTTCTTCTTGGGGATTCCCCATGACTGGGATGGCTGTGTGTGCTGGGAGGAGGTCTTTCATCTGAAAGGTGTGTAGGTGTCCACTAGCAGGACCTGGCTGTGTGTGTTGAATGTGCAATTCTAACAAATGCTATATGGGGATGTCTCCGCTGGATTGGGCAGTCTCTTTGCTGAACTGGGCGATCTCTTTGCTGGAATGTGATCTCTTTGCTGGAATGGGCTGTCTCTTTGCTATATGGGGCTGACTCTTCCCTGGATTGGGCTGTCTCTTTGCTGGAACAGTCAATAACTTTGCTGAATTGGGCAGTCTCTTTGCTGGATTGGTCAGTCTCTTTGCTGGATTTGGCAGTCTCGTTGCTTGACTAGGCTCTCACTTTGCTGGATTAGGCAGTCTCTTTGCTGAAGTGGACAGTCTCTTTACTGGACTGGGGCTGTCTGCTGGTTTGGGGCTGTCTCTTTGCTGGATTGGACTGTCTCTCAGATGAATATATGGGTATGTCCCTCTGATGTATTGGGCTGTCTCTTTGCTGAATATATGGGGATGTCTATTTGCTTGATTGGGCCAACTCTTTGCTGAATATATAGGGATGCAAGCACTGATGACTATACACTTTTAACTTTCATACATTAGGTTGTAAGAGTGTTAAAATAAAAATGGGAGCACTGAAGGACATGGTGGGATGGCCAGTGGGCAGATTCGGTGGGAAGGCCAGTGGGTGGGCCCTGGGGGGGGGGCAGGCCTAACACTGTGTAAGGGGCCCCAACATTTCTGATAGCTGCCCTGCATAGAGGAGCATCTTAAAGGAAAAAGGCACCCACCAATAGATCTTTAACAGAGGTAATTCCAAACAAGAGTGCCCCTAGTGGAGAGAAACCATAGGAGGATATGTGATTTATGCTGAGACACAAGTAAAAAGGAGGTGAGAGTTCTGAGCGCACAGAGGGTGACTGGCACTGAGGCACTGAATATCAGATACAGAAATTATTTTTGAGCACAATAGGTGACGTGCAAAGAAAGGACACCGGAGACTGCATCTATACATTGTTTATTTTATTTATTTATTTTTGAAGAATACTACAACATTTTTTTGACATGTAGAGGAATATGAATGAATAGTCACCTATTGCAATAATTGTGTTTATGGTAATTTGCATATGTTATAATCGCTGAAATTGTTTATGCATTTATGTGCAGATATACAAACCACACATCTTGTATTGATTTAAATCAAATATTTATTGCACAGGTGGACTAGCATTGCAGCACCACTTCACTTGCACCATTGTATATATCATAGGGGTGGGAACACTCAAGGTGTTTGCATCGGCTATTTTATTTCACTGATTGATAGCCTGGGAGTACCATCCAAACTATTAGTAATATACTGCCTGTCCTAGGGTGATAATACTTAAGCTGGACATACACTGATTAAAAATTCAGCAGGTTCAGTATGGACCAACCAAAGGCTATAATTGGTGGCACTGCTGAACCAACCGCATTTTGATCCTTCTATGGTCGGCATAATGCACAGGTTCCCTCCTTTTGCTGTGCAGGACACACTGGTGAGTGTATTTCACTGGTGACAGCTCTGGTGCACGTTCATCAGATCATCAGGTATTACTACCTAATACTTATAGTAGTTATTAAATAAACACTAAGTACAGAAGTAATATTTTTCTAGTTAACTATACAAATGAAATTTTTGGGATTAATGACACTTTAACCAGTAGTTCAATGGACAAGCATGCAGCCAGGGAGCAATAAAAAAAAATGGTATGCTTGTTCAAGTCAGTGATTCACTTGGTATTAAAGCCATGTTTAGGGCAGGACAGCCCTTGTGCTTGCATCTAAAAGTGAACTATCCGTAACTTAGAATTCTACATGAATAGGCCCCTGAAATGTCACAAGTTACAGCAACAGTAAAAATTGTCAGGAAAGCCAATACTTGTATTATTAAACAGCAGCACGTGAGTGCAAGTCATGGCTTTATCTAGGTTGATAGATTATTGGTCTGCTAAAGACAAGAAGAAGCATTTCTTCACTTTCCCCTACCCAGTGATTAAACTGCAGGTTTCCCATTTTTGAAAAAGCCAAGAACTACAGACACTAGGATTCACACGGCTGTGTTATCTCAGAGCTAGCATGAACCAAGTAGATTCTGACCCTGAATGTCCTAATGTCTGACAAATGGCTTCCTTTCTGGAAAGATTTGCAGATAAAAGCTTTGTCAGGTAGTGTACAATGTTCTCTGTTGTAGCCACACTTCCCTAAGCAGGGGTGACTATTTAAATAAAGCTTTGCCGGGTGGTAATCAGACTGAGCTGTTTATTTGTTCACTTGGATTTCCCCTAGCTCAGTGTCCCTGTTGTTTTTTCCCTGCTGTTAGTAGTTTTTTCCCTGCTGTTAGTTGGTACCTCTGGCAAAAGCATGCAATGCCACAATGGTGCTGAATTCTGAATATATATGTCTCCTCTACCTAACCAGTAGGTTTATTGCCACTGGTGCTTGCTGAGAGAGACCATAAATATTTGGGGCAGGGGGGGTACCTCGAGAGGTCTCTCTTCCCCTGTACTGCACATTGTGGAGGTGCTGCTGACTGATGTGAATTGCTAGGACTACAGCCTGTGTGAGGCCTAGAATTTATGTGCTAGGAGTTAGGCCAGAAAAGGTTTTCAAAAGCTGCCCAGGAGAAGGACCCCCCCCCCCCTAGAGAAAGGAGCCTGGAAGAGGCTGGTTTTCTCATGGAGGTCTGGTGATTCACTGGGGAGGATTTATGAAGTTCTAGAAGGATGCAAAGAGGCATGAGAATAAATGCAGAGAGATCTAGTCTGCTAACTAGCCAGAGGTGCTACTAACAGTGTTGCTGTTGTCAGCTTCAAGGCTCATTACACTGTACAAGCTGGATGTAGCCATGTACTTAGCTTTGGTGGGAAATGTTAGCCTTCCCTGCCGCTGGGGGTCCCTTAGATGTCTACATTGGTCAGGGGTTTTACAGTGTGGAAAGTAATAAATATGTTGTATCCATAGATAGATATACAGTATCTCACAAAAGTGAGTACACCCCTCACATTTTTGTAAATATTTTATTATAGCTTTTCATGTGATAACACTGAAAAAAATGACACTTTGCTACAATGTAAAGTAGTGAGTGTACAGCTTGTATAACTGTGTAAATTTGCTGTCCCCTCAAAATAACTCAACACACAGCCATTAATGTCTAAACCACTGGCAACAAAAGTGAGTACACCCCTAAGTGATAATGTCCAAACTGAGCCCAAGTAGCAATTTTCCCTCTCCAGTGTCATGTGACTCATTAGTGTTACAAGGTCTCCTGTGTGAATGGGGAGCAGGTGTGTTAAATTTGGTGTTATCGCTCTCACTCTCTCATACTAGTCACTGGAAGTTCAACATGGCACCTAATGGCAAAGAACTCTCTGAGTATCTGAAAGAGAGAATTGTTGCTCTACATAAAGATGACTTGGGCTATAAGAAGAATGCCAAGACCCTGAAACTTAACTTCAGCATAGTGGCCAAGACCATACAACAGTTTAACAGGACAGGTTCCACTAAGAACAGGCCTCACCATGGTTGACCAAAGAAGTTGAGTGCACGTGCTCAGAGCAGTGTTGCCAACCGCTCGTAGATTTACGGGCAGCCCGTTAAAACGGGGCACTTTTCTCCTGCCCATAAATGCCCGTAGCAGGAGAAAAGTGCCAGTAAATCTACGGCGGCGGCAGCACGGTCAGAACTGCGCATGCGCGGCGCGCAGTTCCGGAGATCTCCGAGTTCTCGTCTCATCATGTCTCCTTCCCCGCCTGTGCCCTGCCCACATGGCCCGGTCAGAATTTTCCCGCCACTGCCGCCGCTAGGAAGGAGCCTGCTGCCGGAGGTGGACCGTGGAGAGGAGTTTGACGAGATGACCGACCAGCCCAGGACTGTCTGCAGCAGCACCAGCCAGCTCCCACCCCGGTGTCCCCCCACGACGAGGATGCATCCATCCATCCATCTGGGCTGGCCTGGCACACCACCACCATCCACTGTCTCTCGAGTCTCGTCTACTCCATCTGATGATCTTCTCCAGTCCTCCAGACAGTGAGTACTCATCCCTCCTAGGCTCCTAGTCTCCTCTCCTCGCTCCCAGTCCCCCCCCAGGCCCCACCTGCCACCTCTGACCCCCTCAGCCCTGGCCCTGGCATGAGCCCAGGGCAGGGCTGCTGAGTGCTGAAGGAATCCGGATTCATCCATCCAGGATTCCATCCATGGCTTCTCCTCGCTCCCAGCCTCCCAGTCCCCCCAGGCCCCACCTGCCACCTCTGACCCCCTCAGCCCTGGCCCTGGCCTGAGCCCAGGGCAGGGCTGCTGAAGGATCCATCCATCCAGGATTCCATCCATGGCCTCTCCTCGCTCCCAGGCCCCACCTGCCACCCCTGACCCCCTCAGCCCTGAGTCAGCCCTGGCCCCTGAGCCCAGGGCTGCTGAAGGATCCATGATTCCATCCATGATTCCATCCATTCCATTAGTCGCCCGTCACTTATGCTGGGGGGGTGGGGGGGGGGTTAATGCTGCTCTCAGTCCCCACCTCTGACCTCAGCCCTGGCCCCTGAGCCAGGGCTGCTGAAGGATCCATCCATGATTCCAATTCCATCCATGCCATTAGTCGCCACTTATGCCGGGAGGCCATGGCACCTATCTCTTCTATTGCTGACTAAACCAAGACAATTTCATTTTTAGGACCAATAAAAGCACATTGTTTTCATGGTGCAAAGCAGCCACACAGACAAATGCAAAGTGAGTGACTCATAACAGGGAGGCAAAACTTCAATCCTAAGATTAAATTTAAGTACTACTACTCTGGCTCTGCTAGTGCTACTAGGAGTATTACCTAAATAATACTTTAGGATTGCAGTTTTGCCTGTTGTTATATAGACTGAGTCACTCACTTTTCATTTGTGCACCCACTATCTGTGAAAAAAAACTTGCATGTGCTGGTCTTGTATGATCTGGAGGCTATTAGACTGCTTATCTGTCTTTTTATTTTGGCCTGAGAAAGCTCCCAGCTCATCATGCCATGTGTCAAATCTATCATTTGATATGTTAGGAACTATTATTCCCTCTTTTCACCACCTGCATCATGTCCGTATCCTCTGACCGCCACCTGTATCCTGTCCGCATCCTCTGACCTCCGCCAGTACCAATTCTACATCCTCTGACCAACTCCTGTATCCTGTGCGCATCCTCTGACCATCTCTTGTATCTCTTGTATCCTGTGCGCATCCACAGACCATCTCTTGTATCACATTTGCAATCTCTGACCATCTCTTGTATCACATTTGCAATCTCTGACCATCTCTTGTCTTTTATCATGTCTGTAGTTTCTGAGGGGAGTCTGGAAATGAATCAAGGGTGAGAGCGGGGATGGAGATTCCGGGAAAAGCCAGACGTGTGGGGACTGTGGAGAGGAGACTATGGGATAAAACCAGAGCCACCATCCTGGAGCCATCTGACTGAGCCCTGCATGGTGCAACTAAGAGGTCAGTGACAGCGCCGCCAGGCCAGTCTGGGGGGGGGGGGTCACTGATGTAAGGGGGGAGTGAATACTATAATGCAGGGATTCCCAAACTACGGCCCTCCAGCTGTTGCGGAACTACACATCCCATGAGGCATTGTAAAACTCTGACATTCACAGACATGACTAGGCATTATGGTAATTGTAGTTCCTGAACAACTGGAGGGCCGTAGTTTGGAGACCCCTGCTATAATGTAAGTTAGCAATGATATTATGGTTCCCATTTATATCAGTAACCCCCCCCCCCTTACCTTAGCATATTCATATTTGCACGGTTTAGCACTGAAAACGGCTATTTTATGTCCATTTTTGCAGTGCCAGTAAAAAATTGGTGCCGTCCGTAAATTTTGGCGTTCTGCCAGTAAATTTTACTCCGGGGGGTTGGCAACACTGGCTCAGCGTCATATCTAGAGGTTGTCTTTGGGAAATAGACGTATGAGTGCTGCCAGCATTGCTGCAGAGGTTGAAGGGGTCGGGGGTCAGCCTGTCAGTCCTGAGACTATACGCCGCACACCGCATCAAATTGGTCTGTATATTACTGTCATTCCAGAAGGGAGCATCTTCCAAAGAGGATGCACAAGAAAGCCCCAAACAGTTTGCTGAAGACAAGCAGACTAAGGACATGGATAACTGGAACCATGTCCTATGGTCTGATGAGACCAAAATAAATGTATTTGGTTCAGATGGTGTCAAACATGTGTGGCAGCAACCAGGTCAGGAGTACAAAGACAACTGTGTCTTTGTCAAACATGGTGGTGGGAGTGTCATGGTCTGGAGCTGCATGAGTGCTACCGGCACTGGGGAGCTGCAGTTCATTGGGGGAACCATGAATACCAACATTTACTGTGACATACTGAAGCAAAGCATGATCCCCTTTCTTCGGAGAATGGGCCGCAGGGCAGGATTCCAACACAATAACCACCCCAAACACATCTCCAAGACAACCACTGCCTTCCTAAAGAAGCTGGGATAAAGGTGATGGACTGACCAAGCATGTCTCCAGACCTAAACCCTATTGAGCATCTGTGGGGCAGCCTCAAAGGAAGGGGGAGGAGTGCAAGGTCTCTAACATCCACCAGCCCCGTGATGTCATCATAAAGGAATGGAAGAGGACTCCAGTGGCAACCTGTGAAGCTCTGGTGATCTCCATGCCCAAGAGGGCTAAGGCAGTGCTGGAAAACAAAGGTGGCCACACAAAATATTGACACTTTGGGCCCAATTCTAACATTTTCACTTAGGGGTGTAGTCACTTTTTTTGCCAGCGATTTAGACATTAATGGCTGTGTGTTGAGTTATTTTGAGGGGACAGCAAACTTACACTGTTATACAAGCTGTACACTCACTACTTTACATTGTAACAAAGTGTTATTTCTTCAGTGTTGTCACATGAAAACATATAATAAAATATTTACAAAAATGTGAGGGGTGTACTCACTTTTGTGAGATACTGTAACAGGACCCAGTGAAATCAACTTTATTAAACACATCTAAACAATACAAAACCCACTATCTCATAAAAACATAATTGGCCAATTATTAGAAATACACACAACCATGGCAGCTGCAGGGAAGTTGTGTTAACAACCTCCTCTCCCAAAAGAAAAAAGGGGAGAACAGAAATATAAAGATATATTAGCACATATACAGTATATAGAATGTATATGCCCCAATGAGGGATACAATATGTGTCAGCAACATCAATAAAAGTGTACCAATTGTAGAATGATACTTATTAGCTCCTGACTAAATTGCAGAAAAATTCTTAGAAAAGGATTCTATGGTAATTTATATTCCAGAGTTATTAAGAATCGAGTGTTGTACAAGAGACCTTCTCCTGGATGTTTATGAAGATACAAACCACATATAGATAATGTTGTGACTGTGTGGCCAACACTGTTTGGACCGTGATATAAGATCTACCCAGCTGAGGGTGATACAATGGGCCACTGTATCTGGTTAGCAGCTTATGAAGATCATAAGGGTATCCTATGTGGGATCAGTCCTTATGTATCCAGCTTGACGTGAGAGTGAAGTAGTGGGTTATATGGTAAGCGGAAAACTCCCAGGGCGGGATGCACTTTATTATCACTAGGGATGCGTCAACGGTTCGGGCCAAAACTCACAGGACCTTCAAAATGGAAAGTTTTGATTTTTCCTGTTGGGCCGCCATATGTGGTTCACCGTTCAATGGGGTTCACCATTTGGGTTAGCACATTTTTCCTATTCGGGAGTTCTGCTGCAAACCAAACAGGGGGGTGTTCAGCTAATCCCTAATTATCATATATAGTGCTCCTATGGTACATTAGCCGGCATCTGCTGTCCTCCCTTATTTGGGAAGTAATTCTCATTTGAAACTTCTCCAACCATGTTATATGTGTTTTAAAAAAAAAAATCAAAATCCATGTGTCTTGAGGACACATTTTAAAGTTCTTCTTTCAAGGAAATACATTATTTGGCATTCATGCACATAACATAAAGGGAAAAAAAAAAATAAAAATAAAAAAATATATATATATATATACTGTATGTAATATTGTCAACAGTATTGGGACACCTGGTTCAATATTGAATTGGCCCATCCTTTGCAGCTATAACAGCTTTAGCTCTTCTGGGAAAGCTGTCCACAAGGTTTAGGAGTGTGTCTATGGGAGTTTTCTAGTTAATGATGCAAATTATTAAAGCTATTTGTAAGGTCAGTAATATTGGTTGAGAAGGCCTGGCTCGCAGTCCCTGCTCTAATTTATCCCAAAGGTGTTCTATCAGGTTGGGGTCAGGACTCTCTGCAGGTCAGTCAAGTTTCTCCACCCCAAACTCGCTCATCCATGCCTTTATGGACCTTGCTTTGTGCACTGGTCCAAATCATTTGGATGGGGAGGTTATCTTTCAGGGCCTTGGCCCCCCCAGTTCCACTGAAGGGAACTCTTCAGGCGTCAGCATACCAAGACATTTTAGACAATTTCATGCATCCAACTTTGTGGTAACAGTTTGGGGAGGGCCCCTCCCTGTTCTAACATGGTCCATAAACGCATGGATGAGTGAGTTTTGGGTGGGGGAATGTGACTGGCCTGCACAGAGTCCTGACCTCAAGCCAACAAAACACCTTTAGGATGAAATATAGCAGAGACTGCAAGCCAGGCCTTTCTCGTTCAAACATCAGTGCCTGACCTAACAAGGGCGCTTCTGGAAGAATGGTCAATAATTCCCATAGACACACTCCTAAACCTCAGAATTCTAAGGGATTTTTTTTTTTTAATTATCCAACCAAATTATTTTTTAAATTGTAAATAATGTTGATATAATACTATTAAAAAATATCTATTGCTGCACAGGTAGAAATACTGTACATTGGTCTAACCCAGTTTTTCTCAAATGTATCACTCGTACATAAGTACATGTGCTATAATTCCACCTAAACTCAGACCAGCTAGTCTGCACAAACCACGGGTTGTTCTTTTATTTAAACAGATGCAAAGTCACTATTTAAAGCTGGAAATATTCTGACTGAACAGGCGACAGCTTCATTTTAGTCTTAAACAGGGTATTTGCATGGAATCTATGTTTTGTACTAAGCTAGTCTCCTAACAAGAAGACATTTTAATAGGGTTTTCAACTATGGAATTCCACCTTCCTCTGTAATTGGTTTAGCACAGAATAAATCTAACTCATAGCAATGTGTACCTATAAAGAAATGTTGATGTTGCAGATTCTTCATTTGGTTATTTGATAGTGGTTTGGAAATAAAATTTCCTCACAATGAGAGCTTGTTAAAGCATCCATTTAATTTTACAAAGAAGAAACATTTTTAGTAGCATTTTTAAATTTAATGAACAAGGATTAAAGCTGAACTTTGGGGAAATTTCAAAGTTACCCTTGCAGTGGGGGATTTCCCCTTACAGAAATGGTTAAATGCTAATTTTTGTCTGGGGTAATTGTAGGTAGGTTGCGTACTGTGTTCATGCTAGCCAAACTAGTGTGGCTTTGCTTTCCTGCTTATTTTAGCAGGCTTTTGGGGTCCAGCCTCCTGTCTGGTAAAATAGGATCCCATCTCAAGAGAGCGGAGGTCATCATTGGGCTAAAGAACAGGAACCTTTCAGGACATGCTGAGACTTGTAATTCGGGATACACCCAAATCATTAACTTCCCCCATCGAGTCTTACCTATGCAGGTACCCTGGGGCAACCACTGTTACTGTTAGATAGGGAAAAGGCATTGTGCCATGTTGTGTTTTTCATGCTGAGCCTTTAGTAAAAGTTGTAACCACAAAAAGCCTGGTCTGAAGTTACTCAAGGGATTCACATAGGGTCCTGGCACACACACACAAGGGTCTTCTACAGCACACCAAAAGGTTCCAGTAACATCACAGCAACAAAAGGTTATACTGCAACCAGTGGTTGGCATGGTACCTGGTAAGGGGACAGTTTCTCTGATAGCAATAGGGTCCAGTGTTATGGCTCCCTCCCTAGTTGCCCTTCTTTGTCGGTCCCCAGGATTGGATTAGCATTCAGGAGAGTTATGGCCTGATCACTGTGTACGAAGGAACAAGAGTTAGGTGAGCACACATGAGGTACGCGCCAGGTGCTTGACGGGACCCCATTCTGTTACTGGGAGTGAGGTAGCAGAGGTATTGTAAGGGAATTGCAGTATGGCGACTGGCACATACAGTACATATGCACAAAGCATTACTCATAGAAATGAGAATAGGGGCATTGCTCACAGAAATGAGCATAGGCTTAAGCATACTTTCAGTATTGCACACACACATGTGCATGCACGCAGGAGTGTGCCCACAGTTTATAAAGCCAGATAGGCTATTTAAGGGATGCTCTTGCTCACTGTCAGTGCTGACTGGTCTTCAGCTTTTCCTGTGTTCTGAGTGTATCTTGTATCTGTTGATGACCCGGCTTGTGACTGACCTGATCTTGGATTCTGAGTAAAAGGCAAGGGTGACCAGCGCTATGGAGTCTGAGGTAGAACAGTGTGTAACGAATGTGAAGGTGTAAGCAGCCAACAACCAAACCCCAAAGGGTTAAAGATAAAGTGAAATGTGCAACAAGGGTTGAAAACGGCGCTACCTGAAAAGTGATTGATAATATAGTGCAATAATGTGCAAATGCCTTATTAAAGAGAAGTGACACCGGCAAATAATAAATAACGTGAAAAGTAATAATATTTCAAAAAAGTAGAAAACCACACATGTCCTTATCGATAACCACAGCCGATATGGTCTGTTCGTGTGTGGTGAATTTTATCTGTAAAGTAATAATAATAGTGCCAACAAATGTGCAATTCTTGTAGTGGGTTTATTCAGATAGTGATACAGTGTAAATCAAACAATATATAGTACATAAATCCCTGGTGGTGAAGTGATGGATAAAGGTGACCAAAGTGAATACTGAAGTGCTGTATTCTTTAGAAGTGTAGGTGTTGTAGTACCCCAAGTGACCACTAAGTGAGGTATATACGACCTGTTCACATGAAGTGGTCCCAGGAGGGGTGGCTAGTGGGGTCCTCTCCTTGTCCCGCAAGGCACCAGCTGGTAATCTCACGGAAAGAAAAGAAAGGGGAGCCCCATCAAGTAGTATGCAAGGTTAAACCGATGCAGAAAGCAGTAAAAACTCACGGTGAAGCTGCCTCGGATCAGTGTAGAGAGACGCCGGGAAGCTTCCGCGTTCCACGGCTCCCAAGTCCGAGACCGGAAGTGACGTAATGACGCAATGGACCCGCCCTACGCGTTTCGTCAGAGGACGTCTGCTGGAGCGGCGTCACCATCACGCACTCCCGGAATCTTTATAGTCAGCCGATGTCATAGCAACCAGACGGCTACCCGCGGCCATCTTGGTGCTCCTCAGTAAACTGCCGGACGTGCGCCATCTTGCTCACCCACTCCACAAGATGATCATGCACGGCGTTCAGACATATTAAGCAATTGTTCATACGGCTGCTATGTTTCACATCATGTGCAAAGCAGCTTTCACCGGATGTCTACACGGAACTAGTTTGATTCTTGTGAAGCAAAACGTACTAATTAAAAAAGAAAAAAGGAAAAATATATATAAAAAATATATGTAAAAAAACTTTAAACTTTAATGTAATTCCAAAAATAAAAATAAAAAGGTAAAGGAATAAAAGTTTTTGTAACTCTTGTGTTTCAACCTCCCCGGGAGTGGACACGTGTCCTATGCTCCTTTATTTTGTAAGAGCACCCCCTGGTGTGTATGGATATATTACCTTTTATTACGCATTTTTTCTGTTTGTCGCGGGGAGGGAGTTTGCCAGGTAAGATAGATAAAATTATATGCAATAGTTATAAAAAATATAAAAAAGCTATAAAAAGCTTATTAAAAGTTTTTTTGTTTAAACCAAAGGAATTTTTTTATAAAAGAGAGGAATTATTTAATATTTAATGGTGAGAAGGATGTTGGACGAGAAGGTTCGGATAAGATCACACTATATAAAAATTCAGATAAAGAAATAGTGTTTAAAAGAGTAGGTAAGGACCGAAGGAGTCGCATGGATAAATTGATTAAAAATCTATTTTAAATACTAATAACCTAGTGAGGGATTAGAAGGATTTGGAACGTATAATAATAAAATGAAGAAACATGATGGGTTAAAAATAAGCAGGACGGAATGAATAAAAAACTCATCCATGAGGAGACTTTTAGATACTGGAAGGGATAACAATCCTTCCCATTGTGTGGGAGGAGTCTACATGCTGTACCATATTACCATATGTAAAAACATATTAAGGATTATATTGCTAAAAGGAGAAATTGGATGAGAATAAAAAATATTGCTAAAAGGAAAAATTGGATGAAAATAAAAAATATATAAAATATATAAAATGTATATTAAATAACATAAAAGAGGAAACGAAGGGGTTTATCAAAAAAAAGGCCATCTGGAAGGTGCTACAGAAATGGGCCACATGTTTAAAAACATCTAAAAAAAGGGGGGGATAGTGGGTTGTGCACTAAAATGAATCATACTGTTATACCCTTGTTGGAACAACTTATTCTAAAAAATCCCAAAAAATCTAAGAAATTCTAAAAGTAGGTATAAGAATTCTTAAAAAATATTATAAAAAATTAGAATACTGGGATAAAGGAAAAAAGGTTTCAAACATCTGTGATAAAACAGTTTAAATCAATGTCAGCGTTCAAACCATCAGGACGCAAAGATTTCATTAAAAAGATCCATTTTGTTTCGTTTCTTGAGACCAGTCTTCTCTTGTTGCTGCCTCTCCAGTCTCCTTTTATTTTATCAATACCATAGAACGTAAACCCTGATGGGTCCTGGGAGTGCATTTCCTTGAAATGCCTGGATAGGCTATGCTTCTCGAATCCCTTCTTTATATTCTTCACATGTTCTCTAATTCTTACGTATAGGGGACGCGTAGTTCTCCCTATATATTGTAAGTGACAAGGACATTCGATGACATATGTCACATGTGTGCTGGTGCAAGTGATGGTATCTTTTATTTTGTATTCTACGCCTGTAGTATGTGATTTAAAATTCTTAATCTTTTTGGGTTGTCTCCTATTTGTTCTGCATGGCAGGCATTTTTGGCACCTGAAAAAAACGTTAATACTTGTGGGCAAGGAAATGGTTTTAGGTGGGTTCACCACGTTGTGCACCAACCTGTCTTTAAGTGTTGGTGCCCTCCTGTAGATAAAACTTGGTGCCTTTGGTAATATCTTTTTCAAGGTTCTATCTGCTGTTAATATAGGCCAGTGCTTCTTAATGATGCCTTCCAATTGTTTATGTTGTCTGTTATAGCCCGTTATGAACGCAAATTCGTATTTGTTGCTTCTTTCTTTACTTGGTTTTTCCTTTATAAGTTCCTCTCTTTTAGTGTTTCTGACTATTTGTTTTAAATGTTCCAGGTCTTTTCGTTTATAGCCCTTTTCAACAAATCGTTGTATTAGTATATCTGCTTGGATGTCAAAATCATGTATATTACTGCAATTTCTCCTTATCCTCAGGAGTTGTCCCTTGGGAATATTCCCCAACCATTTCGGGTGGTGACAACTCCTGGTTGGGATATACCCATTCTTGTCCGTTTTTTTAAAAAAAGTTTTACTGGCAATTTTTCCCCCTTCTTTAGAAAGTTCTAAATCCAAATAGGACACTCTTTCTTGGTTCCAATTACCTGTAAAGGTAATGCCATATGCGTTGCTGCTGATCTCATCAAAAAATGCTTGTAATGTTTCCATGTTGCCTCTCCAGATTAAAATGATGTCGTCTATGTATCTACGGTAATAAATTAGATCTGGTCTTTCCACGCTAAAAACCTGTTCCTCTTCCCATTTCTGCATGAAAATGTTGGCAACACTGGGGGCATACTTAGCCCCCATTGCAACGCCTTTTGTCTGTGCATAATACTTTCCCTTATACCAAAAATAATTGGAGTTCATTGCCATTTTTAATCCTTCCAAAATAAAGTGCACCTGTGCATGTTTCAAATCTGTATGATTAAAAAGAGCCCATTCCACACTGTCCAACCCATCTTTCTGTACTATGTTGGTGTAAAGTGAATTTACATCAATTGTCACCAAGAAATCTTCATCTCTAATCCTCAAATCCTGGATATCCGTTAGTAGCTGTTTACTGTCACGGAGATATGATTTTCCTTTCGGTACTATAGGTTGTAAAAATTTGTCCAGGTATTCTCCTAACCTGGAATGTACAGAGTTTATCCCGCTTACTATGGGCCGGCCAGGTGGTTTTTCCTCATTCTTATGTATCTTGGGTAAGTAATAAATAATGGGTGTTCTGGCTGTTTCTATGTTCAGATAGTTGGCTTCCTTTTTATTCAGAATGCCCAAATCCTTTCCTTTTTGGACATATGTTTGTAGATTTTCCTTGAATTTTCTTTTTGGGTCTCCTGGCAGTTTTTTATACGTGTCCTCTGCACTCAGTAGATTTTCCAATTCTTCTTCGTAATCCTTCTGATTCAGGATGACCAGACCTCCTCCTTTGTCTGCTGGTCTGATAACTATCCCTTTTTTCTTTTCCAATGTTTTGATAGTCTCCCATATTTCTTTTTCCTTCTTATTTTTAATCTTTAGACTTCTGATTTCTTCTTCAACCATTCTTTTAAAGACCTCTAGGTTTTCATTTTGAGGGTTCTTGGGATTGAAGACTGACTTATTCCTCAATGTGGTCCGTTTAAAATCAGTGTTTGTTCTTGGTGTTCCTCTATCCTTCTTTAATTCAAAAAACTTTTTAATGTTAATTTTCCTTATGTATTTCTGTAAGTCTATATATGCTTCAAATTTGTCTAGATTTTTGTCTGGTGCATACTTCAGGCCTAAATCTAAAAGTTCCAATTCCTCTTTATTAAAAACAACATTGCTTAAATTAAAAATCCCTTTCCCTAAAATTCTCTTCTTCTTTTTCTTTGACCCTCCGCGTTTTCCCCTTGGTTTCCGCCTCTTGTGTGGTCGAAGGATCTGGGGGGTTCCTCTCTCCTGTTCAAACCGGACCCTCCTTGTCTCGGTGTATTCCTGTGATCCTCCTGTTGGGGTCTTCTCCCATCCTCTCTCCAATTGATGTGATATCCTCCTTGCGGTCTCCGCGTTTCTCTCGGGCCTCCTTGGTGGTCTCCGCGCCTCCACGGTTGTTGCCATCCGTAGTTCCTCCAATGGCCATGTTGCCCTTGTGGTCTCCCTCCTCTCCTTGGGGGTCTTCTTCTGTTTCCCCTTGGAAAAAAATCCCTTCTAGGAGGTGAGCCTCTTCTTTCATAATTGGGTTGTTGATATTGTCTGAGAGGTGAAAATCTATTGTATGTATCAATTCGGTCGTAGGTATATGTTGGTGTTCTATCTCTTCTCTGGTGTGAATTATCCCTCCAGTTATCCCAGTGGTTGTTGTACATATCCCTGGGTTCATTAATCCTCTCCCCAATGCTTCTGTCTCCATTGTATGGGGTTAATGGTGTTCTGGGGGTTCTTGGTGTAGCAACCTCTGTCCAAGTGTCCCCATCCTCATCTTCCATATCAGAAGATTCCCTGGAATCTATGTCTACCGGGTCCACACTTGTACCTTGACCATTATATATTTCATCAGATTGCCATTTATATACCTCTCTATTTCTGTAGTCCATAATATCCCTCTTGTACTTTTTTTGTTTTTTGGCTTGGATGGTTTTGTCATATTTCTGTATGGCCTCCTGAAGTGCCTTTTCTTTAGTTTTATATTCGGCTCTCTCTGCATATGGGGCTAGCTGTTCCTTGAGTAGAATAATGGTATTCTCTATTTTTTTGAGTTTGAATTGTCTTCTTTTTATAATCAGTAATAATAATTCTTTCTCGCATTTATTAAAAAAAGCATACCAGTTGTCCAGGAGGGCTGGATCTGAGATGTGGTCATTGGGAGAAATATCCCAACGTAATCTCCTGGGTGCTATGTTCTCTCTGGTATATTTCTCTAGGGTGGCTATATCCCACCAAACCCTCAACTGTTTTTCCATGTTGTGTTTTAATTGTTTAAGACAACCTTCCATGTCCTGTCTTTGTACCACGGTGTCCTGGTCGAATATTTCCTCGACATTCACTGTTCTAGACGTCATATATTTAAAAATCTCCATTCTGCAGCTAGGTCTGGGTGATTCCACCAAAGTGGTTACACAGATATGAGTAAAAGGCAAGGGTGACCAGCGCTATGGAGTCTGAGGTAGAACAGTGTGTAACGAATGTGAAGGTGTAAGCAGCCAACAACCAAACCCCAAAGGGTTAAAGATAAAGTGAAATGTGCAACAAGGGTTGAAAACGGCGCTACCTGAAAAGTGATTGATAATATAGTGCAATAATGTGCAAATGCCTTATTAAAGAGAAGTGACACCGGCAAATAATAAATAACGTGAAAAGTAATAATATTTCAAAAAAGTAGAAAACCACACATGTCCTTATCGATAACCACAGCCGATATGGTCTGTTCGTGTGTGGTGAATTTTATCTGTAAAGTAATAATAATAGTGCCAACAAATGTGCAATTCTTGTAGTGGGTTTATTCAGATAGTGATACAGTGTAAATCAAACAATATATAGTACATAAATCCCTGGTGGTGAAGTGATGGATAAAGGTGACCAAAGTGAATACTGAAGTGCTGTATTCTTTAGAAGTGTAGGTGTTGTAGTACCCCAAGTGACCACTAAGTGAGGTATATACGACCTGTTCACATGAAGTGGTCCCAGGAGGGGTGGCTAGTGGGGTCCTCTCCTTGTCCCGCAAGGCACCAGCTGGTAATCTCACGGAAAGAAAAGAAAGGGGAGCCCCATCAAGTAGTATGCAAGGTTAAACCGATGCAGAAAGCAGTAAAAACTCACGGTGAAGCTGCCTCGGATCAGTGTAGAGAGACGCCGGGAAGCTTCCGCGTTCCACGGCTCCCAAGTCCGAGACCGGAAGTGACGTAATGACGCAATGGACCCGCCCTACGCGTTTCGTCAGAGGACGTCTGCTGGAGCGGCGTCACCATCACGCACTCCCGGAATCTTTATAGTCAGCCGATGTCATAGCAACCAGACGGCTACCCGCGGCCATCTTGGTGCTCCTCAGTAAACTGCCGGACGTGCGCCATCTTGCTCACCCACTCCACAAGATGATCATGCACGGCGTTCAGACATATTAAGCAATTGTTCATACGGCTGCTATGTTTCACATCATGTGCAAAGCAGCTTTCACCGGATGTCTACACGGAACTAGTTTGATTCTTGTGAAGCAAAACGTACTAATTAAAAAAGAAAAAAGGAAAAATATATATAAAAAATATATGTAAAAAAACTTTAAACTTTAATGTAATTCCAAAAATAAAAATAAAAAGGTAAAGGAATAAAAGTTTTTGTAACTCTTGTGTTTCAACCTCCCCGGGAGTGGACACGTGTCCTATGCTCCTTTATTTTGTAAGAGCACCCCCTGGTGTGTATGGATATATTACCTTTTATTACGCATTTTTTCTGTTTGTCGCGGGGAGGGAGTTTGCCAGGTAAGATAGATAAAATTATATGCAATAGTTATAAAAAATATAAAAAAGCTATAAAAAGCTTATTAAAAGTTTTTTTGTTTAAACCAAAGGAATTTTTTTATAAAAGAGAGGAATTATTTAATATTTAATGGTGAGAAGGATGTTGGACGAGAAGGTTCGGATAAGATCACACTATATAAAAATTCAGATAAAGAAATAGTGTTTAAAAGAGTAGGTAAGGACCGAAGGAGTCGCATGGATAAATTGATTAAAAATCTATTTTAAATACTAATAACCTAGTGAGGGATTAGAAGGATTTGGAACGTATAATAATAAAATGAAGAAACATGATGGGTTAAAAATAAGCAGGACGGAATGAATAAAAAACTCATCCATGAGGAGACTTTTAGATACTGGAAGGGATAACAATCCTTCCCATTGTGTGGGAGGAGTCTACATGCTGTACCATATTACCATATGTAAAAACATATTAAGGATTATATTGCTAAAAGGAGAAATTGGATGAGAATAAAAAATATTGCTAAAAGGAAAAATTGGATGAAAATAAAAAATATATAAAATATATAAAATATATATTAAATAACATAAAAGAGGAAACGAAGGGGTTTATCAAAAAAAAGGCCATCTGGAAGGTGCTACAGAAATGGGCCACATGTTTAAAAACATCTAAAAAAAGGGGGGGATAGTGGGTTGTGCACTAAAATGAATCATACTGTTATACCCTTGTTGGAACAACTTATTCTAAAAAATCCCAAAAAATCTAAGAAATTCTAAAAGTAGGTATAAGAATTCTTAAAAAATATTATAAAAAATTAGAATACTGGGATAAAGGAAAAAAGGTTTCAAACATCTGTGATAAAACAGTTTAAATCAATGTCAGCGTTCAAACCATCAGGACGCAAAGATTTCATTAAAAAGATCCATTTTGTTTCGTTTCTTGAGACCAGTCTTCTCTTGTTGCTGCCTCTCCAGTCTCCTTTTATTTTATCAATACCATAGAACGTAAACCCTGATGGGTCCTGGGAGTGCATTTCCTTGAAATGCCTGGATAGGCTATGCTTCTCGAATCCCTTCTTTATATTCTTCACATGTTCTCTAATTCTTACGTATAGGGGACGCGTAGTTCTCCCTATATATTGTAAGTGACAAGGACATTCGATGACATATGTCACATGTGTGCTGGTGAAAGTGATGGTATCTTTTATTTTGTATTCTACGCCTGTAGTATGTGATTTAAAATTCTTAATCTTTTTGGGTTGTCTCCTATTTGTTCTGCATGGCAGGCATTTTTGGCACCTGAAAAAAACGTTAATACTTGTGGGCAAGGAAATGGTTTTAGGTGGGTTCACCACGTTGTGCACCAACCTGTCTTTAAGTGTTGGTGCCCTCCTGTAGATAAAACTTGGTGCCTTTGGTAATATCTTTTTCAAGGTTCTATCTGCTGTTAATATAGGCCAGTGCTTCTTAATGATGCCTTCCAATTGTTTATGTTGTCTGTTATAGCCCGTTATGAACGCAAATTCGTATTTGTTGCTTCTTTCTTTACTTGGTTTTTCCTTTATAAGTTCCTCTCTTTTAGTGTTTCTGACTATTTGTTTTAAATGTTCCAGGTCTTTTCGTTTATAGCCCTTTTCAACAAATCGTTGTATTAGTATATCTGCTTGGATGTCAAAATCATGTATATTACTGCAATTTCTCCTTATCCTCAGGAGTTGTCCCTTGGGAATATTCCCCAACCATTTCGGGTGGTGACAACTCCTGGTTGGGATATACCCATTCTTGTCCGTTTTTTTAAAAAAAGTTTTACTGGCAATTTTTCCCCCTTCTTTAGAAAGTTCTAAATCCAAATAGGACACTCTTTCTTGGTTCCAATTACCTGTAAAGGTAATGCCATATGCGTTGCTGCTGATCTCATCAAAAAATGCTTGTAATGTTTCCATGTTGCCTCTCCAGATTAAAATGATGTCGTCTATGTATCTACGGTAATAAATTAGATCTGGTCTTTCCACGCTAAAAACCTGTTCCTCTTCCCATTTCTGCATGAAAATGTTGGCAACACTGGGGGCATACTTAGCCCCCATTGCAACGCCTTTTGTCTGTGCATAATACTTTCCCTTATACCAAAAATAATTGGAGTTCATTGCCATTTTTAATCCTTCCAAAATAAAGTGCACCTGTGCATGTTTCAAATCTGTATGATTAAAAAGAGCCCATTCCACACTGTCCAACCCATCTTTCTGTACTATGTTGGTGTAAAGTGAATTTACATCAATTGTCACCAAGAAATCTTCATCTCTAATCCTCAAATCCTGGATATCCGTTAGTAGCTGTTTACTGTCACGGAGATATGATTTTCCTTTCGGTACTATAGGTTGTAAAAATTTGTCCAGGTATTCTCCTAACCTGGAATGTACAGAGTTTATCCCGCTTACTATGGGCCGGCCAGGTGGTTTTTCCTCATTCTTATGTATCTTGGGTAAGTAATAAATAATGGGTGTTCTGGCTGTTTCTATGTTCAGATAGTTGGCTTCCTTTTTATTCAGAATGCCCAAATCCTTTCCTTTTTGGACATATGTTTGTAGATTTTCCTTGAATTTTCTTTTTGGGTCTCCTGGCAGTTTTTTATACGTGTCCTCTGCACTCAGTAGATTTTCCAATTCTTCTTCGTAATCCTTCTGATTCAGGATGACCAGACCTCCTCCTTTGTCTGCTGGTCTGATAACTATCCCTTTTTTCTTTTCCAATGTTTTGATAGTCTCCCATATTTCTTTTTCCTTCTTATTTTTAATCTTTAGACTTCTGATTTCTTCTTCAACCATTCTTTTAAAGACCTCTAGGTTTTCATTTTGAGGGTTCTTGGGATTGAAGACTGACTTATTCCTCAATGTGGTCCGTTTAAAATCAGTGTTTGTTCTTGGTGTTCCTCTATCCTTCTTTAATTCAAAAAACTTTTTAATGTTAATTTTCCTTATGTATTTCTGTAAGTCTATATATGCTTCAAATTTGTCTAGATTTTTGTCTGGTGCATACTTCAGGCCTAAATCTAAAAGTTCCAATTCCTCTTTATTAAAAACAACATTGCTTAAATTAAAAATCCCTTTCCCTAAAATTCTCTTCTTCTTTTTCTTTGACCCTCCGCGTTTTCCCCTTGGTTTCCGCCTCTTGTGTGGTCGAAGGATCTGGGGGGTTCCTCTCTCCTGTTCAAACCGGACCCTCCTTGTCTCGGTGTATTCCTGTGATCCTCCTGTTGGGGTCTTCTCCCATCCTCTCTCCAATTGATGTGATATCCTCCTTGCGGTCTCCGCGTTTCTCTCGGGCCTCCTTGGTGGTCTCCGCGCCTCCACGGTTGTTGCCATCCGTAGTTCCTCCAATGGCCATGTTGCCCTTGTGGTCTCCCTCCTCTCCTTGGGGGTCTTCCTCTGTTTCCCCTTGGAAAAAAATCCCTTCTAGGAGGTGAGCCTCTTCTTTCATAATTGGGTTGTTGATATTGTCTGAGAGGTGAAAATCTATTGTATGTATCAATTCGGTCGTAGGTATATGTTGGTGTTCTATCTCTTCTCTGGTGTGAATTATCCCTCCAGTTATCCCAGTGGTTGTTGTACATATCCCTGGGTTCATTAATCCTCTCCCCAATGCTTCTGTCTCCATTGTATGGGGTTAATGGTGTTCTGGGGGTTCTTGGTGTAGCAACCTCTGTCCAAGTGTCCCCATCCTCATCTTCCATATCAGAAGATTCCCTGGAATCTATGTCTACCGGGTCCACACTTGTACCTTGACCATTATATATTTCATCAGATTGCCATTTATATACCTCTCTATTTCTGTAGTCCATAATATCCCTCTTGTACTTTTTTTGTTTTTTGGCTTGGATGGTTTTGTCATATTTCTGTATGGCCTCCTGAAGTGCCTTTTCTTTAGTTTTATATTCGGCTCTCTCTGCATATGGGGCTAGCTGTTCCTTGAGTAGAATAATGGTATTCTCTATTTTTTTGAGTTTGAATTGTCTTCTTTTTATAATCAGTAATAATAATTCTTTCTCGCATTTATTAAAAAAAGCATACCAGTTGTCCAGGAGGGCTGGATCTGAGATGTGGTCATTGGGAGAAATATCCCAACGTAATCTCCAGGGAGCTATGTTCTCTCTGGTATATTTCTCTAGGGTGGCTATATCCCACCAAACCCTCAACTGTTTTTCCATGTTGTGTTTTAATTGTTTAAGACAACCTTCCATGTCCTGTCTTTGTACCACGGTGTCCTGGTCGAATATTTCCTCGACATTCACTGTTCTAGACGTCATATATTTAAAAATCTCCATTCTGCAGCTAGGTCTGGGTGATTCCACCAAAGTGGTTACACAGATATGAGTAAAAGGCAAGGGTGACCAGCGCTATGGAGTCTGAGGTAGAACAGTGTGTAACGAATGTGAAGGTGTAAGCAGCCAACAACCAAACCCCAAAGGGTTAAAGATAAAGTGAAATGTGCAACAAGGGTTGAAAACGGCGCTACCTGAAAAGTGATTGATAATATAGTGCAATAATGTGCAAATGCCTTATTAAAGAGAAGTGACACCGGCAAATAATAAATAACGTGAAAAGTAATAATATTTCAAAAAAGTAGAAAACCACACATGTCCTTATCGATAACCACAGCCGATATGGTCTGTTCGTGTGTGGTGAATTTTATCTGTAAAGTAATAATAATAGTGCCAACAAATGTGCAATTCTTGTAGTGGGTTTATTCAGATAGTGATACAGTGTAAATCAAACAATATATAGTACATAAATCCCTGGTGGTGAAGTGATGGATAAAGGTGACCAAAGTGAATACTGAAGTGCTGTATTCTTTAGAAGTGTAGGTGTTGTAGTACCCCAAGTGACCACTAAGTGAGGTATATACGACCTGTTCACATGAAGTGGTCCCAGGAGGGGTGGCTAGTGGGGTCCTCTCCTTGTCCCGCAAGGCACCAGCTGGTAATCTCACGGAAAGAAAAGAAAGGGGAGCCCCATCAAGTAGTATGCAAGGTTAAACCGATGCAGAAAGCAGTAAAAACTCACGGTGAAGCTGCCTCGGATCAGTGTAGAGAGACGCCGGGAAGCTTCCGCGTTCCACGGCTCCCAAGTCCGAGACCGGAAGTGACGTAATGACGCAATGGACCCGCCCTACGCGTTTCGTCAGAGGACGTCTGCTGGAGCGGCGTCACCATCACGCACTCCCGGAATCTTTATAGTCAGCCGATGTCATAGCAACCAGACGGCTACCCGCGGCCATCTTGGTGCTCCTCAGTAAACTGCCGGACGTGCGCCATCTTGCTCACCCACTCCACAAGATGATCATGCACGGCGTTCAGACATATTAAGCAATTGTTCATACGGCTGCTATGTTTCACATCATGTGCAAAGCAGCTTTCACCGGATGTCTACACGGAACTAGTTTGATTCTTGTGAAGCAAAACGTACTAATTAAAAAAGAAAAAAGGAAAAATATATATAAAAAATATATGTAAAAAAACTTTAAACTTTAATATAATAAAATAAAGGAGCATAGGACACGTGTCCACTCCCGGGGAGGTTGAAACACAAGAGTTACAAAAACTTTTATTCCTTTACCTTTTTATTTTTATTTTTGGAATTACATTAAAGTTTAAAGTCTTTTTACATATATTTTTTATATATATTTTTCCTTTTTTCTTTTTTAATTAGTACGTTTTGCTTCACAAGAATCAAACTAGTTCCGTGTAGACATCCGGTGAAAGCTGCTTTGCACATGATGTGAAACATAGCAGCCGTATGAACAATTGCTTAATATGTCTGAACGCCGTGCATGATCATCTTGTGGAGTGGGTGAGCAAGATGGCGCACGTCCGGCAGTTTACTGAGGAGCACCAAGATGGCCGCGGGTAGCCGTCTGGTTGCTATGACATCGGCTGACTATAAAGATTCCGGGAGTGCGTGATGGTGACGCCGCTCCAGCAGACGTCCTCTGACGAAACGCGTAGGGCGGGTCCATTGCGTCATTACGTCACTTCCGGTCTCGGACTTGGGAGCCGTGGAACGCGGAAGCTTCCCGGCGTCTCTCTACACTGATCCGAGGCAGCTTCACCGTGAGTTTTTACTGCTTTCTGCATCGGTTTAACCTTGCATACTACTTGATGGGGCTCCCCTTTCTTTTCTTTCCGTGAGATTACCAGCTGGTGCCTTGCGGGACAAGGAGAGGACCCCACTAGCCACCCCTCCTGGGACCACTTCATGTGAACAGGTCGTATATACCTCACTTAGTGGTCACTTGGGGTACTACAACACCTACACTTCTAAAGAATACAGCACTTCAGTATTCACTTTGGTCACCTTTATCCATTACTTCACCACCAGGGATTTATGTACTATATATTGTTTGATTTACACTGTATCACTATCTGAATAAACCCACTACAAGAATTGCACATTTGTTGGCACTATTATTATTACTTTACAGATAAAATTCACCACACAAGAACAGACCATATCGGCTGTGGTTATCGATAAGGACATGTGTGGTTTTCTACTTTTTTGAAATATTATTACTTTTCACGTTATTTATTATTTGCCGGTGTCACTTCTCTTTAATAAGGCATTTGCACATTATTGCACTATATTATCAATCACTTTTCAGGTAGCGCCGTTTTCAACCCTTGTTGCACATTTCACTTGATCTTGGATTCTGCCTGGATCTCTGTTCACCTGTTCCTGACTACACTTCCGTTTCTGTACCTCGTTGCCCACCTACTACTGACCTCGGCTACCTCTGTAACCTTGCTTACTACTTCTGAATGTCTGCAGCATGTTCCTGCCCAAAGCTTGCTGAGAGATTCAATTAGCCATACTTCCAGAACCTGCAGTACATTTGGAGTGCCCCTTTAGCCTCAGCTGGTCCAGCATGCTTCACATCTGCTCCTGGCCTGGTGTCCTGCCTGACTTCTAAAGCCTGCCTCTCCTGCTGCAAGTTCTGCTACCAACACCTGCCAGCACTCATGTTACTCCTGCCCCTCAGAATTATCTGTTCCCCCTTCAGTGGTGCCTGGGCTGGAGATACAAGAGAGGCCAACCTCATGCTGGGGATAACACCAGACGCACTATTGACCTGATAGACCTTCTTAACAGATTTCCCTGTCCAGCTTTAGTGCTAAGTTTAGATGCCCAGAAGGCATTCGATCGCTTGAGCTGGCCGTACCTTTTCGCCACGCTGAAGCGATTTGGCCCTGGAGGCCCCTTCTATAAAGCATTGGAGGCCTTGTACTCGCCAGCTACAGCCCAGGTTCGTATGTCGTCTGCTTTTATGTCGCCTTCGTTCCTCATGCACAATGGCACTCGCCATGGGTGTCCCTTGTCCCCCCTGCTTTTTATACTCTGTCTGGAGCCCCTGGCCAAGGCCATTCGTTCACACCCGGACATTAGTGGGGTTCTAATGCGACAGAGGGAGTATACTTTATCACTGTTTGCGGATGACATCTTGTTGACCTTGACCAATCCATTGCTGACCCTGCCATCCCTCCATGCTGTATTGTCCTCTTTTAGCGCCATTTCGGGTTATAAAGTTAACACCTCAAAAACGGAGGCTATTCCACCCCATATGCCCCCGGGTATTTTGTCCCAGCTTCAACAGTCCTACACCTATAAGTGGTGCCCGTCCTCCCTCTCTGACCTGGGGATCAAGGTTACACCCTCCCATGCTACCCTTTATCAGAATAACTTTGTTCCCCTGTTTCGGGAGATTTTGGGTTCCCTACATCAGTGGATGGGGTGCCCCCTTTCGCTATTAGGTTGAATTAATGTTTTAAAAATGTCCATCCTGCCTAGATTGTTTTATTTCTTTGACACTTTACCCGTCTTAGTCCCTATGGTAAAACGTAAGTCTCTGCAACGTAGTTTCCTGAATTTTATTTGGAACAATAAGGCTCATAGAGGGGCAAGTTCGGTAGTTTTTTCCCCAAGGCGCAGGGGTGGTCTTGGGGCCCCCGATATCATTAAATATTATTATGCTTCCCACCTCCGTGTGGTGGCCTCCTGGTCTTCCCAACCGGTGGTCAGACATTGAAAGGGGTGTGATCTTTCCCATCCATCCCTGCTCTTTACTATATTCCCCCACCCTACACACTGACCGAGTCTTGCGGGGTATGTGTCTTGCACCTATGCTCTCCACTATGGATGTATGGATTCGATGTTATCGCAGGTACTCTCTCTCCTCACCATGCCCACCACTCACTAATATTTTGTTTAATCCCTCCATCCCAGATAGTCTACAGGTGGGTCGTGTGTGGACCTGGTCGCTGGCCCCCCTTTTTCAGCTCCGTAACCTGGTCCATCCAGTCTCACATACCCTCTATTCATTTGAGGCCTTGAGGGAGAAATTTAACATTCCAAAACATACCTTTTATTTTGATTTGCAAATACATCACCTTTTTCATTCCATGACTAAATCCCTGTCCCTGGAGAGGCCCACTGCCTTTGAACAATTGTCTGCACAGGGGCCTCATCAGAGACACTTGGTTTACACCATTTACAATATCTTACATGATGCCCTTCCGCTGGCTGAGGATTCCCACCTCTACATGCGTAAGTGGTCTGATTTACTGCAGAGGCCCATCTCCTTGCAGATGTGGGACAGGATCTGGCCCTCTGCCTTCAAGTCATCCAGATGCATGGTGCAGAGAGACGACATTGAAAATTTTGATGTTCTGGTATAGGACTCCGGCCAGATTACATAAAATTGATCCGTCTTGTCCATCCACTTGTTGGCGATGTGGCAATGATCTGGGTACACTATATCATATTTTTTGGCAATATACTCTCCTACAACCCTTTTGGGAAATGGTGGGGTCAATGATGCAGTCGGTGACTGGCTTGTCTTTTTCACTTGACCCTTTCCATTACCTATTCCTATTGGGTCTTCCGTTCCCCAGGGTCTCCAAACACAACAGGCGCTTGATCTCCTATCTCCTGTTGGCAGCCAGGAGGGCTATCCCGCTGTGCTGGCTTCAGCCGGGACCTCCTCATAAGTCCCTCTTCCAGCGCTTGGTGATGGGGATACGGATGATGGAATTGTTGACTGCTACAGTCCATGATGACATTACCTGCTTAAATGCTATTTGGACAGACTGGTATCTCTACATTTCTGACTTGACATGATTGTACCTTATCATCATCCCCTGTTACCGCTGTATTGACGCAAATTTACTCCTCCCTTTATGCTTTTCCTGTTTACATTCAGATTTACAATCTGGTTGATCTTTTGATGTTTCACTGATCATATTTAGTTTAATATGTGATATTCTGCTATGTTTTGTTTTTGGGGAACATCCACCCCGTTATTTGTAAGTTACACTTTGTTCTCCTTTATTTCTTCAATAAAAAAATACAATTTAAAAAAAAGAGGCCAACCTCTTCAATTCAGTCTCCTACTAGGTATGTGACAGATATGCTGACTGGTGTAGTGGGCATAGGCTCTGCATGTCCCTCTTAATGCAACACAAGCACCTGTTCAAGTGAGTAGAATACCAGACACTAACTTTGGAAGAACTCCACCTAACATTGCACACAAGTGGCTCATCTCTGAATTGAGAGACTGCCTTAATGTTTGCCTTTCAAATGACTGCAGCCCCTGTCTGGTTCTGGCACTGTTGAGCACACCTTCGGGCAAGGTGTAATCCCTGTGTTATAACAATTGATCCTTCTTGCTGCCTGGTATAACCCAGAAGAACCACCTCCTGTGTGACCCACACTTGCAACGAGTTGATGGGGAATATATGGATGTCATCTATCAATCACAACAGGTACCCTACCCTTACATACTATTGAAATGGAGTTTTACTTACCTTATTCTTCTTTCATGCAGCCTAACTACTCTAAACAAGCTACTTTGGTTCAGCACTTGTTTAGTTGCAGGCACTCTGAGATCATCACATACAAGACAGGACCTGTAGTCCTGCATCGTAACTTAGGACACCAAGAGTCCACTGACAACCCAGAGCATGTGAGGAAAGAATAATTGAGTGCCAGCTGCTGGGAAAACAAGGGATAGCTAAATAAGTAAAAGGGCTTTTTAAAGGCATCCTAGACAAAAATTAGCCTTAGCCCTTGTAGTGTGGGGGGGGGGAAGACCCACTACAAAAATTTCAAATCTCACCAGAGTTTGGCTTTTAAAATGCAGTCCTCCTTTAGCTATTATTCTTCTGGAACCAAAATTATACATCTTAACATTTGAATTGATGTCCTACAGTAAAATTTGAACAACGGTAATAAAGGGACAAATAATTCCTTGTAATGCGACCATTATATCAATAGGCTAGAGTCTGAAGATTTTTTATTTTTTTTTAAAGCTGATGTATTGCTAGGATATTTGGTCAATATTTACTGTTCTGTTAATCCATTCTATGTTCTTCATTTGAAGGAATTCTAATTATTATCCTTTTTTCTTTCACCCGTTTGCAGTGCATTTTGTATTTGTTGCAATAAGTTTGATTGGGCTGCCAATGAACCAGCATAAACCAAAAAAAGCACACCTGAATAATTTTCCCTGACAGTGCAAATACATTACCATGTGTTGCTTAAGTGTGTTGCGGTGCCATTCAAAGTGAATAAATGCGTGGTGTGGTACCATGCGTTGTGATAATGCACATGTTATTCGGAATAACCTTTACTTTGCTAAAGCACTGTGTATTATGAAATGTTTGTGTTTTTCCCCTCTAATGCTGTTATCTTAGCGCTGCTGATCTCCTCCAGTCTTTTAAACCCTTCTTTTAGTCACTTCCTGTGTACATACAATAAAATAGGATTGATTGTTCTGGGATACTTTTTAAGCTTTCAGTTATCAGGTCATTTAAAGGGAAACTCCAGTCAACAATGAACTTTTTCCTATTAATAGAATGTTAAATAACTTTATCTTTGATATTATTCATTTTCTGGATAGCTGCTTGTGTAGCTTAGAAAGTTTTATCTAAACTAGGCAAACAGCTTCTACCTGTTCTTCCCCCCGACAACGCTATCTCCCTTTATCTGAATTAACTAAGCTGTCTTTCACTTCCTGAAAAGGTTGTCAGTCTTAGACAGGCATGCCTAGACCTTCCCAGCCCCACCCCCATCCCTCCTATCCTTCACAGAACATGATCTCCTCCATGTCTTCATAGCCTCGTTTAGGCTAGAAGCTTCTCCTGGGAGGGAGAGGGGGCTCACGTGACTGGTGCAATATATGAAAGAAATAAGGTATAAAGTAACATTTTTGAACATTTAGAAGAATACAGATCCATTTTTATTGCTCATTACATGTGACTAATGAGTTATAGGCTTCATTTACACTAGTAAATTGTCATGCAACTTTGGACACATAAAATAGCATGACAAGTCACAGCCCATTGATTTCCATGGCACCTGTTCCTATCTATGCCACTTTGAAAATCAGCGACTTTGAAAAGGGGCACCTGCACTACTTTGATGCGACTTTGATCCAGAGAGTGTAAATTTGGATCAAAGCTGCACTCAAAGTTGCACTCTAAATCGCACAACTTAACATTTGCACTAGTGGAAATGTAGCCACTAGGCTAGAGTGTGACTTTGGAGTACGACTTTGAGTGCAGCTTTGATCCAACTTTACACTCTCTGGATCAAAGTCGCATCAAAGAAGTTCAGACACCTTTTCAAGGTAGCTGATTTTCATAGTTAATTTACATCCTACAGTTTCTCCTCTCTGTGGGACTCTGGAGATGCTGTACCATATCTGATGGCAATCCCCCAAGGTCCACAGATTGTGGATAAAGATATACAGTACATTTTAATCCAAACAATCTTCATCAAAAATTTAGCTCACAATCCTTGGGAATCATTACTTCAAAAGCCCATTTCCTATCCCACCAGCTCTGAGCGCTAACTCATATCTTTCATTTTCTCAGCCACACATCAAACTAGAAAAAGCAAATGGCAACCACCCCAACCTATAACTGGCCCTTGCAGCAAGGAGGAAATGGAAGGGTGACGTCAAAAAACAGCAAACAAAAATGTCCAGCTTTCTTACCAACCAGCCTGCAACAAACCAAATTACCCTGTCTAACAGTCCACAGTAAAACAAAGGGGTTTAGTTTGCCCATATTTGAAAATACATGCATAAGTTGCAGAGGCCATGTTAAGGCACCCCAGTGTACTGCAGACAATACTATCAATTTTGAGAGTCTCTAAAGTTTTGGCACATATGTAATAATGGGATGATTAAGGGCAGGTCACATCAAACACACACATCAAGCCATTGTCAGAGATTGGAGACAACTGACCTTGAATTTCATAGAAGTGAAGCATTGAATCATGGATCTTCTATGCTATATGATACCCAGACACAATTTCGGTATACATGGTAATTTTGGTTGGAACACAGTCAAAATATTGACCTTGACCAGTCTTTACTTTCTCTTTGGCTAACTCACAGAGTGGACACAATTAACTGGACACCCCACTAACCCCATACCCCCCGAGAACATCCTTTTATTCCCCCATGTTCTCTGTATTCTTGTCTTGACCTAGATCACTCTTTACTCTCTATCTATTAGACTAAATAGAGAAATTGTGGAGTGGACACAACTGGCTGGACACCCCACTAACACCCTCTTGCTAGGACAGTCTTCCCTTTCCCGATCTTCTCTGTATGCTCCTCTTTCTCCCTGTTCTTCCCTAATTTCTCTCTCTCGTTCCCTATGTTGCTATGCCCCTAGTCTCAGTATTTTCAGCATTTAAATAGCATACTTCTTTCCTTCCCCCTACTCCCCAGTATCCCATCCATCGGCCCCCCACTCCACCGAATGTCATCAAGCTCATCTTCACAATAACTAATACTGCCCTTCACTCTAGCTAACAAATTAAAATAGGTGACATAGGAGGTTTCTCCTTTGATTTCCACACCTGGACTCAATCAGTATCTCACCCACCTCCTTACACCTTACCTACCTTTGGAAACATGTGGTACTTAAAATCAGTTAGTCAGTAACAGTTGTACTGCCTTTTCTCTTTGTATTTGCATATCAGAAATGTGTTTTTTTAGCACAAATGTTAACTTGCAATCCATGCATTGTACATTCTGAGCACACCCTATCTGTGCCCTAGATTTTTAAAAAATTCAATAAAACCTTTATAATAAATTTACAGTATTAAAAATGAAATGCTGCCCTTCAAAAACAACAATCTCATAGCTGTAATACATGCAAAATCTTAATGAATTCTGTCATTAGAATATTGAAACTAGTTTATCATTAGTCACTAAGGATGCTCGACATAATAAAATTGCTGAATGCTTAGTGATTTTGAAATTTTTACATTTGTAAAGAGACTATTTTTTCCACTACAATTTCAAATGTACTTATCAGAATGAAAGTGTTGCATCTATGTGATAATTTATATTTAGATTAATATCTATGAAATGGCATAAAAACAGCAGAGTGATTGTCACGTCAGGTGCCTAAACCACAACCGACCATGTTACAACGATATATAAATAGTTTAAACAATATATACAAGTTTTTTTTTCTGTTGAATAAAAGAAAATCTTAAGGAGCTATTGTTGTAAAAGCTTTTAGGAAGATGTACATACATTATAACAAAAGAGAATGGGGTACATTTTAAATCTAGGATAATAAAAGAGAATATTTTGCTATTCTTAACTACATATCTCACTGGCCTTTGCCACTTTATCGAATATAATTTTCCATAGACCTATTCTTCTGCGCTGAGCCATTTTTTTCATTGCTCTTTTGCCTCTTTAGTCTATAGAATGTTAAACAGATAAAAAGTGAGAGCGGCGGAAATTCACAAATGACCAAATTGATTTTCTTTTCACGAGAGACACTGGAGTGCACGCCTCTCTTAGGCTGGGAGAAAACTGCATAATTGCAAAACAGGCTGAATGTAATGATAGGGGTCGTATACTGAACTCCTTCTGACCAGTCCCGGTCAATGTCTAATTCACGTAACTGAAATACTAAAATCTTAAAAAAGTCTTCTATGGCCTATTGTGCTTGGAAAAAGTGTAGCTTTTGTCCATACCACGACTTCACATTTCAAGTTGTTATATTTTTATAAAGTGGTGTAAAGAAATGATCTGCACTTTAAGGTGATATTAAGCTTCAGCTTTGGCTGTAAGTCTCTGCAAAAAAAGAACAAGAAAAATGGAAATTGCACATAATCTCAAATTGCTTTCTAACAATAAAGAACTGCCACAAGTACAACTTTTGGGATGTATAACTTCCTATAGTAAGTACATAAATTCACTTAAGCGCATATACTGTAAATTACAAGCTATGCTCTTAGTCATTATCCCCAGATTTTCAGAGGCTCATGAGAGAATCACATAGGCTGCCATTGCTGAATTTTTCTTTTCGGAAAGTTAGGATTCTGGCTGTCTTGCTAAAAGCTTTGACTTGAAAGTTGGGAAACAAGGAGAGAGGAGCAGCACCAATCTAAGTGTAGCAATGTCACAAACTGGTTTTATTTGAAATTAATGCACTCACTAGACAGTGATGAATATAGGCACATCTGTAACCATCAGCCAAGTTGTTGCAGAGATCCAGGGCGGCAGCTGGGAGGCGCGGTGTCATCACACCCGGGTGGCGACCGGTGGTTTCCGGTGTCACTGCTGGATGGAGGAGGCGCGGGAAGAAGCTGTTAGAGGGTAGTCTCTGTGCAAGAGAGGCTGGGTCACGCATGGGTCAAGCACAGACCTAGCCTCTCTTGCACAGAGACTACCCTCTGCACAGAGTCGACCCCCTGACAGCTTCCTCCTGCTGCCCATACTCCATCCAGCCCGGGACACAGGGAAACCGACGGCCCTGCTGGGTGTGATGACACCGTGCCTCCCAGCTGCCGCCCTGGATCTCTGCAACAACTTGGCTAATGGTTACAGATGTGCCTATACTCATCACCGTCTAGTGAGTGCAATAAAACCTGTTTGTGACATTTCTACACTCAGATTGGCGCTGCTCCTCTCTCCTTGTTTCCCAGTATCCACAGAGTTTCTTCTGTTCTCAAGTGGGCTGCCTCTCAAGTGTGTGCAAAAGGATTCCTGTTTGTTCCTCCTGTGGCTATTACTGAGGATTTACGGACCACTTCTATTATACATGGACTTCCTCCCCAACCCCTTACCTGGGTTTACCTATCCATTACCTATTGTGGCATACACGCCATATCCCTAATCCAAGGTGTTCTGTCTCCAGCTGTAGAGTGTCTAGCTCTGCCATCACCCTTGATTTTATTAGCTTAAAATGTTGACTGACATAGAACCAGCATAGAGATAAGACATTCTGATGCTTTCCTGGCTCATTTCCAGCATGCTTATTCTGGGTTTATAATTCATAAGTACTCAAGTAAGCCGCAACCAGGCAGTTTGCATTTTTTTTTTTTTCCAGGAGGTCCACAATGCAGTCCCTGAACCTTCTTCATAAAGCATCCACTTTAAAACTGATACCTGCCAAATGTATTCAGCAACAGAAATCTTTAAAAGCCACACATCCAGCACATTGAATAATGCTTTTGAGATATAACTTCAAAGCTGAATTAAATATGCAGGGCCTCAAGCCAAAGTTGAATTTACACCTTTGTGTAGTGGTATCATGCTGGTATTTATGAATTATGGTGCATTGACATTTATTATGAATGGCTCTCCAATGTGAATATAAAAGAAAAAAACAGCTACTCTGTAGCACATCATATTACACAATTGTGAATGCTGTGTGTTGTGGTGCCCTGCGCTATCAAAAATAGTGTAGGTGTGTTTATTTCATGCATTGAAGCACACTGAGAGCTCCCTTAAAATTAATGGGTTGCCTTAAAGTGTGTTTTATCTCCACATTTCATATTCCTGATATGTGTCTGTTGTATCATGTACTTGTGTTAAAAAAAAAGAACCTGTTCTCTTTATATTTCTTTCTTTGTGTGAAAATCCCTGGTGATCTTGCCAGTCCCCCTGCTTTCCTATTTCAAACCTGGTCATGCTAGTCATAGAAGAAGATCCATCCTAGTATGGTCAGTTTTCTGGCTGTGCTGGGAGCCCAACCTGCCTGTCCTCTAATGGCCCAGACTTGTGCTGACACCCCCCATACAATAATTTACTTGAAAGATAGGTGTACTGCTTTTTTTTCCATCCCCACCTCTCCAAGTACCCTTAAGTGATTCTAAAGTCCAATTTTTTTATTATACTTACCTCCTCTGAAGTGGTTTTGCACAGAGCAGCCCAGATTCTCCTGTTCTTGGATCCCTCCTGGCCCCTCCTTCCTGTCAAGTTCCCCCACAGCAAGCATGGGGCAACCTAGCCAAGCTCTGCTCTGTGCGTCCATTCAGACATGGAGCCACGGCTCAGCCCCGCCCCCTCTCTCTCCTCATTGGCTCACTGGCTGATTCACAGCAGAAGGAGCCAGAGGCGCTCGCTGCTGTGTCTCATCCAATCACGAGGGTGAGTCCCGGACAGCTGAGTCTCTCGTGCAACATTGCTGGATTGAGATGGGGGCAGGGCACAGGTAAGCATTAGGGGGGCTGAGAGGGGCTGCTGCACACAGAAGGTTTTTTATCCTAATGCATAGAATGCATTAAGATAAAAAAAAAACCTTCTGCCTTTAGAATCACTTTAAGCAGCTGAAAACAGAGGTAATGTGATAATTTAATGATCAAGGTTTGATCTAGGTCAGTGCCAGGGTTAGTGTATGGGTCAAGGTCAAGGTCAAAGTCACATTTTTTGATTGGCAGGGGTTTTATTAGTAACAGTGTTAGTTAGTGTCAGTGTGTTTCAGGCTAGGTTTACATATGCTGTGGCCGCGGTTCAGTGCGGGTTTGGTGCATTCCTGTTCACCGAATCAGGTCCGACTTTTTACCTGAATTCACACCTGAATTGGAACCAAAGAGGCACAGGACCTTTTTAAAATGCAGATAGCGACCACCACGGAGCTGTTTGAACTGGCTCCATTGACAGCCGGTCACACTCTCCTGTCATGCAAATTGGATACGGGGAAACACGCATCCAATTCGCATGCGTGAGAACCCAGCCTTAGATGGGATTTATCAAAAAAAAAAAAGCAACGTGCTGGACCCTGGATACAAACAACAACTAACATACCCATATGTGATATCGCTGCGGTCGTCAGGTGTAGGAGAATTTATTTTGGGTTGCTCCTTGGTGGGAAGTTATGGTAGTAGCAAGAAATATACAGCTACATTTACTATTCTGGGCCATTTTTCATTTGATAATAAAAATAAAATCAGGAGATCTCCATTACCATTTACCACCAAATGAAAGTCGCATTTGTGCTGAAAAAAAAAACTGCAGTATAATCCACCTGAATGCACAAAGTAGCGTTGTGATGATATGTACAGTTTTAATAACACATGTTCAAGTTGCAAAATTGTGCTTAGACATTAACATTTGTTAGGCACAAAGGGGTTTAACTGAATGGGCTGTTTTACAAAAGTAAGAGTTCACATATATTTTACCATAATTATTTTAGCATAAAACTGTTTTCACACACACACACACACAAAGATGTGAAAGGGCCCTAAGTGTCATCCCCTCATCACCCCCCTATCTAATGACTGCACCTTTAGTGGATACTGAAACACTTCCACGCAACAGGGAATGGCAGTTGGTGAAACTTGGTGTTATTCAGTGAAGTCAGTTTTTTGGCTAACGATACTAATAGTAGGCACTGTGTAAACAGAAGTGTTTAGTCAAAAGATGGTCAGGGCTATGTTGCACTGAATCCCCCCTTAAGAATTGTGAGTAGTGGCAATACTTCTTGTCAGAGGCATTTTAAACACTCTATTCCCACCCCCTATCATTGGTGGTCAAAAGCACTTTAAACCCCCAGTTCTAAAAAGACAAGCCCCAAATTATTTGTGGTCAGTGGTACCTTAACCCCTCCATCCTTGTGTGAACAGTAGTCTACCCTGTACTGCTTCCTTTCACTTCCTCTACCTTTCTTCCCTCCTTTGACCTGCTGCAGTCTGAGAGTGAGATGGTCTACTGCTGTTAAAGCACTGATAGCTCTGTGTTCCCTGTTTCTGCTAAATTTATGACTGCTTTTCCAAACTAGTGCCCTTTCTCTTTGGCAATTGGGTGGCCAATAATGATGTAACACATGGGCTTGTCAAGGTCTTACCATGCCTTCCTGTTGGCAGCCATCTTGGATATGTGCAGACTGCTATCTTTTATAAACTCTGTTTGCATCATCACTTGCCTGCTGCCTGGGCGTTGCTCAGTGATGATGTTGCACCCCTGACTATATATATCACCTTTTGGCTTGCAGTCCCTTGCCCTTGTGTTTGTGCTCCAAGGTGCATCACTGCTAGCAGGCTTCTGTTCTCCGTGTTCCTCCGTGCATGACCTGGCTTGGCTGACGATTTTCTTGGCTCTCGACTCCGCAGACGGCCCGGCATCGGCAGACTACCCGCCTCTGGACTCGACCCCGGCTTGGATGACTACCCACTTCTAGACTCAATCCCTGTTTGGACAACTACCTGCTGTTCCTGATTTTGCTCCTCTTTGCTCCTCTTGTTCTGCGTTTATTGTTGTTGCTCTAATAAACTGCATTATTTTACTTGCATCTTCATGTGGTCTGGTTTCCTGGCACCCCGGTAGTGCTGAAGTTACATCTTCAATCAATTGACTCCATCTCTGAAGTGTACAACCACAACAAAATATTTGCTTGCAAAAAACTGAAGATAGTTTGGCAGAAGAAACAAAGTCTGTCCTACTAAGAAAACTCCTGCCATTTTTTTTTTTATTTCCCACACTTTTCATTTTAAGTTGGGGCTTTTTTCCCTTAATACACAAAATCCTCATTTAAAAACTGCATTTTGTATTTTCTAGGGTTATCTTTGTGTAATATTAAAATTTGTTGGATGATCTGAATCATTTAGGTGTCAGAAATATGCAATAAACAAAATTTCAGGAAGGGGGCAAATACTTCTTCACAGCGCAGTATATCCTGACCTTAATGGACTATGATATTAGGTACCCAGAGGCTGTGGCACTATAGAGTACTCCCTCTGGGTGGACAAGATTAGGGATGCTATGCAAGGAATCTTTACTAGAGTGGGGTTCCCTGCAGAACTTATTAGTGAACAACAAGACCCATAGTTTGTGTCTGACCTGATGAAGGCTCTCTTTTGAAAAATGGAGATGATCCATATTGTGGCTTGTGCTTACTACAAACAAATGGCATGTGCAAGTGTTTTAATGTGATTCGAAAACAGATGTTGCAGATGTTTATGGAGTCACAGGAAAAGAACTAGGAGTGATATTTGCCTCACTAGCGGTTTTCCTATAGAGAGGAGCACCAGGAATCCACAAGCTTTTCATTATTTCAACTCCTATATGGAAAGTGAGAAAGACAACCCTTAGGCTTAATCCAAGAGACTTGGGATGTTATGATATTGCTAGCCCTGAGGTCTGTGTGGTGGGTTACATCCTAAGGGTCTAAACCAAAATGGAAACACTGGTTGGCATGGTGCTGGAGAACATCAGGCTCAGGCTAAACTAAAATTCTGATAGGACTGTTTTTGACCTTGAAGATTGAGGACATGCTGTGAGTGCAGGGCATTATGGATCCACTCCCTGAGGGTACATCACCATGGTACCACAGTGTAATGATGCATCATTGAGAACTATGCAGTGCCAGATAAACGTCTGAAAAGGACCATGCACATAATTTGACTTTCTTGAAGACACCTGGAAATGGTGTAAAGTATAAAACAGAAGAAATATTTTGCAATGGGCCTCCAGATAGGAATGGGGGTGCACTGGGTGTGGGGGGGGGGGGTTGTCACATTCTAAATGAATACATATATAAATGGGGGTAAATAGCCTGGAGTTGCTTTAACCCTCCTCTTATGTTAGGGTCAGAACCGACCCGTTTTCAGGTTTTGAATGTCTAAGTATCACATAAATTTGTTTATTGCATCAATATTTTTTTACTTTGTCAGGAACCTCTATTTAAACAATGTAATAGAAAAATAATCCTTTTCACTAAATTATAAAATACTGTGGTGAAAATTAAGACGTTTATGGTGTTAGGGTCAATTCTGACCCAGTTATAATATAGGATTATAGGACACTAATAAGTGCCAAAACTTAATCATAAACACTCTCTCTGCTTAGTAACACTGACAGCCAATCCCCTCTCAACCCTGTGAGCTGTAGTTAGGGAGGGGCCTACCTCTTTTCCTGCTTGTCTGCTTCTCTAAATAAAGTGAAGAAACATAGGACCAATACATTTCAGAGTTGCTGACTTTATTTTACCATTTTTTAAATTTGAAAATGAGAGGTATGCTATCAAAAGAAAGGTCTAAGGCAGTGATGGCGAACCTTGGCACCCCAGATGTTTTGGAACTACATTTCCCATGATGCTCAACTACATTGAAGAGTGCATGAGCATCATGGGAAATGTAGTTCCAAAACATCTGGGGTGCCAAGGTTCGCCATCACTGGTCTAAGGGGTCACACCAAAAATATTAAAACCAATCTTTTCAAGGATAAAGAAGCAAGGTAACAAGGTAACCAAGAGGTAAGAAACAAATTGGATGATAAATAATTGTTCAGAGGGTATTTTATGGCTGATTTAAGACACGGGTCAAAACCGACCCGTTAACATCATGGATAGTAACAGAAAGCTAACATAAGAGGAGGGTTAAGTTTAAATTGCTTTTAAACTGACCTTTTAATTATAATGGTTAGGTTTACTACTATTTGGCAAAATACAGTGTTTAACCACTTGACCACCGGAGGATTTTGCTGTATTCTGTCCAGGCCACTTTTTGCGATTCGGCGCTGTGCAACTTTAACTGACAATTGCGCGGTCGTGTGACGCCGTACCCTAACAAAATTTACGTCCTTTTTTTCCCACAAACAGAGCTTTCTTTTGGTGGCATTTGATCACCTGTGCGATTTTTACTTTTTGCGCTATAAACAAAAAAAGAGCGTTTATTTTGAAAAAATAACAATATTTTTAACATTTTTTTATATGAAATTCCCCCCCAAAAAACTGTAAAAATCAATTTTTTTTTCAATTTTTGGCCAATTTGTTTTCTGCTACATATGTTTGGTAAAAAAAATCGCAATAAGCGTATTTTGATTGGTTTGCGCAAAAGTTATTGCGTTTACTAACAAAGGGAAAGATTTATGTCATTTTTGTTTTTTGTTTTTTTAATGAGTAATGGCGGCGATCTGCGATTTTTTTTGCGGGACTGCGACATTGCGGCGGACAGATCGGACCCTTGACTGACATTTTTGACACTTTTGGGGTTACCAGTGACATTACTGCAGTAATCCGTGCTATACATATGCACTCTTACTGTAAAAATGACACTGGCAGGGAAGGGGTTAATTTTATTGGAGAGGGAGGGGTTAATGTATGCCTGGTGCTTACTGACGTGTGGGAGGGGAGGTGACTGAGTGACAGAAGGACAGATCGGATGTCCAGCTATGCTGAACACTCCGATCTGTCAGTCCCTGTCACTATGGAGATCCGCTTGCTCTGTTTACACAGGCGGGCGGATCTCCTCACTTGATTCCCCGACGATCGGGGCAGAGCAGCGGCGATCGCCGCTGCTCCTCCCCTGGCCGACTCCTGCTGTGAATGAAAACAGTGGGAGCGCGCCTCCGGCGGCGCGCGAGCACCGCCTACAGGGGGGGGAGTCCAGCGACGGGAACGAGCCACTTTGCCGCAGTACGCTCCATGTGAGCGGTCGGCAAGTGGTTAAATAGTAATGCTGAAGAACAGATTAATAGGGAGTGTGGTGTCTCAATGTCATTATACTAACTAATCGTAACAAATGAATACAAAAAATATGAGCCTTTGTGGTAGTTAAATAAATCTGTACACAGATCCAGGCTCCAGTTTTACCCAAAGAGAAATAATATTTAACAGTCAGCTTTTACGCTGTGGGAAATGTTCAATATCAATTAGGTAATATAAATCGATCTCTATTAATAAGAAAGAAAGCATGTGCCAGCCACTATAAAATGTTTTGAAAGTTATTCTGAAAATTTCAAAATGCTTGTAGAAGTAGTTCCAGCCATGATCATACCCCTGCTGCAGGGGAAGCTCGGGCCAGTGACTGCATCACTTTGTACTGCCTGCAGTGTGAAGACTTATAGTTGTATCATGACAAAAATAAAAAGCTGCCAGTTGCATCTGCAGAGCTGTTAATAGAAGCTGTCTAATGTGTCATTTAAAATGTGGTGTCACATAAGCCACATGTCAGGGCGAATCTCCCCTGTGGTGACAGACAGCAATAAAAGACGATTAAAGACAAATTACTTGGTCTTGCAACATTGTACCCAAATGAATGTTCTATATTTTTGGAGACGGATAAAGCTTTAATTTGGTAGTATTTAATTACCACTGGGTAACAAACACTCAAAATACGCTGTACAAGATGATTATACAATCTCCTTTAGATCTACCATCAACTATATAGTTCAAAGGGCTTTTCAGACTGGACAATAATTGGTTGGATAGATTAGGTGTGCTCTCCTTTTTGTACAATTTTGGTAAATCTAAAGGCAGTTTATACAGAGATTTTATAATCAGATTGTATAATGTATGACTCTGTTTCTATCTAGTTTCTGTTTAAAACATTTGCAAATAATCTTCTTCATGAATTTAGACCAAAACGTATTCTTTTCTTTGGTAACAAAAAAAAAAAAATGTGTATATTACTTAAACTGTGTGAAAGTTTTATTCCTCAAAATATGGTGGGTGTATAAATATACTGTATATATGCTTTAGGGATGTGCTGGCCATAGTGCTAATAATGCTCAAGGGCAGATGCCAATGCGCATGCGTGATCCCGTAAGTGGGCATCCCGTCAGACATGAAGGCACGTGCGCCAATAGATGTTGGCGCCAAGTGCCATATATAAGTGTAGCAGATGCACTAAGTGTTTGCTGTCTGATCTGCAGCTGTACCTTTGTTCCTGAAACCTGATCCTGTTACTCCTGTGTTTGATCCAGCTTGGCTTTGACTCTCTCCCACCTTGACCTGTATCTGGACTTTGCTGTTGTCTTCTGCTCATCTGCCTGAACTCACGTTTCCAATCTCTGTCTGTACCCTGACTAGTCTTGCCTACTGTCTATACCTGCATCTGATAGTCTGTTACCAACCCGGGTGGTGTGACCACGCACCCTGTATCTCTTCTGCTCCGCATGCACCTGCCTGATCCCTGCTGCCACCAGCCTGGATTCTGCTGGCCTGCCAACGTCTACTGGTTTACCTTCTGAATCCACCCTGGTGGTATATCCACCACACGGAAGATGATCCAGGCACCCATACACCACTACGCTCTTGTGGCCATTGTTACAACATTGGTGGTCCCTGAGCTGGGTTTGTTTGAGAGGCCTTCCCTCTGTACGTCAGGCTCAGCCATCAGGTATGTGACAAGTGTTAGGCCGCAGGCCTATATTTGTGGGAGGAGCTAGCGTGCATTAAAGACGCTGCTCCTCCCCTCCCTGCCTGCCGCGTCACACGCTGTCATCCCGGACACCCGAACTTCCGGTTGAGCAGCAGCCGCCGCTGCCCCCGCCATCTCCGCTGACACGGCCGACACCGCCAACTCTGCTCACCCCCAACTCCGCTGACACCCTCCGCCACCGCCGCTGTTTCCTCCCGACCGGCCTACAGCTTGCTTCCAGCCTCCTGCACCGTCATCCTCCGCTCGGGCGGCCCATCCATCCGGCCGCCGGGCGGCAGGTACTGCTGGGGGGGGGGAATGCTCCTGGGGGGGGGGGGTTCCTGCGGGGGCTTGATTTCTGCCTTGCCTGCACCAGGCCACGGCCACACTTCATACGAGGGTCTCTGGGGGGTCTTGTTTTCTGCCTTGCCTGCACCAGGCCACGGCCCTGCTTCTTACTACTCTTTCTGTCCGTACCACTGTACTAGCTGTGTACTTCAATGCTGTTATTTTCTATTGCTACTTGGGTATTGTTGCCTTGCCTATGGACACTGCCTTGTTACTATGGTCACTGCCGCTCTGATACTATTGTGACTAAGGGGTACTGCTACTACTAATACTTTTGCCATGGGTTTTGATACTCTTATACTATTGTTACCATAGGCACGGCTACCTTAATACTGTTGTTACCAGGGGTACTGCTACTCTGCTATACTACTTGCCATGGGTATTGCTACTCAAAATACTATTGTTAATATAGGTATTGCTACTCTAATGGTTACTAGGCTTACTACTCCGAAATACTAATTCTATGGGTACTGCTGCAATGTTATTGTCACACTACTGTTACTGCTGTTATCTCTTGGACTACTGCTATTCGTGCCGCCACACTCCTATGTTGTGTTCTACTGTTTTACAGCTACACAGCTATACTTTTAAATACCACAACTACTGCGTACCGATACACTGCTTGCCGGTACTGTGTGCACCATGGCGGTATATATATACTGCCACATTTTCAATTACCACCGCACGCGCTACTGCTTACACCTACGGATGCGCTGCCAACACCATTACCTTACATGCACTATTGCCATACATGCCGTCACGCATGTCACTACCATGGACGCTACCATACGGCCACGCTACATCACCGTTGATACTATTCCTACCATGACTGCTATACACTATTTTATCACTACCAACGCTGTTACCACCGCCGTGCTACGGTTACACTGCTACACTACATGACTACCAATAACGCATGTATTGCCACTGTTATACTACTACACTACTTATGCTACTACCGTGTGTACCACTACTACTTCGTTGTCATGTTGCACTACCCCTTCATCAAGCCTCCGTATAGGGTTAGAGAACTGGCTATTTAGGGCTAGGCGCTGGCCTTAGTCTCCCTGGTAGCTGGTCCCGCGAGGCTAACACCCCAATCTCAACACGGAGATTTTCGCCCTCGGGCCAAATCATAGTTAGTGCCTCGCATCCACCCATCTCTTGGGGTCATAGTCAGGGCCTCACCTGTCACGGCCACATGTTTTAAATCTTTTACCGTCACCGAGAGGCCAACCCCCCGCCACCACGCTAGTGGCTCGTGCCCCACGCCCAAATCATAGATAGAGCCTCTCATCTGCCGCTCGGCAACTAGCAGGGCCTCACCTGTCACTGGGTAGTCAGCTTTCGCCTCGGCACTAGTTAGTTAGCCAGCCAGTTCTGTTTTAGCTCAACAGTGTTTGTTTAACCAATTTTCCTTGTGTGTTATTTTCTCTTTTCAGCATGTCTCAAGCAGTCATCGTAGGTGAAGGGTCATCTCCCCCAGGCACACCCGCTAGGCCTACCATCCCTGTGAGAACTGGTACCCCCAGGGAATTCCGAGAACCTTCCACGCCAGGCCCCTTGTAAGACCCTGGACCATCCCCAGGATTTCGTCTGTTTAGAGCCATAGGGGCACCCCCTTTTTCAGCTACGGCAAGTAGGCTGAATTCTGTGAACAGCTCTTAGCACATCCTGGGGATCCTGGACTGGGTACCAGCTGTCTGCCTCCCTAGACGGTGTAGGAAACTGGGTGTACAATTACGGTGATTCGGCCATCATGATGAAGGCCAGAGACCCAAGACTCTACAAGCTTCCATACCAGATTTTGTCCTAGCCTTCGGCATCCACAGGAACTTTGCGTGCTCCGTGCGTTTGCAATGCCGGAAGGTATTAGGTTTTACCTTAATAATGGTTGACTTAGGCGGCAAGTACGGGGGTTTCTTGTTCTTTGACTTCCACAAGTCTGTATCAGCAAGCAGTGGCAGCTCGGCCCAGTTTAACGTCCGTTCTCACTGGAGCCTCTTGGGCTCGGAACTATTTTTTCAGGTATTTTCGCAGGCTCAGGCAGTCTGCTCTTCCACCTCTCATACTGCCGACCAGGTGCCCCTCGGAGGCCGATCCCTCCTTTCCTGGTTCCTCATGGGGGAGCTAGTAAACCCGATCGACGTAGCCTAGGGTCAGGCTTGGTCGTCCCGTCATTTGTTTGGCTCAATTATGCTATAACCCTAATGGAGGTGCTTGTAATTTTAGCGCCTGCAGACTACTGCACATCTGTTCCATATGCCTTGGGCCCATGCCAAATCCATGGGCCTGCTAAGCCGCCTGGCGCACAAACTCAATTGGGATAGCCACCAGCGCATATTCCAATGAACATCTTGTCATTAATCTGTCTGCTCTTCGTTCGTCCACTAACCCGAGCCTGTATTTACCCTCATTCTATCTACCAATTCTCTCTTTACCATTTCACCCTGGTTAATGCCATCCAAGCAAACTTGAAGGCAGGTAGGGCCGCATGGCTCAGTTAGTCAGTTACTCCTACGCCTTTGAATTGTTACCCATTCGTCCTTCCTTGTTCATGGTGTCAAGGGCAGAAGTATGTTCCTTGCTGTTAGTCTCACGTTTGGGGCCTAGAATAGCCCGGGAAGTTTCGACACCTTGCTGAGACTCCCTGCTGGTTCCTCCTCTTTTTTCTCAAGATGCCCCACGATGTTACATCACGTGGATGATTTCCTGTTGGTCGTACTTAGCGACTGCAACCCTGTCAATCCCTTGGCACTGTAGCACTGTCACTACCTTAGGCGTCCCCCTGTCACTAGACAAGTCTACTGTACCCACCACTAGACTAGTCCTCTTAGGCGTCACACTCGTTCCACACCACAGTCTAGTCTCCCCGTGGTCAAACTCGGGCGTTTCGCAAGGAAGTAGTCAAGTTCCTACAAGTTGGAACCTTGTTCGTAAGGATCTACATTCTGGTTGGTTCTTTGAACTCCGCAACGCGCATTATTCCCCAAGGTAGATCATTTATTTCTAGGCTGTTGGGCTTATTAACGGGCCTTCCGGATGAACTTGGACGCTCAGATACCCCGGCTAGGGTAGACCTGGCTATGTGATTGGTATTCCTGGTACACTAGCTTGGGGTCTCCATGTTCATCCCACCGGGATCCGCCCAATCCTCAGGGTCTGGACGGACGCAGCTGCCGTTACCGGGTTTTGCAGCACTTATAAACACTTCATTAGGTGTTTGTTGGCCGGTAGAGTCTCTTGGCTTATCCGCCTCTCGTGAGACTTCGGCCTTATTAGGATTTACCTGATAGTAACGGTGGCTTTCGCATGGGGCAATCCTGGACAGGTATGGCTGTGAAGTATTAGTATCAACTAGGCAGCCGCGACGAGATAAGTAGGGCTGTTCATCTTCTTTGATCATCATGAGGCTGGTTCGCTGGCTGACCTGGGTGGCAGCCACCTGTCAGTTCTTCCTCTTCTGCGAACATATCACAAGTTCCCCAAGTTCGTCAAGTTGATCCTGGGCTAGCCCGGATTTGGCTCACAGTGACAATTGTCTCGGGTGGCCGTATCTGCGTACACCAGGAGGACTTACGACAGAGCCATGACCATCTTCCAAAGTTCTCAGTTGAACTCGTCTTACACGGTCGTTCAGTTAACCATGGTCGCATTCGCTGTTTTGCCACCTTTTAGCTCAGACTTCCATACAACACGTGCAAACTTACTTTGTCTGGCGTACAATCCACGCTTTGTCATCTGCTCCAAGCCTTTCTCCTTTCCTCAGGGCTTGCCCAGTGAAGAAGGTTTGGTTGGGAGAGCATCACGAGACATCAAGCATTGCCCGTAGATGGGAATTCCGGACCTTTCTGGCGTACTGGATACGTCACCATTCGAACCTCATACAACCTAGTCATCAACCTCCATTTATTTAGTCTATGGGTTCCTTAGTCCCGGGAATTCACCTTTGCAACCCAGTCGGATAGGCAATCGGGCCTCCTCAAAGAGGTTTTAGGTAGGTAGAGGACCACTGTCCTTTCACTCCGATGTTCAAAGGCCGGGCAGATATACCATCTGTTGGCATCCCGTCTACCCGACCGAGGTTAACTGGTGCCCAATTGGTATCCTGAACATCTACCAGCTCAGGATACTCCCAGCCGCTCTCCGCTATTCTCCCTGACAGGTAGTCCCATAACCACTACTTAATTTATATTTTACATTCGCTCGTTGGGCATTGAATTAGGCTGGGACCCCTCTTCGCATTCCGGACATTCATTCAGAACAGGGGCGGCTTCAGCTGCTTCTAGTGCCAATACGCCAGGGCACATAATTAAGAACCAGGGCGCTGGGAATCAGCTATTTTCCACGCATACACCCCACACCCGGGGAAAGAGGTAAGGTTAGCCCTCAAGAATCTTGTATCATAAGTTGTGTCATGAAAAAGTGTGTTTACTGCTTACTTTTTGCCCTCTTTTATTTACAGGCCTACCCCCTACGTCGGTTCCGGCACACCACACCGACTTATCCATACCTGCAGTTTCCAATCATCATTAATTAGCCGACCACAAGTGTTAGGCTGCAGGCCTATATTTGTGGGAGGAGCTAGCGGGCATTAAAGACGTTGCTCCTCCCCTCCCTGCCTGCCGCGTCACACGCTGTCACCCCACCCACCTTCACCCTTTTTATTGATACTCTATCCCTCGGGTGGGCCCTCTTTTATTTACAGGCCTACCCCCTACGTCGGTTCCGGCACACCACACCGACTTATCCATACCTGCAGTTTCCAATCATCATTAATTAGCCGACCACAATATGTATATATGGAGTGTTACCACCGCAAGGGCCGCTGATTTGTGTCCCAGGTTCTTTCCCACTAGTGGAGCGGCAGCCTGGCAAGTAGCAACATTCACTCCTCTGGTTCAGTAAACAATATAGGACAATATAGAGGTTGCTCTTTTAAGCGTTTATAGCAGATTACTTTGGATGGGATTTAGAAAAACTGTGGGATATTTCAGAACACTAAACAAGAATGTGAGGACACTTTTTCCTTTGGAGCTACTTCTTAACACAGTCCTTTGAACAGTAGAAGTTAAAATGCACTGGGAATCCATTAGCAATGTTCCAGGGCAGACAACCTTTAAACATCGTGCAACAGGGGTGAACGGCAGCAACAGTCAGTAGGATTCTTCTTGCAGTTCTGTGCTCAGTGTCCCTGGGATTTGGATACCTCACTCTAGACTCATTTGGACGGTCTCCTCTGTAACATTTCAAGACTCCCCTCTTAAGACCTCTTCTCCAAAGTGAATACCTTTATTCTCTGAGCTCTATGTAATTCTATTTATTCTACTGAGCTCTATGTAATTCAACAATGTCATTCCAGAGGATTGGTGACCAAAACTGAATTGCATATTCAAGATGAGGCTAAACCAGTGTCTTGCAAAGGGGTAGAATTATTGATTTAGCGCTTGAATGTATGCCATTTTTAATACATAATTGTATTTTGCTAGCTTTGTTAGCTGCAGCTCGTCACTTATTACCAGCGCCTCCAGTTTTTTTCCATCACTTATTTTCCCAGGGGAAGCCCCTCCTAATTTGTGTATTTTTGATACCCAAGAACATAAATTTATATTTCTCAATATTGAACCTCATTTACCATGTAGCTGCCTAACCCCTGTTTTGTCAGGGTCTTCCTTTAATTTATTTCTCTGTATAATACTCTATTATCAGCAAACACTGAAATAGAGCTATTGGGATGGATTTACTAAAGGCAAATAGATTGTGAACTATGCAAGTGCAGTTTCACTCATTTTTAACAGAGTTTATTAAATGTGGTAAAGCTTTAGTTTGTAAAGAATACTCAACACAGGTGCAATATTAATAATAATAATAATAAAAAAAAAAGCATTTTTGCTTTCACATGATTGGATCATGGAAACCAGCGTTTTTTTTTGTTTTTTTTTTAACACATTTTCTAAGCTCTGGGGAGTTTAAAGCGGTAGTATGCTCCGCTATTTGACTTTTACCTACAGGTAAGCCTATAATAAGGCTTACCTGTAGGTACAATTAATATCTCCTACACCTGCACGGTTTAGGAGATTTTCGGCCTGCATGCAGCCGCTGGCTTCTGCGGCGCATGTGCTCTGAAGGTCCGGCGGACCTTCAGAGCTCCTTCCCGGCCCTTGCTGGAAAGTGTAACTCCCGCGCGCCACTCACAGCGCCGGAGCCGCAGAACCAGGGAGAGACGCTGAGGCAACATGACAGCGCCCTTAGCGTTGTCCAGGCGACCGTGTTGGGGCTTCGTTTTAATGTAAGTATTTCATAATGAGCTGGTATGCGATGCATACTAGCTCATTATGCCTTTGTCCTGCAGGTTTTTTTTTTTTGTATTTTTTTTACAACCGCCTTAAGTGTATAGTTTATTTGCCTTTAGTAAATCCACCCTATTGATTCCAACATACAATGTATGTTATTGATAAATACATTGAACAGCATTGGCTCAAAGACAGAACCCCATGGCTTATCACTCACAACTATAGACCATTCCAAAAATGAGTTATTTACCACATAAGTTTCTCTAGTCTTTCTTGTACCAGGCTTTCAGTCATTCATAAAGGTACCGTCAGTGCAACATCATTATTATTACTGTTTAGACTATTAAACCCATTTATTTCATTTTTAAAACCTGAAGAGAAGAATGGATTTATTACATCTGCCTTTTCCCTGTCATTTGTGACCACTGCCAGCTTCCTGTGTTCATCTGTTATCGGGCCGATCTAATATTTCATAACCTTTTTACTACTGATATATTTTAAAAAGAATTGGGATTTATTTACTAGTTGTAGCCATGTGATTCTCATACTTTATTTTAGTCACCCAGATTGCTCCCTTGTACTTTATGTTGCATTCCCTGTAAATCTGCAATGCTGAGAGTGTCCTTTTAAGCTTTGAACTTTTTTTAAAACCTGTTTTTTTCTCATTTGATTTTGCACCTTGTTGTAAATAATTGATCCAATTAAGCATCATGAAGTATGGATCGGTGCTTATTGAAGCAAGTTTTTTTGAAATTTAGAGTTCTTGTCATAACAACATGCTTCTTCTTTCTGTAACTTATAGCAAATGTGATTACACCATTATCACAATTACCCAAGCTTTCTCTAGCTTGCACATCAGTCATAGACCTCATGTTGTTTCCAATCATTCGATCCAACAGAGCATGTTACCTCACTGAGGCTTCCACGATCTATTTAAGAAATGACAAGCCTTTGTTAACTGTGCAATCCTTTTTGCCCAATCAATATCAGGATAATTGTTGGTTGAGCTAGATGGACTTGCCTTTTTTCAACCTGACTAACTATGTACCTATATACTGTAATTAAAATTCCCCATTTCACAGCCTTTTCAATCTGTGAAATGAGCTGGAACTCCTCATCCTTCTTTTAGCGGGCCTATAACATACTACCACAAACAATTTACTATTTTTTGCACTCTTATGGAGCTCTAAACATAATGACTCTGCACCATCACAGTTTTTGTAAGTGATGATATCTCTAAAACTCACTTTCAGATTACTCTCCACATACAATATCCCTCTGCCAATTCAGTCACACCAGAATAGAGTGCACCCCTTGTTATTTGGAGCCCAGTTGTGTGAGCTGGTCAAGCAGATTTTCAGTATTCCTACAAAGTCAAAGTGCTCCTCAAATAACAGAAGCTCAAGTATAACTTGATGCAACTTCTCTTTTTGTATTGGACTTGGCGATTCAATTTTTCTGCCATCACCCCCTCTATATCTTGTTTCCCTATAGACCCTTGCATTCCATATGGCATATTTATTTCTGTTCCCCTCCACCCCAGTTCCTAGTTTATGAGCTCATTTTTCACCAAACAGAGCTGCACCCTCCCTGTTTAAATACTGTCTGTATGTACCGTAGAGCCAGTAACCAACCAAAAAGTCAGCCAAGTTTTCCAGGAATCCAGGTACATGAAGCACCATTTTCTCCCATTGCCTCTCTGATGTGGCACAGGGAGTATTTCTGAAAGTACTACCTTGGGGGTTCTTTCCCCTACCTACCTAAACCTATGTCTCTGAAATATTTTGGTCCATCTTCTTTTAATTATATAATTTGTATCCACAGGGTCTGATGTGGAATTTTGAGGGGACCTCATGCCATTATTTTTATTGTGGGATCACCCTTAAAATTTATACCAGACCTGAAGGACCTGCTATAAAATGAACATGCTAATTTTTTCTTTTTACTATCCCCAGAGCATTTGCTTTAATGGCCGGGGATTCCCTTCATCTATACAAAACTCTAAACCAGGCCATATGCGATCAACATGGGTGGTACCTTGCAGGGGGGACCGGTCTGGCAAATCACCTTGACCACATGTTGTTGAGAACAAGGGCCTCTTCCTCACAGCACTGGCCATGTGATTGTTGGGGTCCATGGGCTGGGGTCTTCTCTGTATTTAGAGGCCCATGTAGTATTAAAGGAGCCCCGGTTACTGTCCCTCTATAGTTATTCAGTAAGTGGGTACATAATGTAGTACCCCTACCTATTCACAAAAAAACTAATCTAGAAATAGGCACCCAAAACCTAGTCCTTTTATTTATCTATTTTTAAAGTCCATTGCTGTAATTCCATTGTTAATCATGATGATCGCCATCCCCTGACTTGCCAGAAGGAAAAACCAAACCGGACCAGCGCACACAACCAATCCCAACAGCAAGGTCATAAATCACTATCCCTAGTCACATAAGACATGACATCTATATTAATGTGCCGGTGCTGATTGCTAGAAATGCAGTGAATGCCAGCACTTGCCGCTTTCTTAGGAACTATTGATAAGCTGATATAAATAGAAGCAGTAGAAACATATCTTCTATATATGATTTTTGGCTCCTGCTAAAAGGGGAACAAAAGGCCAGAGGAGCAGCCAACGTTCGATCTGAACCATTGGTTCAGATAACCCTATCAGGTTTTTGTTGTTGCCTGTTAGGAATAGTCACTCTCTCTATCTGTCTTGACGAACGCTATTATCACTAGTACAGGAGGTAAGGGAAAATCCTATAAAAAAAAACAAAAAAAAAACTTGTGTTGAGAATAATAGTATAAGAGGGCATGCTGTTCATTTTGTAAATATTTCTCCCCACTTGTGTCTGCAGAACAAAATAAGAAAAAATGGCTTTAAATGTATTGTAAATGTTGCACAATTGCATCAAAATGGCTATAGGCACCAACGCAGCATGTGCAAAATAATTCTTACACCTGCAAAAAAAAAAATTGGTGTCCATAGTCCTGTCCTCCTGCTAATGGTTTCAATTCCTGTAGTTCTTCTGACCGGCGATCATAAACATGGGTTTAATTAAAAATTACTTTTAAGGCTCATCTCTAGGCAACTTTTTTTATAACATGACCATATCGCCTTGGTAGTGTGGGCAGCATGAAAAAGAAACTGATTTGTGCTCACATCTCCAGTAGGTGGAAAGTCAAATATTTGCTTGCTTCATTTGAAGCAGGATTCAAGCGATTTACCCTCAATAATTCATCAGTTAAAAAAGTAAGGGGATATATGCACCAGTGTCTCAAACTGAAATAATCATCAGACAGGGGTCCTAGCCTTCCCTTACTCTACTAAAAAAAAAAAAAATATTGCTGTTGCAGATTCTTCCTTATTTTCTGTCTGTTGAAACTCGTCACCACAAAACATCAAGTGAAGAAAAATCTCCAGGGCACCGCATAACAGAAAACCCAAAAGGCCTTCTAATGTTTTTCCACTCTTTTTAAACATATATCTAAGTGAAGGCTGGACATACAGTATGCTTTAAAAAGTTAATGGCTAGAGTCAGATGCACAGTGCTTACCATAATCCAACTAACAGTAGTCTAAACCATGCTAAAATCAAATAGGGCTCCAAAACGTATACAATATATTAGCCAGAGTTGTATAAAGTACTCGAAACCCATACTTGAGTAAAAGTACAAGTGCTCAATCAAAAAGTGACTTGAGTAGAAGTACTAAAGTATTCAACATTTTTTGTACTTTAAATAGTTTTTTTTTAAATTTTGCTACTCAAGTACTGAAAGTAAAAGTACAAGTACTGTGTTATGTAGTTATTAAAGAAAGAAGTCAAAAGTTTGAACATCATATTGTTTTTTATTATTTCAAATGCAGCTTTTATTTATACATACAGTAGCATTTATTTTCGTATGCGCTGATAATACACATGTTTTGAGCTTCATGAAACCTGCCATCTACTGTTCTGGCAGTGGTAATTTTTATAATAGTAACGAGTAACTATGCAGCACAAAAAAAAAATATTGGAGTAGAAGTATTGAAATCATCGAAAAAATGTAGTGAAGTAAAAGTGGAAGTAGGAGAAAAAAATTATACTCTAGGAAAGTACAGATACCGCCTTTTGGTACTTAAGTACAGTAGTGAAGTAATTCTACTTAGTTACTATACATCTCTGATATTAGCATTCTTTGAACTGAGTTCATGTGCTTCCAGTACATTATAATGGTTAATGCTACAGCATACAAAGACATTTTAAACAATTTTGCGCAGCACAAAGCCCTAACCTGAACCTCAATGATCACCTTTGAACATATATTGGAAGTCAGATCTTCGTGATCAGTATCATGACCTGATCTTACAAATGCTCTTTTGATTGCATGGATGAATTTCCACAGATACACTCCAAATTCTTGTAGTTTGAAGACTTTGCACAAGTGTGGAGTATTCTATTGCCACAAAGCTGGTGCACGGGTGGCAACTTTATATTTTTGATCATGGCTTAGAAATGTGATGTCCAACAAACTTATATTTATGTGATGGTCTGGTGTTCACAAGCCTTTGATAATATAGTGCAGAAAGTATCTAGTATGTAGGAATTTCCTTTATAAGGATGTCAGATTTCTTTGGTGAGGAAAGGCTCTGAGGAAGAGGGTGGTCCCTTGAAACATGTAAGCCAGCAGAGATGTTGTATGGCCTTCCTATGTCATCAGTTGAGTGCTGTTAAATAGTGTTGAGCGAACACGGACTGTATTATTCATGTTCGTACCGAATAATTGGATTTTTTGTACCCGAACACGGACACGGACACTTTACTGTATGTTCGGGTAAAAATCCGTGTTCGGTCGTTTTATTTCCGGGTTTTGCATGCTTTGGCGCTCTTTTCATGGCGGGCTTTCAACAGCCAATCAACAATCGTTTAACTGGTGTGCCTTAAGCCATCCCAGCCATGCCTGCAAATGTCTCAGTAGCTGTGATTGGCCGTCTGAAGCATGTGACCAAGTCTTTATAAGTTCGAGGCAGCCGCAGCGGCGTCATTATGCTGCTTAGATTCAGGGACAGAGCACACATCAACGTGCTGGCTGCTGATTAGGGAAAGATAGGCAGGAAAAAACCATTTGTGTCCGGATAGAATTGAGGGACAGGTCGGAGTGTTTAGGCAGGGCGAGTTGTAGGCATTTTAGGGATAGAGTCTGCTGAATTATATAGGGTCAGTGTCTTCTACAAACTACAATCGATATTGCTGTGTGGGGGGTGGGGTCTGCACTCAATCCTGATCTACGATCTCTTCTCAATCCTGTTAGGGACAGAGTCTGCTGAATTTTAGGGAAACTGTGTTCTACAAACTACAATCGATATTGCTGTGTGGTGTGGGATTGGAGATAGGCAGGTGTCAGTGATCCACATCCATTTTTCTGTGTGTGAGCTGCAGTGAACACAATCTTTTTGGGCTGCAGTGAACACAATCTTTTTGGGCTGCAGTGAACACAATCTTTTTGGGCTGCAGTGAACACAATCTTTTTGGGCTGCAGTGAACACAATCTTTTTGGGGTGCAGTGAACAAAATCTTTTTGGGGTGCAGTGAACACAATCCTTTTTGGTGTGCAGTGAACACAATCTTTGTGGGGTGCAGTGAACAAAATCCTTTGTGGGGTGCAGTGAACACAATCTTTTTGGGGTGCAGTGAACAAAATCCTTTTTGGGGTGCAGTGAACAACATCCTTTTTGGGGTGCAGTGAACACAATCTTTTTGGGGTGCAGTGAACAAAATCCTTTGTGGGGTGCAGTGAACACAATCTTTTTGGGGTGCAGTGAACACAATCTTTTTGGGGTGGAGTGAACAACATCCTTTTTGGGGTGCAGTGAACAAAATCCTTTTTGGGGTGCAGTGAACAAAATCATTTTTGGGGTGCAGTGAACACAATCTTTTTGGGGTGCAGTGAACACAATCTTTGTGGGGTGCAGTGAACACAATCTTTTTGGGGTGGAGTGAACAACATCCTTTTTGGGGTGCAGTGAACAACATCCTTTTTGGGGTGCAGTGAACACAATCTTTTTGGGGTGCAGTGAACACAATCTTTGTGGGGTACAGTGAACAGAATCTTTGTGGGGTGCAGTGAACACAATCTTTGGGGGGTACAGTGAACACAATCTTTGTGAGGTGCAGTGAACACAATCTTTGTGGGGTGCAGTGAACACAATCATTGTGGGGTGCAGTGAACTCAATCTTTGTGGGGTACAGTGAACACAATCTCATACTGAAGGTTTGAGAGTGCTGCCTGTTCCATACTCCCCCTACTCCTCATCTAGCCTTTTAGGGGTACAAACAATAGTAATTGGGGCCTAGTGTGGTTGTGTACGTGTGATATACATACACTTTTTTGGGATCATATTTTCTATTCCGCTATTTAATCAAAAACCTTTGGGGATCAGTTAAATTGGGGGATAGTCTGTGTTGGTACGTGTGAGAGAGATCCACCTTTCCAAGTTGTTGGGGTTCATCTCATACTTCTGAAGGTTTGAGGGTGCTGCCTGTTCCATACTCCCCCTACTCCTAGCCTTTTAGGGGTACAAACAATAGTAATTGGGGCCTAGTGTGGTTGTGTACGTGTGATATACATACACTTTTTTGGGATCATATTTTCTATTCCGCTATTTAATCAAAAACCTCTGGGGATCAGTTAAATTGGGGGATAGTCTGTGTTGGTACGTGTGAGAGAGATCCACCTTTCCAAGTTGTTGGGGTTCATCTCATACTTCTGAAGGTTTGAGGGTGCTGCCTGTTCCATACTCCCCCTACTCCTAGCCTTTTAGGGGTACAAACAATAGTAATTGGGGCCTAGTGTGGTTGTGTACGTGTGATATACATACACTTTTTTGGGATCATATTTTCTATTCCGCTATTTAATCAAAAACCTCTGGGGATCAGTTAAATTGGGGGATAGTCTGTGTTGGTACGTGTGAGAGAGATCCACCTTTCCAAGTTGTTGGGGTTCATCTCATACTTCTGAAGGTTTGAGGGTGCTGCCTGTTCCATACTCCCCCTACTCCTAGCCTTTTAGGGGTACAAACAATAGTAATTGGGGCCTAGTGTGGTTGTGTACGTGTGATATACATACACTTTTTTGGGATCATATTTTCTATTCCGCTATTTAATCAAAAACCTTTGGGGATCAGTTAAATTGGGGGATAGTCTGTGTTGGTACGTGTGAGAGAGATCCACCTTTCCAAGTTGTTGGGGTTCATCTCATACTTCTGAAGGTTTGAGGGTGCTGCCTGTTCCATACTCCCCCTACTCCTAGCCTTTTAGGGGTACAAACAATAGTAATTGGGGCCTAGTGTGGTTGTGTACGTGTGATATACATACACTTTTTTGGGATCATATTTTCTATTCCGCTATTTAATCAAAAACCTTTGGGGATCAGTTAAATTGGGGGATAGTCTGTGTTGGTACGTGTGAGAGAGATCCACCTTTCCAAGTTGTTGAGGTTCATCTCATACTTCTGAAGGTTTGAGGGTGCTGCCTGTTCCATACTCCCCCTACTCCTAGCCTTTTAGGGGTACAAACAATAGTAATTGGGGCCTAGTGTGGTTGTGTACGTGTGATATACATACACTTTTTTGGGATCATATTTTCTATTCCGCTATTTAATCAAAAACCTTTGGGGATCAGTTAAATTGGGGGATAGTCTGTGTTGGTACGTGTGAGAGAGATCCACCTTTCCAAGTTGTTGGGGTTCATCTCATACTTCTGAAGGTTTGAGGGTGCTGCCTGTTACATACTCCCCCTACTCCTAGCCTTTTAGGGGTACAAACAATAGTAATTGGGGCCTAGTGTGGTTGTGTACGTGTGATATACATACACTTTTTTGGGATCATATTTTCTATTCCGCTATTTAATCAAAAACCTTTGGGGATCAGTTAAATTGGGGGATAGTCTGTGTTGGTACGTGTGAGAGAGATCCACCTTTCCAAGTTGTTGGGGTTCATCTCATACTTCTGAAGGTTTGAGGGTGCTGCCTGTTCCATACTCCCCCTACTCCTAGCCTTTTAGGGGTACAAACAATAGTAATTGGGGCCTAGTGTGGTTGTGTACGTGTGATATACATACACTTTTTTGGGATCATATTTTCTATTCCGCTATTTAATCAAAAACCTTTGGGGATCAGTTAAATTGGGGGATAGTCTGTGTTGGTACGTGTGAGAGAGATCCACCTTTCCAAGTTGTTGGGGTTCATCTCATACTTCTGAAGGTTTGAGGGTGCTGCCTGTTCCATACTCCCCCTACTCCTAGCCTTTTAGGGGTACAAACAATAGTAATTGGGGCCTAGTGTGGTTGTGTACGTGTGATATACATACACTTTTTTGGGATCATATTTTCTATTCCGCTATTTAATCAAAAACCTTTGGGGATCAGTTAAATTGGGGGATAGTCTGTGTTGGTACGTGTGAGAGAGATCCACCTTTCCAAGTTGTTGGGGTTCATCTCATACTTCTGAAGGTTTGAGGGTGCTGCCTGTTCCATACTCCCCCTACTCCTAGCCTTTTAGGGGTACAAACAATAGTAATTGGGGCCTAGTGTGGTTGTGTACGTGCGAGATACATACACTTTTTTTGATCATATTTCCTATTCCGCTATTCAATAAAAACCTTTGAGGATCAATTGAATTGCGGGATAGTCTGTGTCGGTACGTGTGAGAGAGATCCACCTTTCCAAGTTGTTGGGGTTCATCTCATACTTCTGAAGGTTTGAGGGTGCTGCCTGTTCCATACCCCCCCTACTCCTCATCTAGCCTTTTAGGGGTACAAACAATAGTAATTGGGGCCTAGTGTGGTTGTGTACGTGCGAGATACATACACTTTTTTTGATCATATTTCCTATTCCGCTATTCAATAAAAACCTTTGAGGATCAATTGAATTGCGGGATAGTCTGTGTCGGTACGTGTGAGAGAGATCCACCTTTCCAAGTTGTTGGGGTTCATCTCATACTTCTGAAGGTTTGAGGGTGCTGCCTGTTCCATACCCCCCCTACTCCTCATCTAGCCTTTTAGGGGTACAAACAATAGTAATTGGGGCCTAGTGTGGTTGTGTACGTGCGAGATACATACACTTTTTTTGATCATATTTCCTATTCCGCTATTCAATAAAAACCTTTGAGGATCAATTGAATTGCGGGATAGTCTGTGTCGGTACGTGTGAGAGAGATCCACCTTTCCAAGTTGTTGGGGTTCATCTCATACTTCTGAAGGTTTGAGGGTGCTGCCTGTTCCATACTCCCCCTACTCCTCATCTAGCCTTTTAGGGGTACAAACAATAGTAATTGGGGCCTAGTGTGGTTGTGTACGTGTGATATACATACACTTTTTTTGGATCATATTTTCTATTCCGCTATTTAATTTAACTGGGCCTCCATGCGAGACCTGTGTGCCTTGTTGCGCTGTTTTGAGTACTCCACCAACATGGCCAGTGGCAATGACGCCGTTCTCAGCTTAACTATCCCACTTCTATGCCTCCTTGAAAAAACAATTCGGGCGATGATGGAAGAGGATGTGGCACAGGATGAGGAGGAGGAGGAGGAGGATGAAGAGGTAACATTTCCAAGGCTTTCAGGGCAGTCATTCGCAAGGGGCTCCGAGGGTGGGTTCCTGCACACGCAAACGCCAGGGACGCAATTGTCCAGCAGGGGCACAGTTCTGGAGGATGAGGAGGATGAGGAGGAGGAGGAGCTGGAGGAGGAGATGGAACCATGTTCACAGCAGGGTGGCACCCAGGCCAGCTCATGGCCATCACTGGTGCGTGGCTGGGGGGATACAGAGGACACGGACCATACACCTCCCACAGAGGACAGCCTTTCGTTGCCTCTGGGCAGCCTGGCACACATGAGCGATTACATGCTGCAGTGTCTCCACAACGACCGCCGAGTTGCCCACATTCTAACTTGTGCTGATTACTGGGTGGCCACGCTGCTGGATCCCCGTTACAAGGACAACGTACCGTCCTTAATTCACTCACTGGAGCGCGATCGCAAGATGCGCGAGTACAAGCGCACGCTGGTAGACGCCATGCTGCTGGCATTCCCATCTGACAGCGGGGCCACAGTGGAAGCACAAGGCAGAGGAGGAGGAGGAGGAGGTCGCCAACGCAACCAGGGCACCGCCAGCACCTCAGAAGGCAGGGTTAGCATGGCCGAAATGTGGAAAAGCTTTGTCAGCACGCCACAACAAACAGCAGCACCAGCAGCTCAGATGGAACGTCTTAGCAGGAGGCAGCATTTTACCAACATGGTGGAGCAGTATGTGTGCACACGCCTACATGTAGTGAATGACGGGTCTGCCCCCTTCAACTTCTGGGTCTCCAAATTGGGCACATGGCCTGAGCTTGCCCTTTACGCCTTGGAGGTGCTGGCGTGCCCTGCAGCCAGTGTATTATCTGAACGGGTATTTAGCACGGCTGGGGGCGTTATAACAGACAAGCGCAGCCGCCTGTCCAGAGACAATGTGGACAAGCTCACGTTCATTAAAATGAACCAGGCATGGATCCCACGGGACTTTTCCGTACCTTATGCAGAATAGCAATGGATACCGACCTTACCCACCCATTGTTCCATTTTTGCTCTTTCTCACTCTTTTGGGGTGTACCCTCATTTAAAATTTGTGAAAAGAAGCAGTGTTGGCTACCTCGTCCTCCTCCTCAGGGCCAGATTAATGTAGGGGCTATTGGAGCTGCAGCTCCAGGCCCCTACCTTTTATATAGGCCCCGGGTTGGCCATATTCACTGTTACCGCTCTTCTGTCACTTGTAAACACAGAAGTCTGGCTTCTATGCTCGCTTCCCCAGGCAGCACCCTCAGAACCTCCCCACACAGCGTGAAGGCCGGACAAGGAGGGACAGTTGGCGATGCATGGATGTGTTTATGGGCTTCAGAGACAGCATCCCATGTTGAATTAGGCATGCATGGCTGCACCCTTCCTCCTCTGGGTGCATGGCAAGGCACGGCCCTAAGGCCCTTCAAAATCCTCAGCACCAAGCCCATGATGCTGTTAATCCGGCCCTGGTCCTCCTCCACCGCCGCTTCCACCTACACCGCCCATAGGTGTGCGCAGCCTATTGCATTAAGGTGTGCACCCCAAAGTTGAAATACACATGCATGTGTTTGCCAGCAGGGAGAGTAATGTATCGGGGCCATGTACCTGTAGGCAAGGAGAAATAGAGCAGAGCAGGTCCCAGGGAGATCTTTCCCATCTCCTCACTGGCAATGCTATGTGCCCTAGGTGATTAGGGTGTGCCCAGGCACACCCAGCACACCCTGTGCGCACGCCTATGTCACCGCCACATCCACCACCACCTTAACCTCCCTCCTACTCCATATGGGCCTCGTCCTTCAGAGATGAAGAAGAACATTGTTTTATTTTTCTGTTTTTTTTTGTTGTTTTAAGTTATTTCCCTATCCACATTTGTTTGCAGAGCACTTGCCATGCTCTTAATTACGTTTTGCTGCCATTTGCAGCACTCTAGCCCTTTCCTTTGGTGTTTTAGAGCCATTTTAGTGCCTTAAAGTTCGGGTCCCCATTGACTTCAATGGGGTTCGGTGTCCGGGAAAAGTTCGGTAAAAGTCCGGGACACGGACCCGGACTTTTTTTTAAAGTTCGGCCGAACCCGTCGAACACGGACATCTAGGTGTTCGCTCAACCCTACTGTTAAACTGTCGACAATTTCCTTTGTATTTTATGACATTCTTATTTGTGTCATGTGCTTGTGAGTATAATACTTGTTTTAATCATTCAATAGAACTGTTTATTAGTAATGTGCTAGGTCAGTGCGCCCTTTCTTTGTTGTTGTTGTGCAGTGTGTGCAGAAATGCTGGGAGGCAGCAGGGGTAGACTGGCATTATTTGAGTTGGCCACAGCAGTGGAGCAGTGGCAGCTGTGATTAATTGCATGGAGGAGAGCAAAGGAGAGTACTATTGGTGGGAGTAGAAAAGGTGGTAGTAGCAGCTGTGGGTGGTTTCAGTTGACAGCACAGTGGTATACTGTGTTTTTTTACTACTGCCCATAATAACAGAACATGTATGCAAAAGAGAAAATAATCTAAAGAACATTTGATTTTACCTAATTCATACAGAACAAATTTACATGCAGTATCACTGGCTGATCATCAAGTTTTAATGATAATGCACTCTAATATGCAAAGCAAACATTAAATGGCCAATGCAGAATTTACCCAGCAAGAAAAAAAGATTTATTTTTAACTTGCAAAAACAGCAGCAGAAAAAAATCGTAAAATCTACATCTTCATGGCAGCATACACTGGGTTGTGGCTCCACCCCCACAACCTGATAGGACTATTTATACATTCCTGCCATGAAGATGGACCAGGAAAGACTAATTATGAAAATGTGGGTATATAATTTTACGTGTTTTTTTTTCTGGCACATCATGGCAGCATACACTGGGAAATAACTCACCAGTCGGGTGGGTGCAGAGAAAAAGAAAACTCAAAATTATTAACTGGAACCGGCATGACCAGCTTGGATAATAGATCTGCCAAACTCTATTGTTGTAAGCTAATGCAAAATTAATGTATTCCTGGATGACCACGCCACTGCTTTACAGATTGTTTCTGGAGAAACTCTGTAGTATGCTGCCTAGGAGGTTGTCATTGCCCTTGTGAAATGTGACCTTAAGCCCTCCGGAGTTGGGTACTGTAGAATTGAGTAGGCTTTTTTTATGGTCTTGATATGCGAGAAGATGCTGCTTGAGCTCAGGCCCTTCTCAAGCTCCAATTGTAAGAACTCAAGGACCCGATCCACCTCTGGAGACATTGGATTCCAGGACTGTTGTTGAGCGACAGAGAGGAAACTTTGCCATATCTTCAGATACATTCTGTTAGTGTAGCTTCTCCTGGTCTGAAGTAGAGTTGCCACCATTTCCTGATAGCAAAACAAAGCCAAAAAAAATTTCCAGCTCAACTCACCAACCAGTCTGCTTACCAACCGAAATAACCTGTCTTAACAGTTTGTGTTAAAAGCAGGGGTTTAGCTAGCACACATTTGCAAATACATGCGTAAGCTGCAGAGCCACTGCACAGCACCCTAGGATCTTCTGCAATCCTAACTCTTGTAAATGTATGAGAGCCTTCACAGTGGAAGCACATGCATTCTAATAGATAGGTAGAGGGCAAGTAAGTCTGGAAGTAGCTGATCCCTCTTTAAAGGCACAGGGACACCCTGGTCACCCAGCACATAGCACAAAGGTATCCAGTGTGTCCCCTTACCAATATTACATCAGTAAGATAAAAATGACCCCTGCCCCACCTATAACTGGCCTTCACAGCAAGGGGCAAATGGCAGGACAATGCATGCAAACCAAGACAGGAAAATTATCAGCTCAACTCACCAGCCAGTCTGCTTACCAATCGAATAAACCTGTCTAACCGTTCTATCTATAAATCAGAATGCATGTGCTTCCACTGTGGAGGCTCTCATATATTTAAAAGAGTTAGGACTGCAGATATTATTAGGGTGCCCTGAAGTGGCTCTGCAGCTTATGCATGTATTTGCAAATGTGTGCTAACTAAACCCCTGTTTTTATCGCAAACTGTCAGACAGGGTAATTCAATTGGTAAGCAGACTGGTTGGTGAGTTTAGCTGGGAATTTTCTTGTATTGCATGCGTTGCCCCTCCATGTGCCCCTTGCTGTGAAGGCCAGTTATAGGTGGGGGCAGGGGCCATTTGTTTGTTTCTCGTTTCCAGATAGCAACCGTGCTCTAGGCACCTTTTTGACTTTCAGTTTCAAGGCCATAAGATGTAGCTGGATGCAGGAACCTGCCTGGGGACAGGAGGTTGGGTCTCACTGTAAGAGGTATTGGATCCTCTTACTAAGCTAAAGAAGTGTTGTGAATCATGGCTCCTTTGGCCAGAATGGAATTACTGCTATCACTGTGTTTGAGGACCTCCTGAGTCTTGCTAGGAACATCGCGATTAGAAGTATTGGAGGAAATATGTAACCCAGGCTGAATCTCCAGGGGTGGTGAAGGCAGTCTACCCCTTCCACTAAGGTATTCTTACCAGAAACCTTTGTGTAGGACGTAGATTGCTATTTTTCCGGTTTACCATTAATCAAAGTGTTGAAGCATGTAAATCAGGAGCTTCTGATGTTGCACAACAGTATCCCTGTCGCTGGCAGGCAGGAAGATGTCATCCAGATAATAATGGACTCACAAGCCCCTCTCTCTCAGGAGCGTGATTACTGGAAACAGAACTTTCGTAAAGGTTCCCGAGAACCGTGGATATTCCAAAAGGGGATTTTACACCAATTAGTCTTTGATGCATAATCTACTGCCCAAGGCTTTAACCATAGAGCTCTTCTGGCTACAACCAAGGATAAAGTGACCAGAAAAATATATCGGCGCATGCATAAATAGGTAAAGTCAAAGCTGCTGAACACCTTGGTACAATAAACAACACCAAAATGGAAACAATAGAGAATATGGTGCAGCGCTAGATATGCAATAAGGATCAACAATAAATAAATTAAAATTGAATACAATCAATAGAACTATTAAAAAAATCCATGGAAATGAGATAAAATATGCACAGAAAGTCCCAATATGTAAGAGTTGATAAGTTCATTCATGTAAAAACAGCCCATAGAAAGTGCACGGTGCAATGTCCTAATCCAAAGAGTGCTCACACCTGAAAGCTGCAATACAAACAGCATAGGTTGTAACCGTTACATCCCTGGGGACAGGACTTCTTCAGCAATTCAGCAAAAAAGATTGCTGAAGAAGTCCTGCCCCCAGGGATGTAACACGTACGGAGGGAAGGAGGAGTTTGTGACGTCACCCGCAGTCAGCAGTCCGGTCGGAGGACGGAGCCGTGCTCGTTTCCAGCCGTGCTGCAATCACCTGCACTCATTATCCAGAAAGATTACCGATTGTTTTATGCTCCTGGTCTGCTGACATCAAGTAAGAGGCTTTTTACCTGTTATAAATAAAGTTTTGAGACTTTATTACGCTATGGTGCTGCCTTCTTTTTACTTTATATGGTGGATCATATACTGCTGAGTATCGAGGGGATAAGGAATCCATCCATTGCTTAGTGGAGTCTTGGTGGCTGTACCTGGTCCGAGTGCATGTCTCCAGATGGCAGTGTGTGGTTACAACCTATGCTGTTTTTATTGCAGCTTTCAGGTGAGAGGCTAGCAATACCGGTGGAGGATTTTCACATTGTGTGAGCACTCTTTGGATTAGGACATTGCACCGTGCACTTTCTATGGGCTGTTTTTACATGAATGAACTTATCAACTCTTACATATTGGGACTTTCTGTGCATATTTTATCTAATTTCCATGGATTTTTTTAATAGTTCTGTTGATTGTATTTAATTTTAATTTATTTGTTGATCCTTATTGCATATCTAGCGCTGCACCATATTCTCTATTATTACAACCAAGGATAGCATTGCTCTTGCGGACAGTGTTATTATATTCATGGATACTTCTGCTACTAATTCCCCTGCCAAATTTGGTAGCTGTCGCTGATCCAGGACTAATTCATTTTCAGAAAGGTTAAGCCAGCACTACACTGCACATTTCTTTCCTGCAACCACCAGTTGCAGAAAAGTAATTTGCTCAAATCCCCCATAGAAACAGACAGTTCACAGGAAATCCCTTCTGATAAGTCATTGTATTTTCTTAGTGGAGGGGGGGGGGGGGAATCCATCCCCACTGGGAGAAGACAGTGATTATTGCTAGCGGTTATACCAGCCGCTAGAGATAATTGCATGTAAGATCCAGTAGGCTGGTTGTACCCAAGTTGAGTACATTCATCTTCCCCATAACTGGTTCGAATCTCAGCTGGTTCCTGCTGAGCTGGTCGAGATTTGAACCTTCTATGACTGGCCTCAGCCAGTCAACTGTGTCTGTAGACAGACTCTTTTTTTTCTGTAACAAAGCCCAACTCAATGCTAAATGTACATGCAAGTGAATAACCTTCTGATTTTTGAAGTAAGAAAAGTCAGTTGCTTATTGACAGTTTTGCAAGCGTTCCATTATCACTGTTTCACTAAAAGGCACAATTTCAAATGTAATAATATTTTTTAATTAACTCAATACAGTTTTAGATTTAGTAGCAATTGTGTAAGTTACATTGTCTTTGTGTAATAATGATTTTAGTGTGTTTTTAGCAAAAAAATTGTTTTGATAAACATTTGCCCAACTATTGTGGGACCCTATAAAACTGGCCAACTTCGTTTTAAAACTGGAATGCATGTTCTGACAGTGAAAGGGTTGAAGTGTAATTCTATTTTCATGAAAACAAATAAACATACTAAATGTATCTGAGCAATTATCTGTGTGCTGGCCAATCAGAATCACTCTGATCTGTTCCATTAGCCCCGCAGAAAGGAGGGGGGAAAGAGCACAACGGTCCCCAGCAGACAACAGATTTGTTTGTTTGTTCGTTTTTTACCAGACCCAGGGAAACCTCTTTTGGATCTCCACACATGTTCTCTGATTCAGTAAAAGTCAAGTTCAAGTCAGACCAGTAAAGAAATTGCTGTGATCTCGCTTTCTTTCAATCCTGAGAGACATTACCTCTTTCCTTCCCAACAAGTGGTGGAAGTGCTCTCTAGTTCAGTCTTTGTAATCCAAGGGGGCACTGGATTGTTCTCAAAGAGTAGATAGGTGAACCCTACTGGGGCAGAACTATTTCCCAGGAACAGGAAACAAAAAATGGCCAAAAGGCTTCTCAGCACAGTAGGCACTTTCCAAACCCCAGGCATTTCCACATAGGTTTGTAAGATGGTCCTCCCTTGCAAGCTAGCATCTAGCAATAGTAACCAGTGGTCTTCTCCTGATGGTCAGGGGTCTGCTGATGGTCACTAAAAAAATCCAACAAGTGAAACACCGATCTCCAATGTGGGCTCTCAGGATCCAGCCCCCCCTCACAGAGTATAATGGCAGCAGCAGTCTCTGATCAGTATTCTTCTCCTGGGCAACACAGCATTAGATTGCTCCAGCAAACTCTGGCAACACACCACTGTTCGCCCTTCACTGCAACCTTATAGAGCTCTCTCCCCTTCTTTGCAGACCATGCTACACTTCTCTTTGCTCTATTGAATCAGTCAATCACCATTTTTCAGACCCAGCCAAGATGGCTGACCCCTGCACTGGAGAAACTCTATTGATGAGCATTGAAAAGTGGTCTCCGTAGTGTCTGCTGCACTGCTGCATTATTGAATATGCCGTTTAATCCTGTCCACAGTGCAGAAGGATAATACAGCAGCAACAGAAGAAGAAGTTCCACAGCAGCCCAGGATACACTAGATTATTCTAGAAACTATAGAAAATCATTTAAAAAGAAACATGTATAATTATTGTGAAGTTTATTAAGGGGTTGATGTTTATTTTCCTATTGGACACCTTCCTTGATTTTTGACCAACTTGAACACACCACCTCTCCCCTGGTGTTATGTATTGATGTTAATTATAATTAACCACTTAAGCCCCAGCCCTATTCCGGACACTTTTTGTTTACAAGTTAAAACCAGTATTTTTTCTTAGAAAACTACTTAGAACCCCCAAACATTATATATATTTTTTTAGCAAAGACTCTGGAGAATAAAATGTCGGTCATTGCAATACGGAAATTTTGGAAAAATTTTGGAAAAATTTTGAAAAATCACATTTCACTGCATTTAAAAAATACTAAACAGTAAAGTTATCCCATTTTTTTGTATATTGTGAAAAATGATGTCACGCGGAGTAAATAGATACCCAACAGGTTACGGTTTAAAATTACGTACCCCCCCCCCCCCCCGTGGGATGGTGACAAACTACGGTCAATAGAGATCTCAATAGGTGACGCTTTAAATTTATTTAACGGTTACCAGTTTTGAGTTAGAGTGTAGCTCTTTTTTAAAATTATTGCTCACGCTCTGGCGATCGCGGCGATACCTCACATGTGTGGTTTGAACAGCGATTTCATTCGCGGCTCGACTTCCGTATACGTTTTTTTTTGTGCGCGACCTAACGGTGACGGGGGCAACTAATTTTTTTCTTTCCTATTTATTTATTTTTTTACTTTTTTACAGGTTTTAAAAAAAAAAATAAAATCTGATCACTTTTATTGCTGTCACAAGCAATGTAAACATCCCTTGTGACAGCAATATGTGTGACAGGTACACTTTATGGAGGGATCGAGGGTCTAAAAGACCCTAGACCCCTCCACTACACTTCCATGTATGCAAAATGCTAAAAACTGTGTTTTTGCATACAGCCGTTTTTTAAATTTGCCACCTTTTGCAGCATAGTAACCCGAAAGTGGCGTCATGGACGCCGCGTCCGTGTTACGTCATCGGAGACCCGATCGAAGCTGTTTCCGGCTTTGATCGGGACTCCATCCAGCCGGCGAACGTGCCAGCTGGGTGCTCGGGGCTCTCGGTGGGACGGGAGCCCCGGTAAAAGCCATGGAAGGCGGTGGGAGGGGGGGGACGTCCCCTCCCGCTCACCCGGGTAACGATCGAGCGGCTCCAGAAACGCATCGGTCATTACCGACGGAAAGCCAACCGTTGGCTCTAAACCACGATACCGGGATGGTGTCTCTAGCTAGATGCATCATCCCGGTATAACCCTGCAAAGTCTGCCGACGTATATATACGTTAGTATGCAGTAAGTGGTTAAGTACTGTATGTACCACCCCTAATTTTAGGAGCAGTTTTCACATTATATAAGTTTGATTTTATTGTACATGTACATGCTATGAGGAAGGCGTAAAGCCAAAACACATCTGAATTTGTCATGTTGTCCCCACTATCCATGCTGGAATAAAGAATTTTACTTGGAAGAAGCCCTTTTGTGTGCCGGCTTTATTCAGATAACATATGTATTACAATTCCTCTGAACACAGAAAAGCTTTTTACTTAGGTTCTGTTAGTTTAAAAGATGAGAACAACATTACTGGTTAAAGCATTAGACCTGTGGCATTTTATTGTATGTCAGAATAGCAGTTTAGCTGGAATCTTTGCCCTTTATCTTTTTGTTTGGAAAGAAAAATATCTGAATGTGATATTCCTTCACATTTTATAAATAATTACATTACATTATTTGAGTTGCAGTAAGCCAATCAACCATGGACAATATGATTTCACTTTCAGAAGCCAAAAATATTCTATAAAGAATACATTATAATCACTACAAATGATTATTTGCATTGTAGTGTTAATAACAATTACTTTTTTCTTACGATCTGCAGTTGGCTATGATTTTCAGAAAGTGCAAACAAGCTCAGAAATCTCATGTCCTGCTGCAGGGCCGGATTAAGAGCATCATGGGCTTGGTGCTGAGGATTTTGAAGGGCCTTAAGGGCCGTGCCTTGGCATGCACCCAGAGGAGGAAGGGTGCAGCCATGCATGCCTAATTCAACATGGGATGCTGTCTCTGAAGCCCATAAACACATCCATGCATCGGCAACTGTCCCTCCTTGTCCGGCCTTCGCGCTGTGTGGGGAGGTTCTGAGGGTGCTGCCTGGGGAAGCGAGCATAGAAGCCAGACTTCTGTGTTTACAAGTGACAGAAGAGCGGTCACAGTGAATATGGCCAACCCGGGGCCTATATAAAAGGTAGGGGCCTGGAGCTGCAGCTCCAATAGCCCCTACGTTAATCTGGCCCTGTCCTGCTGATAGGATTGTCTCATAGCTGTTTTACTTCTTTGACACAGAAAAAAGTTGTCAGAGGAAAGCTCATGGGCACGCATGCCATCCGTATCACATCAGGAGCAGGGATTTTTAAGGTGCCAATAACCCAAATTCATAAACATATGTTTAAATACATAGATTTTTTTTATGTTGAATATAAAGCTTTGGACATGAGAAAAAGAAAATATTCAGTATACATATGAACGAAAACACATGTAAATTACTGGCTCGGTTCTTTTTGGATGTTTACAAACATGATTGATAGCTGATGGTAAGTATGGAGTGATAATCCCAACACTACCTTTACTACCACTGTAATGCCTTTGTGAACTTACCCTAACAGCAAGACCATGCCACGCAGCACTCTAGAAGTAGCAAGTGAGTGGAACAAGTGGGTGGATTTACTAATGGCAAGTAGACTGTGCACTTTGCAAGTTCAATTGAACTCTGCAAGTGCGATTGCATGAATTTTCCAGAGCTTGGAAAATATGGTCAGACTGCTGATTTCCATCATCCAATCATGTACAAGCATGGAGACAGTGCAGAGAAGAGCAACCAAACTGATAAGAGGCATGGAGGAGCTCAGCTATGAGAAAAGATTAGAGGAACTGAATGTATTCTCTCTTGAGAAGAGGAGATTAACCACTTAAGCCCCGGAAGATTTTACCCCCTTCCTGACCAGGGGGTATTTTGCGATTCGGCACTGCGTGAATTTAACGGACAATTGCGCAGTCGTGCGATGCTGTATCTAAACAAATTTGGCTTCCTTTTTTTCCCACAAAAAGAGCTTTCTTTTGGTGGTATTTGATCACCTGTGCGATTTTTTGATCATGCGCTTTAAACAAAAAAAGAGCGTAAATTTTGCAAAAAATAGCAATATTTTTCACATTTTTTTATATGAAATTCCCCCCCAAAAAAATGTAAAAATCTAAATTTTTTAACATTTTCGGCCAATTTGTTTTATGCTACTTATGTTTGGTAAAAAAAAAAATCGCAAAAGCGTATTTTGATTGGTTTGCGCAAAAGTTATCGCGTTTACTAACAAAGGGAAAGATTTTTGTCATTTTTGTTGTTTTTTTTTTAACGCGTAATGGCGGCGATCTGCGATTTTTTTTTTTTTGCGGTACTGCGACATTGCGGCGGACAGATCGGACCCTTGACTGACATTTTTGACACTTTTGGGGTTACCAGTGACATTTCTACAGTAATCAGTGCTATACATATGCACTGTTACTGTAAAAATACACTGGCAGTGAAGGGGTTAACTTTTTTTGAAAGGGAGGGGCTGTGTGTGTCCCTAGGGGCGTGCTTTCCACTGTGATTGGCTGTGGCTTCAGATGTATGAACAGTGATCAACGGTTCTACATAGTAGAACCGTATGATCATCCTTCATACACAGGGGAGAATGACAGGCAGCTTGTTTACACAAACCGCCTGACTTTCTCCCTCTCCCCGACGATCGCAGAGTGACCAGCGGACATCGGGTCCGCCGTTCACACGCGCGGGGGGGTGCGTGACCGCGCGGGAGCGCGCCTCCGGCGGCGTGCGCTCGCTCTCTAGACCCTCACAGGCTAGCGACGTAGACCTACGTCGCTTTGCCTGTGAGGGGCTGACTGCCGACGTAGATCGGCGTTAGGCAGTCGGCAAGTGGTTAAGGGGGAATATGATCAACATGTATAAATACATAAGGGGTCCATATAGTGAACTTGGTGTTGAGTTATTCACTTTAAGGTCAACACAGAGGACAAGGGACGCTCTTTACATCCAGAGGAAAACAGATTTTGTCTCCAAATACGGAAAGGTTTTTTCACCGTAAGAGCTGTGAAAATGTGGAATAGACTCTCTCCAGAGGTGGTTCTGGCTAGCTCACTAGGCTGCTTTAAAAAAGGCCTGGATTCTTTCCTGGGTGTACTTAATATAAGTGCTAATATAATATAAAGTTGATCCAGGTAATATCTGATTGCCTCTTGGGGGATCAGGAAGGAATTTTTTTTCCCCTGCTATAGCAAATTGGATCATGCTTTGCTGCGTTTTTTTTCGCCTTCCTCTGGATCAACTGCGGGTATAGGATTGTGTATATGGGATTGTATGGTTGGGTTTTCGTTACTGTTTGTTTGTTGTTTTTTTTAACCACTTGCCGACTGCTCACTGAGCTGGTACTGTGGCAAAGTGGCTCGTTATCGTCTGGCGGTATAGACCTACGTCACCAGACTCTCCCCTCTTTCGGCGGCACGCGCGTGCCGCCGGAGGCTCGCTCCCTCTGTATTCAGACACAGTGGGAGTCGGCCCAGTGGAGGAGAGGCAGTGATCACCGCCGCTCTTCCCCAATCATCGGGGATCGAGTGAGAAGATCCGCCCGCTTGTGTAAACAAAGTGGGCGGATCTCCTATGTGACAGACAGGGACAGATTACAGGATTCAGCATAGCTGAACCTGCGATCTGTGTCTGTGTCACACAACCCCCTCCCCCCACACACATAAGTAAGCATGAGGCATACATTTAACCCCTTGATCACCAATAAAGTTAACCCCTTCCCTGCCAGGGTTATTATTACAGTAACAGTGCATATTTATAGCACTGATTACTGTAGTAATGTCACTGGTACCCCCAAAAGTGTCAAAAATGTCAGTTAGGGGTCCGATCTGTCCGCCGCAATGTTGCAGTCCCGCGAAAAAAAATCGCAGATCGCCGCCATTTCTAGTAAAAAAAAATAAACAATAAAAATGACAAATCTTTCCCGTAGTTAGTAAACGCGATAAATTTTGCGCAAACCAATCAAAATATGCTTATTATGATTTTTTTTACCAAAAATATGTAGCAGAAAACAAATTGGCCTAAAATGTTAAAAAATTTTGATTATTACATTTTTTTCGCGAATGTTATATATCAGAATGTGAAAAATATTTTTGTTTTTTTTTGTTCAAAATTGTCGCGCTTTTTTTAAAAATTAAAAATCACACAGGTGATCAAATACCACCAAAAGAAAGCTCTATTTGTGGGGAAAAAATGGACATAAATTTAATTTGGGTACAGCGTTGGTCAGGAATGGGGTAAAATCTTCCGGTCTTAAAGCGATTAAAAATACGCTCATTGAGAATTATTTTGTCAAAGACATGTAGCTAAAAACATTTTGGCCTAAATATATGACAAAAATTGATTATATTGGATATTTTTTAACTGTCAAAGTAAAAATGTAATTATTTTCGCAAAATTTTCGCTCTTTTTTTAATAATATCGCAAAAAATCAAATACCATCAAAAGGAAGCTCTGTTTGTGGGAAAAAAAGGACGTACATTTTGTTTGGGTACAGGGTTGCATGACCGCAAAATTGTCAGTTAAAGTCACGCAGTGTTAAGTTGCAAAAAGTGGCCTGGACGTAAAGCAGGAAAATCCTCCGGTGGTAAAGTGGTTAATTGGTTGAGCCAGATGGACTTGTGTCTTTTTTCAACCTGACTAACTATGTAACTATGTAACTATGTAAGCAAAGATGCTTTTATTGTTTTCCTTGCAGCTGATTAGATATTCTTTGCAAAGTGAAGTTTTACCACAGTACCTTTACTAAGGAAAATGAATGCAATTGCACTTGCAGAGGGCACAGTCTATTAATTCACCTTTAGTAATTCAACTACAGTGTGTTCGCTTCTATATAAACAGAAACATGTACAGTACAAGTACGCAATGACGTTTTGTAAAATCCTTGCAATGTATGCAGTTGAGCAGAAAAGGATGGAATTTAATTATATTTTTACAATCTTGTTAGAGTTAGTTGTTAGAAATAGTGTGCCCATGAATTGAATGTATTGGAATTCAGAAGTCCATAAGGTAAGAAAGACTGTAGTAGAGTGCCCATTTATTCACCATGCCAAGATGCAGGCAGAGGTCACTTTAACTCAATTTCCCACAACTCCCTGGGTTCCTGGACATACCCAGGGGGATAATTTCCTCCACTTCCCTTCTTCAGCAGCTCACAGAGACCCTAAAGGCCCCTTTCACACGGGCTTTCTGATCAGGTCCACCTGTCAGTTTTTTCAGGCGGACTTGATCGGATGCTCCATGCATCCTTATGGTGCCGTGGATGTCAGCGGTGACATCTTCGCTGACACCCGCCACTATCCAATCCGATCCTGTCCATGACATTTGAGATGGATGGAAAGCCTGTTTTCCATTCGTCTGGAGGATTGGATCGGATAGGATCAAATGATAATGGACAGGCGGTCCGTTATCATCCAATCTCCTTATAGACAGGTCTGTATGGTCAAATATGGTCAATGATGTCACCCTGCTGGAAAATGAAATCAGTATCTCAAAAAAGCTGGTCAGTAGAGGAAAACATAAAGTGCTCTAGAATTTCCTGGTAGAGGGCTGTGCTGACTTTGAACTTGATAAAACACAGTGGACCAACACAAGCAGATGACATGGCTCCCCAAATCATCACGGACTGTAGAATATTTTGCATTTCATTTGGAAATCAAGGTCCCAGAGTCTGGAGGAAGAGTGGAGAGGCACAAATTCCAAGTTGAATGAGCTCCAGTGTGAAGTTTCCAAAGTCAGTGATGATGTGTGGAGCTGAGTGATCATCTGCTGGTGTTGGTCCACTGTAATTTATCAAGTCCAAAGTCAACAAAGCCCTCTACCAGGAAATTCTAGAGCACTCCATGCTTCCCTCTGCTGACCAGCTTTATGGAGATTCATTTTTCAGCAGGACTTGGCACTGCCCACACTGCCAAAACTACCAATACCTGGTCACATGATCATGGTATCACTGTGCCTGATTGGCCAGCAAACTTGTCTGACCTAAACCCCATAGAGAATCTGTGGGTAATTGTCAAGAGGAAGATGAGAGACACCAGACCTAACAATGCAGATGAGCTGAAGGCTGTTATCAAAGCAACCTGGGCTTCCATAACACTTCAGCAGTGCCACAGGCTGATCGCCTCCATGCCATGCCTCATTGATGCAGTAATTCATACAAAAGGAGTACGACCAAGTATTGAGTGCACACTATACTGTGCATAGACATACTTTTCAGTAAGCCAACATTTCTGTATTAAAAATCTTTTTTTTTTTTATTGGTTTTATGTAATGTTCTAATTGTCTGAGATACTGAATTTTGGGTTTTCACTAGCTGGAAGCCATAATCATAAAAATTAAAAGAAGGAAATGCTTGAAATATATCACTCTGTGTGTAACGCATATATTTAAAATATACGAGTTGCCCTTTTTGAATTGAATTACTGAAATAAATTAACATTTTGATGATATTCTGAGATGCACCTGTAAATTAAGAAACGTAAAAAAGTGATGGCGGAAAAAGACTGAGTAGTCCATCGAGTCTGCCCATTTTTTTTTCTCTTTGGAAAACAGAGGGACTCCTTGGATCATGGGCTGCTACATTCCAAGGGAGGATTTTACCTGGATATATATTTGTATATATCTGGATATATTTATTTTCAACTTAATCCATTGTTAACTTTATTCACACTGGGTTTCACAGATGCATGGGTCCAGTAATTTGATTCTTGCTTTTGTGCTCATCATGATGTTTCATATTCCTATCAACACGCTTTGAGAGTATAAGGCAATATTGTGACTTATTTACATCCCTAAACTATATATAATCCCGTGAGCTACTATGTGAAAAACAATGTACTATGCTGCTTGCACTGGTCACTCCCCTTTATGGTAAGTGCTAAATGCTAATAATATATATAAAAAGTGCTGCGCATATGAATAATTGTGTAAATCCGTGCTCAATTATTCATGTGATATAAATTTCAAGGGTGATAACCGCGTTAAGCTCCTAATTAATAAGCAGCAACTTAAAGCGGAGTTCCGGGCAGAGAAACGATTTTTTTCTGAACATACCCACGGGACAGTCAGGGCTAGCACATTCCACAATGGCTAGCCTCTGATCTGTCCCGGGTCGCACTTACCTGTAAGAAGAAATACTTACTTAGAAATTTTCTTCCACAGCGTTTCCATCTCGGTTGTGGGCAGCTGAAGCCGGCGCGGTCCTCTTCTCTGTCTTCTTCCGCGTCTTCGTGTCCCAGAATGCACTGCACCGGCCCCTCTCGTCACTTCCGGTGCGGCTGTTTAGCAGGGGAATGCGGCGTCGCCCGGAAATGACGAGCGGGGCCGGTGCAGCGCATTGATTCCTGGGAGCTATGACGTTTAGCTCCCAGGAATCATCGCGAGGCAGGAAGTGACGGGGTGAGCCTCGGCGCTGGAGGAGGAAGCAGTCATAGGTGAGTATTTACGATCTTCAATAAAAAGGTGAGTAAACAAAAAAAATAAAAATAACTATCCAATTCCTTTTCAGGTGAGGCATACCTAGCGGAGGGGCACAAAAAAAAAATCTTTTTTGTGCCCGGAACTCCGCTTTAAAGTGGGACAAACACAAAAACAAAATCAAATAAAGTAAGCTGCACTGAGTTATGACTGTTCCATCCCTGATACTCAATCAGTAAAAAACATATGAATAACAGCAATTGACAGTAAGTCCCATCACAACTCAATGTGTAGACAAATTGTGTCTTAGGTAGTGAAAATTAAATACGCAGCAGGGTATAAGTTCCTAGTGATATTGAAAGAGTCAATGAAGTCTTTGTAGAATCCGGGACAATCTCCACTTCTTGACTTGAAAAGGTCAATAGGTGTATAAACTGCTTACCAGATCCTCATAAAATTGAAGCAAGGTTCAGAATAAAGATCTCCCGACTCCAAACCAGGATGACCCTCTTGCTAATATAGTCCTCAAACGATAAAGGAATCACGGACCAAGTGCATGTAAGAAATAATAATCCTCACAGTGTGATACGAGCTCAAATGGTCACTGATACACCTTATGTGCAATCATTGAAAGAAACTAAAGGTGCTCTAGAGAAAGAAACTTCCACCGACAATAAGGCTGCTTACCAGATGGAAAAGGTGTATAGCCAAAGACCGTCACCCTTAAGCCCAGTCTGCTTACCAGATGGAAAGAGTTTGAATGCAGAAATAAATAGGGACAGGCTCCCAAATCCACTTCAACCAACACTCAGTGGAGAAACCGCCACCAATATCACAGCTGCTTACCAGATGCAATTATTGTTATAGCCAAACATCATGATCAATGGATTCCAACAGAGGATGCGCTCCAACCGAGATCCCCAACAGGCAATCGATCACAACGTTCTATGGAAGAAATAAATTGACTATGACCAATAAAAGAACATCCAATTAATCCAAAAATAAATTATATGTGAAATACAAAATAATTCATACATGCACTAAGACATCAATCTATCAACATCCATAATAAAGTGCTTGTCTAATTCAATAATATAAATAAATAAGTAATACAAAACTTCCAAATTATTATATTATATTAACAATTAATAGAGCACTGGTGATTGGGACTGATTAATTTTACTCACGATATCACGGATTTACATACACATTTGAAAGTTTTGTATTATTTATTTATTTATATTATTGAATTACACAAGCACTTTATTATGGATATTGATAGATTGATGTCCTAGTGCATGTATGAATTATTTTGTATTTCACATATAATTTATTATTGGATTAATTGGATGTTCTTTTATTGGTCATAGTATATCACATGAATAATTGACCACGAGTTTACACAATTATTCATATGCACAGTACTATACTATATATATTATTTACATCCCTATTTGAGAAGGTACTTTGGATTACTTTTTAACTATTGGATGCCATTTTAAGTCCTACCATTTTAAGTCCTACCATTTTAAGTCCTACCATTTTAAGTCCTACCATTTTAAGTCCTACCCTTAAAAGTTTTGCAATGAATTCAAGAATTTAAGAATTTGAGTTGACACACCGTTTGCAGCTATAACAGCTACAACTCTTCTGGAAAGGCTTTCCACAAGGTTTAGGAGTGTGTCTATGGGAATGTTTGACCAGATGTTGGACGAGAAGGCCTGGCTCACAGTCTCTGCTCTAATTCATCCCAAAGGTGTTCTATCAGGTTGAGGTAAGGACTCTGTGCAGGCCAGTCAAGTTCCTCCACCCCAAACTCCCTCACCCATGTCTTTATGGACCTTGGTTTGTGCACTGGTGCGCAGTCACTTTGAAAAAGGAAGAGGCCATTCCCAATCCAGGCTCTGTCCTGTCCTCCTCCAGGCTCACCGGAGACACAGAGAGAGAGAGAGAGACAACGACCGGGAGCATGACTGCCAAAATCTTGAAAATGCTAACGGTGCCAATAATGATTGGGAGGTGGAAAGTCCTGTGTAGGTTCTTCTCCGGCGTCTCCAGGTGAGGATGAACTGCTGAGAAGTCCGTGACCTCTCCACCCCCGAGGACCGGGAGAAGACGACATTAATGACAAGGTCTGGTACTGTCTAATATCGGGCTGGGAACCAAGGATCGCTCTGGGGATTGTGTGTGAATTCTCCAAGAGATTTAATGTGTTCGTTAGAGTGACCTTTGTAATGGGGTTGGTCAGTTCCGGTAAGAGGCTTTGACACCTGGGTGAATGGTAGTGGTGGCCCCTGGATTGACATCTCTGTTGGGATTTGGCTGATTACTGATCTCCTATCTCACTCCTGCTTGTGAACTTTATATGAACTGATATTTGAGCGCTGCACCTATTTTTTTTTTTCTATTTTTATCTGTTATTCAGGATTTGTGCCAGCTGCTATTATTATATTGTGAATATATTGAGGTTGGCGCAGTATATAACCATCACTATGGGAATGTTTGACCTGATGTTGGGCGAGAAGGCCTGGCTCACAGTCTCTACTCTAATTCATCTCAAAGGTGTTCTATCAGGTTGAGGTCAGGACTCTGTGCAGGCCAGTCAAGTCCCCCCCCCCCAAACTCCCTCATCCATGTCTTTATGGTCCTTGGTTTGGGCACTGGTGCACACTCATGTTGGAGCAGGAAGAGGCCATTCCTAAACTGTTCCCACAAAGTTGGGAGCATGAATATGTCCAAAATGTCTTGGTATGTGTAATGTTCCGGTACCTTTGGTACCCTAAATTACACTTTCCACAAGTGTATGCGCCCCACCATTTACTTTTGGAAAGGTGCGCATACACCTTTAAGACTGGAGCTGTCATCACCCAGCGCCGGACTAGATGGCTATTTAAAGCGCCGGTTCTCACTCACATGTGTTCGTTCAAACACCCTTACCTGGATGCTAACCTTGCTTGAAGCTTCCATGCTTGCAAGCTTACTTCGCTGACGGAACCTCGCTGCGCTGATCCCTTTATCCCGCTACTGGATCATCCGCCTCTCCTGAACCACCCTTCGGCTGTATCGCTAATAGTGCTAAGTACCCCGCAGGGGAATTCTCTATAAACATATACTAAGCTTACACTATCTAGCTCTGCATAGTAAAGACTGTTTATCACATCTGCATAACTAGATTGCTAGCTCTTGAGACTACTGCTACTTTTCTGCACTGGGTTGATCTCTTTTGTATGTCCACCTGCTATTCTATCATCTGCTACCATACAACATTGCTAAACCTTCCTGCATCCATCTGCTACTGTCTCACCTTTAAGTGTCTATCACCTACCACCTCCACTCAACCTATCCCTCAACCTTCATCATTGTGTTACCACATACATAAAGTCACTCTAGGAACCAGTTTGCTAATTGTGTGTATTTACTGGCTGAAATAAGACCTTCCACACATGATGAGTCATTGAGGTTGGGAATGGTATCTCAGCATATCTCTTACATGACTACTGACGTGAAACTATTTCTGCAGCTGAAAATCCACACCATATAAGAAACGCAGGAGCGTTACAGTATGCTGACGCCTTAAGAGTTCCATTCACTGGTACTAAGGGGCCGAGCCTAACTCCTAAAAAAGAACCCCACAACATAATCCCCCCTCCACCAAATGATTTATACCATAAAGCAATGCCCATAAAGACAAATACGAGCGAGTTTGGGGTGGAGGAACTTGACTGGCCTGCACAGACTTCTGACCTCAACCTGCTAGAACACCTTTGGGATGAATTAGAGTGGAGACTGCATGCCAGGCCTTCTCGTCCACATCAGTGCCTGACTTCACAAATGCGCTTCTGGAAGAATGGTTAAACATTCCCATAGACACACTCCTAAACCTTGTGGACAGCCTTCCCAGAAGAGTTGAAGCTGTTATAGCTGCAAAGGGTGGGCCTACCCTATGGGCTCAATACATGCCAATGAACTTGCATTCATGTGCAGCAAAGGCAGGCTTCCCAATACTTTTGGTAATATAGTGTGTGTGTGTGTGTGTATATATATATATATATATATATATATATATATATATATATATATATATGTGAGTACACCCCTCACATTTTTGTAAATATTTTATTTTATATTTTCATGTGACAATGCTGAAGAAATGAATGACACTTTGCTACAATGTAAAATAGTGTATGGTCCCTTCCCTTTGGAGACTGGGCCACAGGGCAGTATTCCAACATGATAACGACCCCAAACACACCTCCAAAACAGCCACATGGCTTGCTTAAGAAGCTGAGGATAAAGGGGATGGACTGGCCAAGTAGGTTTCCACACCTGAACTCTATTGAGCATCTGTGGGGCATCCTTCAAACAGAAGGTGGAGGAGCACAAGGTCTCTAACATCCACCAGCTCTGTGATGTCATCATGGAGGAGGGGAAGAGGACTCCAGTGGCAACCTGTGAAGCTCTGGTGAACTCCATGCCCAAGAGGGTTAAGGCAGTGCTGGAAAATAATGGTGGCCACACAAAATATTGACACTTTGGGCCCAATTTGGATATTTCCACTTAGCGGTGTGCTCACTTTTGTTGCCTGTGATTTAGACATTAATGGCTCTGTGTTGAGTTATTTTGAGGGGACAGAAAATTTACACTGTTATACAAGCTGTACACTCACTACTTGTGACTCACAAAGTGTAATTTCTTCAGTGTTGTCACATGAAAAGTAATAATAAAATATTTTAAAAAATGTGAGGGGTGTACTCACTTTTGTGAGATACTGTGTGTGTGTGTGTGTGTGTGTGTGTATATATATATATATATATATATATATATATATATATATATATATATATATATATTGTGAGGGATTAGCTCGGTAGCGGGTGTGGATGACCCCTTTGGGGGGGTTCGTTACACAGGGAGATAGCCGAGGAGTGGTTGAAAACAACAGTTTATGGTTTATTCTTCCAATTTCTTCAAACAAGTGCATGCATCAAAAACATCAAAAATCAAAATAAAACACAAAATAAATCCTGGCCGCTGTGGGCGTCTACCTTCTCACACACAGGAACCTACCTAAGGAGTCTTCCCAACCTACTGTTGGGCAGACACTGCTGATCCTACAGCAGATACTCAATAGTCCATTTATTTTCTCTTCACACAGAAAATGTCCATTTGTTATTTCTTTACACAGAAAAAGTTAAACACCTCACCTTTAGAAGTCTCTCATCTGACTGCTCTCCCCAGCTCACACAGCCTCAGGAGGCAGCAATCGGTAATCATCCCCTGGGTAACTTATAGAGGCCTTAATTGCCTCATTCTAAATAGCTGAAGGTTTTTTTTACTTCCTTTACACCTTTCTGGCTACCTCTGCAGCCGACACCCTATAGTAATTGGTGAATTGTCTAAACCAAGCAGAAATGTATCTCCCGTCTGTGACAACACTCATAGATTTACCAGACTTCTTGTCACAATATATATATATATATATATATACTGCATAAATGTGTGTGCGTACACATATTCATGTTTGGGTTCCACAGTAGCTATGATAATCATATACTTTACAAACAGACACATATGTAGTTGATTCATATTCTGTCATGTTCTGTCATGTTTCATGAAATAAAATGAGATTGCATATAATGCAGACATTTTTTGCATGCATATTATAGTTTTCTTGCTGCAGTGTCTGTGTACATAAGGAAACTGCCATCCATGTGCAAGCAGCAAGCAGACAAAGAATTGAATATACGCTTCTAAAACACCAAAAGAACTAAAATGTAATTCATGAAGCAACATATCCAAGTAACCAATTTGTTCACCGTCTTTGGTTCATTTAAGAGACTATATTTTCTATTTCTAAACCTTTTATACAGAATCCAAAGAAAAAGCATAGTTGTATTGAAGACTACTGGAATATTAGCAACAATAATATTCAAACAGTAGTTTGACATCCTAATTCAATGTAAAAGATGTGTCTGACTTTTTCTTGTGGCTTTACATAATATAGTACATTTTCTAGCATTTGACTATAAGAAAATTAAAAAATGACATAACAATATTATCAGAGCTGTTGCTAGAATTGTGGAAGACCAGGAGCATCCCAGGGCACACTAAAGGAAGAACCTTGAGTCCTTGTAACCACAAAATATGCTTTTATTACTGTGTCACAAATGAGAGTCACATAGGCAGGGTCGGCCCTACCATGGGTCCCGCTGGGTCCATTGGACCAAGGCAGCACTTGGAAAGGGGCAGCAAATTGAGGGCTCAAGATTTTTTCCAGCAGTTTTGCGTGTCATCAGTTTGCGCCGCATTGTGGGCGGCATTTCCCCCATTTTTGAGTATGAGGAGGCGGAGCATCTCCTCCAGGGAAAGTCCCTTGCGTAATCGTGGTGTGCACTCCAGGCTGGATCTTCTAGGGTGGTGGCTGCGGCAGACACAGGAGTGACAGGAGGACTGAGGACAGACAGTGAGTGTTTGGTGGACTGGTCAGGTGGTGAGTTATGGGAGGAAGATAACAGTATATATATATATATATATATATATATAATATTTTCTAAATGTTACATTTACAGCGTCTCCTTAACCCCCCCCCCCCCCCACACACACACACACACACAAAGCAGCCCCTTAAAAAGTTTGCATATATACAAGGTGCTGTTGCATGTAGATCTGACTTCCTGAATTTAATTTTAGTTTTAACTATCATAATATAAAATAATGAATGTGGGGGCCTTTTGGTGGGTGTTATTTTATTTTTATTTTTTTTTTGGGGGGGGGCAGCATTTCATTCTTGGACCCAGTTAGCACAACCTCTTGGGCCAACCCTGCACACAGGCACCATAAATTCCACAAATAAAAGGCCACAGGATCTTTTTTTTTTTTTTAAATAAACCCCTCCGTTACATATGCCTTCTGAGCACATTGTCTAGAGGGGTATCACTTTTGTCTGATCCGACCTTAACATTTTCCCACTGACTCTACACATCAATGCGGTCTAATTTTTCTTCTCTGAGGCTGCATATATGTGTACCTGTGTGTGTGCTGGGAGTGCGTTGCTAGATCAGGGTTTGATCTAGGTCCATTTTAGGATCGGTATATTTTAGGTAGGATTAAAGAAAGCATTTTTTAAATTAGTATCAGTGTCATTTATTGTCAGTGTTGGTGTGTTTTAGGTAGAAAAAAAAAAAGAAAAGCTAAATGCGCACTACTGTTCCTGGGCCCTACTACAAGTACAAACAGCAAATATCATACATATATGTGGTATTGCTGCAATTGTAATGTGCAGGAGGATTTATTGTCAGTAGGTTTTTTGTTTTTGTTTTTTGGCAAAAGCTTATGGTCATAGCAAGGAATATACAGAAACATTTTAACCGCTTGCCGACCGCCGCAAGTACATATACTGCGGCGGTCAGCCCCGGCCAGGCAAAGTGACGTATATATACGTCACTAGCCTGTCACCGGCTTGTGAGCCAATAGCAGGCGAGCGCGCGCCCGCCCTGGCTCGTTCACTAAGGAGTCCGTGCGTGTGACCGGCAGACCCGATGTCCGCCGGTCACACTGCGATCGTCGGTAGAGAGGGAGAAAGGCAGGTGGCTAATGTAAACAAGCCGCCTGTCATTCTCCCCTGTGTAAAAATGGAGATCAGACGGTTCTACTATGTAGGACCATTGATCTCTGTTTTTACAGTAGTAGGCATGTCCAATCACAGTTAGAAGCACGCCCCTAGGACACACTTAACCCCTCCCTCTCCAATATAGTTAACCCCTTCCCTGCCAGTGTCATTTTTACAGTAACAGTGCATATGTATAGCACTGATTACTGCAGTAATGTCACTGGTAACCCCAAAAGTGTCAAAAATGTCAGTCAAGGGTCCGATCTGTCCGCCGCAATGTCGCAGTACCGCAAGAAAATCGCAGATCCCCGCCATTACTCGTTAAAAAAAAAAAACAACAAAAATGACAAAAATCTTTCCCTTTGTTAGTAGACGCGATAAGTTTTGCGCAAACCAATCAAAATAAGCTTTTTGCGATTTTTTTTTTTTTTACCAAACATATTTAGCATAAAACAAATTGGCCGAAAATGTTAAAAAATTTTGATTTTTACATTTTTTTTGGGGAATTTCATATAAAAGAATGTGAAAAATATTGTTATTTTTGCAAAATTTACACTCTTTTTTTGTTTATAGCGCATGATCAAAAAATCGCACAGGTGATCAAATACCACCAAAAGAAAGCTCAGTTTGTGGGAAAAAAAGGACGTCAAATTCGTTTAGGTACAGCGTCGCACGACCGCGCAATTGTCCGTTAAAGGCACGCAGTAAAAAATCGCAAAAAAAAACCCTGGTCAGGAAGGGGGTAAAATCTTCCGGGGCTTAAGTGGTTAAAAATTGTTTTTTTTTTTTGTTTTTTTTTATAATTTTTGCCAGTTTTCTTTGATAATTAAAAACATCAGGCGATATCTATCACCACCTACTACCAACAGAAAGTCCAATTTGTCCTGAAAAAAGCAGGACAATTGCAATTGTGTGTACTAACACATGTCAAAGTTGCAAAACTGTGTTTAGCCATCACATGGCAGCATACAGAATGAGGTGGTATGGAAAAGGGTATGTGCAACACAGTGTACAGCATTGTTTCTCAACCTTTTGTCAGTCAAGGCACCCTTTAAAAAATATGGACAGTCAGGTTTGAGCAAATGTAGTTGCGGTAGGGTGAGGCAAGGTTACTGAAAGTCCCGAATATGAAAAAGCAGGAGGCTCTGGTGCAGAGACAGACTATATCGCATTGGGAGGTGAAGAGACCGACTAGACTGCATCATCAGGTGTAGAGGCAGCAGAACTTGAGTAAGTTAGCATGGATGTGCGTCCAAGGGTGTTAAGGGACAGGCAAAGGTAGAGGTAATCCAGAGGGCTTGACTGTTGAGGACTCACAGCGAGCGCAGATTTTGCAAGTCTTTAAATAGGAACAGGAGTCCTTATGGAGAAAGTGCCACTGAAGCCTACGAGAAACCAAAGGAAATTTTTAGTGTTTCCTGGGTGCCCGGTGGTCTTAACGTCATGTGCTTCTGAAAGCATTTTATGCCTAACATGGAGGGGAGCCCAGAGCTTTCCAGGAGGTAGATTGGGGGGAACACAAGACTAAGCCTTTAAAACGGAGTCCAAAAGGTCAGGGAAAAGGGCGCCCATTTCTTGTACTAGAGATAAGATATTGTGAAACTTACAGGAAGTTTCCAAACAGGGCTCAAGGCTGCGAGATAGTGGGTAAGTTTGACCTCTGGGAGGAAAAGGTTCAGATAGTGGCAATTGACTGGAGAGGTGGCCTAGAGGATTCAATAACCTTGAAAGTGTCTTTTGCTATGACAGAGTCATATATAGGCAAATGGTTATGCACACTGGAGTCACACTTGAAAATTTGTCATGATCAAGATCTGAAAAGGACTGCATTAAAGGCATATGACTAGTACTGGCCACAAAAGAGCTACGAATGGGCAACTGGTTAGCAATTTTAATGCACTTCTTGATGCAGGTCTGGGACCATGACCTAATTTCTTCTGTAGCCCAATCTATGTGCGAGTTCTGGAGTCTAAGGCATACACATAGCAAATTTGCATGATTCCCCCATCAACATAGACAGTGTTGATGCAGTAATCCCTCATGCCAGGCCATTGTCTTCTCCCGGTGGGGGAAGCTGTCCCAGCCTGGAGAAAACCGTGATTATTGCTAGCGGCTTTAGCAATAATCGCAGGTAAAACCCAGCATGTTGGTTGTACCCAAGTCGATCGATCGACTTGGTACATACAGTTTGCCCATACACAGTTTAAATCTAGATTCGAACTGTCTACGGCCTGCCTAAGCCAAGGATAAACTAAAATAATGGTATAGGCCGGAAATGTTAACAAGTAGAAGCTGATTGTCTGCCTATTAAACTCTCCAATGGTCAAAGTAATAGGTACAGTGACCAGGCCCATGGACAAGCAAGAGTTATCAACAGCTAAGACTGAAAAGGGTCTGTGTACATTAGCCAAGGGAATCTGTAGTGCTGACTCCCTAAAATTGCTAGCAGCACCAGAATCTATAAAAACAGAGAGATGATGAGAAAACTTGGCAGAACTAAGTTGTGCAGGAACAAATAGTTTATCTCGGGGGGGAATCTGACATGGTATAGCCTTGAGAAGCAGTCCCCACCTGCATTAGACTCCTGGCGTGTCCCGGCTTATTGGAGCAGCTGGTGACAAAGTGATCATGGTTGCCACAGTATAGGAATCCCTGAGATCTTCTTTTAGCCTTTTACCCACAGGATACATGAGTAGTGCTAATTTGCATGGGCTCATCTTCCAGTAGAGGTTGAGAGGGCTCAGGAAGGTCTGATTAAGACGAAGTGGGCGGCCTATTAGGGGGCAAAGAAACAAACCTTTCTGTTCACCTTTCTCATAATCACCTGTCTATGCAGATGGCTACTTGTCATTCAAGTGCTTTGGTTCAAGGTAGTGTACTAAGGAGTCTTTGATGGAGTCTGATAAACCTAACTTGAACTGGTATCTTAGAGCTGGGTCTTTTCACCCTGAGTCAGGTGCCCAGCGGTGGAAATTAGAACAGTATTGTTGATCGATGCAAGAGTGGGCAGGTGGACAAACAAGGAGAATGCCTAGGCTAAAAACCAGGATGCTGGAACCAGCAGCTATGACAGAGCAGAAGCGCACACGCTCATGACACCCCTGGAACTCTTGCTTCTCCTGGGATTTCATATACTAAGTAGGGTTATTACAGACATTGTCCTATACAGTTAGGTGATCTTTAAAGCTCTGGGGTGTAAAAAAAAAAAAAAAAAAACATACCTATACAGTGGGGCCCCCCTCTGCACTGAATTGGGTAAAGGGGATAGGAGGAAGCACAGCACTTCTTATTCCTTGCTCTCCTGACAGTCAGTAGCATGGGGGTGGACCCTAGGCTTCTTCATGTGCAATGCAAAACCTTTGACATCATCAGGTACAATGTAGGTCCAAGGAACTGTGACCGGAAGCAACGAGAGGCAGCTGTGGGGGACTGGTCTTGCATAAAAGTAGGAACCTATGGAAGTGAGAGATAAGGTCCCACTGCAAGGTTACTTTTTTCTCCAGCCCAGAGAACAATCACATTTAGAAGGACAACCATTACAATTAATGTAATGTTAAGCAAATGTAGAACATCGATATTTACACTTCAGTTAATCTTCTTGAAACACTCATACTGTTACAATTTATTATTAAAGACATACTTTTAGGTTTGTTTTGCAACAATCAACTTGCAGTTGGACACTCGCCAAAAGAACAGACTGGTCACTGTAGCAGTTTATAATAACTCCGAGAAAATAAAGAAAGATTTTCTTTGTTGGCTACCATGGAACCCACTTTAAAGCTACAGAAAGGGCAGCCCATCAAAGCAGTTTTTCTCATAAAAGGTCTTCTTAGTATTTCGGCAGAAAAGTGACTTAAAAAAAGAAAAGTTTGGGCATTATAGCCATGCCTCTGCAATTATTCAGGAGGGGGGTAAACTTCCACTTACACAGATAATTAGCACATTTTTTTTTTCTAGTTATCAGTTTAACTCACAATGTTCTCATATACCTCAAAGCGGGGCCAGTTTCAGGCAAAGTGGGGCCCTAGGCAGAAATCAATGTAGTAGTACACTGATCAGCATAGTGTTTCATGGGTAAATTCAGTATGCTGTGATAACAGAACCATGACCGAGTCATGAGCCAGAAATTAGTCACAAACTCTACTGTCGCAGGAGGCTTTTGCACATTACAATACCACCCTGGAAGATTAGAATATAAAATGCTCCCCTCTAGGAAAAATAGTAACCTAATCAGCAGCATGGCATGAAAAAATGGTAACAGCTGAATGTAACATAAAGAACGTAAAGAAAAACTGTACAAGGAGAAATATGTTGTCTGCCACTGAAGACCGCCTTGAAGACCATTGTGAAATCAATAATTATTTTTTTTTTATATTCATTTTCTAAATTGTACATGCTGACGAGGAAAGAAAAATAAAAATATTGCACGTAGGTCCCACGCATGTGTAAACAGCAATCACACCTATTTGAGGTATCACCACGATAATGAGAGTAAGAGCAATTATTTTAGCACCAGGCCTCCTGTGTAACTCTAGACTGGTAATCTGTAAAGGCTTTTAAAGCGTTGCCTATGGTGAGTGAGTACTGTAGTTTGTCACCATTCCATAGGTGTACACACATTTAAAGCATGATATGTTGGAAAATCAATTTACCCAGCATAATATCATATTTTTTTAAAAAAATCTGGTATTATATTGTATATGTGTGCACTTACGTTAATGAAAGTGTATTTTTTCCTGAAACTTTGTGTTTGATAAACCGCTGTGCAAATATCATGCAATATAAACCATTGCAACTATCACCATTTTTTTCTCCAGCGCCGGCAATCATATCAACCACCCCCTCCCACCTCCCTCCTCCGGGGACGGATGGCTGGCTGGCTGCCCATCCTGACAGCCAGCATCCTTACCTGCTCCTTTCCCGAGCAGCTGTGAGTCTCCTCCGGCCGTACGACTCCTCCCTCTTCCTGGCCAATGGCCAGTAAAATTGCTTCTCTTTTCAGCCAATCAGGAAAGGGGTCTCATGACCCGCTTCCTGATTGGCTGGGAGGAAAATCAGTGTGATAATAGCGAATATTCATTCACTATTGTCATACAACTGGGTGGGCTTAGGGCGGAGTGCTCTGCGCCCCGAGTCCACCCTTTTTTGAAGCCTATTAGAGCCTCTGGCTCTAATCATGTGCTTAAAAAAAAAATCCCCTATTGGAATCCCTGCGTCCGGCGCCCTGCGTGTAGATTAGGGGGCCGGATGCATGGATAGGGGGGGCGGTGCCCCTGCGCCCCCATTGGACGGGCCGCAATGGACAGAGTTGACCTAGGGGATGTTTTATTAAAACTGGAGCACACAGAATCTGGTGCAGCTGTGCATGATAGCTAATCAACTTTTAACTAAAGCTGGCCTTACACTAGTCGAAAAATCATTCAAACTAATTTTTTCGAAAAACGAAAAATTGGCCGTGAGACCTGACAATTGTGCCATCATGTAATGATGGAATTTCAAACGATAAATTGTTCAATGGACATAAATGAATCTGTTTTTCATTCAGTTTGTCACATATGCCTAGTGCAAACAGTTCGGGTGAGAAACACATTAACCTTTCAATTTATTGTTCATTCAGCAGAATTTTCCAAACTGTTCCTTCGATTTTTGCGCTCTGAAAAGTTAAAACAGATTTTCTATTTGTGCCCATTACCTGGACAAAAAACGAACAAACGGACCAAATGACAGATTTTTTATCAATTTTTCGGCTAGTGTATGGCCAGCATTAAGCTTGCTCATTTAGGCTTTGACAAAAAAAAAAAAAAAAAAATGGATGCTGATTGTTTTTTATGCAGAGCTGCACCAGATTTTGCACTCTCCAGTTTTAGTAAATAGACCCCAGAGTGTCACTGGACTGAAACTGTTGTAGTGTAATATAAAAGGGCTGACAAACTGCACAGGTGTTAGTATTGTCTTTCATTTTATTATATTGATTTGAGGTTGTTGGTCACTTTTAGATACTATCCCATTCATAGCACACATTTTTTTAAGGCTGTTGTTTCAGTAGGTGGTATTTTAGAGTTTGCATTTGGGGGCATATTGTTTTTTATTTCATATTGATAGGCTTGCTTGTTAGTATTGATCACTTGCTTGTTACTGACTTTGTTTTTTGAACTGCCTTTTGTTCATAACACACAGCTGATTGGTTTAAAAAAAAAAATCATGTGCACCCAATCCACCTCAAATTAGATCACTCAAACCTCCCTAAAAAACGGAAAATTCCTATCATACTTACCGTAATTTTCCTTTCCTGGTGGTCTCCATGGCAGCCTACGTGTGGGTTAACCCCGCCTCCTCTCCAATGGTATAGGACCCCCCTCTATAAATTTCAGCTTGCAGGCACAGCCAGTGTTCCATATCTTAGCCGAATCCAAGACCAGAGGGTGGGACCTCCGGCTGCCATGGAGACCACCAGGAAAGGAAAATTACGGTAAGTATGATAGGAATTTTCCGTTTTCCTGGCAGTCTCCATAGCAGCCTACGTGTGGGAAATAACTAGTCCAAACCACACGGGTGGGAATGTTTCAAATCAAATTTTACTTCAAATTATTAGCAGACAAAAACAGTCAAGCCAAAATTAACTGAAGATAAGGAGGCTGGCTCCACACAATAATGTGTCATAAACGTATTTACAGAAGACCAGGAAGCCGCTCTGCAGACTACTTCTGGTGCAACATGATGTGAAGCCGCCCAGGACGTCGAGATGCTTCTCGTTGAGTGGGCTGTCACTGCCTCCGGAGGAGCCAAACCCTCTACACAGTAAGCTCGCTGAATGGCGGACACAATCCAGGCTGCAATGGACCTTGACGAGGCCCGCTTTCCTCTATTTTTGCCTGAGAAAAGGACGAAGAGATTATCTGATTGTCTGAAAGAAGACGTTGACTGAAGATATTCCATTAGAGTCTTCCCTACATCCAAGGGATGAGGTTCATTATCCTCGGAAGATCGAAAGGTAGGAAGCACAATCTCCTGGTTTTCATGAAAAACCGATGATACCTTCGGATTGGAATTGAGCATCGGAATTAGGACTACTCGATCCGGAAAGAACGTGAGAAAAGGTTCTTTATGACCAAGGGAACTGATCTCAGAAACCCTTTTGGCTGAAGTGATTGCCATTAAAAAGGCTGTTTTAATGGTAAGTTTTCTGATGGTGTCCGAAAAACTAGTTCTTGAAAGGACGTTAAGGACAAGAGGAAGGTCCCATTTCGGGAACCTTGGCTTCCTCTGAGGTCTGAGTCTGACCGCACCTTTGAAGAATTGTTGTATGAGTACATGCTTGGCCCAGGAGAACCCTGAGAACACCGATAAGGCTGATATTTGCACCCTGAGAGTCCCAACTGATAGAGATTTATCCAGACCTGCTTGAAGGAACTTCAGAACTTCTTGAACTCCAAAAGGAAGGATTTCCCTCTGGGTACGTGAATTCCAAGAATCTAGACCAGACTCTGCAGTAAACTCTGTTCGTGCTGGGTCTTCTGGAGTTCATTAAGGTAGGGATTGCCCCAGGAGGGCATCTGAGTGACTCCAACCTCTCCCTCTCAAGAACCAGACCGTTAACCTGAGCAAAGCTGGGCAGGGGTGTAATGTTGTTCCCTGCGAGAGAAGGTCTGGTTTGAGGGGCAGGGGAATCGGGCTCCGATAACTGAGTTGCAGGAGAAGTGGGAACCAGGGCCTGTTTGGCCAATGAGGGGCTACCATGACAATCTCCACATCTTCTGCTTGGAGTCTCTGAAGAAATCTGAGGATGATGGGAAATGGGGGAAAGGCATATGCCCTGCTGAATTCCCATCTGTCGGTCAGAGCATCCGTTCCGCAGGCTCGGTGACACTTGCTGCGTGTGAAGTACCGGTCCAGCTTGTGGTTGCATGGAGATGCAAACAGGTCTACTTCGGGTGAGACCCCTAGAGACAGAATCCACTTGAATGAGTCGATGTGGAGAGACCACTCGTTGTGATTCAACTGGACTCTGGAAAGGAAATCTGCCTGGACATTCTGTGGCCCCGGAATGTAGGCCGCCGAGATGTTGGACAGATTTGCTTGGGCCCATGTCATGATTGGGTCTACCTCCTGAAGAAGAGAGAGACTCCTGGTTCCGCCCTGTCTTTTCACATAAGCCACTGCCGTGGTGTTGTCCATTCGAAGAAGTACGGATTTGCCTTCTATTAGGTGGTGGAAAGCTTGAAGAGCTAGAAAAGCCGCACGAAGCTCCAGGACGTTGGAAACTAGGGAGTGGGCTTGTGGAGGCCATTTCCCTTGAGCCACCTCTGCCATGCAATGGGCTCCCCAGCCAGAGTTGCTGGCGTCGGTTGTAATGATGACCCACGTGATGGGAACTAGAGAATGGCAATTGAGCAGGTTCTTGCGTTGGAGCCACCATAATAAGCTGCTCCTCATGCTGTGGGAAATAAAGATACGCTGCTTGCGTTCTTCCGGATTCCACTCCCGAAGGAAGCCCCTTTGAAAGGGCCGCATTCGCCACAGTGCCCACTTGACCATAGGGGCCGTCGAGACCATAGTGCCGATGATCTTGAGACACTGGGATGCCGTCAGAAAAGAGGAGGAGAGGGCTGGAAAGATCCTCTCCCGAACCACCGGAATTTTCTCTAGAGGCAGAGAAAGTGTATTCTGAACGGTGTTGAATTGAGCCCCTAGATAGACCAGATGTTGAGAGGGCTCCAGGTGACTTTTTTGAAGATTCAACAACCATCCGAACTCCATGAGAGTTGTGGTGACCAGGTCCCTGTGGGACAAAAGTTGATCCCTGTCTTGTGATAACAGTAGAAGATCGTCTAAGTAGTGATGTAGACGTACACCTTTTGTTCTGATTAGAGCTACCACAGCTAGAAGGACCTTGGAAAACACCCTTGGGGATGTGGACTGGCCAAAAGGAAGGCAGATGAACTGGAAGTGTCGATGTTCTACCGCGAAACGGAGGTACTTGTGGAAGTTTACTGCTATAGGCACGTGGAAATACGGGTCTTTGAGATCTATTGACACTAGCCAGTCTCCTGGAAGCACTGCTTTCTGGATGGTGGATAAGGTCTCCATTTTGAACTTTTCGTTCTTGATGAACCTGTTGAGATAGGTGAGATCTATCACAGGACGTCAAGATCCATTCTTCTTCTGTACTAGAAAGAGGGGCGAATATACGCCTTGGAAACTTTCCTGCACGGGCACCGGAACTATTGCGCCCTGAGCTACCAAAGTGCTTACATAGTCGAGCAAAACTCTTTTTCTCGTCCTGAGAAGGCAAGCGAGTGGGAATGAATCTGGACACGGGATCTGTTGAGAAAGTCCATGTGTGTCCTGTGGACACTGTCCTGATGGTCCAGAAGTCTGAGATTGAGGCCGCCCAGACACGCTGAAAGCGGAGTAGGCGTGCCCCCACCTGGCATGTCTGAATGGGCCCAATCTCAAAAGGACTTTGAGGTTTCTTGTCCGGAAGGTGCTGAGCCTCTGACCGGCTTACGAGAGGATGCTTGGCTGCTTTTCCAATTTCTCCTGTAATCTCGCCCAGGCCTATATCAACGGGCATCCCTTGATCGCTCTGAAAACTGCTTTCTTGGTTGCTGCTTCTTAGGGCCAAAGAGGCGCTTATCTTGGGGAAGAAAACCTGACTTTCCACCCGTCACTTTAGTAATTGCATTATGCAATTTGTTTCCAAATAAAGAGGATCCTTCAAAAGGGATTTTGCACCAAGCCTGTTTAGAGGCTGGGTCTGCCAGCCAGGGACGCAACCACAGGGCCCGTTTGGCTGTGACAGAAGCCAACATGGATCTGGATAAGAGACGTAACACATCAATGGATGCTTCTCCAAGAAACACAGAAGCTAACTTAAATTCCTGAACAGGAGAGTTCTCTACTGCATCTTCAGACACACTCCTTAATTTTAGTTCAACATCAGAAACCCAGGTTTCCATGGCCTTAGACATGACTGCTAATGCTAGCACAGGTTTACAAGCCGCACCGGCTGTGATATAAATTCTTTTTAAATCCAGGTCCATTTTCCTATCCAGAGGGTCTTTAAAGGACACCGCATCGTCCAGCGGGAGTGTAACGTGTTTTGCTAGTCTGGAAACTGCGGCATCAACTAGAGGAGCCGATTCCAGGTGACTGACCTCTTCTGGTTTAAAGGGATACAACTTAGACAATTTGGACGATAAGGAGGTCTTGACATCCCCTTTACTCCACTCTTCTAGGATGACATCCTTCAATTCTGAAAGGAGCGGAAAGTTTAGCCGCTCTTACCCCAAGTGTTTGAAAAACCTTCTCTGTTTTACTTGTGGGGTACTGGGATCTTCCCATTTCAGAGCCTCTTTGACTGCTCTTATGAGAGGTGCAACAAGGGCAAAATCAAAACCCCCAACTGCACCTTCCTCTTCTTCTGAATCGCTTTCTGAGGATTTCCCGGAAGTGAAGCTTGGCTGAGAGGGACCTTGCTCTTCAGGAGCATCAGCAGGAGAGCTGGGAGTAGCAGGCCCAGGTGTGGGACTAGCACCCCACTCTTTCATGGATTGCTGGACAATCCGTTTCACCAGGGATTCCAATCTCTGATCTTCAGACTCTCTTTCACCAGATGCACGAGCGAAACAGGGCTCGCAAAGGGACTTGTCCTCCGGGACATGCGCCCCACAACCGCAACAGGCTCTCTGGGCCGTATGGCTACTGTGGCGGTGTGTGCGGTGTCTGGAGGAGGAATTTGAGCGTCTCCTTTCATGCCTGCTCCCTGATGGAGACTCATGGCGTCTTGACCTTGAACATGATTCTCTTCGTGGCCTGACAGGGTCTCTTTCTTTACCAGACCTGGAGGAGCTGGGAGAAAGAGAAATCCAGGGAGACACAGGATTTAGCCATGAATCATGAGCCAGCATCCCTCCCTTCATATCCCCCTAAAATGTACCAGCACTCACCTGTTGTGAGAGGGCTGGCCACAAGGGGGCGGTGAAGCAGGATCCATGTTTCAGGCAAAACCAAAAACTGACAAGGAAGTAGAGCATACAGCAGATCACTACAAGGCAATAAGGAACCTTCAGGTGTTGTCCTAATATGCATCCAACTGCTCGCCCCCCAGCCTGCACACAGCCAAAAGGTATGCAGCATCCGGTCCCCACATACCTGGTATTCACATGGACAAGGTACCAGGAAGACGTCGCTATGCCCACAGTGCATTCCCAATTGCCCTGGAGCTGACAGGTGTTTAAATTTTCATGCCAGGATGACGTCAGCGTCGGCCGGCTGCGATCGCAAGTGCGCATGCGCGGACCGGGCCTCGCTTCCGATCGCGGTGAAGTGCGCATGCGCAGGCAGCGAGCGGAGCTCCATTACCACACAGCGCATGTGTCCGCCGGACTGAGCGGAGGGGGAGCAGGAAGGAGATGGCTGGAACGCACGGAGCGTTCCAGCCGCCATTGGGCCACCAGGGATAGCAAAGAAAGTAGTTTGAGACAAACAAACATAACAAAAACACTGCCATGGAGGAGACAAATCTTCAGACCCTGTCAGGATATCCGTAGGCCATCCAAAGCACAGTTATCAGCCAAAGGGGATTTTGAAATGTCACTCACCCGCCCATAGCTGGGCCCTGGACATAGACACCGACTTTTCATTCTGAGGTAAGCCGACCAAATTCCAACAGGAAATAATCCAAATAGGGTCCTTGGAGGAGGACAAAAAAGGAACACTGGCTGTGCCTGCAAGCTGAAATTTATAGAGGGGGGTCCTATACCATTGGAGAGGAGGCGGGGTTAACCCACACGTAGGCTGCCATGGAGACTGCCAGGAAATAAAATCTTTTGACTGATTACAGGTACTGCATCTATAGAGTGCTGACAGTTTATGCAGTTCTTTTGTTCCCATAAGTCTCTGCCCTCAAGGAGCATACAATCTAAGGTCCCCCCTATATCACATCCATACCATATACACATATTATGGCCAATTTATACAGGAGCCAACCTACCAACATGTCCTTGGAGTGTGGAAAGAAACCAAAGTTCAGAGAGGAAATCCAAGTAAATGTTACACATACACCAGTTAGGCCTATTATCCCTGTTGCTTGTCAATTTTATATATTTTCTTATCTATTCTGTATCCTCTGCAGTATCCTAATTCTTGCAGTAATATCCCCACCTGTGCTCTTTTTATTTAATACATTTGGGCCTAACTTTGCTTTTTAAAATTGTTCTGCTGATGATAAATTTAGTACTACCATATTATCAACATTATCTTAATTTGTGTAGTAAAACAACTACATGTCTCTAGTACATTATGACTTATTGTCTTTGTTTAAAACTGTCTTACTACTGGCCAATTTTACACTGCTGTATCAGCTGCAGTATTTTATTTATTGTAGTAGAGCTGCAGCCTTTGAGCATTTAGATGGCCTACAGGAAGTGAATCCTGAGAGTCGATCTACAGGAAGTGATGGAATCTGAAAATCATTTAAAACAATAAAATAATCTGACAAGATTTTAAACCTGTGGACAGGGGAGGGGCAAGGACAGACGGAGCGCTTCGCTGATCCTAATGCGAGACTGTCAGGCTGTCAGCTACATCCACTGCAGGAGATAGGGGCGCAGCTGCGGCGTCTCCCACTATACCACAACGGTACTGTGAAGAGGAATATTTTCTGAAGGGCTATCTAAAGGTGCATGGATGCACCGTTAAATGTGAGTGTATCATTGTTTACTTTTTGGAATAAACTATTTTAAAATGGTATAAGCACTATTGTGAGCTTCTCTATTTACATGATATGCGGATTACTGAAATGTTAAAAGGCTTATCTATGGGATAAGGATACTGGGAACTACCAGATATCTAGCGTTCAAACCCAGTTATACCCAATACAGGATTGCTAGGGAGATAATTGGCTAATCTATGGGAATAGATCACCTGGAACCGCCAGACATTCAGGATTTGAGCGTAGTTATATTTTATACAAGGTGAGCGCCCAATCACAAGGGGGTGCACAAATAGGAAAAAGCTGTGACACTCTGGTCACCCACTCGGTTTTGGGATCACAGCCACACACTGGTGGCTTGAGCACATATAGAGGACTGTTTTTTTAACTTTATTATCACTGGATTTTATTGGACACTAAAATCAATTATATATTTTTTGATTGTATTTATATATTATATGTTTATTCACTGCCATTTTTTTAATGATATTATTATACAGTGTATAGATTATTATAGAGGTTTCATGGAATAGAAACCATTGAGATACATTAGAGGACTCCAGCACATAGCAATCATCTTTTTTTATATAGCACCACTAGCACATTTTTTAGGATTATAAAAAGCACAAACACTTTACCTCTAAGTGACGGATTTTTCAAGCAAACTAAGCTGGGATCCTTAGTAGGGTTGAGCGGACACCTAGATGTCCGTGTTCGACGGGTTCGGCCGAACTTTAAAAAAAAGTCCGGGTCCGTGTCCCGGACTTTTACCGAACTTTTCCCGGACACCGAACCCCATTGAAGTCAATGGGGACCCGAACTTTAAGGCACTAAAATGGCTCTAAAACACCAAAGGAAAGGGCTAGAGTGCTGCAAATGGCAGCAAAACGTAATTAAGAGCATGGCAAGTGCTCTGCAAACAAATGTGGATAGGGAAATAACTTAAAACAACAAAAAAAAACAGAAAAATAAAACAATGTTCTTCTTCATCTCTGAAGGACGAGGCCCATATGGAGTAGGAGGGAGGTTGAGGTGGTGGTGGATGTGGCGGTGACATAGGCGTGCGCACAGGGTGTGCTGGGTGTGCCTGGGCACACCCTAATCACCTAGGGCACATAGCATTGCCAGTGAGGAGATGGGAAAGATCTCCCTGGGACCTGCTCTGCTCTATTTCTCCTTGCCTACAGGTACATGGCCCCGATACATTACTCTCCCTGCTGGCAAACACATGCATGTGTATTTCAACTTTGGGGTGCACACCTTAATGCAATAGGCTGCGCACACCTATGGGCGGTGTAGGTGGAAGCGGCGGTGGAGGAGGACCAGGGCCGGATTAACAGCATCATGGGCTTGGTGCTGAGGATTTTGAAGGGCCTTAAGGGCCGTGCCTTGCCATGCACCCAGAGGAGGAAGGGTGCAGCCATGCATGCCTAATTCAACATGGGATGCTGTCTCTGAAGCCCATAAACACATCCATGCATCGCCAACTGTCCCTCCTTGTCCGGCCTTCACGCTGTGTGGGGAGGTTCTGAGGGTGCTGCCTGGGGAAGCGAGCATAGAAGCCAGACTTCTGTGTTTACAAGTGACAGAAGAGCGGTAACAGTGAATATGGCCAACCCGGGGCCTATATAAAAGGTAGGGGCCTGGAGCTGCAGCTCCAATAGCCCCTACATTAATCTGGCCCTGAGGAGGAGGACGAGGTAGCCAACACTGCTTCTTTTCAAAAATTTTAAATGAGGGTACACCCCAAAAGAGTGAGAAAGAGCAAAAATGGAACAATGGGTGGGTAAGGTCGGTATCCATTGCTATTCTGCATAAGGTACGGAAAAGTCCCGTGGGATCCATGCCTGGTTCATTTTAATGAACGTGAGCTTGTCCACATTGTCTCTGGACAGGCGGCTGCGCTTGTCTGTTATAACGCCCCCAGCCGTGCTAAATACCCGTTCAGATAATACACTGGCTGCAGGGCACGCCAGCACCTCCAAGGCGTAAAGGGCAAGCTCAGGCCATGTGCCCAATTTGGAGACCCAGAAGTTGAAGGGGGCAGACCCGTCATTCACTACATGTAGGCGTGTGCACACATACTGCTCCACCATGTTGGTAAAATGCTGCCTCCTGCTAAGACGTTCCATCTGAGCTGCTGGTGCTGCTGTTTGTTGTGGCGTGCTGACAAAGCTTTTCCACATTTCGGCCATGCTAACCCTGCCTTCTGAGGTGCTGGCGGTGCCCTGGTTGCGTTGGCGACCTCCTCCTCCTCCTCCTCTGCCTTGTGCTTCCACTGTGGCCCCGCTGTCAGATGGGAATGCCAGCAGCATGGCGTCTACCAGCGTGCGCTTGTACTCGCGCATCTTGCGATCGCGCTCCAGTGAGTGAATTAAGGACGGTACGTTGTCCTTGTAACGGGGATCCAGCAGCGTGGCCACCCAGTAATCAGCACAAGTTAGAATGTGGGCAACTCGGCGGTCGTTGTGGAGACACTGCAGCATGTAATCGCTCATGTGTGCCAGGCTGCCCAGAGGCAACGAAAGGCTGTCCTCTGTGGGAGGTGTATCGTCCGTGTCCTCTGTATCCCCCCAGCCACGCACCAGTGATGGCCATGAGCTGGCCTGGGTGCCACCCTGCTGTGAACATGGTTCCATCTCCTCCTCCAGCTCCTCCTCCTCCTCATCCTCCTCATCCTCCAGAACTGTGCCCCTGCTGGACAATTGCGTCCCTGGCGTTTGCGTGTGCAGGAACCCACCCTCGGAGCCCCTTGCGAATGACTGCCCTGAAAGCCTTGGAAATGTTACCTCTTCATCCTCCTCCTCCTCCTCATCCTGTGCCACATCCTCTTCCATCATCGCCCGAATTGTTTTTTCAAGGAGGCATAGAAGTGGGATAGTTAAGCTGAGAACGGCGTCATTGCCACTGGCCATGTTGGTGGAGTACTCAAAACAGCGCAACAAGGCACACAGGTCTCGCATGGAGGCCCAGTTAAATTAAATAGCGGAATAGAAAATATGATCCAAAAAAAGTGTATGTATATCACACGTACACAACCACACTGGGCCCCAATTACTATTGTTTGTACCCCTAAAAGGCTAGGAGTAGGGGGAGTATGGAACAGGCAGCACCCTCAAACCTTCAGAAGTATGAGATGAACCCCAACAACTTGGAAAGGTGGATCTCTCTCACACGTACCAACACAGACTATCCCCCAATTTAACTGATCCCCAAAGGTTTTTGATTAAATAGCGGAATAGAAAATATGATCCAAAAAAAGTGTATGTATATCACACGTACACAACCACACTAGGCCCCAATTACTATTGTTTGTACCCCTAAAAGGCTAGATGAGGAGTAGGGGGGGTATGGAACAGGCAGCACCCTCAAATCTTCAGAAGTATGAGATGAACCCCAAAAACTTGGAAAGGTGGATCTCTCTCACACGTACCAACACAGACTATCCCCCAATTTAACTGATCCCCAAAGGTTTTTGATTAAATAGCGGAATAGAAAATATGATCCAAAAAAAGTGTATGTATATCACACGTACACAACCACACTAGGCCCCAATTACTATTGTTTGTACCCCTAAAAGGCTAGATGAGGAGTAGGGGGGGTATGGAACAGGCAGCACCCTCAAATCTTCAGAAGTATGAGATGAACCCCAAAAACTTGGAAAGGTGGATCTCTCTCACACGTACCAACACAGACTATCCCCCAATTTAACTGATCCCCAAAGGTTTTTGATTAAATAGCGGAATAGAAAATATGATCCAAAAAAAGTGTATGTATATCACACGTACACAACCACACTAGGCCCCAATTACTATTGTTTGTACCCCTAAAAGGCTAGGAGTAGGGGGAGTATGGAACAGGCAGCACCCTCAAACCTTCAGAAGTATGAGATGAACCCCAACAACTTGGAAAGGTGGATCTCTCTCACACGTACCAACACAGACTATCCCCCAATTTAACTGATCCCCAAAGGTTTTTGATTAAATAGCGGAATAGAAAATATGATCCAAAAAAAGTGTATGTATATCACACGTACACAACCACACTAGGCCCCAATTACTATTGTTTGTACCCCTAAAAGGCTAGATGAGGAGTAGGGGGGGTATGGAACAGGCAGCACCCTCAAATCTTCAGAAGTATGAGATGAACCCCAAAAACTTGGAAAGGTGGATCTCTCTCACACGTACCAACACAGACTATCCCCCAATTTAACTGATCCCCAAAGGTTTTTGATTAAATAGCGGAATAGAAAATATGATCCAAAAAAAGTGTATGTATATCACACGTACACAACCACACTAGGCCCCAATTACTATTGTTTGTACCCCTAAAAGGCTAGATGAGGAGTAGGGGGGGTATGGAACAGGCAGCACCCTCAAACCTTCAGAAGTATGAGATGAACCCCAACAACTTGGAAAGGTGGATCTCTCTCACACGTACCAACACAGACTATCCCCCAATTTAACTGATCCCCAAAGGTTTTTGATTAAATAGCGGAATAGAAAATATGATCCAAAAAAAGTGTATGTATATCACACGTACACAACCACACTAGGCCCCAATTACTATTGTTTGTACCCCTAAAAGGCTAGGAGTAGGGGGAGTATGGAACAGGCAGCACCCTCAAATCTTCAGAAGTATGAGATTGTGTTCACTGTACCCCACAAAGATTGAGTTCACTGCACCCCACAATGATTGTGTTCACTGCACCCCACAAAGATTGTGTTCACTGCACCTCACAAAGATTGTGTTCACTGTACCCCCCAAAGATTGTGTTCACTGCACCCCACAAAGATTCTGTTCACTGTACCCCACAAAGATTGTGTTCACTGCACCCTAAAAGGATGTTGTTCACTGCACCCCACAAAGATTGTGTTCACTGCACCCTAAAAGGATGTTGTTCACTGCACCCCAAAAAGATTGTGTTCACTGTACCCCCCCAAAGATTGTGTTCACTGCACCCCACAAAGATTGTGTTCACTGCACCCCAAAAAGATTGTGTTCACTGTACCCCCCAAAGATTGTGTTCACTGCACCCCAAAAAGATTGTGTTCACTGTACCCCCCAAAGATTGTGTTCACTGCACCCCACAAAGATTCTGTTCACTGTACCCCACAAAGATTGTGTTCACTGCACCCCAAAAAGATTGTGTTCACTGTACCCCCCCAAAGATTGTGTTCACTGCACCCCACAAAGATTCTGTTCACTGCACCCCACAAAGGATTTTGTTCACTGCACCCCAAAAAGATTGTGTTCACTGCACCCCAAAAAGGATTTTGATCACTGCACCCCAAAAAGGATGTTGTTCACTGCACCCCAAAAATGATTTTGTTCACTCCACCCCAAAAAGATTGTGTTCACTGCACCCCACAAAGATTGTGTTCACTGCACCCCAAAAAGATTGTGTTCACTGTACCCCCCAAAGATTGTGTTCACTGCACCCCACAAAGATTCTGTTCACTGTACCCCACAAAGATTGTGTTCACTGCACCCCAAAAAGATTGTGTTCACTGCACCCCAAAAAGGATGTTGTTCACTGCACCCCAAAAAGGATGTTGTTCACTCCACCCCAAAAAGATTGTGTTCACTGCACCCCACAAAGATTGTGTTCACTGCACCCCAAAAAGATTGTGTTCACTGCACCCCAAAAATGATTTTGTTCACTGCACCCCAAAAAGGATTTTGTTCACTGCACCCCAAAAAGGATGTTGTTCACTCCACCCCAAAAAGATTGTGTTCACTGCACCCCAAAAAGATTGTGTTCACTGCACCCCACAAAGGATTTTGTTCACTGCACCCCAAAAAGATTGTGTTCACTGCACCCCAAAAAGGATGTTGTTCACTGCACCCCAAAAAGGATTTTGTTCACTGCACCCCAAAAAGATTGTGTTCACTGCACCCCACAAAGGATTTTGTTCACTGCACCCCACAAAGATTGTGTTCACTGCACACCAAAAAGGATTGTGTTCACTGCACCCCAAAAAGATTGTGTTCACTGCAGCCCAAAAAGATTGTGTTCACTGCAGCCCAAAAAGATTGTGTTCACTGCAGCCCAAAAAGATTGTGTTCACTGCAGCCCAAAAAGATTGTGTTCACTGCAGCTCACACACAGAAAAATGGATGTGGATCACTGACACCTGCCTATCTCCAATCCCACACCACACAGCAATATCGATTGTAGTTTGTAGAACACAGTTTCCCTAAAATTCAGCAGACTCTGTCCCTAACAGGATTGAGAAGAGATCGTAGATCAGGATTGAGTGCAGATTCACCCCACCCCCCACACAGTAATATCGATTGTAGTTTGTAGAAGACACTGACCCTATAATTCAGCAGACTCTATCCCTAAAATGCCTACAACTCGCCCTGCCTAAACACTCCGACCTGTCCCTCAATTCTATCCGGACACAAATGGTTTTTTCCTGCCTATCTTTCCCTAATCAGCAGCCAGCACATTGATGTGTGCTCTGTCCCTTAGCTAAGCAGCAGAATGACGCTGCTGCGGCGGCTGCCTCGAACTTATAAAGACTTGGTCACATGCTTCAGACGGCCAATCACAGCTACTAAGACATTTGCAGGCATGGCTGGGATGGCTTAAGGCACACCAGTTAAACGATTGTTGATTGGCTGTTGAAAGCCCGCCATGAAAAGAGCGCCAAAGCATGCAAAACCCGGAAATAAAACGACCGAACACGGATTTTTACCCGAACATACAGTAAAGTGTCCGTGTCCGTGTTCGGGTAAAAAAAATCCAATTATTCGGTACGAACACGAATAATACAGTCCGTGTTCGCTCAACACTAATCCTTAGCAAGAGGGCTGCACGTATTTATTTATACACCATATCACCGTTTTTTACAGCACATAAGACCCACTATTTCTGGTAAGTGATTCAATTTTACCATATGCCACTGGAAAAAGGAACCCATGCCATGAAAGTCACAAACTTTTGTATATTGAGCACAAAGCACCTGCACTTGATTCAATCCATATTCTGGAAAAGACTGTCATATTTGCAATTTTGTTGGACTTTATTTCCCACTATTAATAATTGCGCATAAATATTTGCCACAATATTTGCTACCACTATTTACTGTTTATTTATTATTCATCATATTTTTATATTCACTGAAGTTTCCATATTTATTTATTCCATATTTATTTATTGTTTATCTATTATGTATTCACTTAACCTATATTCATACACTTATATTGCAATAGGTTATTAGCAAGCACTGTGTATAGCCTAGGCTATTTCTTAGACTTATCTTTTGTTGGTTGGAATCGTTCTTGTTCCCCTTTAATGCTGGACTCAGATGTGATAGTCATCTTGCAGGAACTGGAAGATTGGCATTATGGGAGCTGTAATCTTTTACAGAGTGCTGATCATGAGCTTGGATTGCTCAAGAAACTACCTTCCCAGGAAGCAAAGGGGGAATGGAGCATCATGGGAGGAATTATAAAACTATCTGCTGCACAGACTTGAACTCTCTTGCTCCTGGGACCCATAGCGTGCACATCAGTCTGCTGAGTGTGTGTGAGACAGCAGATTGCGGCCTACTGCACGAGGCCTGATTCACTTACAGAACTCAGCCTCGGCGGAGCGGATGTCTGTCGGTACACTGTGGATGTCTTTGCAGTATCGCTGAGAGAGAAAGTGGAGGTCGGCTGCACAGCAGAGCGCAACAAGTTTTCCAGACACCGGAGTATGGGAGACCGCATCGCCTGTTCCATAGGGCCCTCACAGACAGACATCAGAGTTGGTGAGAGGGTGCCTGTCTCTGATCCAGACTGCAAATATACATCCCACCTTTACACTGAACACAAACATTGAAGCAGATACCAGACCCCTTAGGATTACAATTTATCATCTTGCTATATTAAACCACAGTGGAAATTGTCTTGTATGAGCTCCAACTGCCGGTGAAGAACATAGCAAGGCCTTGCTAAGGGGAGGGACATTGTTGTATAGTTGCTCCTAAAGGGGACATGTTCTAGTTATATTCTAGTTATATTGCCACATCTTTATTTCGAATACTGATGGTATAGATTAGCTCAGAGTTCTTCTTTAGCTTAAGTATTGCTTTATTACAGTACAGAATATCTATATACATATAAAATATTACGTTGAATATTGTTCCCTGATATAATATTTATTCTGTTTATCTGTTTTTTTTCTGTGTCAGTCCTGCTGAACCCTGATAGTTTATGCAGGGTTTAGCTCACTGACTTAATTTCACTTGCTTATTCATTGAGTAAAAGTTAAAGCTCATTTTTAGTGTGTCAGTGTGTTTCTTAAAGGTGAGTACACTGTCTGAACCTAGAGTGTCAGGTGGCCTGGACGGTTCACAGGGTCACGGTAGTGCTGAAGAACACCCACTTACCAGCAACCCTGAAGGGGTCAGTGCTAAAAATGCATTAGTACATGTACCCTCATGACAGTCCCATGTCATTTTTTTAGTAGTTGGCTATTAACCAATATATGACAAACATGTAACACCAGTATTTGTCGCTAATACGTTTTGATAGGATTTGCTTTCAAGTTTGGATTTGCTGAACCCTTGGATAGGAATGTATTGTAGCTTACTAGGACTCCAAACAAAGGACTCAAATTTCCAGGGGAAAATCTCCAAAACCTGGTTCTGTCTCTCGAGAGTAGAGTACGTTTACAATAATCTGCCACATGAATTATTGAATAGGCTAAAATCTAGCAGCCAGGTTCACAAAGTAACCACCAGAACAACTTGCTTTGGAGAAATCTCCTCTGATTTCCTAATTGACCCTACTACTAGATCTAAATCCCAGGTCCAGCCAACACCTTTTTAAGCAACTAAAGGCCACTTTTTTTTCTTTTGTAAAAAAAAAAAGTTTAAACCATATGAATAAAAGTGATCACTGTTACCCACACTTCTCTTTCTTGCTGGTGGACATGTTACTGGATGGATTAGTGATTGTGATATCCCGTTGAAGGGCATAATACAGTAATTGTGTGCTTTCAACTGACAGTTAATACTTTTTGGACTGTTTTATCTATATAACTGCTCCCTTTTTGGCCTCAGTGTTTGTGTCCCTTGTAGGGCTGGTGTCCTCCCTGCCTATGGTATGCATGGATGGAGGGGTCTTTACATGCCCCCAGATGATTTTAATATTGGCTGTTTAATTATTTATACTTTTATATGTCACACCCTATGACTCTGAAGAAGGACAAACCAAAATGCATTGAATTCCTCCCTGCTCGGGGTTTTGGCATTTACTATATACCCCGGCCTGGGAGCTATGCCTTGGTGTTATGGGTAGTGTCATAATATTATCTATATTGATATACATAGACTGAATCTGATATCAAATTGATATGGATGATTGGGGGGTATTTGTGCTAGGAGAAGGGGAGAGGATGTGTGCTCAGAGGGGAAATTTGAGGGGTAGAGGATTTGGGCTAGGAGGGGATGTTTTTTTATTTATTTTTTTTTCTTGGGGAGGGGGAGGGGGTTGTGCTGGGGGCATATGGGGAGAGAGAGGATTTGAGCGGGGGGGGGGGGGGATTTCAGAAGGAGCTTGATTTGTACTGGGAAAAAAAAACAGGCACCGCTGAGTGTAGCATAAAAATTTATTACATGAAATTATATAGCAACTCACATGGGAGTTAGCTTATGTCCATATTCCTGACTCGCTTCCTGTGTTAGTATTAGTATACCGACTGGCCCGCAGCTGGGTGATGACGATGCAGGAAGGACCGTGAAGGAGCTGGATCGGGTGGTGGCTGCGGTGAACCACAAGCCTACCGGAAGTGACGTAACGTGTTTCGGAGCATGCGTACTGGGCTCCTTCCTCAGACGCCCTGTTTTTCTTCCTTGTTTGTCAGCGGGATTTCCGTCTTTTTGCCTGCCAGAGCTGCCCTGAGTTACATCAGCACCTGTAGAGCTCAGCCTCCAGCAGTCCCTGATCGTCTCAACCTAGCATCTGTTGCTGCACTGGGGTCCTTTCCCCTTGGCACAAGCGCCCAACACCTTTCCTGCCTTGGTTTGTACTGGGAGGAAGGGGGATTTATGCTTAGGAGAGAGCATGTAGGTTAATTCGTTTTTTTTTTGTACCGGCACTGAGCCCACCAAACTAATATTCAACAAGGAGCAATAAATTTGACAGCATTTACTGATGATACGTCTACCATGAGCAGGGGACAGTGGTATGTTTGACTTATCTAGGAAACTGACATAGATATAGTCATGTTAGCCATCTGCACCTGGGAGTCTTAAAGCATGCCTTATTTTAGACATTAGAATAAGAGTTAAAGTTTTTGTAAATCCCAAAATCTTTTAAATATTTCCATGCTGACTGTACATTTTAGTATTGCAATTTTTTTTTTTAGCTGTCTGATAAAATGTTTGGTCCTTTCAATGTCAATTTTGACTGGAGAATGCATTTGTTTGCATTAGAAACACCAATACCACTAGATAGGAATGTGTTATTTATTGGTTTGCGATAAGCATTGAGAGCAGCACAATTTGTTACACTGCTTGACTCTCAGTTTGTGCAATCCGCAGTTCTGTTAGTGTATTGTCTGGCTGGAGAATAACAAAAATAATCTGATGTCCAAGGCTTAGTTACCTTTGTTATAAAATGTGACAATGCTTGCAAAATTCCGAGGTCTGCTTAGAATTAAACTATTTTGTATGTCTGGTTTTTCCACTCATTTTTCACACCATCAGGATAGGGGAATACAATTTTCTGTGTTTAGCAAAAAGTAACTGTATATATATATATATATATATATATATATATATATATATATATATATATATATACATACAGAACAGACATCCAACAGACACCAAAGAACAGACATGTTCTTTGGTGTCTGTTGGATCTAAAACTCTGTTCCCCTTGAGCGAACCAAAGAACACAACTATAAGCAGATTAAATGAGTATTTGATTTAAAGAATAAAATATTCCCTTTAAAAATATGAACAGTATGTACAAAAAGTGGGTTTACTGGATTAGTTGCCTCTCCACTATCCTTTCATCACTGTGACTGTAACACCACTTAATACTGTGATAATGCCTTCTGCATCAAAATAATTGCATAATGGTTCGATCCCGGGTTTCGGCACCAACAAAAAAAAAGAATTGCATAAACTCTTTGCCTGTCATCTTCCTCTGGGACTATGAGATCTTCAGTAACTTCCATGTAAAGAGCTTTTAGGTTTCATCCCACAGCCCATATTCCCATATACTGATGTCTAAATATATTCCCATATATTTAGACATCAGTACTTTGATTAAAATCCTTAAGAGAGGAGTCCCTTATAGTGCAGTTAATGCAGTGTTTTCTGCAGCTAGAACATTTCTCCCATGTAAGGAGTAAGTATCTCTAATGGTTAAGAGAGGTTGGATTTATCCTTCATTTTTCAGATAATGTAGGACCCACTGACAATGGGGTACTTTGATGTAGTGGTGGGCTTGAGCACAATATGGCCATATGGTGGGACTAAATCCCCATTTTTACTCATTTTGATCAGGTCTTGGTTGCCATGTTATATTTGATAGTTATTTCTTTTGCATGTGTGCACTATCCTCTGTAGTTATATTTGATTAAACCCCTGGTATCATCCTTGGGTGTACCGGATTAGTTGCCCCTTCACTATCCTTTCATCACTGCGACTATAACACCACCTAATATGGTAATAATGCCTTCTGCATCAAAAGAATTGCATCAAATCTTTGTCTGTTATCTTCCTCTTGTACAATGGGATCTTCACTAACTTCCATGCAAAGAGCTTTTAGTTTGCACCCCACAGCCCATATTCCCTTTAACCGCTTGCCGACCGCCGCACGACTATTTACTGCGGCGGTCAGCCCCTCACAGGCAAAGCGACGTAGGTCTACGTTGCTAGCCTGTGAGGCTTTAGGGAGCGAGCGCGCGCTGCCGGAGGTGCTCTCCAGCTCCCGCGCGGTCACGGACCCCCCGCGCGATGTCCGCCGGGCACTTGCGATCGTCCGTTACACCGGAAGAAAGGCAAGCGGCTAATGTAAACAAAGCCGCCTGTCATTCTTCCCTGTGTAAGAATGGAGATCCCACGGTTCTTCTATGTAGGACCGTTGATCTCTGTTCTTACACTAGTAGCCACAGCCAATCACAGTTGGAAACACGCCCCTAGGGACACACTTAACCCCTCCCTCTCCAATAGAGTTAACTCCTTCACTGCCAGTGTCATTTTTGCAGTAACAGTGCATATGTATAGCACTGATTACTGCAGTAATGTCACTGGTAACCCCAAAAGTGTCAAAAATTTCAGTCAAGGGTCCGATCTGTCCACCGCAATGTCGCAGTCCCGCAAAAAAAAATTGCAGATCACCGCCATTACTCGTTAAAAAAAAAAACAACAAAAATTACAAAAATCTTTCCCTTAGTTAGTAAACACAATAACTTTTGCGCAAACCAATCAAAATACGCTTTTTGCGATTTTTTTTTTTTTTTACCAAACATAGGTAGCATAAAACAAATTGGCCTAAAATGTTAAAACATTGATTTTTACATTTATTTTTTGGGGAATTTCATATAAAAAAAATGTGAAAAATATTGTTATTTTTGCAAAATTGACGCTCTTTTTTTGTTTATAGCGCATGATCAAAAAATCGCACAGGTGATCAAATACCACCAAAAGAAAGCTCTGTTTGTGGGAAAAAAAGGACGTCAAATTCGTTTAGGTACAGCATCGCACGACCGCGCAATTGTCCGTTAAAATTACGCAGTGCCAAATCGCAAAATAGGCCCTGGTCAGGAAGGGGGTAAAATCTTCCGGGGCTTAAGTGGTTAAGAATTATAGACAGTATGTACAAAATGTGGTACAACTGTTATTTTTTGCTTTTAGACATCAGTGCTTTGATTAAACCCCTAGCATCACCCTTGGGTCTACCGATTAGTTGCTCCTCCACTATCCTTTCATCACTGCGACTATAACACCACCTAATATGGTGATAAGAATGCCTTCTGCGTCAAAATAATTGCATCAAATTTTTGCCGATCATCTCCCTCTTGTACAATGAGATCTTCAGTAACTTCCATGTAAAGAGCTTTTAGTTTGCACCCCACAGTCCATATTCCCTTTAAAAAGTATGGACAGTATGTACAAAAAGTGGGGCAGCTGGTATTTTTTGCTTTTAGACATCAATGCTTTGATTAAACCCCTGGCATCATCCTTGGGTCTACCGGATTAGTTGCCCCTCCACCATCCTTTCATCACTGCGACTATAACACCACCTAATATGGTGATAATAATGCCTTTTTGCATCAAAAGAATTGCATCAAATTTTTGCCTGTCATCTTCCTCTGGGACAATGAGATCTTCAGTAACTTTTATGTAAAGAGCTTCTTGTTTGCACACCACAGCCAATCCCCTCTACATAAATATCCAGTTAGAGCACCAAAGAAAAACATACGGATCTATTATCATCTGTCCCTTGAGAGAAGATACTTGGTAAGACCTTTAAAGCTCTCTACTTCTGTAACAAACACAGGCAAAAGCAATCCATAAAACTGTTGCTGTTGTGTAAGATGATGAGGGAAAGCTTCTGTTTAGCTGATAGGTAAACTGACTGAACAGCTGTTAGCAGTACTGTAAGCAAGGCTTTGTTCAGTAATACGGAAGTTTTAGACCTAATCCTCCTTTTGTTAAATTCCTTTGCATGCTAGCAGACATTTCTCAAGGCTGAAGACATCTGCACTTAATGCTGAAATAGATAAAAATGGGCAAAGCAGTGTTAACTGACTCAATGGGGTTGATTTATTATTGGCCCACCCATACTATTGTGTTGTGCTAAGACACATCAATGCATGTTACATATGTTGGTCATTCTGAATGGTACTCCAATGCATCTTGCCAATGACCATGCGTTATGATGTGCTGAGCTGCTGAAAATTCGGCATCTATGAATTTTGGTTCACTGTGTTTGTTGGGCAGTCCATTTTAATTATTGGGCTTTCCTAATGCAATGACCATTAACACACTGCAGTGGATCAGACTGGTGTGAATAGGCTCCAAAGGAGTAAGGCTGGAGTCGGCAACAGGTTCTACCCATTGATCATGGCCATGTCACCACCATTATGGATGTCACCAACTTTGCGCATACAGTGGGGATCAAAAGTTTGGGCACCCCAGGTAAAAATTTGTTTTAATGTGCATAAAGAAGCCAAGGAAAGATGGAAAAATCTCCAAAAGGCATCAAATTACAGATTAGACATTCTTATAATATGTCAACAAAAGTTAGATTTTATTTCCATCATTTACACTTTCAAAATAACAGAAAACAAAAAAATGGTGTCTGCAAAAGTTTGGGCACCCTGCAGAGTTAATATCTTGCACTGCCCCCTTTGGCAAGTATCACAGCTTGTAAACGCTTTTTGTAGCCAGCCAAGAGTCTTTCAATTCTTGTTTGAGGTATCTTTGCCCATTCTTCCTTACAAAAGTCTTCCAGTTCTTTGAGATTTCTGGGCTGTCTGTCACGCACTGCTCTTTTAAGGTCTATCCATAGATTTTCAATTATGTTGAGGTCAGGAGATTGTGAAGGCCATGGTAAAACCTTCAGTTTACACCTCTTGATGTAATCCCCCGTGGATTTCAATGTGTGTTTAGGATCATTATCCATTTGTAGAAGCCATCCTCTCTTGAACTTCAGCTTTTTCACAAATGGCATCAAGTTACCATCCAAAATTTGCTGAAATTGTATTGAATTCATTTTTCCTTCTACTCGTGAGATGTTCCCTGTGCCACTGGCTGCAATACAACCCCAAAGCATGATTGATCCACCCCCATGCTTAACAGTTGGACAGAGGTTCTTTTCATTAAATTCTGTGCCCCTTCTTCTCCAAACGTACCTTTGCTAATTCTGGCCAAAAAGTTAAATTTTAACCTCATCGGTCGACAGAACTTGTTTCCAAAATGCATCAGGCTTGTCTATATGTTTATTTGCAAAGTTCAAACGCTGATTTTTGTGGTGAGGACGTAGAATAAGTTTTCTTCTGATGACTCTTCCATGAAGACCATATTTGTACAAGTATCTCTTTATAGTGGAATTGTGTACAACAACTCCAGTGTCTGCCAGATCTTTCTGGAGGGATCGTGCAGTCAAATGTGGGTTTTGGATTGTTTTTTCTCACAATCCTGCAAGCTGTTCTGTCTGATATTTTTCTTGGTCTTCCAGATCTTGCTTTAACTTCCACTGTTCCTGATGACTGCCATTTCTTAATTACATTCCGAACAGAGGATATTGACATCTGAAAACGCTTTTCTATCTTCTTATAGCCTTCTCCAGCTTTGTTAGCGTCAACTTTTTTCAGTTTCAGTTTTCTAGACAACTGCTTAGAAGATCCCATGGTGCTGATTGTTGGGGCAAGGTCAGATGAGTCTGGGCATTTAAAACCTTTGAGATTGACATCACCCGGTCTTCCCAGACGATGATTGAGAACAATCCATGACACTGGCAGGTCTCAGCCTTGCAAAGGGGGCAGTGCATGCTATTAATTCTGCAGGGTGCCCAAACTTTTGCAGACGCCATTTTTTTGTTTTCTGTAATTTTGAAAGTGTAAATGATGAAAATAAAATCTAACTTTTGTTGACATATTATAAGAATGTCTAATCTGTAATTTGATGCCTTTTGGAGATTTTTCCATCTTTCCTTGGCTTCTTTATGCACATTAATACAAATTTTTACCTGGGGTGCCCAAGCTTTCAATCCCCACTGTGTATCTCTCATCTCTTGCTTGTTGCCCAGGTGCTGGTGCCTTTGCTATCCATATTTTCTGGTTCTCTGACTGTCAGAGATTTTGCTTCTGGACGGCTACAGTACTGTACACACTCTGGGAAAGCAGCCTGAAGTAGTCATGCTACTCCTATCATCAGGAAAACTGGAGGGACAACCAGCGACTACAGCAGGGGGACTTTATGAAGGACTACATTTTCTTAAAAAAATAAAAATGAATAGAGCATATAAAATTGCTTCACAAGTCATTTTTTTAAATTATGCTTTTACAAATTACCTTTTCATTTCAATCTGAAGTTTTTTGTAGTTTTTTAAAAAGGTTTAAAAAAAATCAATGCAATATGGCAACTTGGAGATATTCTGGGATGCCCCCAGAAATGTCATTTACTGTGTGTATAATAGGCTCATTGATTTTCTTGGATGTCTGCGCTAAGATACAAATGAAATTTTAGGCATTCCATGCAAGAGTAATTTCATTTTAGTGAGATATTCCTCAAGGGTTAACTAAATTTAAAGAAATGCAGGCACTGCAGCTCTCATTAAAACAACAAAAGTGCACCAGGTGGTTATGATGAACACAGAATTCCCATTCAGGAATCAGTCTGGAAAGGATTTAGTGAAATAAACAACTGTTTCTTCAAAACAGAAAAAGGTGAGAATTTACTAAAAAGGTTTTTTTTTCCAACAAAAGGGGAATGGCACTTTAGGAAAGAAAGGTAAGTGATGGTGGGCATGTAGGTATGTGATTGTGAGTGTATATATACTGTTCAGTATGGGGTATATAGTGTAAATTACATTCACTGTATTATAAATAAGCCCTAGGTGAATATTAAAGGGATTGTAAAGGCAGAAGATTTTTTCTTTATCTTAATGCATTCTATCCATTAAGTTAAAAAAAGAAAAAACTTCTGTGTGCAGCAGCCCCTCACAGCCCGCCTAATGCTTACCTAAGCCCCCTCTTGATCCAGCAATGTCCATGACTGTCTCAGCCATTCAGGACTCCCCTCCTCATTGGCTAAGACACAGCTGTGGTGACATTCCCTCCCACTGCTGTCAATCAAACTCAGTTAGCCAATGAGGAGAGAGAGGGGGCGGGGCCGAACCGCAGCTCCGTGTCTGAATCAAATCATGGAGCTGTGACTCGGCTCTGGTGCCCCCATAGCAAGCTGCTTGCTGTGGGGGCACTCAAAGGGAGGGAGAGGCCAGGAGAGCCAAAGAGGGACCCAAGAAGAGGAGGATCTGGGCTGCTCTGTGCAAAACCCACTACCTACAGGTAAGTATAAGATGTTTGTTATTTTTATTGGAAAAAAAAAAAAAAACGAGACTTTGCAATCACTTTAAGCGAACATTACCAAGTGAACAATCTCTGTTTTGGCAGTATATTGGGCTCAATGTCTGCTACATGTCCTATCTTCTACATCCCAAGTAGTGCTTTTTTTTAAGGAATACAGGTGCTGGGTTTTTCATGGATTAAAAAAAAGGTAGCTTGGGGTAGATTTATTCACTTTCAGGTCTTTACAAAGAATAAGGGGGCACTCTTTACGTCTGGAGGAAAAGGGATTTACCATCCACTTAAGGAAAGATGTCTTCACAGTAAGAGCTGTAAAATTTGTAATCGACTCCCTAAAGAGCTGGTTCTGGATAGCTCAGAAGATTGTTTTAAAAAAGAGCTGGATGCATTCCTAAATGCACAAAATATAACTGCATACTAACATTTAAAGGTATAAACACCAGAAGACTGTTGACCCAGGGAATATCCAATTACTTTCTTGGGGTTTAGGATGTTTTTTTTTTTTCCCCCCACTCGAGCTGGAGCTTTGTTTTTCTACCTTCTTCTGGATCAACTGCGGATAAGGGATTGTGCATAATGAGACTTTACATATATATTCATTTATATTTATATATTTACAGATTTTAGATTTTATATTTAGTGTGTGTGTATATATATACGTTATATAAAGTATATATACATTTTTTTTAATGTCTCTAAAAAAATTTCATAAAAGACCATAACTGGCTGGGAGTGTTGGAAAAATGTGCTAATAAACTACATATAACATTCATTTCTAGACTTTTACATATGATTAGTGGTTTTTTTGAATATCAAATTGCTGCTTCTTAATGTTCAGTAGCCAAACCTTCTTCAGCCAGTCAATATCCATGATTATATAGTGCAGACAATATTATAACTTTACAGTAGCCAGAATGTAGCTGCTATTGATGAATAGCTTAACATAAAGACATTTTAGTTGTAAAACCCTAAAGGCATCATAAACCACGTTTTTATATTATGCCTTGCAAAATAAAACAAGTTTTGGCGATATAAGAATTAGCTTAAAAAGCATTAAAACATAAAACACAAATCTACTAGGTTATCTATTCCACACACATGTGTTTATTTTGCTGTTTTCCCTAGAAAATTGCTTATAAGGGCATTACATTATCATTTGAAGAAATGAAATGCACACTGTGCAAATAAGCCTCTTTATACTTTTTAGAGACAACTCATTTTAGTTCGAGTAATGAAAACTTGAAAACTGCCTTTATGTTTTATTTTTTTTTTGTTTTGTTTTTTTATATATTTTATATCTGATATTCTCCTAAAACCTCACCCCTAAAGTAACAAAGCTATTTTATAAACTTGGTTTGTTCAACAAATTTGTGCATTTTGTTAATATATGGTCTATGAAGCCTATATATTTGTTCAACAGCACCATCTGCTGGGCAGTTTACTATCTGTTTGAAACATCTTTGTTTGTGATGATTAAATTCCTCCTTTGCCTTTGTTTTTCACATCGCCATATCATCTACATCTACCAATGACTATTTATATTTCTGAGATCTGACATCAATAAATTGTAACTTGATTTGTTGTTATGGATTACTGCATTTTGTACTTCAGTTTTTCCCTTAAAACGTGCTTAATACATTTTTAAATTAAATATTGTCATGAATAATATTGTGTTTATCATTATAAAACAGCTCTCCATCAGGGCTTGATTTACTAAAGTGGAACTTTTGGGCCAGTGCTTAGGAAAGCAGTGTAGCACCAAGCCTAAAATGTACAAATATATATTTTTTTTCAACCTCTGGGCATATGGGGCCAAATAACACAAAGTATTTATGTGGGAAGATTTGTGCATAGGATATTTAAAGGAGTCAGAAGACTCTGCAACAATCTCTTCATTCTTGTGCTTGTTAAACTACAAAAGCCTTTCTCAAATTTTTAGCATGGAGGAACCCTTAAAATAATTTTCAATAACCTCTGCTAAAATTATGGTGATCAGAAAATTGTAGATATACAATAGGTATAAAAAACATAGTGTCTTTACCAGTTTTGACACCTCAAACTAATTTTTTTTTTGCCATCGTCATCTCTATACAGCAATTTTTGTCATAAACATAATCATAAAATAAATAATAATAATAGGCAGAAAAGAAATGCAGATAGTGAATAGTAGTTACACCATGCATTGAGGGTTGGTGGAGTCATACTCCCTTGTGTTAGTGGTCAACAGGGACCTGTCCCCTTGCCCAAATGACCATCAGTGATGAGGACTTATGGTCCACACCATTGGTTCCAGTGCTGTATCTTGGCCTAGGCCAACAAGGCCCAAGCCTAGGGCAGCACTTTGCAGGGGGGGGCAGCAAAAAAGCTGCACCCTGCATGAAAAAAAAAAAAAAAACCTTCTCCTGGCTCCCACACGAGAAGGGTCCCCACCGGCTTGCACTACACTTTTAGTATAGTGCCAGTCCTATGGGAATCAGTCTAGCACCCCCATAAAGCGATCACACTGCTACCTGCCGGTACTGATGGGCACTAATAGGCTTCACTAATGGCTACACTGATGGGCACTGATATGATGCACTGATAGGCTGCACTGATTGCCACTGATCGGGCTGTACTGATGAGGCCACACTGATATGCTGCACTGATGAGGCTGCACTAATGGGCAGCAATAAGGCTGCACTGATTGGCACTGATGAGGCTGAACTTATTGGAACTGATGAGGCTGGACTGATGGGCACTGATAGACTGGTTGTGATCTGTGGTTTATAGATGACAGGGCGGGTCATAAACAGGAAGGGGTGTGGCCTTTACAGAAAGAGGTGGTTCATATTTAAATTAGGGGATGCACAAGTTTAGTCAGGCCTAGGGCAGCACAAAACCTAAATACACCATTGATTGGTTCTGAAAAGAGACCTCATTCTAGCATAATGCAGACAAGTAGAGAATCAGTCTGTCACTGCTCACTTGTTAAGGATCCCCTAAAATATTAGGAGGAGACCTGGTTGTGAAATGCTGGTCTTTACAATAAAAAAGAAGCTGTGAATATAAAGCAGAGAAATGACTTCCATTATTAGTCAATTTTATATTTTACTAAAATAATTGAATTATGCAGTAATGGTTACCTCTTATGAAAAAAGTCATTATTCAGGTGGATGGCTAGTGTCTAAATACAGCTCTGCCCATCATTACCTATCTGATTAATATTGACATCTATACAGACAGCTAATTATGATACTGGAACATTATAGTTTAACACTACTAACATAAATTAGTTTATTTCTTAACTGAAAAAACACTAATAGTGACCAAATGGGTTTTAATGCTTTGGGAAAAAAAAGAAAGACATTTCCTTTCAATACATGGGTTTTGTAGAAAAGCATACAAAAGATTCCAGATAACAGTAGACATTCAATGGATATGAAAAAAAAAAAAATATATATATATATATATATACATATATATATTATATATATATATATATATATATATATATATATATATATATATATATACATACATATATATATATATATATATATATATATATATATATATATATATATATATATATATATATATACATATATATATATATATATATACAGTATCATTAAGGCACATGCTGCAAGATGTGCAACCCAAATGTAGGCTAAGCTCAAAGAATACCGTTTTTACAAGAGACCAATTATTAAGACAACAGTATGCATTAAACAACAAACAAATACAGTCAGGGTCAGATACAATACAGTTCTAAATGGGAGTTAAATGGCTAGTGGAGTGCTCCAGCTATGAGAAGGAAGTTACATCAAAGGTTACATCAAAAGTTAGAGAATCTCGAGTACCATGTCAACCAAAGTCAACAATATTCAGTAATAGGATATTTTCCAATGCTGGAAGCAAAAATTATTTCATATGTACTATGAGTATGTCTCGTTTTGATTACGTCTCTGAGTTCCCGGAATTTAGAGTCCTTCCAATCCCAAACTATAGTAATATGGGCTGCTAGAAGTATATGTAGCACCAGGGTTCTAAATATGGGAGGAATAGCCTCAACTCCCAGAGAATGCAGTGCCACACCTGGGGGTTTTTCAATTCCAAAACCCATGTAAAAAGGTTAAAGACAGGAGGCCAAAATTTGGAAAGAAAGGGGCAAGACCATAAAATATGTATTTGAGTACTCAGGCCCACGCAATTTCTCCATCAATTGGGAGACACTTATAAAAAAAAAATTAGATAAACAACGCAGTGTTTAGTACCAACGTATCAAACTTTTTGAGCCATCTTTCATAGATTTACGCTCTTGGTAGCAGTGTATGTGGTACTTAAGGCTTTCTGCCACTGCTTAGTGGGATACACTGTACCAAGGCCCTTTTCCCAAGCTACTAAAGAAGAACATTTGGCAAACTCATGTATATCCTGAAGGAGTGAGTAGAATAAAGAGATACCCTTAAGATTCGTATGGGTTGATTGATAATATTAAGCTGCTTGCTAAAGCAAAAAAGTGATCAGACCAGTATTTTGTCAGAGGCAGGCGATTTGTAGATATTTATAATGTTCAGTAGAATGGAGAGACTATTCTAACTGCAATACTTAAAAGGTTTAATGGTTGGGCCAACATATAAGTCCTCTAAATATGGAATACCTTTGGCACACCACGTTGTAAGAACAGGATCAGGTATGAGAAATGATAAGGCAGCTATTTGAAAATTCAGGGGAGTTTGTTTATGGCTTGTAGGTGAGGCCTTTAAAAGGTTAAGCCAAGCCACTACTGAAACTCCGATATTTGGCACAAGATTGGTATATGCACAGCACATATGGGGAGTTGTTAAGTAGTTATACAAATTTCCTCCTGGTAGCTGATACTGCTCAAGTTCTGCCCACAAAGTATCTGGCATAGGGGTAAATCGCCTTCTCAACTGGGCAAGAATCAAAGCTAAATAATAATCACTTATGTGGGTATGACCTATTCCTCCCGCTTTTCCTAATCTAATTAGTTTGCTGAATGCACACTTTGCTTTCTTACCCTGCCAAAGATATTTATTCAGTATGAATTGCAGGGATAAGTTAGTAAGTATTTGATACAGGGAAAGGTAATGTTCTCAACAAATACAGCAATTGTGGGGGTATCTGCATTTTGAAACATGCCAACCGTTCTGACCATGACAATTCATACTGAGAATATTCAGTTTGGTACGAAAAAAGTCCAGAGAAGCGATGTAGTTTTCCTGATCAAGATCAGCAACCTGGGGAGTAAGTGTAATACCTAAATAGGCAATTCTTCTATCTTTCCATACATAGGGAAAGGTGTTTTTGAGACCTTGGTTTGATTCTAGCTGGCACTCCCAGATCAAAGATATACAATTTCATCTTGTTCACTTTATAATAGGACACCCTGTTGAAGAGTTGCAGTGCATGAAGTATCAATGTCATCTGCGATAAGACTGATAGTATGCATCCTTTCTCCTACTGCGATGCCCATGATATGGGGATGAGAATAAATATATATATATATATATATATATATATATATATATATATATATATATAATATAGTTATAGGTTCCATCAATAAATTGAAGATAAGTGGTGACAGAGGGCACCCTTGTTGATTGTTGAGTGCCAATGGATATAATAAATCGGTGTTAAGCATACATGATATATATACCTGAGCAGTGTTGGGGTAGTTACTCAAAAAATGTAACTAGTTACTTCTGTAAATTGTAATGAGATTACTTTACTAGTTACTGCATTTGAAAAGTAACTTCACTACCTATTACTTTACTTTCTTCTTTCTTAATTGACCGTGTAGAAGAAGATACATGACACTCTTTCTGCATAGAGTTTATTGTATAAACACAGGCTTTGGGAAACATGAGAACAAAACCTGAAAAAAACAGAATAAAACATAAAGTGCAGCAAAAAGTCATAAACTTCATCCCTCTCTATTCTTCGAAATAACGATTGTATCATACGGCTTGGGTAACGCAGGAAAGCGCGTTCCTATAGCCTAGTAAAGTAGTGTAGTTACCTCCTATAGCCTAGTAAAGTAGTGTAGTTACCAATATTAGTATTGTAACTAGTTACTTTACTTCGTTACCAAAAAAAGTAATGTAGTTACTGTAATCCGTTACTTTGTAACTAGTTACCCCCAACACTGTACCTGAGCAGATGGGTTTGTGTACAAGACCATTATAGCTCAGTAGATCAGGCCTGTGAACCAAAAACAGGTAAGCACCCATGCTAGATATTCCCAGTGAATTCTATTGAATACCTTCTCTGTGTCCAAAGCAAGGATCAGAGAAGGTGATCCATTTTTATTAGCTAAATGTATAATATTAACCAAGCGCTGAGTAGTGCCAGCAGTCTGGCATCCTTTCATAAAGCCAGACTGGTCTAAGTGGATGAGGGAAGGTAAAATATCCACAAGCCTAGTGGGCAAAAGTTTAGCATAAATTTTCAGGTTATTGTTTAACAACTAGATAGGACGAAAGTTTTGTGGAGTAACTGGATCCTTCCCCAAGTACGGCAATGCAATTATTAATGCTTTGAGCATCTTAGGGGGAAAATAGGAGGTGGCAGCATTATTAGGAACCTTCTCAAGGTGGGGAACAAGGATGTGTTTAAAATATTTAAAATATTTCCCTGTGAAGCCACCTGAGCCTGACGATTTATTATTAGGCAATGACTCTTTAATGTGGCAGATTTCAACAGTAGTAATTTGGGAATTGGCAGAGATGTATAGTAACTAAGTAGAACTACTTCACTACTGTACTTAAGTACCGAGAGTAGAATTTTTTTCTCCTACTTCCACTTTTACTTCACTACGTTTTTTCGATGATTTCAATACTTCTACTCCGATATTTTTTTTTGTGCTGCAATGTTACTCGTTACAATTATAAAAATTACCACTGCCAGAACAGTAGATGGCAGGTTTCATGAAGCTCAAAACATGTGTATTATCAGCGCATACGAAAATAAATGCTACTGTATGTATAAATAAAAGCTGCATTTGAAATAATAAAAAACAATATGAATGATGTTCAAACTTTTGACTTCTTTCTTTAATAACTACATAACACAGTACTTGTACTTTTACTTTCAGTACTTGAGTAGCAAAATTTAAAAAAAAACTACTTGCAATTTTTAAGTACAAAAAATGTTGAATACTTTAATACTTCTACTCAAGTCACTTTTTGATCGAGCACTTGTACTTTTACTCAAGTATGGGTTTCGAGTACTTTATACAACTCTGGGAATTAGGTTTACTTAGCTGATCTTCTGTTAGTTTAGGAAGTTTACCTGTTTTCAAGAAATTGTTCCTTCCTGATCTATCCTCAATATCTGCTAGTTAAGCTTAGATCCAGTCCATCTCATCTTTCTTAGTGTTATGGGCATCGATCAGGTCATTAATAGTTGTGGAAAATTCACCGATCCTTGTCTCTATATGATCCACCGTAGAGGTAACAGCTTGTAGCTCTGTGCTGAATTTGTGGACACAGGGCATCATATCAGCAAGTAAGGACCTATTAAAGATATGAGCAAATCTTTTAAAGTATTGTCTAGCACAGGCTGGTTATTGGTAGGTAAGAGAAGCTATAGAATCAGGAAGTTATCTGATATCATCCCCTGAATCATGGCTAGTGCTCATCTCATGGCCAATATTCAAGGCAGCCATCTGGAATCTTGCTTTCTCTGGACTCCCAGACGTTGGTTTAGAAGGTAGAGAGTGCTGGCTTTTCGAAGGACAGCCTTTTTTGTGAGAATTGCTGTGTTAAACATGCTGCTGTAGAAAGAAGGAGGCTGAAGTAGGCGCCATTTTGCCTGTGTCCCTGTGTGAAGAAGGCTGTCAGCTTCTGTGGAAGATGTTCCTCTTCCCAGTCATGATCCTCAGATGTCAGGGGACCAGATAGCTGTGGTGGGGTATTGTGATGTGAACCTGTAGGGCTGCAGTGTGCCGCTGTGTCCCTGTAAGCACCGGAGCTCCGTGTTCAGGCAGCCGGCTCGGTAAGCTCTGTGGAAAATAATTTCTCAACTTTGACAGGTCAACCTTGAGCAGCAATACTGCTCAATTTCAAATTATCTTTTTTTTCCAGTTGTCATTAGTGCCCCTTCTCCCTTCCAATTCTAGTACATGCGTATGGTCACTGAACTCCTTGACAAAGCTAATTTTCTTTAAAAATAGTACATTATCCTATAAACTATTATTACTACTGCAGGCTACAGGATGATAAGCAAATAAACTCCGGCTTTACACATCTGCGACTCTAAAATCTCTTATGAGATTATAAGCTTTCCAATGCAGAATACAAATTACATACAAGTTCAGGCTTACCTTTGAACATAAAGAGCAAGGTTCAATAAGCAGTATCTCAATGCAACCAATCAATTTACCATTTATTAGTTTATGCATGTAGAACAATTAAACCCTTACTCCAGGCAAAACTGAAATGTAGATATTGCATTGTGCATCAAGTATCTTATTCCTTAGTCTTATTTCCAAACACCTTTACCTAAGAAGACATGCAGTGGAATGGATCAGTCAGTTTCTTCAATGAGCCAAGCTAATTTCAAGCCCTGGGGACCAGATATTTTCTCGTTATCTTCTTGGTCCAATAGGTTCTGCCTATGGAGCCTGTGAAAGAGGACCTAGATGCTGGGAGTGCCATCACCATCAATTGGAGGGGCCCACATTACACAGGTAGTAAAGTAGACTCCCAAAGAAGGATCCCAGAAAAAAACTGGAAACAAAGAACCAAGAAGATAGTGGGATTGTCGTGTGATTGTGGCCTTAGGTAAGTAAAATGAGCATTTGGATAGTTTTTTTTTTTTTTTTATTATGGATAAGGTTGATCTTGATTCTTGTAGTTTGGGTATAGCTTTTTGTTGTATGAAGTAGATGTATACCATAGCTGAATGCCATTAGTTTACAAAAGCATTAAAAATCATAAGCTCTATCATAATATAATTTTTTTTTTGTTCACTTTAGATTTTTGCTGCATCTCAGCACTGAGGTTCTCCTGAAACTTCTTTGCAGCCACTTCTTTCTTTCTGCATGCACTACTGATAGTGAAAATAGTTAGCCATGCCACTATGGAGTGTGTAGAAGCAGTCAGATGTAGTGTCTATTGAAAGCCATTGAAAAATGGCAACAATGAGGAAGTACAGTTGGAAGGCAAGAACAGAGCATTGTCACCCTATAAGAGAAAGTCCAAATATGTACAGTATTTTAACTTATTTCAGTTCATGTAAGTTGAATGAGTTCTTAAATTACAAACTTTGTCTATAAATAATGTTATGCTGTTTTCTTTGTCCGTGACGCTTCCTGCCTGCTGCTGCAGGGTTGTCGATACTAATGCTTCTGCCACTCACACAGTTTCTCTTCCTCTCCCTCCAATGAAAAAAAGGAGACCCAAGAGTTGCTGGGACTTAAGTAATGAGAGAAAAAATATTTCAAAAGCCCACTAACCCAGGTTAGGTTGCTTACAACAGACAAAGCTACCTTCCGCTGAGTACCCCAGTAGGTTACCAGAAAAAAACTTGCATACACTGAAGGAGTCTAGTTACATTTGTTGGTATTGTGCTAAAAGACAGCCAACATGTTTTTGAGATCAAAGGAACTCCCCCGCTCATCAGGGCTTCAGTGAAAAATTAGAACCTTGAATGGACTCATATTAAGACTTTCCTGTGTGAATCTGTGCAGGGAAGCTGATTGTTTTATTAGAAGAGTTACTCATCAGCATCTGCATGAGCACCTAGGAGCACTCAAGAACTTGATAAAGGGGGAGTTCCTTTGACCTTTGAAATGTGTTTTAGCCCAATACCAATATATGAAATTCGACTCTTGTTTTTTGGTCTGGCATTCCTTCCATGTATGTTTCTTTCTTTTCCTCTCCCTCTCTCCCTGGCCATCGGTAAGCGGAGGAGCAGCAGAGTGGAGAACACAGTGCACTTTGATAGGGCTGCATATGCAGCTACAGTTGCTGGAGGAGACCCCACCCACCATTCGGGACAGCAGAGGACACTGTGATTAGCTGAATTTTAGCCTGGAAGAGAAAAAAGACTGCTTGGAGTTGTCTGGAACTATGGGGGATGTAGTCCCCAGGAGAAAGTTCTCTATCAAGCTAAGGGCTGTATGGAACTGCAAGTCCTAAGAGGAAAAAGGCTGTAGAAGAAGGAAAAGATGCCCGGGCTCAAGGACAGTTTCGCGTGGGATCTGAGAAGTGACCAGAAACTGTATTGCTGTGTTAGAGAGCTGTCTGTGGAGAGTGTTTGTCATGGCGTTGGAGAGAAACCAGACTGCTATATCTGTGCAGAGGGCACAGCTGTCAGAGGTCCAGCAAGCTGGACCTAAAGGGTATCACTGGTTTCCTGGGTCCTGAGTTGCTGCCAATTCTTCCAAATGTATGAGAGCAGGATGAGACTTAATTGCAATCTACATGGTGATGAGAGGCTGCAGGCCACAACTTCCTTACCCACTTTTTAAAGGGACAGTGTCACCTTGACCAAAGATACAGTTTGGGGCATGCCCTGTATCCACTTAAAACTGAACACTCCACTGTAGTAACTTTGGGCTTCCAGTACCAGCCCTTTAGTTAGAACCTCCCTAGTAGTGATGAGCTGAACACAGTGAACAGAGGAAAAGTTTGTTTGAACAAACAAACCCCATTGAAGTCTATGGGCCTCGAACCTCAAAAATCAAATGGCCTCATTTTGAAAGCTTAAATGCAAGTTGTTGCCCCAAAAAAGTGTACGGGGGTCCGGGTACTGACCTGGGGAACATGTAGCAAAAAAAGTTTAAAAAATAATTGTTTTTTAAAGGAGCAGTGATTTACTGATTTTAATGAGGCTTAAAGTGAAACTATAAAAATGAAAAATTCCTTCAATTATCATGCCTGGGGGGGGGGGGGGGTCCCCTGAATGTGCCTGTAAAGTAGTGCATCTCTATGTATGTAGCCTGCTGCAGCAAAGCAAAAAATGTCATATACAAATATACATAGGAATTTCAAATCACATGTACTTGTCATACAGGTGCAGAAAAATTACGCCTTGGTTGTTGGTGGTGCCTGAACACCGTAACACAGAAACTGGCTCTGCTGCTAAAAAAAAATCCAAACAAATTTGAAATCGCATGTACTTTGGTAGGTGCCAAAAATTGGGCCTTTGGTGTTGCTAGTGCCTGAACACCTTAACCAACCCCTCACAGTTACACTTGTTGTGCGCAGGAAAAAGGCCTGCTCGTACGAATTCCATACAAATTTGAAATTGCATGTACTTGTCATACAGGTGCCAAAAATTGGGTCTTTGCTGTTGGTGGTGCCTGAACACAGTAACCAAGCCTTCACAGTTACTCTTGCTGGGTGCAGGAACGGGACCTGCTGGTAAGAATTCCATACAAATTTGAAATCGCATGTACTTGTCATACAGGTGCCAAAATTGGGCCTTTGCTGTTGGTGGTGCCTGAACACCGTAACCAAGGCCTCGCAGTTATTCTTGATGGGTGCAGGAACGGGACCTGCTGGTAAGAATTCCATACAAATCTGAAATTGCATGTACTTTTCATACAAGTGCAAAAATATTGGGCCTTTGGTGTTGGTGGTGCCTGAACACCATAGCAGGGCACAGGGACAAGGCCTGCTGTTAAAAAATGACATACAACATTTAAATTGTATGCACCTGTCATACAAGTGCAGAACAATTAGGCCTTGGGGGTTGGTAGTGACCTAAACCAATAACATTGTAGGAAGCTAGCAGAATCAAGGTAGATGAATAGCATATGCAGTCTTCAAGGGATGGTAGACCCCTAGCAAATTCAATCAGTTACATCAGCATCAGAGGCTTTATAGCTCTTGTTGATCCAGGACTGGTTCATTTTGATAAAAGTCAGCTGGTCAACAGAGTCTGTGGACAGACGCACTCTTTTGTCCATCACAAAACCTCCAGCAGCACTAAACGTCCGTTCGGAAAGCACGCTGGAAGCAGGACAGACCAGTAGCCCCACTGCATATTGAGCAAGTTCTGGCCAGTGGTCCATCCTCAAGACCCAGTAACCCAGTGGATGCTCAGCTGGAAAGGTCTCCAAGTCTGCTCTTGTGCCTAGATAATCATGCACCATATAATCGAGGCGCTGTCGATGGTTGCTTAAACCTAATAGCCCTGGGTGCTGCTGAGGACTAAAGAACTGTTTAAAGGCAGTGGTCAGCCGGCCGTCTTCTCCACCGCTCCTCCTTTGCCTGAACGATGCCTCAGAAACACATTCAGAGAATGTTGACCTCCCAGTGTCTGGAAAGGTGGTACACAAATTTTTTTTTCAAGGCCTCCTCAAGATGTTTCATCCTCTGCTCCCTCTATGAATGCAGAATGAGCTCTGAAACTTTACCGCTGTAACTTAGATCAAGAAGGGTTGCCAGCCAGTAATTATCCCTCTCCTTGATAGCACGAATCCTCGGGTCCTTTCGCAGGCTTTGCAGAATCAGGGAGCCCATGCAACGTAAGTTGGAGGCGTTATGAGCTTCTGAGCCCTCTGGGTCACTAAGGATGACATTGTCGGCAGGAGCAACCTCTTACCAACCATGTACGACTTCTGGGGTTTCTGGGGAATCAAAACCATCCCTTGAAGACTGCTGTATGCTATCTTCTACATCCTTGCAGCCAAAATCCTCCTCCTCCTCTTCCTCCTGTGTGTTTTGTGGACCTGCAGGAATGATATCTGCATAAAGTGGGCCTTGTGAGGAAAGGAAGTCCTCCTCTTCCTGCTGCTGTTCTACCTCAAGTGCCCTGTCCATGATTCCACACAGTGTGTGCTGCAGCAGGAAGACTAGAGGAATAGGGTCACTGATGCATGCATTGTCCCGGCTCACCATTATTGTGGCCTCCTCAATAGGGATGATCAAACTTTTCAAAAGTTCGGTTCGACCAGAACACCCGAACTTCCCGAAAGTTCGGCCCGGATTTCAGAACCCCATTGAAATCAATGGGACCCGAACTTCGGTAATCAAAAAACACCATTTTGAAGCCCTAAAACCCAATAAATGCCCACAAAAAGTGCCTAGGGTTCTGGGACATGCCCCAGGGATTATTGATCACACAAAAAAAAGTTCTTAAAAATTGTCATTTTTGATAGAGAGCCAATTATTGAAAAAATTATTGAAAAAAAAAATGAGATTTCTTTGGATTTAGTGTCTGGGGGGTCTAAAAAGTGTACCTGTGAAGTTTCAGCTCTGTAGCATGTCCAGAACCAGAAAAAAAAAGTTCATTTGTATTAGAATTGCAATAGAACAGGCATATGGCTCTGCTATTTTCACACCTGGCCGTTTTGTAGCTGGCATTTTTTTGGGCATTTTTTGGGGGTTATTGGAGGCAGGCATAACATCAGAACTTCTGTGTAGGGGTATATACACACACACACACACATGTATGTATATATACACATACACATATATAGGTGTGAAAGTAGCAGAAACCTTTACTTGCGCTAATTAAATAATTAACACCCATATGGCTTCTCTGCTATAACACCTATATGTGTGTATGTGTATAAATTCATATAAATGTGTGTGTGTATATATACCCCTATACAGAATTTCAGATGTTTTGCCTGCCTTCAAAGACCACCAAAAAATACCCCAAAAAAATGCCTGCTGCAAAAACACACCTGGGCGTTTTTGTAGCTGGCGTTTTTTTGGGCATTTTTCGGGCGTCTTTGGAGGCAGGCATAACATCAGAACTTCTGTGTAGGGGTATATACACACACACATGTATGTATATATACACATACACATATATAGGTGTGAAAGTAGCAGAATCCTATGCTTGCGCTAATTAAATAATTAACACCCATATGGCTTCTCTGCTATAACACCTATATGTGTGTATGTGTATAAATACATATAGGTGTGTGTATATATACCCCTATACAGAATTTCAGATGTTTTGCCTGCCTCCAAAGACCCACAAAAAATGCCCAAAAAAACGCCTGCTGCAAAAACACACCTGGGCGTTTTTGTAGCTGGCGTTTTTTTGGGCCTCAAAAAAGCCCTATAAACGCCTGCAGCAAAATTCAGGGTTACAGGGGCGAAGCCACTATCCGGGTTCTATAAGTGTTCTAAGAGAAACGATCTTTTCTCTATAGCGGTCACCCTGACATGGAAGGGTTTTGTCACCCTGCCATAGCAGTCAGTCAGTTTACCCTACACTACACTACGGTCACCCTGGCACTTAACACTTTCCCTACAGAAACTAGATTTTTGAATCTAACTAAAGTGGAAAATAGCACCCTAACTACACTAGATATCCCTTTCCTCACACTAATAATTGCTGAATGACACTTTGAGAGCAGAAGTAACAGAACTGCTTCCACTCTCTTCCACGTCCCTGTATTACAATGCTAGGAATTTGGCGGGGCTATCTTATATACTGGGGGGCGTATTCACTAATGATTGGCCTCTGGACCCCCTAGTCACTCCAATCACATTCCTAGCATTCTCCTGCCCCCTCAATTGGCTTTTACTAATGGTTCTGGTCCAATCACGGGCTATTAAAGCCCATTTCCTGTCCCATTGCATTTTGGTCGGTTCTGGTTGCCGAATTCCGAACTTTTTCAGCAAAAAGTTCGGAATTCGGCCAAACCTCGTACAGCCAATGTTCGGGTCGAACCAATGGTCGACCAAAACTGTTCGATTATCCCTACTCCTCAAATGGTGACAGGATGGTGCATGCATCCTTTATCAAAAGCCACTGGCTTGGGGAAATAAAGCCTAACTCCCCTGATCCTGTCCTTGTGCATACTCGCACAGGTACTCATTGATGGCCCTCTGCTGCATGTGCATCCGCTGCAGCATTGCCAATCTTGAGTTCCACCTCGTGGGCATGTCACAAATGAGGCGGTTGGTGGGCAGGTTGAATTCCCGTTGAATGTCAGATAAGAAAGCACTGGCATTGAACGAATGGCGGAAATGGCCACAGACTTTTCTGGCCTGCCTCAGGAGATCTTGGAAGCCCTGGTATCTGCTCATGAAATGCTGCACCATCAGATTCAGAACATGTACCAAGCATTGAACATGTGTCAAGTGTCCCTGTCAGAGGGCAGAGAGAAGGTTGGTGCTATTGTCGCATACAACCATTCCTGGCTCAAGCTGTCGTGGCGTCAACCATCTCTGAGCATGCCCATGCAGAGCTGACTGAATCTCTCCCCCCGGTGTGACTCCTATCCCCTAGACAAACCAACTTAAGCACGGCATGGCATCTTTTAGCCTGACTGCTTCTGTAGCCCCTTGAACGCTTAGGGAGCATTCCTGCTTCAGAGGACAATTGAGCAGAAGAGGACATGGAGGAGGAGTAGCCAGATGTGGCAGAACCAGCATCAAGTTTTTGGAGGCGTGGTGGCAAAACAAGCTGTAAAACACCAAACCCTGTCCTGCATCCTTCCCAGCTGCCAGCAGAGTTACCCAGTGCGCCGTGAATGAAATGTGACATCCCTGTCCATGCCTGCTGGACCAAGAGTCAGTAAGCAGTGAAAAGAAATGCCTTTTTGGGACCTGCCACTGTGGTGCAGCACATTCCACAAATTGGTGAAAGGGAGCAGAGTCTACCAGATGAAAAGGCAGCAATTGTAATGCTAGCAATTTGGCCAAGCTAGCATTAAGATGCTGAGCATGTGGATGGCTGGGACAGTTTTTCTTTCTATGGTTCAGCAACTGGGGTAGTGAAATTTTGCCTGCTGCTCAAATCAAGTGGTGGTGTACTGCTAGCACATTGGGTGCAAGTCTCTGTGGCACTCATTGCTATACCATCATCTCTCTCTCAATGCTGGTATTTGGGGTATAGTAGGGTTAGAGATTAAAGATGAGGAGCAAGGTGATGTATGCTTGTTTTGATCTGGTGGCTCTTTCAGGTGCTGTTGCCAACGGACTGCATTGCAGGTCATTATATGCCTTGTCAAGCATGTGGTGCCCAAGCGGCTGGTGTTCTGGCCACGCTTGACCTGCTTCAGACAGATGTTGCAAACAGCAATCCTGTGATCCTACTGCACATGTGCTGAAAAAAGCCCACACTAATGAACTTTTGGGAGTCCGCGGGCAGTTTGCAGCATCCTGCACCTGTGGAGCTCTGTGCTGTGATGCAATAGGTTGGCTACTGCTATGGCGGCCCCTAGAGCACATCCTGCCTCGTTGGAGTTGTGCCTCCTCCTCCTCCTCTATCCTGTCAGGCACCCAAGTACAGTCAGTGACCTCATCATCCCCTCCCTCCTCATCACTGGAGCAAACTTGGCAGTATGCTTCAGCTGTGGCTAAATGACTGCTGGTTTCTTGTCCATCATTGTCACCCCCTCTCTCAAGGCTCACGTTATTCCCATCATCAACCTTCAAACCAATATCACAGCTTTCAAATTGTCACTGACAATATGATCGAATAGTTCAGGTGACTCCTCAGTGCATGATGGTGGGTCGACAGAAGGAATAGCTGTGGAGAAGGAGCCTGTGGAAAGGGCCGCTTTGGCAGCTGCAGTAGAAGGCAAACAACTGTGAGCGTGGGTGTCAGAGGAAGAGGAGGATGAGGATGGCTTATTTATCCACTCCACTAACTCTTCCACATATTGTGGCTGAATAACACGGGCAGCACCAGAAATAAAGAACGGGCATGCCCCGTCTACAGAGGATGCACTGTCGACTGTGACCACGACTTTTCACAATGGACACAGAGGCTACTTGCCCTCTTTTCATGCCCTTGTGTATCTGCCTCTCCTTGTCGACCTTTCGGACATGATGTTGATAGAGATCAATATAGGGTATATGTAACTGACCGATAGATACTCAATGACCTGATATGATGTATTCGATAGCCCTATATATAGATAAAGATGTGATGGGTATATACTATATAGTGTATACGCAAGTGACGGATTAAAATACTCTATCACGTGAAATGATGTAATTGATAGCCCTATATATAGATAGAGATCTATGTATGGTATATGGTGTATGGTATGCACTACTGAATATACTTCTCACTACCTGATCTCTGAACTTGTAAAAAGCACAGATCTCTCTCCCTCCCTACACTGCTAGGAATGTCTCACTGCACTGTCTGACAAACTGCAAAGAAACGATTCTCTCCCTACCTCAAACACGTTCCTCTCCCTCCCTACACTGCTAGGAATGTCTCTCTGCACTGTCTGATAAACTGCAAAAAAAGCTATACTCGCCCTGCCTCAAATGCGTTCCTCTCTCTGTCTCCTCGCCCGCACAATCACACTAAACGCTGTGGCCTTTATGTAGTGTGGGGCATGTATTTGGCCCCTGAGCCATGACTGGCTAAAGGCAGACTGCCTTTTGTCCAATCATGGCAGAGATCATTTGATTGGCCAAAGCATGAGGTCAGGGTGCATGCTTTGGCCAATCACATAACGTGCTGCACGGACCGTGTGTGCGCGAAGTGCATTATGGGATCTCAAATTTCCCGCGAAGAAGCGCATTTGTTCGTCATTCGACGAACAATCGATGTTCGAGTCGAACTTAGCCTCGACTCGAACTCGAAGCTCATCCCTACTCCCTAGATTCAAGTAAAGACACTTAAAGAGGTCCTCTAATTGTGGTGTTTTTACTTATCAGTTACCATTGTGGTAATTTTCCTTCACAACCTGTGAAACATAACAGGAGGAAATAGGAAATCTCCCAAAGTAATGTGAATTTCCCTCTTAGACAGCTGTCCCTAGAATGGGTGTCTTCATTGGAAAATGTCCCCTTACCTCCTGTCTAGGAGGGCAACTCCAAAATTTTGGGTTACGTCTTACTTTCTTTCTCAGTGACAATGCTCACCAAAACAAATAGAGGAGAAAATATCCTACATTTGGACGTAGACAGTAATAAATAAATAAAAATGGCAGAAGACCCATCTTCACTCAATCCAAATCTTTTGCTACACTTTACAATTAGCTGCTACAAGGGTAATGTTTATATAGTATAAATTGCTTTATGAATTTTGTCATTAATTGAATTATAGTTGTATTGTACGTTAAGATAAGATATTAACAATAGCACCTTAGTAGGAGATCAGTATTTGAAATTCAATATTAAAATAAGGAGGAGTATAGAGAGAGTAAATTATATAGTCATTATTGTTTTTAATACAAGGAAGTGCCTGAACAAAACCCTCATGTGTGATCACTAGGTGTTTATTTATTTAGTTGCTAATAGTTGACAAAAAGCTTAAATAAAGTGCAAAAGTGCAATAAATTTATAAGATATATAACTCCTTGGAGAATTAATATTAATAGTGATAGTGATATGGAAATAAATAATGAGAAAAAAAATTTGGTGATAGTGATTTAAAATTTAAATGATGAAAATAAATGGTGATGGGTAATGTAAATAATGTGTTAAAGTGCTCTAATTACAATCCAGTTTACAACCTGGTATCTTCAATACTCGTCTGAATCCCTAAAAAGGTGGGAATATATAAATTAAATATTCACAAGTGAACAAACTATGCCTTCGTGTAATGGTGTAAAAATGAAAAGCAAATGCAAGTGGTGCTATGAGGTATATAAATATGAATATCACTAAAATAAAATATGTAAAATATTGCATATTGCAGGACCGTCCAGGGAGACCAAAGGGGATCCGAAAAGCATAAGAGGCAATACTATACCCAAGGCCTGTTACCCCTGTAGGGGTAATTATTTCTGGTGAGTGCGGTCCTGGGGGTGCTGGGAGCACAGAGTGATCACCGTATTTGGCACCCTTAAGAGATGTATTAAGGCACCTGCACTGAAGTCACTTTTGGAAATTACCTCATTTTGCACGGAAGTCACCTTTGGATATTATATCACTCTAGCACCTTAAGATATACTGTGAAAAAACATTTTTTGGGATATACTTGAAAGAAATTGATTGGACTGCTTATTTTGGACTATATTTTTTATAATATTTATTGGGCTATTTTGGATATGATTTTCTGCTACTTTTTAATATCTAGGTTTTTATATGTGGTTCCCTGCTGTTTTATACTGCGTATCTCTCAGATTATTTTTTATAGATTGTTTTTTATGTGGTTCCCTGCTGTTTTTATATTGTGTATCTCATAGATTGTCTTCACCCAGCTACACCTAGGAATAGGATTTTCACTTATTTATATATTTTAAATATTTTATTTTAGTGATAACATTCATATTTATATACCTCATAGCACCACTTGCATTTGCTTTTCATTTTTACACCATTACACGAAGGCATAGTTTGTTCACTTGTGAATATTTAATTTATATATTCCCACTTTTTTAGGGATTCAGAAGAGTATTGAAGATACCAGATTGTAAACTGGATTGTAATTAGAGCACTTTAACACATTATTTACATTACCCATCACTATTTATTTTCATCATTTAAATTTTAAATCACTATCACCAATTTTTTTTCTCATTATTTATTTCCATATCACTATCACTATCACTATTAATATTAATTCTCCAAGGAGTTATATATCTTATATATTTATTGCACTTTTGCACTTTATTTAAGCTTTTTGTCAACTATTAGCAAGTGATTTACAGGCAGCACCATACACCTCCCCCTTTTCTTTCACTCTTTACTATATATCCTAGGATTATAGTTTCAGAGGTAGGCTGCAGCCAGTTATATTTGGATTCTATTATATCCTATGCGCGGATTTTTTTACATGTTTATTTATTTAGAGTTGGAGATTTAGAAATATTGAACTTGTGTTCGAGGAAATCCCATACCTCAACAAGGAGCTGCCGTCTTGTGAGTGTTCTGTCCAGTCACTACCTGCCATTTTTCCCATTGGCCTTGATATCCTGTGGTTCTCAGCTATTTATGGACTACATGGATTTAAAACACCATTTTATTATTTCATTATCATTTTTTTCTCTGTTCCTATCAGTCTGCATATTTTTACCTTTATTTTTATTTCCATTCAATCTCATATAGATCTCATCTAATGTCAGTGAGCACTGACTCACTTGCAGTTGGTGAATTGTTAGCTACAGTTAAACTATTAGATCATAGGAATACATGTATAATAGTCTCTTTTGGTCCAGAATTTAGCATCATGGACAGGACATGTGGCTGGTACTCTCTCTCTCTTTAAACTTTCTCCTGGGGTTTTAAAGCCAATTACCAAGGGATAGGAAATGCGTACATAACATACATACATACAGGCGTTTACAAATTCAGACAATAGAGGGCAGCAGCTCCCTCCAGCAGTATAAAACTTTTTACAGTTGCTAACAGTTATGTTTAAAGTAACTGTGAACACACAATGTTATACATTTTAATACAGTTTAACTATGTATGCACCATAACTGCTTTTGCTTAGTTTCAGAAATGATTTGTCTTACCATTTTTACAATGTTAGAATTTTTTGTTATGTGGCCATGCATCTCTTCTAATAGTGAGGGGTAGGGTTACAGGACACTGCAGACACACTGTGTGCATGTATTTCATAGTCTGTTTAGCCTAAGGCAAGATGCAGGTTATGCTTGATCAGGGGTGTTCAAAAGGCAAAATGAGGGAGTGTGTGCCAGAGGCAGACTGTGATTGGGAGGGGATGTGTGTCAGAGGCAGACTGTGATTGGGAGTGGATGTGTGCCAGAGGCAGACTGTGATTGGGAGGGATGTGTGCCAAATGCAGACTGTGATTAGGATGGGATATGTGCCAGAGGCAGACTGTGATTGGGAGGGATGTGTGCCAGAGGCAGACTGTGATTGGAAGGGGGTGTCTGCCAGAGGCAGACTGTGATTGGAAGGGGGTGTGTGCCAGAGGCAGACTGTCATTGGGAAGGAATGTGTGCCAGTGGTAGACTGTGATTGGGAGGGGATGTGTGCCAGAGGCAGACTGTGATAGGGAGGGGGGGTAGTGTGCCAGAGGCAGACTGTGATAGGGAGGGGGGGATGTGCCAGAGGCAGACTGTGATTGGGAGGGGATGCGTGCCAGAGGCAGAGAGTGATTGGGAGGGGATGTGTGCCAGAGGCAGAGAGTGATTGGGAGGGGATGTGTGCCAGAGGCAGACTGTGATAGGGATAGGGTGTGTACCAGATGCAGTCTGTGATTAGGAGGGGATGTGTACCAGAGGCAGACTGTGATAGGGAGGAGATGTGTACCAGAGGCAGACTGTGATTGAGAGGAGATGTGTGCCAGAGGCAGACTGTGATTGGGAGGGGATGTGTGCCAGAGGCAGACTGTGATTGGGAGGGATGTGTGCCAAATGCAGACTGTGATTAGGAGGGGATGTGTACCAGAGGCAGACTGTGATTGGGAGGGATGTGTGCCAGAGGCAGACTGTGATTGGAAGGGGGTGTGTGCCAGGGGCAGACTGTGATTGGGAAGGAAGGTGTGCCAGAGGTAGACTGTGATTGGGAGGGGATGTGTGCCAGAGGCAGACTGTGATAGGGAGGGGGGGGGGTAGTGTGCCAGAGGCAGACTGTGATAGGGAGGGGGGGGTGTGCCAGAGGCAGACTGTGATTGGGAGGGATGTGTGCCAAATGCAGACTGTGATTAGGAGGGGATGTGTGCCAGAGGCAGACTGTGATTGGGAGGGATGTGTGCCAGAGGCAGACTGTGATTGGAAGGGGGTGTGTGCCAGGGGCAGACTGTGATTGGGAAGGAAGGTGTGCCAGAGGTAGACTGTGATTGGGAGGGGATGTGTGCCAGAGGCAGACTGTGATAGGGAGGGGGGGGGTAGTGTGCCAGAGGCAGACTGTGATAGGGAGGGGGGGTGTGCCAGAGGCTGACTGTGATTGGGAGGGGATGTGTGCCAGAGTCAGACTGTGTTTGGTAGGGGATGCGTGCCAGAGGCAGAGAGTGATTTGGAGGGGATGTGTGCCAGAGGCAGAGAGTGATTGCATCTGGTACACACCCTATCCCTATCACAGTCTGCCTCAAGCACACATCCCCTCCCAGTCTGTGATTAGGAGGGGATGTGTGCCAGAGGCAAACTGTGATAGGGAGGAGATGTGTGCCAGAGGCAGACTGTGATTGAGAGGAAATGTGTGCCAGAGGCAGACTGTGATTGGAAGGAGATGTGTGCCAGAGGCAGACTGTAATTGGGAGGGGATGTGTGCCAGAGGCAGACGGTGATAGGATGGTGATGTGTGCCAGAGGCAGACTGTAATAGGGAGGGGATGTGTGCCAGTGGCAGACTGTGATTGGGAGGGGGTGTGTGCCAGAGGCAGACTGTGATTGGGAGGGTGTGTGTGCCAGAGGCAGAATGTGATTGGGAGAAGATGTGTGCCAGAGGCAGACTGTAATTGGGAGGGGATGTGTGCCAGAGGCAGACAGTGATAGGGAGGGGGTGTGTGCCAGTGGCAGACTGATTGGGTAGGGGCATGTGCCAGAAGCAGACTGTGATTAGGTGGGGATGTGTGCCAGAGGCAGACTGGGATTAGGAGTGGATGTGTGCCAGAGGCAGACTGTTATAGGGAGGGGGTGTGAGCCAGTGGCAGACTGATTTGGAGGGGGTGTGTGCCAGAGACAGACTGGGATAAGGAGGGGATGTGTGCCAGAGGAAGACTGTGATAGGGATGGGGTGTGTGCCTGTGGCAGACTGATTTGGAGGGGGTGTGTGCCAGAGGCAGACTGTGATTAGAAGGGGATGTGTGCCAGAGGCAGACTGTGATTGGGAGGGATGTGTGCCAGAGGCAGACTGTGATTGGAAGGGGGTGTGTGCCAGGGGCAGACTGTGATTGGGAAGGAAGGTGTGCCAGAGGTAGACTGTGATTGGGAGGGGATGTGTGCCAGAGGCAGACTGTGATAGGGAGGGGGGGGGGGGGGGGTAGTGTGCCAGAGGCAGACTGTGATAGGGAGGGGGGGGTGTGCCAGAGGCTGACTGTGATTGGGAGGGGATGTGTGCCAGAGTCAGACTGTGTTTGGTAGGGGATGCGTGCCAGAGGCAGAGAGTGATTTGGAGGGGATGTGTGCCAGAGGCAGAGAGTGATTGCATCTGGTACACACCCTATCCCTATCACAGTCTGCCTCAAGCACACATCCCCTCCCAGTCTGTGATTAGGAGGTGATGTGTGCCAGAGGCAAACTGTGATAGGGAGGAGATGTGTGCCAGAGGCAGACTGTGATTGAGAGGAAATGTGTGCCAGAGGCAGACTGTGATTGGAAGGAGATGTGTGCCAGAGGCAGACTGTAATTGGGAGGGGATGTGTGCCAGAGGCAGACGGTGATAGGATGGTGATGTGTGCCAGAGGCAGACTGTAATAGGGAGGGGATGTGTGCCAGTGGCAGACTGTGATTGGGAGGGGGTGTGTGCCAGAGGCAGACTGTGATTGGGAGGGTGTGTGTGCCAGAGGCAGAATGTGATTGGGAGAAGATGTGTGCCAGAGGCAGACTGTAATTGGGAGGGGATGTGTGCCAGAGGCAGACAGTGATAGGGAGGGGGTGTGTGCCAGTGGCAGACTGATTGGGTAGGGGCATGTGCCAGAAGCAGACTGTGATTAGGTGGGGATGTGTGCCAGAGGCAGACTGGGATTAGGAGTGGATGTGTGCCAGAGGCAGACTGTTATAGGGAGGGGGTGTGAGCCAGTGGCAGACTGATTTGGAGGGGGTGTGTGCCAGAGGCAGACTGGGATAAAGAGGGGATGTGTGCCAGAGGAAGACTGTGATAGGGATGGGGTGTGTGCCGGTGGCAGACTGATTGGTAGGGGGTGTGTGCCAGAGGCAGACTGTGATTAGGTGGGGATGTGTGCCAGAGGCAGACTGTGATTAGGTGGGGATGTGTGCCAGAGGCAGACTGTGATAGGGATGGGGTGTGTGCCTGTGGCAGACTGATTTGGAGGGGGTGTGTGCCAGAGGCAGACTGTGATTAGAAGGGGATGTGTGCCAGAGGCAGACTGTGATAGGGAAGGGGTGTGTGCCAGTGGCAGACTGATTGGGAGGGGGTGTGTGCCAGAGGCAGACTGTGATTGAGAGGGGGTGTGTGCCAGTGGCAGACTGATTGGGAGGGGGTGTGTGCCAGAGGCAGACTGTGATTAGGAGGTGATGTGTGCCAGAGGCAGACTGTGATAGGGAGGGGGTGTGTGCCAGTGGCAGACTAATTGGGAGGGGGTGTGTGCCAAAGGCAGACTGTGATTGGGAGGGGATGTGTGCCTTCAGGAGGGGAGGAGGGGTTTTCTCAGCTAAGCACACCCTCCTGCCTACATGCCTGAGCTAAGGACAGATGAATTCCATTAAAGCGGTAGTATCCCGCTTTTTGACACTTTTACCTACAGGTAAGCCTATAATAAGGCTTACCTGTAGGTACAAATAATATCTCCTAAACCGGCATTTTTTAGGAGATATTTGCAGTGCATGCAGCCGCTCGCGCTCTGAAGGTCCGGGGGGACCTTCAATTTTGTTTGCCGGGAGCTTGCCGGAAAAGTGGGGGAGTGACGTCATCGCGGCTCCGGCCAATCATCGCGCCGGAGCCGTCTCTTCCGGCCGATCACTGTGCCGGAGCCGCCGAACCCGGAAGAGACGGCGAGGGATCATGGCAGCGCCCGCAGCGATGTCCGGGGGTCCGTGTCGGGGCTTCGTTCTAAGGTAAGTTACACATAATGGGCTAGTATGCGATGCATACTAGCTCATTATGCCTTTGTCTTGCAGGTTTTTTTTTTTTTTTAGGGTTTACAACCGCTTTAAGTAAATGCTACATGAATCAAATGCCCTTACTCAAGATGACCAAAGCCAGAAATGTTAAGGGGTGTTTGTCAAAGTGATTTTTTAGCAAAATAAAGTAGGGAGACATGGGTGGATGGGGGAGATTTCTTTTAATGCTATAAATAAAAAAAATAGGGTTTTTTGGTTTGTGGTGCTCAGATGTTATGTAATTCCAATTTAAGCATTTAGGCCTTTGTCAATGGGTACCATTAAAGCTGAACAAAATGCTACTATTCTTACACTTAGAGTAAAAATCAAACCAGCTACTCACTGGCACTTGATTGGAAGTGCTTGATGTGCTGTTTTTTTTAATTTTTTTTATGGAAGGTAAAGAAGAGGAGAAGCTCAGATAATTCCCAATCTCATACCGGAGAACATCAATGTAATGTATAAGAACAATCCATTAAGATTTCTCCGTGGGAATTTTGTCCTTGGAAATTCTTTTGGTTTTTAGTATGGACTCTGATTTTATCCTTCTGCCATTGGTAAGATGGCAACTCTGATAACATTGGCACTGTTTTGGCCTTTATACTGTGGAACATTTCTCATATTATAGAAAGTTATGTTTGTGGTACCTGTGGTACAGCAACATACCCATTTTTATTCTAGTAAGATCCACTAATACACTAATTCTAGCCTGATATGGTTTCAGTTCTGGCTACAATAGCAAGTAGCCATAGTGAATTAATCAATATCCTGTACCATGCCATGAGTTTTATTAGTATTATACTGCATTAAACCACAATACAGATAATGCATTACTGGAGGATTTTTTTAGACTGAAATCAATGGAAGTCATCATACAAATAAGATGTTAACTAGCCAACACTTGTTATGGGTGCATCACAATGTTGCTGGATGCATTTGAAAAGATTTATTATCTTTATCTGACTTAAAGTGCTTGTAAAGTCTCCTTTTGCTTTTTTTTAATGACAAACCTATTATACTTACCTGCTCTATGCAGTTGGTTTTACACAGAGCAGCCCAGATCCTCCTCTTCTCGGGTCCCTCTTTGACTCTCCTGGCCCTTCCCTCCTGTTCAGTGCCCCCACAGCAAGAAGCTTGCTATGGGGGCACCCAAGTCTAGTCACTGCTCCCCGTGTCCATTCAGACACAGAGCCATTACCCAGCCGCGCCCCCCCCCCCTCTCTCTCCCGATTGGCTGAATTATTTTGATTGACAGCAGTGGGAGCCAATCGTGCCCCGCTGCTATCTCAGACAATGGGGAGGGGAGTCCCAGGTAGCTTAGCAACATTGCTGGATAAAGACGGGCTCAGGTAAGTATTGGGGGGGGGGGCTGATGGGGTCTGCTGCACACAGAAGGGTTTTTTTATCTAAATGCATAGAATGCATTATGATAAAAGACCTTCTGCCTTTACAACCCCTTTAAAGTGATTGTTAAATCTGGACAAAAAAGAATAAAAACACTGTAGCTTCTGACTTTTAATATATGGACACTTACCTGTCCAGGGACACAGCTCCATCCTCACCTGGGCTTATCTCTTCACTAATATTTGGGTTCCATGCGCCGGTATTCTAACTGTGGGCAGTCACCTATGCAGGTTTTGGCTTCACAGCTAGCTGTCCACTGCGCATTTGCGAGCCGCACTGCACTTTGTGAATGGCCCCGCAGTCTCCTTGGACCTGTGATGCATCCCAGAAGACTGTGGGGAGGGAGGTGGAAGGATAATTGCTGAAACCAGGTACCCACTCCCTCCCCAAAAAATATGACATAACAAATATGAGAGGACGTAAAGTGAAACTTCCCCTTTTGGGTGGAGTTCCACTTTAATAAGTTAGGCAAAGATGAATGGAAAAACCCTTTGATTCAGTAGATGAAAACTGGATATTGTTTTAGGGTAATGTGCTTCCACTTGGTTATTAGGGATGATCGAACTTTTGAAAAGTTTGGCTCGACACAGAACTTCCTGAAAGTTCTTTGTCATGCCCCAGGGACTATGAATCACACAAAAAAAAGTTCTTAAAAATTGTTGTTATTGATAGAGAGCCAATTATTGAAAAAATTATTGGAAAAAAAAAATGAGATTTCTTTGGATTTAGTGTCTGGGGGGTCTAAAAAGTGTACCTGTGAAGTTTCAGCTCTGTAGCATGTTCAGAACCAGAAAAAAAGATTGTTTGTATTAGAATTGTAGTAGAGCAGGCATAGGGCTCCGCTATTTTCACACCTGGCCGTTTTTGTTGCAGGCGTTTATTGGGCTTTTTCGTGGACGTCTTTGGAGGCAGGCATGACATCTGAACTTCTGTGTAGGGGTATATATACACACACACATATATGTATAGATACACATACACACATATAGGTGTGAAAGTAGCAGAACCCTATGCCTGCGCTAATGAAATTATTTATACAGAAGTTCAGATGTTATGCCTGCCTCCAAAGACGCCTAAAAAATGCCCAAAAAAACGCCTGCAACAACACACCTGAGCGTTTTTGTTGCAGGCATTTTTTGGGCGTCTTTGGAGGCAGGCATAACATCTGAACTTCTGTATAGGGGTATATACACACACACACTTATATGTATATATACACATACACACATATAGGTGTGATAGGAGCGGAGCCCTATGCCTGCAAATAATTTCATTAGCGCAGGCATAGGGTTCTGCTACTTTCACACCTATATGTGTGTATGTGTATATATACATATATGTGTGTGTGTGTGTATATATACCCCTAGACAGAAGTTCAGATGTTATGCCTGCCCCCAAAGACGCCCAAAAAATGCCCAAAAAAATGCCTGCAACAAAAACGCCCAGGTGTGTTGTTGCACGCGTTTTTTGGGCATTTTTTAGGCGTCTTTGGAGGCAGGCATAACATCTGAACTTCTGTATAGGGGTATATATACACACACAGATGTTATGCCTGCCTCCAAAGACGCCCAAAAAATGCCCAAAAAAACGCCTGCAACAAAAACGGCTCTACTGCAATTCTAATACAAACCATCTTTTTTCTATGGCGGTCACCCTGACATAGCAGTCAGAGTCAGTTCACCCTACACTACACTACGCTCACCCTGACACCTAACTCTTTCCCTACAGAAACTAGATTTTTGAATCTAACTATAGTGGAAAATAGTACCCTAACTACACTAGATATCCCTTTCCTCACACTAATAATTGCTAAATGACACTTTTGAAGCAGGAGTAACAGAACTGCTTCCACTCTCTTCCACAGCCCCTGTATTACAGTGCTAGCAATTTGGCGGGGCTATCTTATATACTGGGGGGCGTATTCACTACTGATTGGCCTCTGGACCCCCTAGTCACTCCAATCACATTCCTAGCATCCTCCTGCCCCTTCAATTGGCTTTTACTGATGGTTCTGGTCCAATCACTGGCTTTTAAAGCCCAGTTCATGTCCCATTGCATTTTGGTCGTTCTGGTTGCCGAATTGCGAACTGAATGTCAGAGATTTACAATGCCTCATGGGAGGCAGCTGGAGGGCCATAGTTTGGACACCCCTGGTCTAGAGGAAAGAGGAGGAAGGGAGTAAGTGGGGAGACCCAGACAGCCTACCCTGCACAATAACTTACACATACCGTATATATCCAGGGCAGCCTAGCACAACCTTTTTCCTGCATACATAAAGCTTAGTCTGCTTTTTGAAAAAAATATGGAGTGGCTGTAACACTAGTGAGTCCAGTAAGCTTCTGTGTGCAGAACTGCTTGCCCAAAACAGATCCTGCATTGAAAAACCTACTACCTCCTATCCATCCTCCTCCATCCAGGACATCCCCTGCACACAAAAGCTCCCTATGCGCTATGTGCTTCCTTCCCCAATGTTTATTTCTACAAAACTGTGATGTAGACATTGGAGGATCAAGTCACAGCATTCAGTGGGGAATGTGGGCACCTGATGATCCCAAAGGTGTCAAATGCTAAAGAGACTAATGGAGGCTCCAGCGCTGGACCTGTGCTTGAACAACATTGTTTTTGCTATGCTAAGAGTGAATAGAGGAGAATTACAGCTGAATTAAAATCACTAGTAAACCTATTCAATAAAGTGATGTACACTTGCAATCTCTGTTGTTAGCCCTGATAGATTTGAAAAAGCCACAAGCAGGCAGTGCAGTAAAGGCAAGAAATGTATTTTCTTCACATTAGCGCTCCCACGTTTGCAATGCAACACAGAGGAAATAGTGAGGCATGGAATAGACGCTGTATGACCCAAAACAAAATGTTGCTGTCCCTTTAGCAGGGCTTTTTCAGCAGGAACACGGGGGAATGCAGTTCCAGCACCATCAGCTCCTCCAGCACTGAATGTATGTAATGGTAAGGGGAGCTGGTGTGTGCTGAAGGGTTTATTGATGCTGGCTGCTGGGGATCTATTGTTTCTGGGGGGGTCTAATGTTGTTGGGGGGTCAACTGTTGCTGGGAGGGATCAACTGGTGAGGGAGGGGTCTACTGTTGCTGGCTGCTGGAGGGACTATTCATGCTGGCTGCTGAGAGATTGTTGCTAAGGGGGATCTATTGTTGTGGGGGGGGGGGGGTCTGTTGCTGCTGGCTGCAAGGGAACATTAAAAAATTCCATACAAATTACTTAGCACCACAAAATAGTACTTGTCTCTGGGACGGTACTGAGATGTGGGCAGGGGGTGGAGCCAATGGACGGTGCTCTGAGCTAGGTAGGGGGGAGTTCCTGCACCTAAAACCCTGCCCTTTAGTGAATAAGAACAAGTAATTTCTAATATTTTTCCCACCACATCTAAAACTTAAAAAAAAAAAATGATGGAGTTGACCTACATAGAACTACTGCTGGTAACAACTAAAATATCTCTGTAAACTGCGAATACTGCCAAAGATTTATTGCCAATATTAAACTCAGAAATACATTGGGCTTACCTCTGAGCAATGTTTTATATAATTCTGAAATTTTTTTTATTGCATTGCTTGTTTATGAGACTGCTGCTTCTTGACACATGATTCTCAGCTATGCATCCTCCCTGCTATGTAAGCCCATTTAAATGTAACATGGTCATGTGTTTCTTGATTGTTCATATGAATGTAGCTGCTACTCTAAAAGCTTGAATTAGAAGATATATGAAGAATTTAAGCTGAAAAAGCCGTTTTGCTTTCCGTGTGTCAAACATGCAATTCATTTCAAAGAAATGCGTGATGACAACAAAGTCCCCTCTCGGGAAGCTGTCAAGTATACTACAGGACCATGAATATATAAGCGAGGGTTGTGAACATGGATGAATCTGCAGTGTAAATAGTGTTTATGATGCCGATTGCATGAAAGCCTCAGTGGATGGAATTTTTGTTATTATAAATCCTACTAAAACCAAGAAGAGAGTCTTTTTGCTATATCGATATGTGTGATATTTGGCTTCTTGCTGGGAAATATCCTTTGAAGCCTTTTTGAAAAAAAAATAATAAATGTGATAGATTCTGTTCAGCAGACATGGTTTGATGAAAGCCAGCTCACTGCTTGATCAAAGCTGCATTTCATGTTAAAAAGGAACATTTCAGGCATCCATTCTGTCTCTTGGCCCTTACTCAATACACTGTGAAATTGGTTCACTGTAGTGGGAAAATCTGGAGCCTCATTCATTTGACTAAGCCTGACCTTGTTATACTGAATGGCTGTTCAAAAGAAAGTAGTGATTTTCACCCACTGCTAATACAGTATTACTGTCTGGACATCATTATGTTATTAATGTGCCTGCTGGCCATTTACAATGCAGACACACTAGATGTTTTTGGGTACTTTTATAACCTGAACACTCTTTTACTTGTCTTTTGCATTAACTGTTTCACAGCCATAAACATGATAGCTTTTGGGAGTTTTTTTTTTTTTCTAACAGGCATTGCAGAGGGCACTAATCAAACTCAGAGCCCTAATTCTGACAGTGAGGCAAGTATGCAGGAGATATCCCAGTTGAATTTAGACTCCCTGATATTATTTTAGCAATTAACAAAGTACAGTAAAAGGAGAAGAGAGTTGGGACTTTAACCACTTAAGCCCCGGAAGATTTTACCCCCTTCCTGACCAGGGCTATTTTTGCGATTCGGCACTACGTGACTTTAACGGACAATTGTGAAGTCGTGCGACGCTGAACCTTAACGAATTTGACGTCCTTTTTTCCCCACAAACAGAGCTTTCCTTTGGTGGTATTTGATCATCTGTGCGATTTTTACTTTCTGCGCTATAAACAAAAAAAGAGCGTAAATTTTGCAAAAATAAAAATATTTTTCACATTTTTTTTATATAAAATTCCCCCCAAAAAATGTAAAAATCAAAATGTTTTAACATTTTTGGCCAATTTGTTTTCTGCTACCTATGTTTGGTAAAAAAATCGCAAAAAGCGTATTTTGATTGGTTTGCGCAAAAGTTATTGTGTTTACTAACTAAGGGAAAGATTTCTGTCATTTTTGGTGGGTTTTTTTGAACACGTAATGGCGACGATGTGCGATTTTTTTTTTTTTGCGGTACTGCGACATTGCGGCGGACAGAACGGACCCTTGACTGACATTTTTGACACTTTTAGGGTTACCAGTGACATTACTGCAGTAATCAGTGCTATACATATGCACTTACTGCAAAATGACACTGGCAGGGAAGGGGTTAACTTTATTGGGGAAGGAGGGGTTAAGTGTGTCCCTAGGGGCGTGCTTTTTACTGTGATTGGACATGGCTACTAGTGTAGGAACAGTGATCAACGGTCCTACATAGTAGAACCGTATGATCACCATTCCTACACAAGGGAGAATGACAGGCGGCTTGTTTACATCAGCCGCCTGCCTTTCTCCCTTCACGGAGGACGATCGCGAGTGACCGGCGGACATCGGGTCTGCCAGTCACACGCACTGACTTCCCAGGGAACGAGCCTCCGCGGGCGGGCGCGCGCCTCCGCAGGCGTGCGATCGCCCGCTATTGGCTCACAAGGAAGTGACAGGCTAGTGACGTATATATACGTCACTTTGCCTGGCCGGGGCTGACCGCCGCCGTATATAGTCATGCGGCGGTTGGCAACCGGTTAAATGAGGTGCGTGCAAAACAGTTAGCACATAGTAAATGCATTAAAAAGCATTTTTCATATATACAGTGGGTACGGAAAGTATTCAGACCCCCTTAAATTTTTCACTCTTTGTTATATTGCAGCCATTTGCTAAAATCCTTTAAGTTCATTCTTCTTCCTCATAAATGTACACATAGCACCCCCATACTGACAGAAAAAACACAGAATTGTTGACATTGTTGCAGATTTATTAAAAAAGAAAAACTGAAATATCACATGGTCCTAAGTATTCAGACCCTTTGCTGTGACACTCATATATTTAACTCAGGTGCTTTCCATTTCTTCTGATCATCCTTGAGATGGTTCTACACCTTCATTTGAGTCCAGCTGTGTTTGATTATACTAATTGGACTTGATTAGGAAAGCCACACACCTGTCTATATAAGACCTTCCAGATCACAATGCATGTCAGAGCAAATGAGAATCATGAGGTCAAAGGAACTGCCTGAAGAGCTCAGAGACAGAATTGTGGCAAGGCACAGATCTGGCCAAGGTTACAAAAAGATTTCTGCTGCACTTAAGGTTCCTAAGAGCACAGTGGCCTCCATAATCCTCAAATGGAAGACGTTTGGGATGACCAGAACCCTTCCTAGAGCTGGCCGTCCGGCCAAATTGAGCTATCGGGGGAGAAGAGCCTTGGTGAGAGAGGTAAAGAAGAACCCAAAGATCACTGTGGCTGAGCTCCAGAGATGCAGTCAGGAGATGGGAGAAAGTTGTAGAAAGTCAACCATCACTGCAGCCCTCCACCAGTCGGGGCTTTATGGCACAGTGGCCCGACAGAAGCCTCTCCTCAGTGTAAGACACATGAAAGCCCGCATGGAGTTTGCTAAAAAACACCTGAAGGATCCAAGATGGTGAGAAATAAGATTCTCTGGTCTGATGAGACCAAAATATAACTTTTTGGCCTTAATTCTAAGCGGTATGTGTGGAGAAAACCAGGCACTGCTCATCACCTGTCCAATACAGTCCCAACAGTGAAGCGTGGTGGTGGCAGCATCATGCTGTGGGGGTGTTTTTCAGCTGCAGGGACAGGACGACTGGTTGCAATCGAGGGAAAGATGAATGCGGCCAAGTACAGGGATATCCTGGACAAAAACCTTCTCCAGAGTGCTCTGGACCTCAGACTGGGCCGAAGGTTTACCTTCCAACAAGACAATGACCCTAAGCACACAGCTAAAATAACGAAGGAGTGGCTTCACAACAACTCCGTGACTGTTCTTGAATGGCCCAGCCAGAGCCCTGACTTAAACCCAATTGAGCATCTCTGGAGAGACCTAAAAATGGCTGTCCACCAACGTTTACCATCCAACCTGACAGAACTGGAGAGGATCTGCAAGGAGGAATGGCAGATCCCCAAATCCAGGTGTGAAAGACTTGTTGCATCTTTCCCAAAAAGACTCCTGGCTGTATTAGATCAAAAGGGGGCTTCTACTAAATACTGAGCAAAGGGTCTGAATACTTAGGACCATGTGATATTTCAGTTTTTCTTTTTTAATAAATCTGCAACAATGTCAACAATTCTGTGTTTTTCTGTCAGTATGGGGTGCTATGTGTACATTCATGAGGAAGAAGAATGAACTTAAATGATTTTAGCAAATGGCTGCAATATAACAAAGAGTGAAAAATTTAAGGGGGTCTGAATACTTTCCGTACCCACTGTATATATATATATATATATATATATATATATATATATATATATATATATATGAAATATGTGTGTGTGTGTGTGTGTACACACAGAAGTGGACTCCCAAAAGTGGATTTAATTAAGAAACCTAACCAACACATTATAAGAAATACTGTATATACATAATTAGAATATTACATACAGTATCTCACAAAAGTGAGTACATCCCTCACATTTTTGTAAATATTTTATTATATCTTTTGTGACAACACTAAAGAAATGACACTTTGCTACAAAGTAAAGTAGTGAGTGTACAGCTTGTATAACAGTGTAAATTTACTGTCCCCTCAAAATAACTCAACACACAGCCATTAATGTCTAAACCGCTGACAACAAAAGTGAGTACACCCCTTAGTGAAGGTGTCCAAATTGGGCCCAATTAGCCATTTTCCCTCCCCGCTGTCATGTGACTCGTTAGTGTTAAAAGGTCTCAGTTGTAAATGGGGAGTAGGTGTGTTAAATTTGGTGTTATCGCTCTCACTCTCTCATACTGGTCACTGGAAGTTCATCATGGCACCTCATGGCAAATAACTCTCTGAGGATCTAAAAAAAAGAGAATTGTTGCTCTACATAAAGATGACCTAGGCTATAAGAAGATTACCAAGACCCTGAAACTGAGCTACAGCATGGTGGCCAAGACCATACAGCGGTTTAACAGGACAGGTTCCACTCAAAACAGGCCTCTCCATGGTGGACCAAAGAAGTTGAGTGCGCGTGCTCAGCATCATATCCAGAGGTTGTCTTAGGGAAATAGACATATGAGTGCTGCCAGAATTGCTGCAGAGGTTGAAGGGGTGGGGGTCAGCCTGTCAGTGCTCAGACAATACGCCGCATGCTGCATCAAATTGGTCTGCATGGCTGTCGTCCCAGAAGGAAGCCTCTTCTAAAGATGATTCACAAGAAGGCCCACAAACAGTTTGCTGAAGACAAGCAGACTAAGAACATGGATTACTGGAACCATATCCCGTTGTCTGATGAGACCAAGATAAAATTATTTGGTTCAGATAGTGTCAAGCATGTGTGGCGGCAACCAGCTGAGGAGTACAAAGACAAGTGTGTCTTGCCTACAGTCAAGCATGGTGGTGGGAGTGTCATGGTCTGGGGCTGCATGAGTGCTACCAGCTTTGGGGAGCTACAGTTCATTGAGTCCTAAATAACCTGAGAGTGTTGGAACCTAATGTTGTTTGCCATCATCGCTATAGTCAAAGACGCAAAAATATCCCCCTTGTGTTGGGACTTTGAAACGGCAATTTAAACACCATAGCGTAAAAAAATACTGAAGAAAGTGCAGAGAAGGAGAACCAAATTGATAAGAGGCATGAAGGAGCTCAGTCATGAGGAAAGATTAGAGGAACTGAATTTATTCTCTCTTGTGGAGAAGAGACTAAAGGGGTATATGATCAACATGTATAAATACATAAGGGGTCCAAATAATGGTCTTGGTGTTGAGTTATTCACTTTAAGGTCAACACAGAGGGCAAGGGGACACTCTTTACGTCTAGAGGAAAAGAGATTTAGTCTCCAAATACGGAAAGGTTTCTTCACTGTAAGAGCTGTGAAAATGTGGAATAGACTCCCTCCAGAGGTGGTTCTGGCCAGCTCACTAGATTGCTTTAAAAAGGCCTGGAGTCTTTCCTAGGTGTACATAATATAAATGGGTGCTAATATTATAGGTAAAGTTGATCCAGGGAATATCAGATTGCCTCTCGTGGGATCAGGAAGGAATTTATTCCCCTGTAGCAAATTGGATCATGCTTTGCTGGGGTTTTTCACCTTCCTCTGGATCAGCTGCGGGTATAGGATTGTGTATATGGGATTGTTTACTTGGGTTTTCTTTACTGTTTTTGTTTTTTATCGATTGAGCCAAATGGACTTGTTTCTTTTTTCAACCTGACTAACTATGTAACTATGTAACATATTGATGTTAGGTTAAGAGCTGATTCTATATGGATTTAAATAAAACAATACATTATTGGTACATAATTCACAAAAAAATATATAGTAACAGACACAGGATTATAATATGAGAATTGCATCCTAAGAACTTGACACATTTCCTGGACTGTATTCCACTTCTTCAGGAGCAGATGCAATATATATAATTGTAGTACACACTCCCCACAAGGTTCTTTATCTTTCTTCTTAGTTTGGGATTGAATTAGCGGTCACACTTTTCATGCCATTCTGGCATGAGTCAACTCTACTACACTAAATATGTATCAACAAACATTTTTCCCAGAACTTCCTTGGGATTGCTTCTCATGCCACTACTGACCACACAATTAATTAAATCCACTTCTGTGTATATATATATATATATTGTAAGGGATTAGCTCGGTGGCGGGTGTGGATGACCCCTTGGGGGGTGCCTTTTCCCAGAGAGGTAGCCGACAAGTGCTTGCAAACAAACAGTGTGGTTTATTAAATGGTGTTTTCTTCACCAGGCTGTATGCAGCAAAACATCCAAAATAAAATAAAACAGAAAATAAATCCTTGCCTCTGTGGGCGGCTACCTTCTCACAACTGGAACCTGCCTAAGTGTCTGTCTCCAACCTATCGTCGGGCAGACTTCCTTGTCCTACAGCGGACACTCAATAGTCCTTTTATAATAGCTTCACAGGGCAACACAGTCCTTTTGTTTCTTTCACATCAACAGTTCGTCTTCTCACCTTTGAGACGTATTCACCCTTGGTTACCGTCCCGGGCACACATCACTCCGGGGGGTCTTCTCCCAGGCCCACACATCCTGTCGGGAGGCACACGCTGACTGTCCTCCTGCTCCCAGCCCACATGGCTTCAGGATGCAGCTTCTGGAGGCAGCAGTCCTTCTCCCATGCCCACACGGCGTCGGGAGGTACACGTATGTCTGCCTTCCTCTCCCATTCTGAACAGGTGAAGGCCTTTCAACTTCCTGCTGGCTAGCTCTGTAGCCAACACCCTAAATTAATTAATGGACTTTCTAAATCAGGTGGAAATGTATCTCCTTCCTGTGACTACATTCCCAGATTTAGCTGACTTCCTGTTACATACCCCCCCCTCTTGTTTCAACCCTAGGGTTGGGACACAGATTTCCAGGCACGCATGTGTCAAGCACTGCTGACTCACTGATAAGCCTCCTATTATCCTCAAGCTTCCGGATGAAACTGTTTTGTCATCTTCATTGACGGATTTCTCATAAATGCCACACAGTTTGTCTCTCATCTCATATACACATTCTTCAACTGCATTTTTGGCATCATTTCGCTCCTTCTCGTTTCTGTCATCTTCATTGACAGCTTTCTCATAAATGTCAGACAGCTTGTCCCTCATAACCGTCTGTCCAATCCACCACGGAGGACCGTGATCCATAGGCAACTCAATTGGGCTAGTCTTAATGTCTTCAACATTCTTAAGACGCCTCTCTCTGCAATCCATAAATGTTTTCCACAAAACTTTGAGAACCTTTGCTTCACTAAGCTTTGTTCCAAGTAGGGACTCTTGACATCCCTCTGTGACTTGAGTTGCCTCTCCATACAGCTGTACACAATCATTGACTTTTTGTTGTAAAAGGGAATGATCTTCCTTCTTGAGCTTTGCTTGCTCTAAGATGCTGTGCAGAGGATTTTCCAATTGAGACAACAGGCTGTCACACATTTCTTCAAAGTGACCCCTGTTCCTTTTCCCAGAGATATCAATATCATTCAAACATTTCATATTCATAGGCAGATCTGAAGCATTTGCACTCATCAACTTCTTAAACTTTTCGCCCTCCTGAGCGAGTCGCAGTAAAGGCCTACTATTTGATTTGATATTCAGTTTATATTTCTTGCCAAACTCTTCACAGAAGTAGCCAACCAGAACATCATCAACTTTCCTTCCACCAACATAGGGGTCAAAGGCAACAACACAGTTGAACCCAGCGATCTGGGTGGTATCCATTATAGACCTCCTCTCTGCATCAGTGAAGAAGCATGGAACTGCAACACATTCTTTTACAGGTTTCTTCAATGCACTTTCTGCTGAACTATTTGACCGCTCAAGGTCACCTAGTTCTTTTTCTCTATCTGAATTCCACATGGAATGCATCTCAAGATCACGATCAAACTTCTGCCACCCGTCTTTCACCAGTTCCATTTTGGAAACACTCCCTGAAAGGCACTTATTCATTTGCTTCACGTTTTCACCAACAGCCTTAGTTTTCTCCACTAGGTTTTCAGCCTGAACTGAGAAATCACCACATTTCTTACTCAGCTCCTTTGTTTGCTGAAGCTCTAATGATACATTTTCCAATGCTTGAAGTTTTTGAAGGAACGGTTTATTCCAAAGGGGTGATTCAAGCCACATGTCGTCACATTTCTGAGGCTCACTCAGGACAGACCCCAAAACACTGATCCTTTTAAAAACTGCATCAGGCACACTATCCCCTCTTTGGGACAGATCCTCTGTTGCCTGGAATTCCTCTTCCAGTTCCTGCAACGGAATCTTCATCTCTTCTACTTGCTGTTCTAAGGCTCGCTTAGACTTTTCTAGCTCCTGAACGCTTTTCACAACATCATCCTTGGAGCTGACCAATTCTTCCATTTCTGTACGCAGCTGTTTAACACTTTCTAGTTCAGCCTTACACTCTAGAGCTTCCTCCAAAGAGCGAGCCAAGAACAGGGCTTTGCTCTCGTTATCACGCACCTCCGTTTCTGCACGTGCGCGTTCTTCTGCATATTTTGCAGACACAGTCTTCTCTTCACCAAGCATCTGATCAAACTTCTTTTTCACATCTTCAACACACTGTAATGAACCAACGCTTTCTTCCATGCGTTTTTTCATATCCGCTATCTGAGCTTGCAATGTTGCGACTTGCTCTGATAGGTTTTTCTTTGCTTCCGCCTCCTCTTTTAATTGTTCCAGGAAGCCATTTTTCTCATCTTCCATTTGTTTGAGCTTTGTGCTAAAACTCAGCCTTTGACACCTCTCTTCCTGTAAGAGTTCCTGCGTGTCTTGCAGCTGCGATTCCAAGATAGAAAAATCTTCCGCAATTTCTCTAGATTTGCTGTCTGCTTGAGAAAGCTGATTTGTAACATTGTCCAACTCAACCTGCAGTCGGTTTGCCTTCTCTGACAGCTTAGCACACAATCGGTCACCTTCTGACACCTTGACTTGCGATTCCAGAAGCTGTGCCTCTACTTTTTCCCTCTTATGTTCACAATCTCCTTTTCCCTGCATAAGAGCCTTCACCTCATTGGCTAGCATCTGGGAATAAGAATGTAATTCTGCCACACAGGCTTCTTTCTCCTTTAACTGCTGCTGGACACGTTGGGCTTCCCCTTTCCAACTTTCACAGTCCGCACGCCATTCATTTATCACATTGCTCAAAGTAGTGAGCTCATACACAGTACTCAGTAATTTAGCCTCTCTTTCACTTTTCTCGTTGTCGCTGAGAGACAATGTCGTTTTCAGAGCGACATTCTGTTCCTGCGACTCCTGCAGGTCTATTTTTGTAGCTCCCAAAGACTGAAGACTTTTTTCCAGCTGATTACGCAACTCCAACATATCAGCCATACTTTGCTTCTGCAAAGTCTGAATTTCACTTTCCTTTTCCATGAGGATGGTATCTTTCTCCATTATAGTCTCTCTGCGTTTTTGCAACTCGACCAAAAGAAGAGCAGTGGATTCTTCCCACTGTAACACATGAGACTTGAGTAGTTCATTAATTTCCTGCAAGTTTCTATGCTCCATTTTAAGCAATTCCAAGGCTTGTTCCTTTTCTTCCATTTTCCGTTGCAAGGCATCCAACTCAGCCCTGCACACATACTCGGTTTCCTCCAAACCGATGGCCTCCATTGGCTGCTGGCGTCTCTGTTTCCAGCCTGCCATGCTCTCTTGATGAGCCTTTTGTTGAGCTGCAAAGCTCTGCTGAAAATCCGCATTTGCCTGCTGTTGAGCTGCATTTGCTTGCTGTTGAGCTGCATTTGATATAATCAGATGTTTCAACATCTCCTCCATTTTGAGTTTACTTTTCATCTGAGCACACTGCGTCTCCATAGCAGTTTCATCAGTGTTGCTAGGGACAACAACCTTCCTCTTTAGTAGACTCTCTTTAGGCATGGATGGGGCTGGTTCAGACGGTAACATCCCCTCCATCCATAGAATCCGGTCTCTCATTTCATCTATCTTTGCATTTTTCAGGCGTTTGGACCGCCCCATCTTCAATAACTCCACAAACAAATTTTTCACAGTCCAGCAAAAATTTTTCAGACCACTGTCTCTTTAACACATGTAGTTTTTCTCTCTCTCTTGCAAGATCTCTTTTCCTGCACACACAGTTTGTGCAGTCACTTGCACCAGACACAACAAGGTTCATCAAATAATTTTGAGACCGCTGTCTCTTTAAAACACTTTTTTTTTTTTTTTTGTCAGGATCTTCTCTCCTGCACACATAGATTGTGCAATCTCATGCACCAGATAAAGTTCATCAAACATTTGCACTTCCTTGCAGGGATCTCTGCTTATGCCCACTGCATACCTCCACCATATGTAAGGGATTAGCTCGGTGGCGGGTGTGGATGACCCCTTGGGGGGTGCGTTTTCCCAGAGAGGTAGCCGACAAGTGCTTGCAAACAAACAGTGTGGTTTATTAAATGGTGTTTTCTTCACCAGGCTGTATGCAGCAAAACATCCAAAATAAAATAAAACAGAAAATAAATCCTTGCCTCTGTGGGCGGCTACCTTCTCACAACTGGAACCTGCCTAAGTGTCTGTCTCCAACCTATCGTCGGGCAGACTTCCTTGTCCTACAGCGGACACTCAATAGTCCTTTTATAATAGCTTCACAGGGCAACACAGTCCTTTTGTTTCTTTCACATCAACAGTTCGTCTTCTCACCTTTGAGACGTATTCACCCTTGGTTACCGTCCCGGGCACACATCACTCCGGGGGGTCTTCTCCCAGGCCCACACATCCTGTCGGGAGGCACACGCTGACTGTCCTCCTGCTCCCAGCCCACATGGCTTCAGGATGCAGCTTCTGGAGGCAGCAGTCCTTCTCCCATGCCCAAACGGCGTCGGGAGGTACACGTATGTCTGCCTTCCTCTCCCATTCTGAACAGGTGAAGGCCTTTCAACTTCCTGCTGGCTAGCTCTGTAGCCAACACCCTAAATTAATTAATGGACTTTCTAAATCAGGTGGAAATGTATCTCCTTCCTGTGACTACATTCCCAGATTTAGCTGACTTCCTGTTACAATATATATATATATATATATATATATATATATATATATATATATATATATAAAAAAAAATACTTTTTTATGCATTTACTATGTGCCAACTGTTTTGACTAGTGAAATTTAACTAGTTGCTGACCACCCATGGCAGTTTTACTGCGGCAAGGTGGCTCGGCTGTGCGAACCGCCGTAAATGTCGGTCATGCCCTGGGGTAGGGACAGCACCCTGCGGAACCTTCCCACCAGCCATTGTCTCCCTGCATTGCATAGAGAAGCACAGAGAGGCCTAGTGATGTGGCCACTTGGCCTCAAATAAATTCATCGGTAGTGGAATATTGGAGGAATTTTTTACAATTTATGTCCGAAGTTCATATACCCTTGTAGTGAGGGTCCATATTATCTGTGGATCGATAGTGGATGATTGGAGAAACCTGTCTACAGTCTGTACCAGATGTTTATTACTCTGCTTGTATAGACCTTTGTAATGAGGGTCTATATCATCTGGTAAGAGGCTGTGTGGTTGGGTGCTGGTGGTGGTTATCACACTGAAATAGAAGATCCTCCTATTTCTTTCCACTGTGGCTATATCTTTGATATGGACTTTGCTGAAATTTAGCGCTGCACCTTTTAATTTATTGGCCAAAATGTCCAAACAGAGGTACACTAGTGAAGAAGCCTACACGATGCTAGGCAAAACAGATGAGAGCAATGGGGAAGCCTCACTCTCAGAATCAGTCTCGGTATTCAAACCTGTAGGGAGCACCCTGACAGATAGCTCTGATGACAGAGTAGTGGTCCTTATTAACCACCTTGGCGGTAATCCCGAGCGTGACTCGGGGTGGATTTTTCATTGCAGGATCGGTAACCCCGAGTCACGCTCGGGGTGGATGTGCAGAGAGCGCAGCGGTGTTCTCTTACCTTCTCCTGGCGATCCAGCGATGATCTCTCATTGCTGAGATCGCCAGCCGAGAGTCCCGCCGCTCCTCCGTCCTCCGTTGGTGTGATCACTTCCTAGTTCCGTTCTCTGCAGCAGCAATGCTGCATGGGAGCGGAACTAGGGAGGGAAATTAAAAAAAAAAAAGTTGCACAAAACACATTTTATATTATTTATATATATATATATATATATATATATATATATATATATATATATATATATATATTGTAACAGGAAGTCAGCTAAATCTGGGAATGTAGTCACAGGAAGGAGATACATTTCTACCTGATTTAGAAAGTCCATTAATTAATTTAGGGTGTTGGCTACAGAGCTAGCCAGCAGGAAGTTGAAAGGCCTTCACCTGTTCAGAATGAGGGAGTTAAGGCTCTATAATTTGTTCAGAGAAATTCCTATTGTTTGCTGCCTCCAGAAGCTGCATCCTGAAGCCATGTGGGCTGGGAGCAGGAGGACAGTCAGCGTGTGCCTCCCGACAGGATGTGTGGGCCTGGGAGAAGACCCCCCGGAGTGATGTGTGCCCGGGACGGTAACCAAGGGTGAATACGTCTCAAAGGTGAGAAGACGAACTGTTGATGTGAAAGAAATAAAGGACTGTGTTGCCCTGCGAAGCTATTATAAAAGGACTATTGAGTGTCCGCTGTAGGACAAGGAAGTCTGCCCGACGGTAGGTTGGAGACAGACACTTAGGCAGGTTCCAGTTGTGAGAAGGTAGCCGCCCACAGAGGCAAGGATTTATTTTCTGTTTTATTTTATTTTGGATGTTTTGCTGCATACAGCCTGGTGAAGAAAACACCATTTAATAAACCACACTGTTTGTTTGCAAGCACTTGTCGGCTACCTCTCTGGGAAAACGCACCCCCCAAGGGGTCATCCACACCCGCCACCGAGCTAATCCCTTACATATGGTGGAGGATGCGGGCATAAGCAGAGATCCCTGCAAGGAAGTGCAAATGTTTGATGAACTTTATCTGGTGCATGAGATTGCACAATCTATGTGTGCAGGAGAGAAGATCCTGACAGAAAAAAAAAAGTGTTTTAAAGAGACAGCGGTCTCAAAATTATTTGGTGAACTTTGTTGTGTCTGGTGCAAGTGACTGCACAAACTGTGTGTGCAGGAAAAGAGATCTTGCAAGAGAGAGAGAAAAACTACATGTGTTAAAGAGACAGTGGTCTGAAAATTTTTTGCTGGACTGTGAAAAATTTGTTTGTGGAGTTATTGAAGATGGGGCGTTCAAAACGCCTGAAGAATGCAAAGATAGATGAAATGAGAGACCGGATTCTATGGATGGAGGGGATGTTGCCGTCTGAACCAGCCCCATCCATGCCTAAAGAGAGTCTACTAAAGAGGAAGGTTGTTGTCCCTAGCAACACTGATGAAACCGCTATGGAGACGCAGTGTGCTCAGATGAAAAGTAAACTCAAAATGGAGGAGATGTTGAAACAACTGATTATATCAAATACAGCTCAACAGCAAGCAAATGCAGCTCAAAAGCAGGCAAATGCGGATTTTCAGCAGAGCTTTGCAGCTCAACAAAAGGCTCATCAAGAGAGCATGGCAGGCTGGAAACAGAGACGCCAGCAGCCAATGGAGGCCATCGGTTTGGAGGAAACCGAGTATGTGTGCAGGGCTGAGTTGGATGCCTTACAACGGAAAATGGAAGAAAAGGAACAAGCCTTGGAATTGCTTAAAATGGAGCATAGAAACTTGCAGGAAATGAATGAACTACTCAAGTCTCATGTGTTACAGTGGGAAGAATCCACTGCTCTTCTTTTGGTCGAGTTGCAAAAACACAGAGAGACTATAATGGAGAAAGATACCATCCTCATGGAAAAGGAAAGTGAAATTCAGACTTTGCAGAAGCAAAGTATGGCTGATATGTTGGAGTTGCGTAATCAGCTGGAAAAAAGTCTTCAGTCTTTGGGAGCTACAAAAATAGACCTGCAGGAGTCGCAGGAACAGAATGTCGCTCTGAAAACGACATTGTCTCTCAGCGACAACGAGAAAAGTGAAAGAGAGGCTAAATTACTGAGTACTGTGTATGAGCTCACTACTTTGAGCAATGTGGTAAATGAATGGCGTGCGGACTGTGAAAGTTGGAAAGGGGAAGCCCAACGTGTCCAGCAGCAGTTAAAGGAGAAAGAAGCCTGTGTGGCAGAATTACATTCTTATTCCCAGATGCTAGCCAATGAGGTGAAGGCTCTTATGCAGGGAAAAGGAGATTGTGAACATAAGAGGGAAAAAGTAGAGGCACAGCTTCTGGAATCGCAAGTCAAGGTGTCAGAAGGTGACCGATTGTGTGCTAAGCTGTCAGAGAAGGCAAACCGACTGCAGGTTGAGTTGGACAATGTTACAAATCAGCTTTCTCAAGCAGACAGCAAATCTAGAGAAATTGCGGAAGATTTTTCTATCTTGGAATCGCAGCTGCAAGACACGCAGGAACTCTTACAGGAAGAGAGGTGTCAAAGGCTGAGTTTTAGCACAAAGCTCAAACAAATGGAAGATGAGAAAAATGGCTTCCTGGAACAATTAAAAGAGGAGGCGGAAGCAAAGAAAAACCTATCAGAGCAAGTCGCAACATTGCAAGCTCAGATAGCGGATATGAAAAAACGCATGGAAGAAAGCGTTGGTTCATTACAGTGTGTTGAAGATGTGAAAAAGAAGTTTGATCAGATGCTTGGTGAAGAGAAGACTGTGTCTGCAAAATATGCAGAAGAACGCGCACGTGCAGAAACGGAGGTGCGTGATAACGAGAGCAAAGCCCTGTTCTTGGCTCGCTCTTTGGAGGAAGCTCTAGAGTGTAAGGCTGAACTAGAAAGTGTTAAACAGCTGCGTACAGAAATGGAAGAATTGGTCAGCTCCAAGGATGATGTTGTGAAAAGCGTTCAGGAGCTAGAAAAGTCTAAGCGAGCCTTAGAACAGCAAGTAGAAGAGATGAAGATTCCGTTGCAGGAACTGGAAGAGGAATTCCAGGCAACAGAGGATCTGTCCCAAAGAGGGGATAGTGTGCCTGATGCAGTTTTTAAAAGGATCAGTGTTTTGGGGTCTGTCCTGAGTGAGCCTCAGAAATGTGACGACATGTGGCTTGAATCACCCCTTTGGAATAAACCGTTCCTTCAAAAACTTCAAGCATTGGAAAATGTATCATTAGAGCTTCAGCAAACAAAGGAGCTGAGTAAGAAATGTGGTGATTTCTCAGTTCAGGCTGAAAACCTAGTGGAGAAAACTAAGGCTGTTGGTGAAAACGTGAAGCAAATGAATAAGTGCCTTTCAGGGAGTGTTTCCAAAATGGAACTGGTGAAAGACGGGTGGCAGAAGTTTGATCGTGATCTTGAGATGCATTCCATGTGGAATTCAGATAGAGAAAAAGAACTAGGTGACCTTGAGCGGTCAAATAGTTCAGCAGAAAGTGCATTGAAGAAACCTGTAAAAGAATGTGTTGCAGTTCCATGCTTCTTCACTGATGCAGAGAGGAGGTCTATAATGGATACCACCCAGATCGCTGGGTTCAACTGTGTTGTTGCCTTTGACCCCTATGTTGGTGGAAGGAAAGTTGATGATGTTCTGGTTGGCTACTTCTGTGAAGAGTTTGGCAAGAAATATAAACTGAATATCAAATCAAATAGTAGGCCTTTACTGCGACTCGCTCAGGAGGGCGAAAAGTTTAAGAAGTTGATGAGTGCAAATGCTTCAGATCTGCCTATGAATATGAAATGTTTGAATGATATTGATATCTCTGGGAAAAGGAACAGGGGTCACTTTGAAGAAATGTGTGACAGCCTGTTGTCTCAATTGGAAAATCCTCTGCACAGCATCTTAGAGCAAGCAAAGCTCAAGAAGGAAGATCATTCCCTTTTACAACAAAAAGTCAATGATTGTGTACAGCTGTATGGAGAGGCAACTCAAGTCACAGAGGGATGTCAAGAGTCCCTACTTGGAACAAAGCTTAGTGAAGCAAAGGTTCTCAAAGTTTTGTGGAAAACATTTATGGATTGCAGAGAGAGGCGTCTTAAGAATGTTGAAGACATTAAGACTAGCCCAATTGAGTTGCCTATGGATCACGGTCCTCCGTGGTGGATTGGACAGACGGTTATGAGGGACAAGCTGTCTGACATTTATGAGAAAGCTGTCAATGAAGATGACAGAAACGAGAAGGAGCGAAATGATGCCAAAAATGCAGTTGAAGAATGTGTATATGAGATGAGAGACAAACTGTGTGGCATTTATGAGAAATCCGTCAATGAAGATGACAAAACAGTTTCATCCGGAAGCTTGAGGATAATAGGAGGCTTATCAGTGAGTCAGCAGTGCTTGACACATGCGTGCCTGGAAATCTGTGTCCCAACCCTAGGGTTGAAACAAGAGGGGGGGGTATGTAACAGGAAGTCAGCTAAATCTGGGAATGTAGTCACAGGAAGGAGATACATTTCTACCTGATTTAGAAAGTCCATTAATTAATTTAGGGTGTTGGCTACAGAGCTAGCCAGCAGGAAGTTGAAAGGCCTTCACCTGTTCAGAATGAGGGAGTTAAGGCTCTATAATTTGTTCAGAGAAATTCCTATTGTTTGCTGCCTCCAGAAGCTGCATCCTGAAGCCATGTGGGCTGGGAGCAGGAGGACAGTCAGCGTGTGCCTCCCGACAGGATGTGTGGGCCTGGGAGAAGACCCCCCGGAGTGATGTGTGCCCGGGACGGTAACCAAGGGTGAATACGTCTCAAAGGTGAGAAGACGAACTGTTGATGTGAAAGAAATAAAGGACTGTGTTGCCCTGCGAAGCTATTATAAAAGGACTATTGAGTGTCCGCTGTAGGACAAGGAAGTCTGCCCGACGGTAGGTTGGAGACAGACACTTAGGCAGGTTCCAGTTGTGAGAAGGTAGCCGCCCACAGAGGCAAGGATTTATTTTCTGTTTTATTTTATTTTGGATGTTTTGCTGCATACAGCCTGGTGAAGAAAACACCATTTAATAAACCACACTGTTTGTTTGCAAGCACTTGTCGGCTACCTCTCTGGGAAAACGCACCCCCCAAGGGGTCATCCACACCCGCCACCGAGCTAATCCCTTACAATATATATATATATATATATATATATATATATATATATATATATATATATATATATATATATATATATATATATATATACACACACACACACACATATATCTATGTATAATATATAATGCATGAATTATAATCTAATCAATAATATAATTTTATTATATATATTCTATATTAAATAATAAAATAATATTATTGATTCGATTATAATTCACGCGTTTGTGTTTCAAATTTATCCCATCTGGGATGTCTACTAGACTCTTGTTTTGGTCAGGTTTAAGTCAGTAATTACTAAGAATTGTAGGCCTATAATACATAACGCCAAATTTCCATGAAAACAATTGTACCGCTTTTGGTATGTAATTCCTGACATCATACCGCCAGGGAGGTTAAGGTCAGGCATACCTGACCCCGCTCTTCTTTTTCTGAGGTGCAACAATCGCAGGGTTCTCTTATGCAGCAGAGTGTTGGTACTAGTGCTGCTCAACCTTCAACCTCCTGGTGAACTGGCAAGCACCAGCGGCCTAGTACATCTTGGTCATAGTCAAACCAGCACTGCAGTAACTCTTGGCGACATGTCAAGTCCCATAAGTGCAGTTCAAGCTGGTGCTGTGGCTAGCACAAGTAGTTTCCCACAGCCACCAAGAATTCGAAGACAGGCCCGTAGAGCCCATAGTGTCCTTTCTGATGTGCTTGTAAATCCTGATTGGGAACCCACCACTTCTGCAGCGCCCGTACTTCCCCCATTTGCTGGCCAACCCGAAATTCAGGTGAAAATAGCCGATTTTACTCCCCTTGCTTTTTTGAGCTGTTTTTCACAGAAGATCTGTACAGATCTATTGTGGACCAAAGCAATTTATATGCCGCTCAATTTATTGTCGCACATCCAAATTTGAGCCTTTCCAGAGTATTTGCATGGAAACGTATCACTGTTCTCGAATTTAAAATGTATCCCCATCATGGGCATTACTAAAAAGAGTGAGTTGCGGTCACATTGGTCCACTGACCAAATTCATCATATGCCCCTGTTCTCTGCTGCCATGGCCACTACTAAATACGAGCAAATCTTGCGGTTCATGCATTTCAATGAATGATATGAGGTCAAGATGTATAAGCTCTGTGACAGGGCAACAGGCTATAGGTCTAATAGTGGGCATACCACTAAATTTCTGGCAGAGATTTCTTCATCCACATTGATCAACGTGAATGGAGGAAACTTTTAGGTTATTTTCTTTTTGTTCAGCTCACAGGCTGCATGAAAAACTAAGTACCGTACAATATATGCCCAACAAGGACCAGCAATGTACTAGTACGTCGCTGAATTTTTTAGTGGTCATACCAGGATGATGCCTGCAGATTTGGGCATCATCTTGGTATTGTTTTTTACAGCCAGCGATTGGTTTTTTAAAAGCAATCCTAGCTAGCTAATCAGCCGCTAGACTGCCTTTACAAGCAGTGGGAGGGGACTCCCCCCCCCCCCCCGCCGCCTTCCACGGTTTCTCTGGCTCTCCTGTCCCGCCGGGTAAACAGAGACTGCAGCAGGTGTATCCATCAGCTGACCATAGAGCTGATTGGAGACCAGAATGGCTTCGGTTTCGCCAGATATAAACAGCGCCACTGGGAAATTGGGAAAGCATCTTATAACACCAATCTTGGTGTGGTCAGATGCTTTAAGGGCAGAGGAGAAATCTAGAGTCTAATAAACCCATTTTTTTCTAAAAAAAAAAAAGAGTGTCGCTACTAATTGCTATCATGGGATATACTTAAATTCCCTGTGATAACAATAAAGCGTGAAAAAATAAAATAAAAGGGAAGGTGTCAAAGTAAAATAAAAAATAAATTAAATAATAATAAAGAGAAAAAAAATTCAAGCACCCCTGTCCCCCAGTGTTTGCGTGAAAAGGCGAACACAAGCATTGGTCTGATGTCATATGTAAACAGCAACTGTACCATGCATGTTAGATATCGCAGTGAACGTCAGATCAAGAGTAGTTTTACTTGCAGTGGACCTCCTCTGTAAATCTAAAGTGGTAACCTGTAAAGGCTTTTTAAAATGTACGTAGTTTGTCGCTGCTGCACGTGCGTGCACAATTTTAAAGCATGTCATGTTTGGCATAAGATCATCCTTTTATATTTTACCAAATTACCTATTTTCGGAAAGTAGACACCCTAAGCTATTATCTGAGAGGCATGTTGAGTTCATGGAATATTTTATATTTTGCCACACATTTCGGGAAAATTACAAAAAAATTTTTTTTTTTTCTTTACACAAAGTTGTCACTTAAATGATATATTGCTCAAACATGCTATGGCTATGTGAAATTCTACCCCAAAATACATTCTGCTGCTTCTCCTGAGTATGAGGATACCACATGTGTGAGACTTTTTGTCAGTCTAGCCAAGTACAGGACCCCAAAAACCAATCACCGCCTTCACCACCTATCACAGTTTCAGAGGCCATGAAATGCCAATATAGCCAAAACCCCCCCAATCCCCAAATTACCCCTTTTCGGAAAGAAGACACCTCAAGGTATTTGCCAAGAGGCATGGTGAGTATTTTGGTTTAGTGGTGAATTGGCGCAAGAAGAGGTCTCAATAAAGTCTGGTCCTGGTGACTCGGGGGAGGGGGGAAGGTGGAAGGGAAACGCCAGGGGTAAGGTGACCCCAAAAAAGTTCAGGGGATAGCTGTCCACTGTAGCAGCTGCCGGCGGAAGAGACAGAAGAGATCTCTGGGGGGAGACAAGAGGGAGGACAGCGCATCGCCTTCTAAGTGCAGCAAGACATTTACTGTAGTATGTGCAGCAGTAACACACTCACATTTAGTCGGTGAATAAGATGCAGTTAGTCAAGTAGTGTTGATCATCAGGAGCCCGCTCCAGTGATTCTCCTGATGATCAACACTACTTGACTAACTGCATCTTATTCACCGACTAAATGTGAGTGTGTTACTGCTGCACATACTACAATAAATGTCTTGCTGCACTTAGAAGGTGCTGCGCTGTCTTCCCTCATGGTGAGTATTTTGCAGCTCTCATTTGTTTTGGAAAATGAAGAAAGAAAAGGAATTTTTTTTTTCTTTTTTCAATTTTCAAAACTTTGTGACACAAAGAGATCTGCAAAATACTCCACATGAGTCTCAAAAATAGCATAGGGTGTTTACTTTCCGGAAAAGGGTCATTTGGGGGGTTTTGTGCTGTCTTGGCCTTTCATGGCCTCTGAAACTGATAGGTAGTGAGGAGTGAAATCAACATTTTACGTCCTTAGAAAGCCTGAAGGCGGTGATTGGTTTTGGGGATCCTGTACGCAGCTAGACTACCAAAAAATCTCACACATGTGGTATCTCTGTACTCAGGAGAAGCAGCAGAATGTATTTTGGGGTGTCATTTCACATATACCAATGGGATGTTTGAGCAATATATCATTTAATTGAAGATTTTGTGCAAAAAAAAAATAGTCATTTTCCCAAAACGTGGCAAAATATAAAATATTCCATGTACTCAACATACCTCTCAGCAAATAGTTTAGGGTGTCTACTTTCCGAAAATAGGTCATTGGGGGGGGGGGGGGGGGGGGATGTGGTATCTTGGCATTTTATGGCCTCCGAAACTGTGATAGGTAGTGAGGAGTGAAATTAACAATTTACATCCTTAGAAAGCCTGAAGGCAGTGATTGGTTTCCAGGGTCCTGTAAGTGGCTAGACTGCCGAAAAATCTCACACATGGGGTATCCCCATACTCAGGAGAAGCGGCAGAATGTATTCTGGGGTGTAATTCCACATATACCCACATCATGCGTAAGCAATATATCATTTCAATGACAACTTTGTGTAAAAAAAAAAAAATTGTCCTTTTTCAAACACCTGTGACGAAAAAAATAAATATTCAATGGGCTCAACATGCCTGTTAAATAATTCCTATATACACCATAGTTTGTAGACGCTATAACTTTTGTGCAAACCAATAAATTTATGCTTATTGAGATTTTTTACCAAAGACATGTAGCTAAATACATTTTGGCCTAAATGTATGACAAAAATTTAGCTTATTGGATATTTTTTATAAAAAAAGTAGAAAATGTAATTAATTTTTCTCAAAATATTCAGTCTTTTTTCGTTTATATAGCAAAAAATAAAAACCGCAGAGGTGATCAAATACCTCCAAAAGAAAGCTCTATTTGTGGGGGAAAAAGGACATAAATTTTGTTTGAGTACAGCATTGCATGAGTATGTGATTTCCAGTTAAATGCACTCAGTGCCAAATTGCAGAAAATGGCCTGTCATTAAGGGGCTAAAACCTCCCAGTCCTTAAGTGGTTAAAGTCCCAACTCTATTCTCCTTTTCAATTAAAAGAGATGGAGGCACAGGCCCTAGCATACCATATGCTTCATTTAAAGTCCCAATAACCCCCTTTCCTCTATGAAAGTACAGTAAAACCTTGGATTGCGAGCGTAATTCGTTCCGGAACCATGCTTGTAATCCAAAGCACTCTTACAGCATATCAAAGCAAATTTCCCCATAAGAAATAATGGAAACTCAGATGATTCATTCCACAACCATTTATTCATAAGTCCTTCAGTGATAGGTTGTGTAACCATAAATTTTTATCCACAAATGGTGCCTCCACAAGGGGATTAGAAGCAAAATCCAGCAGGAGCTACAGTGTATAAAAGAGAAGAGAGGCACCTCTAAGTCTAGCAATATGGTTACATTTAATCCAGGTACAACATTTAGCAACTCACATGGTTGATAATTAAAAGAGCCACATCTAAGAATGCAGGCATCAGGGGTAAAGCTGTCCACATAGACCATCATCTCTCACCGCCGTGCAGGCACTCTCACCGCCATCAATCTGCAATCGTGACCGGGAAGACTACCCTGCAGTAGAGCGATCTGAAAGCGAGGCTTGAAGCTCTCATGGATCGCAGCATGGAAGGGATCACATCAATGGTGGTGCGGAGGATGGTCTATGTGGACAGCTTTACCCCGGATGCCTGCATACTTAGATGTGCCTTTTTTAATCATCAACCATGTGAGTTGATAAATGTTGTACCTTCATTAAATGTAACCATATTGCTACACTTAGAGGCACCTCTCTTCTCTTTTATACTCATTTGTGACGTGACGCTACTTGTATATCAAGACATCACTTGTTTATCAAGTCAAAGTTTATAAAAAAAATGTCTTGCAAAATGCTCTTAAACCAAGTTACTCTCAATCCAAGGTTTTACTTTGGTAATGAATAAAGAACTGCATTAATATGTGTCTTTTACATCTGCCTGGAGTTCAGCTTTAGCTGAACCTGGGCCCACCCTTAACCTCCCTAGCAGTATTCCCAAGCGTGGCTCGGGATTAATATAGAGTACCAAAAGCGGTAACCCCGAGCCACACTCAGGATTTTGCCACAATAAAACTCACCTTCCCCTGCGATCCCCTGCTGTTTTCTCCCTGTCCACCAGGCATCCTCATGCTATCCTATCGGTGTGTGCTCAGCCGATGCCGGCACCTGTCTTCCGGTTCCCTACCCTGCGAGCGCCGCAACGAAGGGGGGGTGTGGCACCGGTGGCAATTTGGAAAATGTAAATAAAACAAATGACATGATACAAAGTTGTGATCCTAACGGATTACACTGTATCAAGCAATTTCACCACAGGATTTCACCTGGTGGCCTTTCCAGTGCCCTGACTGTGCTTTTCCAGTTCTTTGTGCCTGGAAAATTGAGAAAGACCATGGCATCCAAAAAGTGTTCTTTTTGCCCAAAAGCGTTTTTAGAAGAATTGGAAAACAGCGACGTGAAACTGAGTTACTTGAAGAACTGAACAATAGCAATTTGTAGGAAAATTCGTCATCGGGTACGGAAAGTGACAACAGCGAGGATTCTGCGACTGAGCTCAGCGATGTGCAGACTTGGTACTCTATTGACTGCGGTACTGTAAGATCCTGGCACTCTCAGTGCCTTTCTATCATCTCACTTCCGGGTTGCCTTCCACCACTCAGGTAGGTGGAACGCATATAAGGTGTGTATTCCTTTAACAGTGCTGATGTCATCATCAGGCGCCGCACTGAGCGGCTATTTCAACTGACGGTCTGCACTCACACATTGTTCGTGCAACCGCTCCTGATACCTGCCTAACCTGACGCTGCCCAATCTTCCAGCTACATACCCTATACCTGGATTGACCGGAGCCTCGCTACCTTGTCCTACACTCCCTCACTACTGGCTATTGATAAGTACCCCACAGGGGACCCCCTCTTATCAACAACGCTTGCTATCTATACCTGCATTATAAGAACTATTGCTAGCTCTAGGATACATGCTCTCCAGTATCTACCATCTGCATTTCTAAACCTAGATCGCTAGCTCTTGTGCCTATTATTTGTTACAACCTGCATTACCGAACTAAGCTTAGCAACACCTGTATATCTTGCTTGCTATTATCTATCACCTGTTGATTATACTAGATTGCTAGCTCTTGTGATTGCTATCTATCATCATCTACTATCATTCCTGTAACATCACTATCTGAGTGCTTATCATCATCTACTATCACTCCTCAGAGCCTATACCTTCAGTGTAACATCTCACTGCTACTTGCATAATTACTATCACTCCTGCAACATCATTATCTGAGTGTTTGTATATGTGCATACTGAATCAGGCTGAACCACTATGATGAGTCAAGAGAGTTGGATCAGGTGATTTAACAAAATCTCTACAAGACTACTGAGTGGAATTCTGCAGCTGCAAATCCAGTATCCCTGAGCTAAAACCCAGAGCGTTACAGGTACGGATCAGGCAGTGCACCCAAGATTCCCATTTACAGGAGCACCTGGTATGAAAGTTGAAGTTGACCATGAAAATCCCTTGGCACACCTACAATTATTTTTGACCGATGGAGGTTATTGATAAATAGTCACCGAGACCAACCGGTAAAAAGAGCAAAAATGCGCTACGCGTTGGAGGTTTGCAAGATGCAGAAAGTGGGAACCAGTGACAAAAGATGACATTTGTAAATTTCTGGGCCCAATAATTCTTCAGGGAGTGGTGGGGAAACCCCTGCAGAAGTGGTATTGGACAACCAATACATTACTTGCCACTTCATTTCTATGGCACGGTCATGTCATAATACAGATTTTCCCTCATAATGAAATATCTCCACTTTGAAAAAAATAAAGAATTTGATGAAACGACTCATCCTGCACCAAAACTAAATAAAGAAATTTGGGAAGCATATCAAATGATTCTTCAGAATTTCCAACGGAGCTATGTGCCAGAAAGAGACATTAGCATAGATGAAAGTCTAATGGCCTACAAGGGAAGGCTCAGCTAGGTGCAATACATTGCATCAAAGAGGGCACGATTTGGCTTAAAATCCTACATGCTATGCAAATCGTCAACTGGCTACATTTGGAATTCAGTGATATACTATGCAAAAGGAAAGAAAATTGATGAAAAATACAGTAATTATGGAATGGCAACATCTTCTGTTCTTTCATTGATTGAGCCATTGCTAAATCAGGGCTATTGTGTAACAACGGACCACTTTTATACATCTCCTGAACTTTATGAGGTTCTACTACACAACAAAAACGATGCCTGTGCAACCGTAAGGGCTAACTGCCGAGAAATGCCGCTAATGTTTGGCAAAAAGAAGCTCAAGACAGGAGAAATGGTTGCCTGGCAGAAAGGCAAAATGGTAGCACTGCGATGGAAGGACAAGAAAGCTGTGGGCCCAATGAGTACAGGGCATAACACCTCCACTGTTATGGTGCGTGTGAAACGTGGGAAAGAAGTCATGAAGCCACAAGTAGTGATAGACTACAACAACACCATGTGAGGTGTCGACAGAGCCGACCAATAGGGATGATCGAACGGTTCGGGTCGACCATCGGTTCGACCCGAACATTGACTGTTCGAGGTTCGGCCGAATTCCAAACTTTTTGCTGAAAAAGTTTGGAATTCGGCAACCAAAACCGACCAAAATGCAATGGGACAGGAACTGGGCTTTAAAAGCCCGTGATTGGACCAGAACAATCACTAAAAGCCAATTGAGGGGGCAGGAGAATGCTAGGAATGTGATTGGAGTTACTAGGGGGTCCAGAGGCCAATCATTGGTGAATACGTCCCCCAGTATATAAGATAGCCCCCACCAAATCTCTACCATTTTAATACAGGGCTGTGGAAGAGAGTGGAAGCAGTTCTGTTACTTCTGCTTCAAAGTGTCATTTAGCAATTATTAGTGTGAGGAAAGGGATATCTAGTGTAGTTAGGGTACTATTTTCCACTATAGTTAGATTTAATAATCTAGTTTCTGTAGGGAAAGTGTTAAGTGTAAGGGGACCGTAGTGTAGTGTAGGGTTAACTGACTCTGACTGCTATGGCAGGGTGACAAAACCCTTCCATGTCAGGGTGACCACTATAGAGAAAAGATAGTTTCTCTTAGAACACTTACAGAACCGGATAGTGGCTTCTCCCCTGTCACCCGGCTTTTTGTTGCAGGCGTTTATAGGGCTTTTTTGAGGACATGTTTGGAGTCAGGCATGACATCTGAACTTCTGTGTAGGGGTATATAAACACACACACATGTATGTATATATACACATAAACATATATAGGTGTGAAAGTAGCAGAAACCTATGCTTGCGCTAATGAAATAATTAACACCCATATGGCTTCTCTGCTATCACACCTATATATGTGTATGTGTATAAATACATATAAGTGTGTGTGTATATATACCCCTATACAGAATTTCAGATGTTTTGCCTGCCTCCAAAGACCCCCAAAAAATGCCCAAAAAAAACGCCTGCTGCAAAAACACACCTGGGCGTTTTTTTTTGGCGCAGACGTTTTTTTGGGCATTTTTTGGGGGGTCTTTGGAGGCAGGCAAAACATCTGAAATTCTGTATAGGGGTATATATACACACACACTTATATGTATTTATACACATACACATATATAGGTGTTATAGCAGAGAAGCCATATGGGTGTTAATTATTTCATTAGCGCAAGCATAGGTTTCTGCTACTTCCACACCTATATATGTGTATGTGTATATATACATACATGTGTGTGTGTATATATACCCCTACACAGAAGTTCTGATGTCATGCCTGACTCCAAACATGTCCTCAAAAAAGCCCAATAAAACGCCTGCAACAAAAAGCCGGGTGTAAAAGTAGCGAAACTACTAACCTGTTCTATATTAATTCTAATACAAACAAACTTTTTTTTTTCTGGTTCTGGACACGCTACAGAGCTGAAACTTCACAGGTACACTTTTTAGACCCCCCAGACACTAAATCCAAAGAAATCTCATTTTTTTTAAATACTTTTTTCAATAATTGGCTCTCTATCAAAAATGAAAATTTTTAAGAACTTTTTTGTGTGATTAATAGTCCCTGGGGCATGACCCAGAACCCCAGGCACTTTTTAGGGGCATTTATTGGGTTTTAGGGCTTCAAAATGGTGTTTTTTGATTACTGAAGTTTGGGTCCCATTGATTTCAATGGGGTTCTGAAATCCGGGCTGAACTTTCGGGAAGTTCGGGTGTTCTGGTCGAACCGAACTTTTGAAAAGTTCGATCATCCCTACCGACCAAGCAATGTCATTCTACCAAGCTATGAGGAAGCAGCAAAAAAAAAAAAATACTATAATAAGATCTTCAGACATCTTCTTGAGCAATGCTTGTGGAATGCCTATATTCTGCTCAAAAAAAGAGCGACAAGCCTTTGATTCATCTGACTTTATTTGGAAAGTTGCCGAACAAATCTTTCTGAGTCACCAAACACAATCAATGGCTGTGAACAGTTGATCTGGACGTCGTGCAGTTGGTGTTGTCAACCCGGAACACCTGACTGGTCGTCACTTCATGGACTACATCCCATCATCAACTGAGAAAAAGTCTGCACCTACAAGGATGTGTGTGGTTTGTTGCTCGAAGAGATATGACAGTGGAAGGAAAATAAGAAAAGAAACCAAATTCTATTGTCCCGATTGTGACGTCGGACTTTGTGCAGTCCCATGTTTCAATATATTTCATAGCCGAGATGTTTACTAAACCTTTATTACAGTGACTAGTAATATCGCACCCCTTGTTTGTACACATTTCAGTGTTTTTGATTTGATTATATTATTGAATACAATTTATTAATATCATATTTTAATTTATGATTTTGTGTTTAAAACTTTATCATAACCGGGATGTCTACTTAACTATATTTTGGACAGATTTAAGTGGGTTATTCCTAAGAATTACAGGCCTAAAATATAAAACAACAGATTTCCATGCAAAACAATGTGCCGCTTTTAGCACATAAATTCTGACATAATCAGACCGCCAGGGATGTTAAAGTGTTACTAAATCCACAACAGTAAAATCAGTCTGTATATGCAGTAAAGCATGCTTGTTATACTCACCGTGGAACCTAGGGGGTAATTCTGCACATTTTGTAAAAAGGCTGTTTGATCCTGTCTTCTCTGATGCTCCCCTTATTCCACAGCCCCCAATTCATCTCCTGATAATACAGAGACTTAGAGGCACTCTGCGCGTGCTCAGTTTTGTGTGTATTGCTAGAGAATTTTTTTTTTTTTTGGGAGGGTGCATGTGATTGGCACAGGGCCAATCAACACTGTCCAGACAGAGGGCCAGGGGTCATGCAGCCTCATAGGACAGTCAGAGGAGAATGAAAACTCCTCCTACAAGCTTGGACCTGACAGCCAGAGTTTCCAGAGAGGCTGCTGTCACAGGACACAGAGCAGCCATTGTAAAGACACGCTCCATCCACTAGGGGGAGAACTGAGGATGTGGATTGCTATAGACTCTGGAGAGAAGTGTGGAGAATTGTGGGAGGTGTAGGTTCTACAGACTAAACTCACTTTAGATTTTAAAAGCAAAAGACTTACAACTCCCAGTGGCACTGTTGTGGATAGGGGGAAGAATGTTATACATTTCCCAGGCCAAGAATAAAAAGGAAGATGTCTTGCAGAGAAAATGAAACCAAGAAAAGCCCTCTGTACCTAATTGAAAGATAAACATTGGCAGCCATTCTGGAACTTCAGGGGATGCCCTGGATGATGTTTGACCCTGCTGCTCGATTGAGGAGTCAGATGCTGAGAACACAGAGTGGGGTACACTTTACCAGTGAGCAGAAGGAGATTCACTTCTGACACAGAGTGGTAAAAGGCCAACCCTGCACTACACCTTGATAAAAGAGGGACAGAGATGTCTGTAAGAAGCAGTGGCAGTTCCTGTATCAGTTCCTAAAAAGACCTTGACAACTCCAACCTAACAGTTGAGCCACCGCGAGCTGCCCAGCAGTAGAAAAAGGGTAGCATAATACTGACTTCTGAACTATTATTTTGTTATATAAATTCATCTTCCCCAAGTTAGGATTGACCAGTTTAGGGTACAGGAGGGGTTGTGTTCTATACCAATTAGTGTTTCTGCAGCATATTAGTCCTATTGCTTAATCATTGCAGTTAGTTTATCTTACTGTTTAACCAATGCAATATATTTATTTTTGTTAACTTGTTGCAATATACATCTTGCTATTACTGCTAATAATGCTGTGTCATTTCTTGTAGCTATGTACTTTGAGACATTGGGATGAATATTTGTGGCACTGTTCACAGATTAATGGGCACAGGGAACAGGGGACCCAAAATATCAAGTGGCTCCTTTGGGGGTAAGTCCTAAAAATGATTCTGCTAAGCTAGTAACCCCAGAGATTATCAAATATAGTGGATGCACTGACATAATGTTGCAACTCTATTTAAATGTTAACATTTTAGGAATGCTGAATATATTGAGAGGCTGAAAAGAACATTTTGTTATGAAGGATGCATACCTATAGAGATGGGCCGAATACTCCCTGTTTTGGTTCAGAGCAGAACTCTCAAACATTGTGAAAGCTCAGAGCTGAATAGCGAACCCTGTTGAAATCTATTGGACCTGAATTGGAAAAATCAAGTGCCCATTTTGAGGGCTTCAATGCAAGTTATTGGGCATACAAAGGGTTTGGGGGTCAGGGTACTGCTACTGACCAACAAAGTTCTTCCAGCTAAAATCAACACCCACAAAGCTAGGCAACCTAGACTTGCAGAGATGGCACATCCTAAAAACACTAAAGCTTGATAGCTGCTGCTAATCCAGGAATGATTCATTTTTATAAATGTCAGTTGGCCAATGGAGTCTGTGGACAGATGTGCTCTTTTATCTGTCGCAAAACCTCCAGCAACACTGAATGCCCATTCTGAAAGCATGCTGGATGCAGGGTAGCCCAGCAGCTCAATTACTTACTGGGCAAGTTCTGGCCAGTGGTCTATTCTCATGACCCAGTAACCCAATGGATCGTCAACTGGAAAGCTCTCCATATCTTTTTTCCCCCTAGATAATCTCCCACCATATAATGCAGATGCTGCCGATGGAATGTGGAAGCTGACAGGCCTGGGTGCAGAGGAATAAAAAAATGTTGAATTGCATCACTAAGGGGGTCCTCTTCTCCATCGTTCCTCTCTTGACCAACAGAAGTGTCAAAGCTAGCCTTTCTATGAGACTGTAACCTAGCAGAGTCTGTAAAGGCATTATATAAACTCCTCTTTAAGGTGTTCTCAAGATACTTCACCCTCTGCTCCCTCTGTGACAATGGGATGCGTTCTGAGACTTTCCCCTTGTAACGGTGGTCAAGGTGGAAGCCAACCAATAGTGATCTTTCTCTTTGATGCCACAAATTCTCGTGTCTTTTGAAGGCTTTGCAGAATGAAGGATCCCATACTCCTTAAGTTTGCGAAAGCATAAGAAGCAGAGTCCTTGGGGTCACTGAGGATTACAGTGTCTGGAACTGCCTCCTCCCAGCCACATACTACTCCCAATGGTTCTAGGGATGAAAAACCATCTCTTAAGGGTTAATATATATTTTCCTCTGCTTCAATGCCTCCAAAACTGCTGCAAGAATGGTGTCTGTATAAAGCGGGCCTTAAGAAGAAAGGAAGTCCTCCTCTTCCTCCCGCTGCTCTGCTGCGAGTGCCCTGTCTATAATGCCACGCAGAGTCTGCTCCAGCAGGAACAAAACAGGGATAGTGTCACTGATACAAGCATTGTCACTGCTCACTGTCCTTGTTGCCTCCTCAAACAGTGACAGTACAGTGCCTGCATCCTTTATCAGCAACTATTGGCATGGGGAAAAAAGCCAAGCTTGCCTGAGCCTGTCATTGTGCCATACCCATACAGGTACTCATTGACGGCCCTCTGCTGCATATGCAGCCACAGCTGCATTGCTAGAGTTGTTATATCTGGTGGGAAAGTCACAAATCAGGCAGTTTATGGGCAGGTGGAATTCCCGCTGTATTCAGCCAACCGAGCACTGGCTGTGTTGTGACCACCTGAAATGGCTACAGACTCCTCTGACCTGCTTTAGTATATCTTCCAACCCTGGGTACCTATTTAGTAAACACTGCAATACCAAATTGAGGACATGTGCTAGGCATGGCACATGTCATCTTTCCCTGTCTAATGACAGAAAGAAGGTTAGTGCCATTATTGCACACCGCAATTTCGGGCTCCAGCTTGAGTGGTGTAAACCACCTCTGGGACTGCTCCTGTGGAGCTGAAAGAATCTCTGCTCTGGTGTGGCTCCTGTCCCCTAGACAGACCAGCTGAAGCACTGCATGACATCTTTTAGCCTGACTCATTGAATAGCTCCTTGATCGCCTAGGGGGTACTGGTATTTCATAGGACAATTCAGCAGAGGAGGAGGATAAGGAAGAGGGGGGTGGAGCTGACAAATCTTGCATCATCACCACCAGCTGTATGGAGACATAGCAGAAAAACAAGTTCTGAGCCCTGTCCTGTATCCTTCCAAGTTTCAAGCAGAGTTACCCAGTGTGCAGTGAATTAAAAATATCATCTCTGACCATGCTTTCTGGACCACATGTCAGCAGTAACATGGATTTTGCGGTTTACTGCCTTGACCAACGATGTCACAATATTGCCTTCCACATGATGGTACAGAACTGGAATGGCCTTACGTGCAAAGAAATAGAGACTGGGAACCTGTGATTGTAGTACAGCACATTCTGCAAATTCATGGAAGGGGGCAGGATTCACCAGATGGAAAGGCAGGAGTTATAAAGGCAGCAGATTTGACAATCTGGAGTTTAGACGCTGCAGCAGATAGGGCAGATAAATTTGCCTGCTATAGTCTACAGCTGGTGGTGTGCTGCTGGAAGGCATGCTGCAAGGACCTGTGACACCCTTGGCTATACAATCATCCCTGTCAGTGGAGGCTGCTGAGAGGTCAAGAGATATAACGGGAAGACCTGAAAGATGAGGAGTAAGGAGGTGCAGAATTACATCCCTTTTGTGTGGCTTTCATGTGCTCTTGCCAATGGGCTGACTGGTGGGAAGTTAAATGTCTTGTCAAGCATGTGGTACCCAAATGGCTGGTGTTTTTTGCCACGCTAGATCTGCTTGAGGCAAAGTTTGCAAATTGCTTCAGTGCGTTCAGCTGCACATGTGCTAAAAAAGGCCCAGACAGTTGAGCTGTGGGAAGTGGGCCAGGAGATAACAGCTCCACAATGTGATGGAATAGGGTGGCTGCTCTCTACTCCTCCATGATGGCTGCCTCGTTGGGGTTGTGCCTCACCCTCCCTTTCCTCCTCTGCTCTGTCTGGCACCCGAGTTGCATCACTGACCTCATCATCATCATCCCCTCCATACTCCTCATCACTGAAGCCAATTTGGCAATAAGCTGCAGCTGTGGGAACAAGACTGCCAATTTGTTGTTTACCAGTGTTCTCCCCTCTCTGTAAGCTCATGTTCCTACCTTCCTCAACCTCAAAGTAAGAAACAACATTAGAATCAAGTAATGCCTGTGCATAGTCAGGGAGCAAGTGGCTGACGCTGTGTTCAAATAACTCAGCTAAATCCTCCATGCATGCATGATGCTGGGGCTATGGCAGGAGTAGCTGTGGACAAGGTGGCAGAATAAGCCACTCTATCAGCTGCAGTGGACTGCGCACTAGTCTCTGCTTGGGTGATCGAGGAAGAGGAGGATGAGGATGGTTTTGTAAGCCAAGCCACCACCCCCTCTGCATGCTGTGGCTGGATCACTAAATAGAGGAAATTGTGCCCAACCTGGGTTCAGACCACGTCCACCTTTGCCTGTGAACACAGACACTGCTGGCCCCCTCACAGTGCCATGGGAACGTTTATTTCTCCTTGTTGGCCTCCCAGACATGATGGGGAGGTTATTACCAAAATGTAATAAAGACGGGGAAATGTGTACTTGGAGGCACTCAATGGAAAGCGGTGTTTGATGCACTTTAACTTGAGTACTTACTACACAGAAACACTCCACTGACACACTAAAAAATACTATGGTAAAACTGCACAGACCTACTTGAATAAACTGTAGTAAAACTGCACTGACGCACTTCAATACACTGCAGTAAAAGTGCACTAATGCACTTCAATATACTGCAGTAAAAATGCACGAATGCACCTCAATATACTGCCATTAGAGTGCACTAACGCAATTCAATATACTGCAGTAAAACTGCACTAATGCGCTTCAATATACTGCAGTAAAAGTGCACTAAAATATACTGCCGTAAAAAAGTGCACTGACGCACTTCAATATACTGCAGTAAAAGTGCACTAATGCACCTGAATATACTGCTGTAAAAGTGCACTAACACACTTGAATATACTGCCATAAAATTGCACTAAGGCACGTCAACTGTAGTAAATGGCGCTAAAAAACTTAAATATAATGCAATAAATATGCACTAACGCACTCATTATACTGCAGTAAAACTGCCCTGATGCACTACTCTACTGCAGTAAAACTGACCTGACACTCTACACTGACATACTTCAATATACTGCAGGAAACCTGCCCTGAAACACTAACCTGACACCACATTAAAAATGAACAGTCGCACTACACTCATGCTGCACTATCACTATTTTCACACTATACTAACACTCTACACTCATAGTTATTACAATAGTACACTATAGCACACTAACTCACTAGCAGTAATGAACAGAGCCATGTTTTATTTTTCTCCACTCCAATATCACAGTGCAAGTGGCTGCTCTGGGAAGGAACCTTTTATAGTGTGGGCTGGGTCTATGAGCAATAAGCATTGATTGGGCACAGTCATCTTTACTTTCTACAATCATATCTATGACGGTGTTCTGTGCCCTGATTAGGCAAATCCTTCATTGCTTCAGCCAATTAGGGCTTCCAGTGCACTGTGTGGTGGGGCACTCCGTGGGCTAAACAAATGGTTGAACACCCCGACAATTCAGGTGTTCACCGAACAGGCCAACAGCCAATGTTCGGCCCAAACTCATGCTCGGGTTGAACCGTTGGCGCAACACTACATGCTTAGAGTTAACAATTGTAGTCACCACAACAGTTGTTGGTGGTTCCATGGTAATGATACATGCAGAGCATTGCTTCACTATGCCATCACCGTTGATGCCACACTATGCTTGGTTTGTGCTTGCGTATGGCCCTGTTTGTCCTGCCAGACCACCGTAGATCCTAGACCCACAGCTCCCGGGATAGACATCCCCAACGGCAGCCAATGGAACATGAGCATGCGATTTCTTTTATAACAGATTTAAATTATTTATCGCATCAACCCGGGAGGAAGTGAATGGTTGTTTACAAAACACGTTGGGCTACCAGGATGCATTTTTATACCTACCATGGATTGTTCTATGGCAGGGATTCCTAAACTACGACCCTGCAGTTGTTACAGAACTACACATCCCATGAGGCATTGTAAAACTCTGACATTTACATACATGACTAGGCAAGATGGGAATTGTAGTTCCTGAACAACTGGAGGGCCGATGTTTGGGAATACTGTACTTGACTATGAATATATATTATACTGTGTTTAACATCACAAATCTGTTTGACAATATGGTACTTGTGTGTGTTCATTTGTTAACATTGTATGGTACCAATAGACTTGCATTTTATAGCTCATCACTGGGCATGCCGCACCTCATTTAACCACTTCTGGACCGGAAGGTTTTACCTTCTTAATGACCAGACCATTTTTTGCGATACGGCACTGCGTTACTTTAACTGACAATATGCACGGTCGTGCGACGTTGTACCTAAATAAAATTCATGTTCTTTTTTTCCTACAAACAAAGCTTTGTTTTGGTGGTATTTTATCACCTCTGCTATTTTTATTTTTTGCGCTATAAACAAAAAAAAGTGACTATTCCGGAAAAAAAAACAATATTTTATAATTTCTGCTATAAAAACATTACCAATAAAAAAAATAAATAAAAAATCAAATTTTGTCATTTTAGGCCAATATTTTTTCTGCTACATATTTTTGATAAAAAAAAATCCCAATAAGTGTATATTGATTGGTTTGCACAAAAGTTATCGCGTCTGCAAACTAGGGAAAATATTTATGTGATTTTTATTTATTTTTTTTTTTTTTAACTAGTAATGGTGGCACACAGCAATTTTTAGTGGGATTGCGGCAGACAGATCAGACACCTAATTGACATTTTTGACACTTTTAGGGGGACCAGTGACATTAATACAGTAATCAGTGCTAAAAATATTCACTGTTACTGATCAGTGATTTTTAGTGGGATTGCGGCGACACCTAACTGACTTTTGTTAACCCTGTTGGGGGCACCATTGACATTACTACAGTAATCAGTGCTAAAAATATGCACTGTTACTGTACTAATGACACTGGCAGTGAAGGGGTTAACACAATGGACAATCAAAGGGTTAAATGTGTTCCTAGGGGGTGCTTTCTATCTGCGTGGGGGTGGACTTTCTGAATGAACACAGAGACCTGTGTTCCTAAATAAGAGGAACACAGGATCCCTGTGTTAATTACTGACAGAACAGCGGTCTGCCATGTTTACAATGGCAGACTGCCTTTCTGTCTCTACGGTGAGCGATCGCGGGTTCCCGGCGGACATTGCGGCCATCGGACCCGCTGATTGGCTCTCCCTGTGGCCAGTCGGTGCATGCACATGCCCCCCCCCTAGCGGTTCCGTGAAAAGATGTACAGGTACTACATTTCGTGGGACAGAGCCAAGCGGTCAAAGTCCCACTGGCAAACGATTGCAACTTTCTATGTTATTTAGGGATGGAGGCAGTGCTGTATCCTGGCCTAGGCCAACAAGGCCCAGGCCTAGGGCGGCACTTTGCAGGGGGGCAGCAAAAAAAAATGTCATTATTTGTATAATGACTATGGACTTCCTATTTATTATACAAATAAATGAAATAATCCTATAATTACAATCAGTGGCAGCAAACACAAGTCCAAATATCCTAAAAGAGTAATCTTACCAATCCCAAGACATAAGACATAATGGGCACTGATAAGGCTGCACTGGTGACCACTGATTAGGCCACACTGATATGCTGCACTGATGAGCAGTAAAGAGGCAGCACTGATAAGGCTGTACTGATGAGGCTGAACTTATGGGAACTGATGAAGCTTTGCTGATGGGCACTGACAGACTGTGGTTATGGTCTTTGGTTAACAGATGACAGGGTGGGTCATAAACAGGAAAGGGTGTGGCCTTTACAGGAAGGGGTGGGTCATATTCTAAGGAAATCATTAAGCTCCAGTACTTTTTTCATGGAATGAAGGGAATGAGTCTCAATATCCACTAGTATCAAAAATTTCTTATCAAACTCGGGGCAAACTAATAGTGGGATGTAAAGAAAAGATAAGTAAATTATGGGGAGAGGCAAGACATTAAAGATTTTTTTTTTTTTGCCTTCCATGGGGGGATGGAGAGACGGAGGTCTATTCTTTCTTTTTTTAATTCTTTTTTATTGAGGTTTTTGTAATGTTTGCAAAAGCTGTACATTATCAAACTGCTAAAAAATGCATTTAGACAATAAGTGTTAAGTTTTCTAACATTTTAGTCATATTTTTTCTGCACGTGGATAAAAGTTTACAGTATAGGATTAACAATAAAGATTTCATTAAAACAATTAGAATAAAATAAAAATAAAAAAGCAAATCCATTGAATGGTTTGGAAGTGCCAATTGTAAGTGTAGGAGCTCAACATATGAAAGGTTTGTAATAAGGACATGTGGACTTGCTCAAAATATACCTGTGCTGCCACGCAGCTTTAACTGTCTAGCAGTTGTTATTACATGTTATGTTATGCTATGTTATTGGTATCTTCCTTGCACCCCTGCTGTTTCTGGCTAGATGGTTTCTCCCATCCTCCATTTCCTGCTGTAACTCCCATTTTGTTTAGTTGTTATGAGGAGACTGCAGAGTGTGTGTCACGTACCTGGTAGAAGAGCCTGATATGATGAGGAAAGCCTCTCTTACACCTCTGACTCGGGGCCCCTGATACAGCAGACAGGTAGCACAGGAGTGCAGAGGGGCACGAGTGCCTATTGGTCTTGATAGTAGCTTAACCGGACGAACTGTCAGGATCAAGCAGAGGAAGACTGTCGGTGGATCGCAGCGGAGCAGGAGTGCCGTATGGACACCACTGAACAGGAGACAGGAGCAGGCTGAGTCTGTCAGTAGGTTGCAGCACAGCAGGAATGCCGGATGGACACCACCGAGCAGGAGACAGGAGAAGGCCAAGTCCATCAGCGGGTTGCAGCAGAGCAGGAATGCCGGATGGACACCAGTGGAAAGTAGGCAGAGACTAGCAGCAGGCAGTCCAGCAGGGTAGTAGGCAGGAACAGGGTCAGGCAAACCGGGTCATACACTGGCAGACGGATCAGGTGCAGATGTACAGGCAGAAGCGTGGTCAAAGACAAGCTGGGGTCAATGCAGGCAGAGTTCAGGAGAAGTCAAGGCAAGCCGGGTCGATAACAGTAATCAGATGCGGGTTTACAGGTAGCAGGTATACACAGAAACGCTGTAGACAAGACAGCACTGAAGCACAGCACAGGCTCAGTTTAAATAGATCCCTTGATGACCATACAAGCAACAGGTGCACGCACTTGTGCAATGGGCGTAGCCTATGCACAGCAAGCTGTCTAGAAGAGCCATTCTGTCTATGGGAATGCCCTTCCTGACACTGCCCCCTCACAATGGGCAGCCTTCGGCAGGAGATGTAGAGGGTCGGATGAAACCATTCCTCAGACTGTCATCTATGTACTCCTTTAGAGCCACAAGCTCAAGTTCAGTTAGGGGGAAAATCCGCCCGAAGGGTATTTCAGCTCCAGGAAGTAGCTCAATCGGACAGTCATAAGGTCTATGGGAAGGAAGAGTCTCTGCTCCCTTTTTGCTGAAAACATCCAGGAAGTCTCGGTATGCTGCAGGTACAGATGAACATATGTCAGAATCAGAGTCCGTACATAACAAAGACAGAGGGGGAAGTTCCTGCAGGCAGTGCTGTTGACAGTAGGCTGATTCAAACTTGATTTCTCCTGTGGCCCAATTAATGCAAGGATTGTGTGCCTGTAGCCATGGCATACCCAGTATGATGGGAAACAAGGGCGAAGCAATAGCATCCAATCGCAACAGTTCCTTGTGGTTAGTGGTTGTAGTCGTGGGTAAGGGAACAGTCTCTTGGGTGACAAGCCCAGATTTGATGAAAGATCCATCAGCCAGGTTGACTGAAAGTCTCTGAGTCTTGGGCAGCAATGGTATCTGATGCTGAGCTGCAAATGACAGATCAATAAAGCAACTGCAGGCCCCTGAATCAATTATGGCCGATACCTGGATAGCTCTTCCTGGAAGCTGTAATGAAATGGGAAGAGCTAGGTGAGTGAAGTCTCTTGACAGGAGTGGCTGGTTAATAGAAGAAATGGACAGACACTTACGGAGCTTGGCAGGACAGGACCTCACAAAATGACCGGGTCTCCCACAGTAGAGGCATAAATTATTCTGGCGACGGCGCTGACGTTCTTCAGGTGAAAGTGAGGGTCGAAGCAGACCAAATTGCATGGGTTCAGTAGCGTCAGAGGTGGGTGCCATTGGGACTGGAGGAGCTGGGCCCGGTGTGCTGACTATTCGTGGTAACATCCATACAGGGCGAGACAGGCTGGTAGATTTCTCAGACCTGCGCTCCCTCAGCCGGCGATCAATTTGGATGGCTAAGTTCATTAGTGCCTCCAGAGAGTTTGGAATTCCAACTCGGGCCAACTCGTCTTTCAAGGGTTCTGAGAGCCCTAAACGGAACTGATAAAGGAGGGCAGCATTGTTCCAGTTGGTATCAGCACTCCAGCGCCTAAAGTCCGTTACATAGTCCTCGGCTGCTCTGCGGCCTTGTTGGAGCGCATGGAGGGCTGCCTCTGCAGTAGTGGTTCGCTGTGGATCCTCATAGAGCTGTGCCATAGCATCCAGGAATGTAGATAGGGTCGACAGCACAGAGTTATTTTGTTCCAGTAAGCGATGGGCCCATGACTGGGGTTCACCTAGCAGCAAGGAGATGACAAATCCCACCTTAGTGGATTCAAGTGAAAAGGTGCTAGGTTGTAGTGCGAAATAAAGTTCACAGGCATTACGGAAAGACCTGAATTTGCTGCGGTCTCCTGCAAATTTTTCAGGGGTTGGAACTCTTGGTTCAGATGGTAGCATCACAACAGCTGATGCAGCGGGTACCTCAGCTTGAGTGGTTGATGAAGAAGCAGTACCAGGAGAAGCAGACGGTGATGACAAAGTCTGGACACGTTCCTCAAGTCGTGTGTAACCCTCCTGCAGGCTTTTGACGGCTTGTGTGAGATCTGCCAGATGTTGGCACAGTTCATCCATGGGGGAGGTTCCTCGTTCAGGCTCAGACATGGCTGTCTTGTACTGTCACGTACCTGGTAGAAGAGCCTGATATGATGAGGAAAGCCTCTCTTACACCTCTGACTCGGGGCCCCTGATACAGCAGACAGGTAGCACAGGAGTGCAGAGGGGCACGAGTGCCTATTGGTCTTGATAGTAGCTTAACCGGAAAAACTGTCAGGATCAAGCAGAGGAAGACTGTCGGTGGATCGCAGCGGAGCAGGAGTGCCGTATGGACACCACTGAACAGGAGACAGGAGCAGGCTGAGTCTGTCAGTAGGTTGCAGCACAGCAGGAATGCCGGATGGACACCACCGAGCAGGAGACAGGAGAAGGCCAAGTCCGTCAGCGGGTTGCAGCGGAGCAGGAATGCCGGATGGACACCAGTGGAAAGTAGGCAGAGACTAGCAGCAGGCAGTCCAGCAGGGTAGTAGGCAGGAACAGGGTCAGGCAAACCGGGTCATACACTGGCAGACAGGTCAGGTGCAGATGTACAGGCAGAAGCGTGGTCAAAGACAAGCTGGGGTCAATGCAGGCAGAGTTCAGGAGAAGTCAAGGCAAGCTGGGTCGATAACAGTAATCAGATGCGGGTTTACAGGTAGCAGGTATACACAGAAACGCTGTAGACAAGACAGCACTGAAGCACAGCACAGGCTCAGTTTAAATAGATCCCTTGATGACCATACAAGCAACAGGTGCACGCACTTGTGCAATGGGCGTAGCCTATGCACAGCAAGCTGTCTAGAAGAGCCATTCTGTCTATGGGAATGCCCTTCCTGACAGTGTGGAAGCTGTGTAACTTCATTGGAAATTTACCTATGGAAAAGCCTCTATGTTTATGCCTTTGCTAACCTGAAGCATAAAGAAGCATTGGAGAACACCTCTGGAGTCTTTATTCATTGAGTAAACTATCTGTTAAAGCCATCATTCAACCTGCTGCACACACTTACAGACTGGGGGTCTACAAGAAGGTCACAGGTACAATCGATGCTGAGACAGAACAGTAAATTTCCATGAAGTACTTGGAGTAAATTTCCAAGAATCCATCACAGGTATCTCTGCAGCTCGCCAAAGTAAATTTCCAAGAATATACAGCTTCAGAAAGTAAATTTCAATGGTAATATACAGCTTTAGAAAGTACCTTTCCAAGAAGTACTTGAAGTAAATTTCCAGAAGCATCCATCACAGGTATCCGCAGCTTCAGAAACGTGAGTACCACACTTGCCTGAAGCATTACTCTGCATATGAAACCAGGCACCTACTGAATGCTTCATTACTATTACAGCCTTCTGTGCTGAGCTATCCAGTCTGAACTAGTTTTCAGCACTAGCCAACTATTGTAACAACAAATACCTCAGCCCAGCCTGCTTACTAACAGAAGTCACTACTTACAGAGCTGAGCTCTGGCAGATTTCTAACAAGACACCAAAACTACAGTACTTATTATGTCTGACAGAGATCTCACAGAGTTACCTGTTACATTTAGTCAAGATAAAGCAGACTCCTTACTTCATTCTATTCGTCCTGTCAGAGCCCCTCATCCATCCTTGAAGGCAAGGGAGGTTTATGAAGCAAGTAAGGAAGAAACATCTAGTAATCTGACTGCATTATGGGAAAAGACTTTAAGTTGTATAACAGCCACTAATGAAACTAGCAACAATTCTGAGCAATTGAACACTGCTCTCTCAAGGGTTAAGAAGGCATTTGAGAATTATAAAAGAATTTCTTGAGAAGTACTATTCCCTATTGTCACATTCCAACATAGAGGAAGCTGCATTGGAATTAAAGGACTTTACTTCTAATGACCAGCAGAGGCATAGCACATATCTTGAAGCAAAGGCACAGATAGAATGTAGATTGGCACAGCTACATGAAACTACATCCTGTAACTCTGCTTCTTCCAGACACTCAGGAAAATCTTCTAGGTCTGCCCGCTCATATCATAAATCTTCTTCTAAGTCATTGCGGTCCTGCTCTATAAGGTCAATACTGAGCGACCAAATTCTCAAAGCTCGCCAAAAGGTTGCAGTAGCCCAGGTTCAAGCCGCCTGCTCTGAAAAAGAAGCAGCCTTCAAGGCAGAAGCTAAATGCAAGGAGGCAGAAGCTAAATGCAAGGAAGCAGAAGCTAAACGCATTCAAGCAAGAATACAAGCAGAAACAGAGGCTCAGCTAGAAATTCTTCAGAAGAACAGAGAAAAAGAAGTAGCTTTAGCAGAGTTATCTGTCTTGGAACAAGCCCTATTGGAAGAAGAAGGAGCAGCTTGTACCAGCTTGCCTGCTTGTCAAGACCCTGTTGAAAGGACCCTACAGTTTGTCTTAACTCAGAACCACGACAATACAGTCCCACCTACAGCTGGAGATTCTTCTCATAATCATCCAGTAAGTGGATCAGAAGGCAATGTGTCGCCAAAGCAAGCTGGTCAACTAGACACACCTACTAACAGAGACCCTCCACAACTACCGCACGTCACAAAATCAAGTGAATCAACCTATGCAGCTCATGTGCCACCACAATCCTATGTGCATAGAGATTACAAGGGCACAGCAGAAGACTACAGAATGAACTCTATACCCCCTTTGATACAGCTCTCTTTGACTTCAAATGCTCAGAGACCTTCAGACGACAGACCCTTACCTAAATTAAACCCATCTGCAACACCTTTCTCTCTACCTTCCAGCCAACATCAGATACCAACCATGGTCCAAGACGGCGCACCATCATTAGACCCTGTGGCTATAAAAACTGAAAGCACTGACGTTGCAGAGTTCAGCAAGTATATGATTCGACGAGAGTTGATTACAACTGGACTGTCTAGATTTGATGACCGCCCAGAGAACTACAGGAGTTGGAGATCTATCTACATTTAAGGCGGTAACCAAGAACTTGGATATTGAATCTCAAGCAGAACTTGACTTACTAATAAAGTGGTTGGGGCGTCAATCTTCAGAACAAGTAAAGAGACTTAAATCTGTTTACATTTATAACTTTAAAGCAGGCCTTGATGCTGCTTGGGAACGTCTAGAACAAGACTATGGGAGCCCCGAAGTAATTGAATCTGCCTTATTCCAGAGACTAAACGACTTTCCTAAAATCTCTGTTAAGGACAATCCTAAGCTTAGAGAGTTAGGTGACCTCCTTCATGAACTTGAAATTGCTAAGTTAGATCCTAGTTTACCAGGTCTTAGCTATTTATACACTGCTCAGGGCGTAAATCCTATTGTAGCAAAGTTGCCTAGTTATCTTCAGGGAAAGTGGACTAGGGTAGGATCAAAGTATGAACATCATGTTTCCTTCCCTCCCTTTTCTTATTTCGCCGAGTTAGTGCGGAAGGTTGCAAGATCCAAGAATGACCCAAGCTTCTTCTATCCAGATACAACCACCATTCCTTTAAGTACTTCAAGGGGTATTGCCACCAACAGTAAATTCAAGGATTTAAGGCATCCTATTGCCATGAGGAAGACCGCGATAGCATCCAACGTCTTAGCTACAGACATCAAAGCAAGCAATCTTAATCAACAGTGTCCTATTCATAATGCGTCACACTCTCTCTCCAAATGTCGTGCATTTAAGGACAAGCCTATTGAAGAACGCAAGTCATTTCTCAAAGAGCATAATATCTGTTTTAAGTGTTGTGCATCCTCCGATCATTTAGCTAGAGACTGTAAGATCGCCATCAGCTGTTCTCTCTGTAACAGTGCCAAACATGTGGACGCTCTTCATTCAGACCTGTTCAAAAGGAAACCTTCACCCGGCAGCAACCCCAAGACTACATCAGATGATGGCGGGGAGAGAACTGAGCAATATGCCGACCCCGTAACCACAAGATGTACAGAGGTATGTGGAGAAGGGCTTCATAGCAAGTCTTGTAGCAAGATATGTCTTGTAAGAGTTTTTCCTGAAGGATGTCCACAAAAATCCATAAAAATGTATGCAATACTCGATGATCAGAGCAATCGCTCATTGGCCAGTACAGAATTCTTTGACCTATTCAACATTCAAGGAGAGACCTGGTCTTATACCTTGCAGACATGTGCAGGAAAGGTCAATACTTCTGGAAGAAGAGCCCATGGCTTCGTAGTTGCATCAGAATATGAGGACACAGAGTTTCCTCTTCCAACGCTAATCGAATGTGATCAGCTACCGAACAACAGAGAAGAAATCCCCACACCAGAGGTTGCACGTCATCACCCTGATTTCAGTCACATTGCTAACTACATTCCACCACTTAACAAGGATGTTAAGATTTTGATTCTACTAGGGAGAGACATTCCTAGAGTTCATAAAATAAGAGAGTTATGTAACGGTCCAGATGATGCTCCTCAGGCCCAGAAACTTGATCTTGGATGGGTGATAATAGGAGAAGTCTGTTTAGACCAATCACACAAGCTCTTGGATGTAGCTTCCTACAAAACTAATGTTACCTATCAATTGATGAAATGTCCATTGCACTATTATGTGAAGGAAAGACTTGATTTCAAAAACGAAGTTCCATATCAAGCACTCCAAAGCATTAACTGCAAGCTCACTTCTCAAAAGCACTTTGGTGATTCAGTGTACCAAACTACTCGTGATGATAACAAGATTGCCCCTTCAGTCGAAGACAAGGAGTTCATCAAGATTATGGATGAAGAGTTCTTCAAGGACAATTTCAGCAGTTGGGTAGCTCCATTACCCTTCCGAGTACCAAGGCTTCCTCTCCCTAACAATCGAGAACAAGCTTTAACCAGATTTGCTGCACTTAAGAAAACTCTCCGTAACAAACCAGAGAAGCAAGAGCACTTTCTAGCATTCATGCAGAAGATTTTAGTGCCAGCAGTTGTCCTCACACAAACCATTTGGTTTTCAGGACTCAAGTTTTTAATGGACCAGTCTTCTACAAACTCAGAAGAAGATATCGATTTCCACCTGGAGGATCCAGATACTGATCCGGAAATCCGGCCTGAAGTTGTAACATTGAGTTCCAACATCTGCTCAAGAAGAAATTTGGAGGATGAAGATGACTCCACAGATATGGGGGATGGAGCTGATGAATGGATGCAGGCCAAGACTCTGGTTAAGCCTCCGGACCAGCTGGAACTCAGCGAGGTTGAACTTAAGGAGGAATTCACTCGTATCCTGACTGCAAACAACCCTCATGCCCCCCAGAACATTGTGAGGTACAGTTTTAAGGAACGGGCCTACAAACCCATTAGCATCGTGGACCAGCTGGCCGTACACTTCTCCCTGGATGGGAACATGTCACACAAAGACTCTGATGAAGCGCGGCGACAGGGGGCAAAGTTGGGAGTCATTGAAGAGACTCAGACCAACGACTCCACAGAGCCGGGAGACAAGGATACAGATGGGAAGTCTGACGCTCAGGCTAGTGAAGAATGGACAGAAGGTGAGGAAATACCATCCAGGAACAAGAAGGAGAGAAAACTGACCAACCAGTTCAATTATAGCGAGAGAGCGTCCCAGAGCATTAACAAACCCCTGCGGGAGCGAGCTTCTCAGACAGAGCCACCTCCAAGGGCCACCTTCTCCGCCACTGCAAACTAGTGGAAATTCAACCTACCACACGCTTCACACATGGGCGGAGCATGGGGACGTATGATTGGGATGGAAAGGCGCATACTGGATTCTATGTTGCTTGATGTGAGTTCTTCACGTCTTACCCATGAAGTACTTACTACATTCCTTGCTGAGGTCGCAGCAATAATCAACTCAAGACCGTTGACCGCTGTATCCACAGACCCAGAATGTCTGACTGTTTTAACTCCAGCTGCATTATTGAGCCGGAAAATTGGACAGATCCCAGCGCCAAAGACCATCTTTGATGAAAAGGACATATATAAACGTCAATGGAGATACGCTCAATACCTTGCAGATTGTTTCTGGGACAGATGAAGGAGGGAATACATCACACTTCTCCAAGGACGTAAAAAGTGGCAAACCCAGAAGCCTAACTTAAAGGAAGGGGACCTGGTTCTTCTAAAGGACAAGCAAACCAATTGGATCCAGTGGCCAGTTGGAGTTATTACAAAGGCCATTGCTAGTGATGATGGAAAGGTCCGAAGTGTGGAAGTCAGGATTGTAAAAGACGGGAGCCCAAAAACCTTCCTGAGACCAGTCACTGAGACAGTCCTAATTATGCCTGCTTCCAAAAATTCTGATTCAGTGTTATGTGAAGGAGTCACTTAGATCTCTAGTTAGCTTAGAGGAGCAATGCATTTATGCTGATGTGTTTTCGAGTTGTAAGTTCAAAATAATTGTTTTATTCAAATAATTGTTTAGTGTTTTACTAAACCTCTATGTCTATGCTTTATTGCAAGAAGTAGGTAATGAATCTCTCAACCTCTTAGCTACCTACAGTATGTGCCTCTTATAAACTGACTCTGTAAATAAGTGCACCTTTGTGACATTTCTGAACTGTAACATCCCCATGCCAAGAGGGTTTAAAGGGACTCTGTCATAAGAAAAGTACAGTATAGGGCATGCCATTAAGAGAGAAAGGGGATGTGCCACTAAGTACAATATTAAAAAAAGTTTTTTTTTTTTTCAAAAGCGGTAATAAAAACTCACAGAAAGTAGAAGATAAGATAAGCACCGTGCATTTTTTGTGCATCATAAAAGAATCTCCACCGTCACTAACCCCGTCCTGTAGGACCTGCTGGTGTGTTCCTTGTGACTGTAAATGGAAAGGATGGAGTCTGAACACCATGAAGACCTCCTGAAAGTCTCCTGGGCCAGCTTGGAGCCCACAGGTGGGTGGATGTGACGTCACAAGGCTCCTTCTACAAGCCGAGGGGGACACTGCTACTCTACATATATATATAAGGGCATGTAATAGGGTGGCAGTGGCTGGAGGATTACAGGGACCAGCATTACTTATTTGCAACAAGTAAAGTGTAAAAATCCAGCCGCTGTTGTCCCTTTTATTGTATTTTAACCACTTCTGGACCGGAAGGATTTGCCCCCTTAATGACCAGGCCATTTTTTGTGATTCGGCACTGCGTTACTTTACTGAACAATTGCACGGTCCTGCGACGCTGTACCTAAATAAAATTGATGTCCTTTTTTTCCCCACAAATAGAGCTTATTTTTTGGTGGTATTTGATCACCTCTGTAATTTTTATTTTTTGCACTATAAACAAAAAAGAGCGACAATTCTGAAAAAATATATATATATTTTTCACATTCTGCTATATAACATTTCCAAAAAAAAATGTAAAAACCTAAATTTTTTAACATTTTAGGCCAATTTGTTTTCTGCCACATATTTTTAGTAAAAAAAATCACAATAAGCGTATTTTGATAGGTTTGCGCAAAAGTTATTGCATCTACTAACTACTGGAAAGATTTATGTCATTTTTATTGTTTTTTATTTTTACTAGCAATGGCGGCGATCTGTGATTTTTAGCGGGACTGCGACATTGCGGCGGACAGATCGGACCCCTAACTGACATTTTGGACACTTTTTGGGGGACCAGTGACATTACTACAGTAATCAGTGCTAAAAATATGCACTGTTACTGTAATAATGACACTTGCAGGGAAGAGGTAAATCTAGTGGGTGATCAAGGGGTGAAATGTATGGGGGCATGGCTTGTGAAATGATCACAGAAACATGTGTTCCTATATACCAGGATCACAGGAGCTCTGTGATCATTCCAGGGAGAAGAACGGCCGGCTGTGTTTACAACAGCTGTCCGTTCTTCTCTCTCAGCGGGGAGCGATCACGGGTGTCAGGCGGCAATCAGAACTGCCTGCCCCATGCATTGGAGTCCCTGTTGCCTAGAGGGAGCGGGAGCGCCGCCGCCATGCGCTCATCCCCTAGCTGCAGGCATGGGCCCGACGTATACCTACAATGGTTTGCGCAGGAGGGGCTGCCTACTGCAGTATAACTGCGGCTGGCCATCCTTAAGTGGTTAATATATTTCTATTACTACTGTATTTTTCTGTGCTGCGGTTTCTGTAGTCCCACAGTCACTTATTCTTATTGATTTAAATGATTTTTACACTTTACATGTTGCAAATAGTAATGCTGGTCCTTCTAGTCCTCCAGTCCTTTATATCTGATAAAGAGCAGTGTCTTTTTAGGCCTGTAGATGTAGCAGAAGTAGCTGGCAAACTTTGGGGACACCTGCCGATGGTGCCTACTGGTATTTATGGACCTTTATGGACATTGATGATTTGATCATTCAGTGCAGGAGTTGATCAGCGTTTATCCTCTTCCGTGCACCAGTACTCCCTTGCTCTTTTTTTAGGACCTGCCATTGTAGACCCCTTTTTTTTTGAAAAAATGCTGGATTCCTGGCTGTGTCTGTCTTGTATGTTTCAATCATAGTCCTGGAACAAGAATTCAATAAATAAGGTTCAGAATAGTGTCAGAACATCTCCTGACTCTACTATTTCAGACAGAATTAAAGTCAAAGCATTGTGATGACAGGGAACTAGCATTTTTAAAGGAAAGGAAAGGAAAGGTAAGCAGTGAAAGACTGTATTAGGCCTCTTGCACCCTGCAGCTTTTTACTAAGTTAAAATACAGCCTAATAATTATAATTATAATAATTATAATGGGCCTATGCACACAGGCGCATAAACAAGCGCCGTGCATTATTCAGTGGTAAGGAATTTACACCTCATGCACGCAAATGTGCGCAAATGTCCATTTACCTATTGTGCAGAACAAGAATGTGAGAATACATTTTTGTGCAAATACATACAAAAAAAATTTGAAAAAGTAGACACTCAAACAGGAGTATCATGTGCAGCAGGCCTTAAAGTGATTGTAAAGTCTGTTTTTTTTTTTTTTTTTTTTTTTAATAACATGCTATACTTACCCGCCCTGTGCAGTTGGTTTTGCAAAGAGAAGCCCGGATCTTCCTCTACTCGGGTCCCTCGTTGCTGCTCCTGGCCCCTCCTCCCATTGAGTGCCCCCACAGCAAGCAGCTTGCTATGGGGGCACCTGAGCCGAGCTTCAGCTCCATGTGCCCATTCAGATACAGAGCTGCCGTTCAGACCCGCTCCCTCTCTCTCCTGATTGGCTAACTATCTTTGATTGACAGCCACAGGAGCCAATGGTGCCACCGCTGTGTCTCAGCCAATTTAGGAGAGAGTCCTTGAAGGCCAAGGGACTCATGGAAATCGCTGGAGAGAGAAGGGGTTCATGTAAGTATTGGGGGTGCTGGGGCGGCTGCTACACCCAGAAGTTTTTTTATCTTAATGAAAAGAATGCATTAAGAAAAAAAACTTCTGACCTTACAACTCCTTTAACCGCTTTTCGACTGCCTCTATACTGTAGCAGGCTGGCTCGGCCGTGCAAATCGGCATATGGGTATATTGGTTAGCAGAAGCAGTGCTGGGGATGAGTGCCCACTGCCGCCACTAGGCAGTGGGGATGCCGATCCGCGGGACCAGCGGCCGTGGTTGCCGCTGGGCACCCACGATCGATCCCCACTGACAGAGCAGGACGGTCAGCTGTGGTAAACAGGTCTCTATGATCATTTCACAAGTCCCTCCCCCCACAGTTAGTAAACACCCACCTAGGCTCACAATTAACCCTTTGATCACCCCTAGGTTAACCCCTTCCCTGCCAGTGTCACTATTACAGTAACAGTGCATATTTGTTGATTAGTTAAATCTTAAACCACTGGTGGTGTATATTGCCACCATCCCATAAATAGCAAAAATGGAAGAAATTATCCTCTAGGTTGGGATTTTAAGGGCAAAATATACAAAGAAATCACTCTCGATGAACTGCAGCAATCTACAACTGACGTGGGAGACTCTGTCCATAGGACAACAAACAGTCGTATACTGCACAAATCTGGCCTTTATGGAAGAGTGGCAAGAAGAAAGCCATTTCTTAAAGATATCCATAAAAAGTGTTGTTTAAAGTTTGCCACAAGCCACCTGGGAGACACACCAAACATGTGGAAGAAGGTGCTCTGGTCAGATGAAACCAAAATTGAACTTTTTGGCAACAATGCAAAACGTTATGTTTGGCGTAAAAGCAACACAGCTCATCCCCCTGAACACACCATCCCCACTGTCAAACATGGTGGTGGCAGCATCATGGTTTGGGCCTGCTTTTCTTCAGCAGGGACAGGGAAGATGGTTAAAATTGATGGGAAGATGGATGGAGCCAAATACAGGACCATTCTGGAAGAAAACCTGATGGAGTCTGCAAAAGACCTGAGACTGGGACGGAGATTTTTCACAATGATCCAAAACATAATGCAAAATCTACAATGGAATGGTTCACAAATAAACATATCCAGGTGTTAGAATGGCCAAGTCAAAGTCCAGACCTGAATCCAATCGAGAATCTATGGAAAGAACTGAAAACTGCTGTTCACAAACGATCTCCATCCAACCTCACTGAGCTCGAGCTGTTTTGCAAGGAGGAATGGGCAAAAATTTCAGTCTCTCGATGTGCAAAACTGATAGAGACATACCCCTAGCGACTTAGAGCTGTACAGTAATCGCAGCAAAAGGTGGCGCTACAAAGTATTGACTTAAGGGGGCTGAATAAATTGGCACGCCCAATTTTTCAGTTTTTTATTTGTTAAAAACATTTGAAATATCCAATAAATTTCATTCCATTTCATGATTGTATCCCACTTGTTGTTGTTTCTTCACAAAAAATTACAGTTTTATATCTTTATGTTTTGAAGCCTGAAATGTGGCAAAAGGTCGCAAAGTTCAAGGGGGGTGAATACTTTCGCAAAGCACTGTATTTGTATAAAAACAAATTCATATTTTATTTAGAAAAACAGACAAATTTAGGACAACATAATGTCCACATTTGGCATATAAAAAAGCAACACAGTCATAAGAACAACAATACAATGGATAAATCACCCCTAGGAGTGAGAAACACCCCAGGATAATTTAGGCAGTTGTTGGGACCACTCATGCGGAGGGAATATCCAACGCGTTTTGAATATTTCAAAACTTTCAGTTCTATTCTTCTTCAGGGATACAGTCCCCACCTCACATATTTCTCCATTTGTATATGGTCCCCAGGAGTGCCCCATTGCATTTCACCCACATGGGAAGAGAGGTAAAAAACGCCACCTCTGTCTCTGTAAGAATGCAAGAAAAATTGTAACATATTCCCATAATGCATTTCAGTGCTACCACTGGCAATATCCAGAGATGGGGAGAATAGATAGTAGAGCCAACATTCGTCCTATAGACCTCCGATCCTTGGTGTATACAAAACCCCCCACCGCTCTGCAGCCAGAGCATAAGAGGAAAAAATTCCAAATAAAGCCGCCAAGCAGCCTCCACGCAGCCCCGTAGCACGAGAGAGGGCGTCCACCTCCTCTCACTGCAAGGCATATGAGGAAATGGCAGTGCATATTTGTAGCACTGATTACTGTAGTAATGTCACTGGTCCCCCCAAAAGTGGCAAAAATGTCAGTTAGATGGGTCCGATCTGTCTGCCGCTAAAAATCGCAGATCGCCGCCATTACTACTAAAAAAAAAATGACATAAATCTTTTCCCTAGTTTGTAGATGCAATAACTTTTACGCAAACCAATCAAAATACGCTTATTTGCGATTTTTTTTTTTTTTAACCAAAAATATGTAGCAGAATACAAATTGGCCTAAAATGTTAAAAAAAACAGATTTTTAATTTTTTTTTCTTGGAATGTTATATAGCAGAAAGTGAAAAATATTGTTTTTTTTTCAGAATTGTCGCTCTTTTTTTGTTAATAGCACAAAAAATAAAAATCGCAGAGATGATCAAACACCACCAAGAGAAAGCTCTGTTTGTGGGTAAAAAGGACATCGATTTTAATTGTCTGGTAATAAAGGGGGCAAATCCTTCCGATCTAGAACTGGTTAATCTCTGATTACAGTGTCCCTTTTAGGCGGTCCCTTCTTCAGTCTTTCCAGAAAAAGTAAACAGTGAACATTTGTAAATTATTATTATTTTTTTTTTTTTCAATTGGTAGTGATGGGTCAAATCTTCTTGGGTTCAATTCACATAGAAACATTTACCAACTTACTGTTAGTTGCTATACATACTGTACATTTGCATAATATTAATTCTCAAGGTATGATATAATTGTAAGCTCTAATGAGCAGGGCCCTCTGATTCCTACTGTATTAACCACTTTACCACCGGAGGATTTTGCTGTCTTACGTCTGGGCCACTTTTTGCGATTCGGCACTGTGCGACCTTAACTGACAATTGCGTGGTCGTGCGACGCCGTACCCAAACAAAATTTACGTCCTTTTTTTCCCACAAACAGAGCTTTCTTTTGGTGGTATTTGATCACCTGTTCGATTTTTACTTTTTGCGCTATAAACAAAAAAAGAGCGTTTATTTTGAAAAAAATAACAACATTTTTAACATTTTTTTATATGAAAAAACAAAATTAAACCCGCGCTACACAACGTGAAAATTATTAATAAAAGTAAGGTAATGAGCAGCTGCTGCAGACTCTAAGAAAATTCTTAGGAAAATGTGATAAAAACGAATTTATGCAGCGCTAGCTTCAATAAAGTGATAAGTGCTGTGATAATAAACAATATTCACTAATTTATAAAGTGCATAGAAAGATCATATACACAAAGTGCTAAGTGCTAACAAATATATGCAATATCCAATAAATTATAAAGTGCATGTATACACATAAGTGGTTAGATGTACTCCAAAAGAATGTTCAATGCTTGAAACAAAAAGTCCTTAAAGTGATCCAATAATGGTGCCAAGGTGCCAAGGTGCGGCGCCGCACGAGTTCCTTGTACATGCCTTATCTTTTTACATGCTTGTGAGTACCCATCTGAATACCTTATTGGGAATAAAATTGTTTTAAACGTACTTCACCATGTATGGCCATTCTTTTGTTTAACGGTGGAGGCGGAAGCTGACCCAACAAGTGTGAAGGCTACACAGGAGAAGTTCTGGTCCTTAAAGATCCTGGGCAATGTGCAATAATCTTGAAGGTCTTAATTTATCTGCAATCTGGTGAGTGGGGAACCTTGAGGGGCACCTTGTCACTTTGCAAGCACCTGAATTATTTTTGGCACCTTGGCACCTTTATTGGATCACTTTAAGGACTTTTTGTTTCAAGCATTGAACATTCTTTTGGAGTACATCTAACCACTTATGTGTATACATGCACTTTATAATTTATTGGATATTGCATATCTTTGTTAGCACTTAGCACTTTGTGTATATGATCTTTCTATGCACTTTATAAATTAGTGAATATTGTTTATTATCACAGCACTTATCACTTTATTGAAGCTAGCGCTGCATAAATTTGTTTTTATCACATTTTTTTATATGAAATTCCCCCCCAAAAAAATGTAAAAATCGAATTTTTTTTTAAATGTTTAGCCAATTTGTTTTCTGCTACCTATGTTTGGTAAAAAAAATCACAATAAGCGTATTTTGATTGGTGTGCACAAAAGTAATTGCGTTTACTATCAAAGGGAAAGATTTCTGTCATTTTTGGTGTTTTTTTTTTTAACGCGTAATGGCGGCGATCTGCGATTTTTTTTTTTGCGGGACTGCGACATTGCGGCGGACAGATCGGACCCTTAACTGACATTTTTGACACTTTTGGGGGTACCAGTGACATTACTGCAGTAATCAGTGCTATATATATGCACTGTTACTGTAAAAATGACACTGGCAGGGAAGGGGTTAATTTTATTGGAGAGGGAGGGGTTAATGTATGCCTGGTGCTTACTAACGTGTGGGGGGGGAGGTGACTGAGTGACACAAGGACAGATCGCATGTTCAGCTATGCTGAACACTGCAATCTGTCACTCCTTGTCACTTAGGAGATCCGCCCGCTCTGTTTACACAAGCGGGCGGATCTCCAAACTAGATTCCCCGACGATCGGGGAAGAGCAGCGGCGATCGCCGCCGCTCCTCCCCTGGCCCGACTCCCGCTGTGACTGAGGAGAATGTCTGGTGACGTAGACCTACGTCGCCAGACGATAACGAGCCACTGTGCCGCAGTAGCAGCACAGTGAGCAGTGCCAAAGTGTATTGTATTTGTACGATCTACCCTCAAGTTGCAAAAGCGCTGCGTAAACTGTTGGCGCAATATAAATCCTATATAATAATAATAATAATAATAATAATTCCTCTAAACATATGAATCAAAAAGTCTATATCTACTGTAACATTGTACCAAATAGATTATTTTCCCGTACTAGAGAAAATCATTTCTATATCATTCATAAGGCATACAGTACCAAAAAGATATTCCGTGTAGAGTTGCTCAGAATTCTACATGCATCAACATAGAGATGTAAATAGTCCTGGGAAACATGGACACTCATACAAAAAAGGAACGTTACTAGAGCGGCGATGCTCTACAGCATGTCACACAGCCTTTGTAGCTTTCAAGTGGTTACCAGCAGTACGTACCTATCAAGACCCATAGGCGGAAAGCAGATGAAAAAATATAGTGGCAATTACACAACACATATGCTCAAAGGATTAGAAAAGAAGAGGAAAGGCCTACAGCATGTTGATTTCCAGTTGTTGAGTTTTGCTTTTGACTTGCTCTTCTTGTTAAGTGATAAAAAGTGACAGGCAGCATCTTATCTCATTGGCTGGTGACTTAAAAAAACAGGGAGAAGTAGAGCAAGTGTAGAATAGATAATGAGGACAGAATAAGAAGGATTTGATAACAATGGAAAGTGACTGAATTCTATTATCTTCATGAATATATCTCTCTTTTGCTTCTCTCCTTTGAAAGGGTGTGCGCTTGATGGCTTTAAATGCTTATCGCATGCTGCTCACCCCATCACATCTGGCTATAGGAAAAAAATTCCTGTCCCTTCCAGCAGTCAAAGAGATAAATGGAAGGTCAACAAGCTTCCTTAGACAGCGCAGGAGATAGTCAGAAAAAGATGGAAGGGATAGTAATAAATATTTGTAACTTAACAGTGACTCTGCGCAGTCAATGACATGATTAAAAATGGGAAAACTAGAATATTTAGCCTAACGAGGGTAAATGGGTTTTATTTATAAGTTCCATGCTACACTATGTTTCCTTAGTAACCAGAATCTGCCCCCAACCCTGTCACTGTAGTTACAAAATAGAGAGGAAATCTATTTTATTGCTATGGATAGCGCAAACGCTTCTCTCCTACAATTTTATCCACGAGGTCCTATCTGAGAGCACGTTTCACACTTTTCAATATAGGTTGGACAATTCTGCCCAGCAGACTACAATGGTCCAGCATTCTGAAATCCCTGCATTAATGCCTATAGCTACCACAAAATGTTATTTTACAGTTTTATAATTATACAATGACTGAATTGATGTAACACATTTTCTTTGTTTACTTAAAATATATGTAATCTTAATCACCAAAATTTTATATACATTTTATCATGTTACTCTTATTTAAAAAGTAATTTTTTTAATCTATTTAACAACTTCTAGACCGGAAGAATTTGCCCCTTAATGACCAGGACATTCTTTGCAATTCGCCAAATTGTTTTTTTTTTTCACAATTGTCACTATTTTTTTGTTTATAGCACAATAAATAAAAATCGCACAGGTGATCAAGTACCACCAAAAGAAAGCTCTATTTGTGGGGAAAAAAGAACATCAATTTTATTCAGATACAGATTCGCATGACAGCGCAGTTGTCCGTTAAAATAACGCAGTGCCGAATTGCAAAAAATGGCCTGGTCATTAAGGGGGCAATTTCTTCCAGTCTAGAAGTCGTTAAATAGATGAAAAATTACTTTTCTCTTATGTCCTCTGATAGTCACCGCCCATCCATATTAGCCTTCACTAGTAGGTAATGGCACACTCTGCAGGAGTAAGCTAGGCAGTTAGAAATGTTTTAAAAAACTTTTCTATGCTTAGACACACCTCTAGGGGGCAGACCCCAGCCATTATCCTGTTCCAGTTACCACTGGTCTTCAGTTTTATGCTGCCTAGCGTTAGGATTAGGCTAGCTCTTCCTGGCCGGGACCTAGAATCTCAGTTTTCTTTGTTTTTTTTTTCTAAAATTGTGTATTTTTCTTCTGAAAATTGGTTTTTATTTCTCTCACTATCACTAGTTAGTCAGGGACTTTTCCCTGGAGGACTTCAAGTGACAGCAGAGCTGGGTCTCGCACTGGGTAATATAGATCCTTATGGAGTCCCAGCCTGCCAACGAGCATTGCAGGTTACTGGTGCGCCCAGGCCTCGCAACGACAGTGCCCCTTGGAATGGGGACAAGCCTGCGAAGCTGCGTCTTTGCAGAGGGTGTCTCAATTCCAGAACGCCTGCGTGTTGCTAGCAACCCCACCTAGGGTGGGAGGTTTCCTGTATCAGAGCAGTGCCCGCTTTCCTGGACTGGTGAGTACTGATACCCCATTGTCCCTGGGACTAGGACATTTGGGGGGGTTTGTGGGCCCACTCTTAGGGGATGGCAGGGCTGGTGGTCTCTGTGGGATCCCCCTTCTGGCCGGCTTGGTGTATTTTCCCTTCCTCCCTGGCCCTGCTGAGGGTGCTGTGCGGGGTACTTGTGGTAGTAAAGCAAATCTCCTGCACTCAAGTAGAATATGACGGAGGAAAGAGGGATACTTCAGACTCAAGTGGAAAGAAGCCTGTGGTCTTGCTGCCCCCTCAGGATCAAGGGTGTCCAGAACAAACTGGGAAAAGAAGACAAAAGAAAAGGGGCACACCGACCTAGTGCATCACCACTAAAACCATTTATTAAAATGTTAAAAAGTATACAATATACTCACAAGGCAGGTGTGATAGTACACACATCAACATTGCACATAAAATCTCCAAGGTAGCCAAGGTCCCACACGAAGCTGAATGGCATGCAGTGTGCCGTATGGGGCTGCTATGGCCATTTGCGATTAATGGTAATGCAAGAGCCACCCTTTGGCATTGCTATCTTAATTGTTATAATTACCAATATGTGGGATGTATTTTTTATAATTTTTCAATGTTATTACTATTTCATTATATACTGTATATATATATATATATGTATGTCTATATTTTTTGTGTATATATATATATATATTTTTTTTTTTTATTATTTTTTTTTTATTGTTTTTTATCTTTTGCCCATGTTCCTGTGTCCCTCTATGGACCATGTATGCCATATGGATCCTGTCTCCTAGGCATGTATCTGGCCGTGTAGTCACGAGCACACTCTTGCAGCTTTTGTTTGGGGAGGTGGGCGTGTCCGGGGAGTGCCGTTCTCCTCACTGGCTTACAGCGTCAGCGGTCTGACGCTTGTGGGACCGTGCAGGGGCCTGCAGTGGAGGAGCGGAAGTGATGTAGGGTGTGATGGAACGCACCCACCCGCACTTCCGGCTTCCGGGTGCGGGTTGGGGTGCGTTCCAAAGGGACGGCACCGCCATACAGTGGGGAAACATCATCGGTGAGCCCACTACACCTCCTATGCCCCTCGTAGTAGACTCAGGCACTATCCACAAACAGGCCATATGTATATAAGTGCATTTACACAGACCATTCTGACGGACCTATAGTGCCCTATCAACCATCTTGTACTGTATGGATAATGTACACATGCTTTAGCACTTAAGGTCAGTGGATTCAGGCGCTGTATGGAAGGTATAGGAATGGATTTTTTGCAATTTCTGTATGAAGCTACATGTATCAATGTTACTGAATGCGATCTGTAATGTGGACTTAGTAATTGTCATATTTGGTTTTTGTATTCTTATTTTCCCCTCTGTGTTCTAAATTAAGTGTTTCATTAGCTGCATTTTCATACTGCTGATGACACGGTCTGGCTCAGCCTCGGAAGGTGGGGGTCTGGCCCAGGTGGGATCTTTTTACCCTTGCCCAGTCCATGTTCCCTTTCCCCCCTCCCCTTTTTTTTCCCACCCCCCTTGTCTCCCCCCACATCCTTTTGGGTTGGAACGGAACAGGAAGGGGTGGGGCCAGCTCCCATTTAATCCCTGGCCTTTCCCGAGTGTGAACCAGCAGCAACTTTTCTGGCTCTGAAGAAGGGGGCTCGCCCCTGAAACGCGTGAGCCCAGCCATAGCAGCCCCATACGGCACACTGCATGCCATTCAGCTACGTGTGGGACCTTGGCTACCTTGGAGATTTTATGTGCAATGTTGATGTGTGTACTATCACACCTGCCTTGTGAGTATATTGTATACTTTTTAACATTTTAATAAATGGTTTTAGTGGTGATGCACTAGGTCAGTGCGCCCCTTTTCTTTTGTCTTCTTTTCCAGGGGTACTTGGGGTACCTGGGGGTGTGGGGGGCTCCATAGCTGTGAGAGGGTCTCCCTGGGGTCCCTTGTGGTGGCCAGAGCGCATGTACAGCTTAATTTGGCGCCGTTTAGCGCAGCCGACATTTTGGATGTGGGCAGGTGGCTGAGCTCTGGGTGTGGGCAGCAGCCATTTTAAGACCTTGTCCTGGTGCTGATCGGGCGCCATCTTGGCTAAGGGCACATACCTATTAAGGGCAAGCGGCCATCTTGCTGGTGACTTTTTACATTGAGTTTCATTAAGCACCATTTTATTGTGGCTCAGGGGCTAGGCCTCTAGGGGCATGAGGTCACTTCCTCCTTTCCTTCCATTTTCTCACTGAGCAGCATGTGACAGTTTCTGACACTGTGGAGTGGATTTTTACTAATGCCAAGGGCATTTTACTGCCAAAACTGTTGTTTCTTGTGGATTTTGAATTATCTGAAGGGGCTCTTTCAAATAGTGCAGGCTGCAGTGGGGTTCAGCGGGAACCGCCGATTTAAAGGGCCAGCGTCCCATTAATTTTATATTGGCATTCTGGACTCCAAGGCTGACAATTTCCCTGCAGGCCTGGTGGGGGCTTCCGGTATTCCTGAAACCTCTTCCATGGCCTCATTATCTGCTGCTCTTGCGCTTTTTTGCGTAAAAAGTGATGAAGGCCCCTGGATTGGGTCAGGTTTTTTTCCTGCCCTGAGGAGTTTCACACAATTGTGAATGACCAGTGGGGTCGCAAACAACATATGCTGGTAGTGCCTAAGCGTTTTCACCACCGCTATCCCTTTTTGGAGGCTGGGGCTAAACGTTGGATGGTGTCCCCCGAAGGGGACCTCCCTGTCTCTAGGCTGAATATATCACCTTGATGACGGTGGAGAACGCATCAAGCTGATAGGCGTGTGGAGGCGTTTTCTCGCCACTTTCATTGGGGGCTGGCTCCCTGCTAAAGCCTGTGTTTGCCTCAGTGATGGCCTCTCAGGCTCTCACTGCATGGTCCAGGGTGCTTTGGAGTCAGTCGGTTGCGGAGTTGGCCTCTTCGACTGCCCTTGACATGGTGGATCAGATTACCCAGACTGGTATGTAACTGTGGGACGCGGCCTTAATGCTGGTCGGCTGACCATGCTTCAAACAGACGGTGTCTGAAGTTCCTTATGGGAACTCTGGATGGGTTGCTTAAGGGGCTTACTGGGGGGTTAGAGCACTCTGTTGCCCCAGGTCACTAAGGGTAAGTCTTCCCGCGCTAGGCGGGGACCTTCCTTCCACGCTAAGCATGGGTCCTTTTGTGCCTTTGGAGCGCAGATCAAGGGTAAAACATTCAAGCCCTCCGGTGGTCACAAGAAGCCGTTGTCGGGTGACCCAAAGGCTGGTCGGTCTGGCTTGGCGGCCCAGTCCACCTCTCCCTGAAGGTGACACCCTCACCTGTCTTAGGGGTGGGGGGGGACGCCTGTCTTGCTTTCAGGAACCCTGGTTGTCCAGCACTTGGCACAGGGGGGTTCATGAGCTGATTCGGTCAGGGTTCAAGAACGTGTTTCGATCTCCCCCTGCAGGTGGGTTCTTCCCGTCAACTCTCCAGCTGACTTCCGATCGTCTCGGAGCTCTCATGGGGGTGGTGCAAGTTCTGCTCGCCCATGGAGTCATTGTGCCCATGCCTTCATGGGACGGGTTTCGCAGTTTTTATTCCAACCTGTTTATGGTGCCCGGAAAAGGGGGCAAAGTGTGTCCGGTCCTGGACTTGAAGTCTCTGGACCGCTTTGGGTGGGTGCAGAAGTTCCGGAAGAAATCCATCAGGTCGGTAGTGGCGTCATTGAGTCCAGGGGAACTTCTTGGCCTTCATCGACTTGAAGGATCCGTATCTGCACATCCCTATCTACGAGGGTCCTCGGAGATATCTCCGCTTCGCGGTGACAGGGGAGCATTACCAGTTTGTGGCGTTACCCTTTGGTCTCGCTTCAGCTCCCGGGGGTTTTTACCTACGTTTTGGTTCCCGTGCTGGTTTTCCTGCCTTTAAAGGGGATTGCGGTACTCGGTTATTTGGACGACCTCCTGTTAAGGTCGAGCTTGTGTGCACCTTTGCCGAGCGGTCTGGCCGTGACGGTTCAGACACTCCAGGAGTTCGGGTAGACCATCAATTTTCAGAAGTCAGCACTGACTCCTTCAGTTTGACTTTAGTACCTGGGGATGGTCCTGGACTCAGCTCAGGCACGAGTTTTCCTCCCGGAGGACAACCTCCGGACCCTGCAGGACGAAATCAGGTCCCTCAGGGACAACGATCTTTCCTCCTTGCGGACCTGCATGCGGTCTCCGGGTCTGATGGTTTCAGCTTTCGAAGCCGTCCCGTTTGCTCAATTTCACACAAGGACTCTGCAAGCAGAGATCCTGGCCAGGTGGGACAGAACGTCTCAGTCTTTCGACAGGAGGATTTCTCTGAGCCACCGAGTGCGGTTGGATCTTTTGTGGTTACTCCGGTCGCCGACCTTGACACAGGGCCAGTCCTTCCGGCCTCTGCCGGGGACAGTGCTCGCCACGGATGCCAGCCTGTCGGGCTGGGGAGGAGTTCTGGGCACGCTTTGTGCCCAGGGGATGTGGTCGGCAGAGGGGGCTTCCTTGCCAATGAACGTTTTGGAGCTCTGAGCAATCAAGCTTTGTCTGTTCCCTTGGTCATCTCGACTTCAGGGGTGTCTGGTTCTGGTACAGACGGACAACGCCACTGCTGTGGCTTATATCAAACACCAAGGGAGCACCAAGAGTGCCCGGGCGGCCAAGGAAGTGGCCGAGATCCTGTCTTGGGCCGATTCGCATGTTCCGGAGATTTCGGCGGTTCACATTCCGGGTGTGGAGAACTGGCAGGTGGACTATCTGAGTCGCCAGACCATGGACCAGGGAGAATGGTCCCTGCATCCGGAGGTTTTTCGCCTCCTGTGGGCCCAGTGGGGGACTCCGGATTTGGATCTGTTCAAGTCCTGCCTCAACAAAAAGGTGTCTCTGGCTTAACGACATGGCTGTTGAAAGCCAGGTCTTGAGGGATAGGGGTCTTCCACATGCGGTCATCCCTACCTTGTTGAAGGCTCGTAAAGCTGCTTCTAGAAAGATTTATCATCGCACCTGGGAAGCGTATATTGCCTGGTGCGAGTCACATGGTTTCCATCCTCGCTCCATCTCGGTGGTGAAGGTTTTCACCTTCCTGCAGGAAGGGATGGATAAGCGTTTGGCGCTGACCATGATAAAGGGTCAGTTGTCGGCCTTGGCTGTCTTTTTTCCAGCGTCCCTTGGCGACTACTTCTTTGATTCGCGCTTTTATCCAAGGGGTGCGGCATCTGACTCCCCCGAGGAAGGCTTCTTGCCTCCCTGGGACCTGAATTTGGTGTTGTCTGTGTTTACAGCGACCTCCCTTTGAGAACATCATAGATATTCCTCTGCCTGGGTTGTCCCAGAAAGTTGCTTTTCTGGTGGCTATCACGTCTGCTCGCAAAGTGTCTGAATTGGCGGCTTTGTCTTGTCCTTCTCCTTATCTGGTGCTTCATAGGGATAAAGTGGGTCTGCGACCCAATCAGTCTTTTATTCCCAAGGTGGTCTCTTCGTTCCACCTCAATGTGAATATCGCGTTGCCTTCACTTTTGGAGGCAAGGAGGTGGCTTTGCATTCCTTGGATGTGGTCTGGGCGGTCAGGGTTTCCCTGTCTGCAACGGAATCTGTTCAGAAGTCTGATTCCCTGTTTGTTCTTCCTGAGGGACCTCTGAAGGGCTCAGCTGGTGTCCGCGGCAACCTTTTCTAAGTGGATCAGACAGACGATTTTTCAGGCCTGTTCCATCAAGGGTCAGGGTGCTCCTTTCCCTGTAAAGACCTGTGACGGGAGTCACTTTGGGCACGGGGTGACCAGGAAACTAGGGGACACTGGGGATATGGTTTGGATAGCTCCAAATGGGACAGTTATATCATATGATGTCTCTCTTAAAATATGAAGCTTTTATTCCCTGTACATTGTGAGGTCCATGACCAGGAAGTACAACTCCTAATATATGCATTCCAGGAAGTTCAATGTGGAGACTGACTGTCTATTGATTAACGATGTTGCTTTTGTCTGAATAAGTAAATTGTGATATTCTTGTCTGAGGTGGCTTTCCATTCACCTATTGTTAAGTGTGCTAATGAACTCACCTGTTGTCTGCTAAGGGATGAATTGACACTGAGAGTAATGTGTATTGGGAGCTCGTTATGTAACCATTATGTGATGTTGGGGGCTGGATTTGGGTCATTGTTCATGTAGTGACTGCATTACTTCTAACGTGTATATAAATCGTGTATTCCTTTTCAATAAACAGTCTAATTCCTGCTTGACCCTCAATACAGAGCCTCGTCTCATACTTGGGGGGGGGGGGGGGGGATTATTCGTATGGGTTTCTTCAGCTGAGTGGAGTATCCGGTAGCTGCCTTTGTGTCCGGGAATAAAATGTCCTAAACGACTGTAACCCCTTTCATACCCAGGGTGTCGTTACAAGGCCCATTCTGCTAGAGTCGTCAGCGCCTCTTGGGCTTTTCGCCTTTAGGCTTCTGTGGCTCAGTTGTGCAAAGTGGCGACCTGGTCGTCTATGCACACTTTCAAAAAAGTTCTACAGAATTGATGTATTGGCATCCTCGGATGCTTCCGTTGGCCGCAACATTTTGAGTGCAGCGGTTGTTTGAGGAGACATGGTTTTTTCTGTCTCTTCATTGAGGTGTTTTTTGTTGTTTTGGACTTGTTGCCCTGTGGGCTCAGGTTGTTTCTAGCCTGGTTGTTTGCATTACCTTCGGAGTTGGTTGCGTCTTCCCACCCCTCACACCTGCACTGCTTTGGGACATCCCACTAGTGAAGGCTAATATGGATGGGCGGCGACTGTCAGAGGATGTAAGAGAAAATAGAATTTTTGTAAGAACTTACCATTAAATTATTTTCTCTGAGTCCTCTGACAGTCAACTGCCCCCGCCCCTCTGGTGTTTTAGATCTGGGGGTTATTGCCTTCCGGTACTGCTTGCTACAAACCGAAGACCAGTGGTAACTGGATCAGGATAATGGCTGGGGTCGGCCCCTTAGAGGTGTGTCTAAGTATAGAAAAGTTTTTTATTAACATTTCTAACTGCTTAGCTTACTCCTGCAGAGGGTGCCATTACCCACTAGTGAAGGGTAATATGGATGGGCGGCAACTGTCAGAGGACTCAGAGAAAATAATTTTACGGTAAGTTCTTACAAAAATTATATTTTTAACCACTTCCCGACCGCCTGCCACAGTTATACTGCGGCAGGGCGCCCCCCTGCATGTACCAACGTAGATATACCTCAGTCTTAGGTATACGTTGGTCGTACGCCTGCAGCTAGGGGATGCCGTTGCATGGGGCAGGTGGCTCCAATTGCCACCTGACACCCGCGATCGCTCCCCGCTGAGAGAGAAGAACGTTCAGCTGTTGTAAACACAGCTGACCGTTCTTCTCCCTGGAATGATCACAGAGCTCCTGTGATCCTTCTATATAGGAACACAGGTCTCTGTGATCATTTCACAAGCCCCGCCCCCATACAGGTAGAAACACACCCCTAGGTAAACATTTAATCCCTTGATCACTTACTGTGTTAACCCCTTCCTTGCCAGTGTCATTATTACAGTAACAGTGCATATTTTTAGCACTGATTACTGTAGTAATATCAATGGTCCCCCCAAAAGTGTAAAAAATGTCAGTCAGGGGTCCGATCCGTCTGCCGCAATGTCGCAGTCCCGCAAAAAATCGCAGATCGCCGCCATTACTAGTAAAAAAAAAAAAAAACAATAACAATTACATAAATCTTTCCCGTATTTAGAATACGTTATAATTTTTGTGCAAGCCAATCAAAATACACTTATTGCGATTTTTTTTTACCAAAAATATGTAGCAGAAAACAAATTGGCCTAAAATGTTAGAAAATTTTGATTTTTCTTTTTTTTTTTTTGGGGGGGGGGGGGGAATGTTATGTAGCAGAATGTGAAAAATAGTTTTCACTTTCTGCTATATAATTATCTCCCAAAAAAAAAGTTTAAAAATCACATTTTTCAAATCCTCTTAGGCCAATTTGTATTCTGCTACATATTTTTGATTAAAAAATATCAATATGTGTATTTCCATTGGTTTGCGCAAAAGTTATCGCGTCTACAAACTAGGGGAAAGATTTATGTAATTTTTATTTTTTATTAGTAATGGCAGCGATCTGCGATTTTTAGCGGGACTGCGATGTTGCGGTGGACAAATTGGACCCCTAACTGACATTTTTGACACTTTTGGGGGGCACCAGTGACATTACTACAGTAATCGGTGCTAAAAATATGCACTGTTACTGTAATAATGACACAGGCAGGGAAGGGGTTAACCCAGGGGTGTTTAAAGGTTTAGTTGTGAGCGTAGGGGAGTGATTTCTAACTGTATGGGGGAGGGACTTGTGAAATGAGCACAGAGACCTGTGATCCTAAATAGGAGGATCACAGGCACTCTGTTATCATTTCAGAGAGAACAACGGTCTGCTTTGTTTACAACAGCAGACCGCCCTTCTCTCTCAGTGGGGAGCGATTGCGGGTGCCTAGCAGCAATCGGTGCCGCCAGTCCCATGGTTCGGTATCCCCGCTGCCTAGTGGGGCGGTACGTGCAGCCAAGCCAGCCTGCCGCAGTATATCTGCGACGGGTGGTCGGAAAGTGGTTAAAGTGATACTAAAGTTTTGTTTTTTTTTGTTATACTTACCTACTCTGTGGTGTTTGCACAGAATAGCCCAGATATCCTTCTCTTCTTGGGTCCCTCTTCAGCGCTCCTGGCCCCTCCCACCTGTTGAGTGCGCCCACAGCTCCCACCTGTTGAGTGCGCCCACAGCAAACAGATTGCTATGAGGGCATCCGAGCCGCAGCTTCCTGTGTCCATTTAGACACTGAGTCGGGACCTGGCCCTGTCCAATCTCTCTCCCCATTGGCTCACTGACTTTGACAGTAGCAGGAGCAAATGGCGCTGCACTGCTGTTTCAGCCAATGAGGAGGGAGAGTCCCAGGCAGCAATCTATTGCAGAGTCCCAGGGAGAGTCTCTTGTGCAACAGGGCTAGATTGAGATGGGGCTCAGATAAGTATTAGGGGGGCTGAAGGGGGAGCTGCACATAGAGTGCATTAACCACTTGCCGACCGCCGCAAATACATATACTGCGGCGGTCAGCCCCTCACAGGCAAAGTGACTAGCCTGTGAGGCTCTGCGGAGCGAGCGCGCGCCGCCGGAGGCGCGCTCCCGCTCGGTCACGGACCCCCCGCGCATGTGCATACATCGGGTCCGCCGGGCACTCGCAATCGTCCGTGACAGCGGGAGAAAGGCAGGCGACTGTTCCTACACCTCAAGCCACAGCCAATCACAGTAAGAATCACGCCCCTAGGGACACACACCTCCCCTCCCTCTCAAATAAAGTTAACCCCTTCACTACCAGTGTCCTTTTACAGTAACAGTGCATATGTATAGCACTGATTACTGTAGTAATGTCACTGGTAACCCCAAAAGTGTCAAAATGTCAGTCAAGGGTCCGCCGCAATGTCGCAGTCCCGCAAAAAAAACGCAGATCGCCGGCATTACGCGTTAAAAAAAAAAACAACAAAAATGACAAAAATATTTCCCTTAGTTAGTAAACGCAATAACCAATCAAAATACGCTTTTTGCAATTTTTTTTTTTTTTTTTTTTTACCAAAAATATGTAGCATAAAACAAATTGGCCTAAGATGTTAAAAAAAATAGATTTTTTACATTTTTTGGGGGGGAATTTCATATAAAAATATGTGAAAAATATTGTTATTTTTGCAAAATTGACGCTCTTTTTTTGTTTATAGCGCATGATCAAAAAATCGCACAGGTGATCAAATACCACCAAAAGAAAGCTCTGTTTGTGGGAAAAAAAGGACGTCAAATTTGTTTAGGTACAACGTCGCACGACCGCACAATTGTCCGTTAAAGTCACGCAGTGCCGAATCACAAAATACCCCCTGGTCAGGAAGGGGGTAAAAACTACCGGGGCTTAAGTGGTTAAGATAAAAAAAACTGTCTGCCTTTACAACCACTTTAAGGCAGATATTCCGTGAAAAGTGAAAGTACAGCTGATCAGCTTTTTCATCCCCTCTTCTAACCTATTTGGCTGGCATTTATTTATTTTTTTTTTGGGGGGGAGGGGGTACTTTTTTATGACAGGTACCTGCTCCGACTTAATTGAGAATTATGAAAATTTGGCCCATCTACCACTTCCTGGTACACATCACACATTCAGGACTCTGCTGGACCAATCTGACAGCACAGCACTATCTCACCCATGCGCAGTGGGGATATATCTGTGAAACAGCAGGTAGTCACAGCCAGGTCCTCTACAGAGGAGGAGGCAGCCATGCCCTCCCTCCGGGACTCCGCTATCCAGACGAAAGACCTCGGGCACATGTGCTCCTGACATTTATACAGTATTCCTGCATGCATCATTGCACTTTCCTCTGCCAAATCACCAGAGCTGTACTGTATGCCTGTGTAGTCATTTGTCAGGTTTCCTCCCACTGTCCAATATGCCTCACTATTGGACCAGTATGAAACACTCTGCAGATAGACTGAGCTGCACCTGAGCTCATTGAGCAGACCTTACTAGCAGATCCAGCTCTCTGGTAGGCAGAAAATAATATAGATTTACCTGTAATCCCTCTAGTAAGCAGACTGGATTCAAAAATTATACTCTCTCTCTAGCACCTACCTAGGAGGGTGCTACACTATATCACAGCAGCCTTATCTTAGTTTTACTGTCCTTATCTCCCATCTTTCTATGACTAGTTTTGTTACATCTACTTTACAATTATCGTTTTTTTATTGACAGAAATTACCCAATGCTTATTTAACCACTTAAGGACCGTTATACTGTGGCAAGCAGCCCCTCCTGCGCGAACCGACGTAGGTATACGTCGGTCGCGTGCCTGCAGCTAGGAGGTAAGCGCGCGCCGCTGGTGACGCGCTCCTGCCCCCACTCGGCAGCGGGGACTCCAATGCACGGGGCAGGCGGCTCCAATTGCCGCCTGCCAACCGTGATCGCTCCGCTGAGAGAGAAGGATAATCAGCTGTTGTAAACTCAGCTGATCGTTCTCCTCTCTGGAACGATCACAAAGTGCCTGTGATCCTTCTATGTAGGAACACAGGTCTCTGTGATCATTTCACAAGCCACGCCCCCCTACTGTTCCCCTTGATCACCCACAGTATTAACCCCTTCCCTGCCAGTGTAAATATCACAGTAACAGTGCATATTTTTAGCACTTATTACTGTAGTAATGTCACTGTTCCCCCCCCTCAAAAGTGTAAAAAATGTCAGTCAGGGGTCCGATCTGTCCTCCGCAATGTCACAGTCCCGCTAAAAATTGCAGATCGCCACCATTACTAGTAAAAAAAAAAAAAAAAAAAAACAATACAAATGACATAAATATTTCCCGTAGTTTGTAGACACGATAACTTTTGTGCAAACCAATCAAAATACACTTATTGTGATTTTTTTTTTACCAAAAATATGTAGCAGAAAACAAATTGGCCTAAAATGTTAAAAACATTTGATTTTATTAATTTTTTTTGGGAGGGGAATGTTATATAGCAGAAAGTGAAAATTATTGTTTTTTTTTTTTTTTCAGAATTGTTGCTCTTTTTTTGTTTATAGCGCAAAGAATAACAATTGCACAGGTGATCAAATACCACCAAAAGAAAGCTCTATTTGTGGGAAAAAAGGACATAAATTTTATTAAGGTACAGCATCACACGACCGCGGCGCAATTGTCTGTTAAAGTACCAAATTGCAAAAAATGGCCTGGTCATTAACCTTTCTAGCGGTATTCCCGAGCGTGACTCGGGGTTAGATTTTAGAGCCAAAAGCGGTAACCCCGAGTCACACTCGGGGTGGCGCTAGGAAGATCGCTGGATCCTGGTAGAGGTTTTACTTACCTTTTCTCCGGGATCCAGCGAAGTATGCGAACCATGTGGAACCAGCGGCAAATTCAAATGTAAAAACACCCAAACACACTGATACCATTCAAAATAAAGAAAAATCACATTACATTGCCCCCCAGTGCCCTTTCCTGCAGTTTTACTGTACTTTTTATGTAAATATATATATATATATATATATATATATATATATACACACATACATATATATATATATATATATATATATATATGTATGTATATATATATATATATAAATATATATATATGTAATTCTTGTGAATTATTATTATATATATAATATATACAGTATAATAAATGTATACAGTTGGTTTGGGCTGCTCATTCACAAGAATTACATGCAAAATAATGGTACCGCTTTCAGCACCTAAAATCCAAAAGAATCATACCGCCAGGGAGGTTAAGGGGGCAAATCCTTCCTGTCCAGAAGTGGTTAATTTGTTGTATATGCCTTCTTGAACTTGTGTCTTTAAGCACCATGTGGTTCAGATGGACAGCCTTCATACACATTTGTATTTGTGTCTTTGTTACAATATTGTCATATACCTTTGTTTAATTCATTTTTTTAATCAATAAAAAGATTGAACAAGAAAATGGTTGTAAAGCTCTGAATCTCTCTCTAGTGTATACTAGCCTTAATCCAAAGCACCTAGCGTGGTTTCTACCTGCTCTTTCTTCCCTCTGAGTCTTATATGACAGTTAATGCCGACACCATAGAATCCCGTAGGATGGCCCCTTCCACCCTCCAGCACACAGCGGGTGATTGACAGCCTCAGTTCTGCATGTTTCCCTATAAGACTGTATAGAGTAGGGTGTTTCCTTTCCCTCCACTCACCTCTCAGATTACTCACTCAGCTTTTATCTCTGTGCTGTGCATTGTGTGATATCAGATCCCCCCACCCTTTCCCGCCTTCTGGAGCTCAGGGATGCTATGTAAAATGTGTGCTTTAGGAGGCTGTGGAGAAGTGAAGACCACAGATAAACAGGTCCAACTTATGTTCGGAGAATGTGTTTTATCTCTTTGTATCAGTTGAGGCCAGTCACCTAACTGGGTATAGGTAAGGGTTTACAACCACTTTAACCGCTTCCCGACTGCCCGCCGCCTATTTACTGCGGCAGTGCGGCCCTCCTGTGCAAACCGACGTAGACATATGTCGGTCACGTGCCCCCACTCGGCAGCGGGGACTTGGATGCATGGGTCAGGCGTCTTACGATTGCCGCCTGACACCCGTGATTGTTCCCCGCTGAGAGAGAAGAACGGTCAGCTGTTGTAAACACAACTGACCGTTCTTCTCCCTGGAATGATCACAGAGTGCCTGTGATCCTTCTATATAGGATCACAGGTCTCTGTGATCATTTCACAAGCCACGCCCCCCACAGTTAGAATCCCTCCCCTAGGCTCACATTTAACCCCTTGGTCACCCACAATGTTAACCGCTTCCTCTAGCACTGATTACTGTAGTAATGTCCCTGGTCCGCCCAAAAGTGTCAAAAATGTCAGTTAGAGGTCCGATCTGTCCGCCGCAATGTCGCAGTCCCACTAAAAATCGCAGATTGTCGCCATTACTAGTAAATAAAAAAACAATAAAAATGACATAAATCTTTCCCGTAGTTGCGCAAACCAATCAAAATACACTTATTGCGGTTTTTTTTAACAAAAATATGTAGCAGAAAACAAATAGGCCTAAAATGTTAAAAAAATTTAATTTTTAATTTTTTTTTGGGAATGTTATATAGCAGAATGTGAAAAATTTTGTTCTTTTTTCTGAATTGTCGCTCTTTGTTTGTTTATAGCGCGAAAAATAAAAATTGCACAGATGATCAAATACCACCAAAAGAAAGCTCTATTTTTAAAGAAAAGGGACATCAATTTTTTTGGGGTACAGCGTTGCACAACCGCGCAATTGTCCATTAAATGAACGCAGTGCCGAATCGCAAAAAATGGCCTGGTCAATAAGGGGGAAAATCTTCCCCTCCAGAAGTGGTTAAATCCAATCATGATTAGGAATGAGCTCGGGGTTCCGAACTTGCAAAATGTTTCATAATTATTTGCATTAAGCAATCAGCGGCCAAGGACTAAGACTTTGACCACTGATGGTCTTTGGCCAAATTACAGCCCACATACTATAAATGGCTGCTTTCTTTGTGTTGGAATTTAATGAGAGAGGGACAGCTAACCGTATTGTGAAGAACGAGAGGTTCATAGTGCTACCACATGGCTCTATAGTGTGGTGTATACAGTGCTATATTTAATGCTGTTGTATATTACCACTGATTCTTTGCACCAAATTGCAGTTTGTGGGATTTAGGGAGAGTGGAGTGTAAGCCCACCTGCATTAACTGTCATTTCAAAAGACCTTGCAGTCCTTTTTAGGAATACTGTTAATGTTCTTTCTTTTAGTGTGTGCCAGCAAAAACTTCTGTTGCTGTGTTGTTGCTCTTCCCCTTTCCTTTGGTGTGCTTCATTACATTTCTTTAAAGTTTTATTTCTGCCTTTTTCCTTTCTTTTCCCTTTTTTTTTCCTTTAATTTAAAACATAAAGTGTGGTGGGGGAGTTTTACATTAAGGTTTTTTTAGGGTTGTGGTGCAAGTTAGGTCTCTAGAGCAGTGGTCTCCAAACTGCGGCCCTGGGGCCAGATGTGGCCCTTTGTTTGCCTCTATCCGGCCCTAGGGGCACTATTCCATCCAAAACTGACAATGATGGGGCATCATTCCTCCTACTGACACCAGTGGTGGTACACTATTCATCCCACAGACACCAATGATGGGGTGCTATTCCTCCCACTGAATATCAAAAATGGGGCATTATTATTCCCACTGATACAAAAATTGGGCACTATTCCTTCCACTGATACCAACAATTGGACATTTTCTACCCCAACTGGCCACAATCCGGACCCCCTAAAGTCTGTAGGACAGTAAACTGGCCCTTTGTTTAGAAAGTTTGGAGACCCCTGCTCTAGAGCATCAAAATGTTTTCTCTTGCACAAAGCCAACACATCTCCCTACTAGTGTTGAGAGAAAACGGACTGTATTATTCGGGTCCGTACCGGATAATTGGATTTTTGTTACCCGGACACGGACCCGAAAACTTTACTGTATGTTCGGGTTTAAAATCCGTGTTCGGTAATTTTATTTCCTGTTTTGTATGTAATGGCGCGGTTTTAATGGCGGGCTTTCAACAGCCAATCAACAAGCGTTTAACTGGTGTGCCATAGAAGCCATCACAGCCATGCCTACTAATGGCATGGCTGTGATTGGCCAGCTGAAGCATGTGACCCAGGTCTTTATAAGCTAGAGACACAGCGCGGTGCGTCAGTCTGCTCTAGTGTAGGGAGAGAGCACACACAACGGTGCTGGCTGCTGCTGATTAGGGACAGACAGGGAAAAAAAACATTGTGCCCGAAAAGAATGCAGGGACAGGTCGGAGTGTAGGCAGGGAAATATATTTGAGCATTTTAGGGACAGGCTGGAGAGAGTAGGCAGGGAGAGATTAGGAGACACAGGACAGAACAATCGTCCGTTAGCGATCTACATCGATTTTGCTGTGTGGGGGGTGGTGCAGTGAACGATCTTTTTGCCCTCACTTGAGCCCACTGAGGAGGAGGGAGGAAAAAAAAATATTTTTATCAGTCTGTTGTGTGCAGCGTTCAGCTATATTTTACTACGGAGTGCTGTTCTAATCTGCTATTTAAAAATTACAAATTTAAAGGGGATTTTTTTTAAGAGCACTTGCCATGCTCTTGACTACATTTTGCTGCCATTTGCAGCACTCTAGCCCTTTCCATTGGTTTTTTAGAGCCATTTTAGTGCCTTAAAGTTTGGGTCCCCATTGACTTCAATGGGGTTCGGTGTCCGGGTAAAGTTCGGAAAAAGTCCGGGTCACGGACCCGGACTTTTTTTTCAAGTTTGGCCGAACACGGACATCCAGGTGTCCGCTCAACTCTACTCCCTACATCTCTTGCCATATCCTTTCTTTTCAGGGAGTGTACGTGCCTAGGCACGTGAAGGAGATGGTGGAGTCGCTACCCAAGCATTTATTCTCCTTCTCTGTCTCTCAGGTTCGCAAACGCACCCTGTTCTTTTTCCTCATACATAGCTATTGCTGCCATAAGAGTTTTCACCACACAGCTCAATGGGATCAGGACCTGCATGCTAGCTGATGACAGCAAAAGAGCTTCACTCATCCTTCTTCTTTTAGCTCCTCCATCTCTCCACTTCCTATACAATATTTACTATCAGCAACCTCAAGCAATAAGAATGATAGCATTTGAAGGTATGTCAGCGGTTTACCTTATGGCAGGTAAGGAAAAGTGAAGGCTGCAACCATGCTCTGGTTCTCTCTACCCTTTCATCTCCAGCTTTACCTCCAAGCAGACAGCTTTCTATGCCTCAGCTGCTAGAACATAAATAAAAGTAGATCCCCAGCAGACCATCTCAATGCCAGCTTGGCAAAATTGCTTGCTTTACAACTGCTGCTGTTCCAGCTTGTGAAGGCTTCCTTTTATTATTTTATTTGATCACAGGTACTTGCATAGCACTGTCAATTTACACATATATATTGTACATTCACATCAGTCCCTGCCCTCAAAGGGCTTACAATCTAAGGTCCCTAACTCACATTCATACAGTACAAATATCAGTGCAAAATACCAGCATGTCTTTGAAGGGTGGGGGGAAACCAGAGTACCTGAAGGAATCCCACGCAGGCACAGGGAAAACATTCAGGTAGTGCTATGGTTGGGATGTGAACTGACAACCCTAGTGCTGTTAACCAATTGCCGACTAGTCACGTTGACTGTACTGCTGCAAAGTGGCTCGTTCCCGTCCAGTGACGTATACCTACGTCGCTGGACTCCTCCCCTTGTGGGCGGTGCTCGCGCGCCTCCGGAGGCTCCCTCCCGCTGTTTTCAGTCAAAGCGGGAGTCGGGCCAGGGGAGGAGCAGCGGTGATCACTGCCGCTTTTCCCGAATTGTCGGGGAATCGAGTCTGGAGATCTGCCCGCTTGTGTAAACAAAGCGGGCGGATCTCCTAAGTGACAGACAGTGACAGATTGCAGGGTTCAGCATAGCTGAACCTGCGATCTGTCCCTGTGTCACTCAGTCACCTCCCCCCACACACGTTAGTAAGCACCAGGCATACATTAACCCCTCCCTCTCCAATAAAATTAAACCCTTCCCTGCCAGTGTCATTTTTACAGTAACAGTGCATATGTATAGCACTGATTACTGTAGTAATGTCACTGGTACCCCCAAAAGTGTCAAAAATGTCAGTCAAGGGTCCAATCTGTCCGCCGCAATAACTTTTGCGCAAACCAATCAAAATACGCTTATTGCGATTTTTTTTACCAAAAATATGTAGCAGAAAACAAATTGGCCTAAAATGATAAAACATTTTGATTTTTACATTTTTTGGGGGGGGGATTTCATATAAAAAAAATTTGAAAAATATTGTTATTTTTTCAAAATTGTAGCTCTTTTTTTGTTTATAGCGCAAAAAGTAAAAATTGCACAGGTGATCAAATACCACCAAATGAAAGCTCTGTTTGTGGGAAAAAAAAGGACATAAATTTTGTTTGGGTACGGCATTGCATGACCGCGCAATTGTCAGTTAAAGTCACACAGTGCCGAATCGCAAAAAGTGGCCCAGATGTAAGACAGCAAAATCCTCCGGTGGTAAAGTGGTTAAATTGAAGACCTGGGCACTGGTTCAGGAATTTCCTGTTATAGGGTGACAACTCTCTGTCCCAGTTTCCCAATTGTGCTCCTGTGCTGTCACACGGTTTGATGTAGACTACAAGTGGATGTTTAAATACACTTTACAAAGGTATGTCACCACTCTCCACCATCAGTAAACACATCCTGTGAAATACTGTATTTGCAGTCATCACTAAAGTGCATGCAGGCAGGAAGAGGCTGCAGGAGATCCGAAGCACTGGAGGCTGCAGGAGATCCTGCAGCATAGGATGAAGAAGAAGGTGAAAACAGTATTTCATTTAAAAATGGCCCTTTAATACTCATTGATTCATTGAAAAACAAAAAAATTATATATATATAGATATATAGTGTGACGAGACCCTTGCTCGCTCGCTTCCGCTCTCCCGACACTCCTCTGTTTCTAGTGAGTCAGCTTGCAGATCGCAACGTCTGATGGTTCGGTCAACCAAGGCTCCGGGATCCGAACTACAGCTATGTGCCGTTCGGAATCCATTAGAACAAACACCAAGCAGGCTGTATGTAAGTTAAACAGGAAGACGATTTATTGGAAGAACACAGCACACTTTTATACAGAATTTGGAACATCCTGCCCCCAACAACCGCTTTTCGATTGGTCAATTGCACAGTACATGCCGTTCTCCTTCAGGTCCTCCTTAGCCATGCAAATGAGGACTTGAAAATGAGTGATCAGGGATTGGCCCGTTAGCTTGATTAGAAGGACTGTTATGTGTAATGAGACAGAAACCCCCAGGGGACAATCAATGTACACAATAGCAAGAAACAGAACAATGGGAGGTCATTAGCACTTACAATGAGACAGGGCAATCCACATTCCCTCCCAATACACAAACAAAAAAAAAACCTTGCTGACATTGAAAGATATGTAATATACACAGCATTTAGGAATTACAGATTTCATGGCAAATGGGAATAAATCTTAATATTTCTATATGGAGATATTGCTGGCAAATATGAAGCAATCCAAACCATTACTCATCTGTCTTTAAATTCCAGTGACGTTGCATACTGTCACATATAGTATCTCACATTTTTGTAAATATTTTATTATATCTTTTCATGATGTGAAAACACTGAAGAAATTATACTTTGCTACAATGTAAAGTAGTGAGTGTACAGCTTGTATAAAAATAAACTTATATGCATGGAAATTAGCTAAATATGCTATCTTTAGGTGAAACTCTATTCAAAAAGTTATTTGTTATATATATATATATATATATATATATATATATATATACAGTATCTCACAAACGTGAGTACACCCCTCACATTTTTGTAAATATTTTATTTGACAACACTGAAGAAATTACACTTTGCTACAATGTAAAGTAGTGACTGTACAACTTGTGTAACAGTAAATTAGCTGTCCCCTCAAAATAACTCAACACACAGCCATTAATGTCTAAACCGCTGGCAACAAAAGTGAGTACACCCCTAAGTGAAAATGTCCAAATTGGGCCAATTAGCCATTTTCCCTCCCCGGTGTCATGTGACTCGTTAGTGTTACAAGGTCTCAGGTGTGAATGGGGAGCAGGTGTGTTAAATTTGGTGTTATCGCTCTCACTCTCTCATACTGGTCACTGGAAGTTCAACATAGCACCTCTTGGCAAAGAACTCTGAGGATCTGAAAAAAAGAATTGTTGCTCTACATAAAGATGGCCTAGGCTATAAGAAGATTGCCAAGGCCCTGAAACTGAGCTGCAGCACGGTGGTCAAGACCATACAGCTGTTTAACAGGACAGGTTCCACGCTGAACAGGCCACGCCATGGTCGACCAAAGAAGTTGAGTACACGTGCTCAGCTTCATATCCAGAGGTTGTCTTTGGGAAATAGACGTATGAGTGGTGCCAGCATTGCTGCAGAGGTTGAAGGCGTGGGGCGTCAGCCTCTCAGTGCTAAGACCATACTCCACACACTGCATCAAATTGGTCTGCATGGCTGTGGTCGCAGAAGGAAGCCTCTTCTAAAGATGATGCACAAGAGAGCCCGCAAACAGTTTGCTGAAGACAAGCAGACTAAGGACATGGACTATTGGAACCATGTCTTGTGGTTTGATGAGAACAAGATAAACGTATTTGGTTCAGATGGTGTCAAGCGTGTGTGGCGGCAACCAGGTGAGGAGTACAAAGACAAGTGTGTCTTGCCTACAGTCAAGCATGGTGGTGGGAGTGTTATGGTCTGGGGCTGCCAGAACTGGGGAGCTACAATTCATAGAGGGAACCATGAATGCCAACATGTACTGTGACATGCTGAAGCAGAATATGATCCCCTCCATTCAGAGACTGAACTGCAGGGCAGGGCAGTATTCCAACATGATAACGACCCCAAACACACCTCCAAGATGACCACTGCCTTGCTAAAGAAGCTGAGGGTAAAGATGATGGACTGGCCAAGCATATTCCAGACTTAAACCCTATTGAGCATCTGTGGGGCATCCTCAAACGGAAGGTGGAGGAGCGCAAGGTCTCTAACATCCACCAGCTCTGTGGTGTCATCATGGAGGAGTGGAAGAGGACTCCAGTGGCAACCTGTGAAGCTCTGGTGAACTCCATGCCCAAGGGGTAAAGCTAGTGCTGGAAAATAATTGTGGCCACGCAAAATATTGAAACTTTGAGCCCAATTTGGACATTTTCACTTTTGGGGTGTACTCACTTTTGTGGTTTAGACATTAATGGCTGTGTGCTGAGTTATTTTAGAGGGGGCAGCAAATTTACTGTTACACAAGTTGTACAGTCACTACTTTACATTGTAGCAAAGTGTAATTTCTTCAGTGTTGTCACATGAAAATATATAATAAAATATTTTCAAAAATGTGAGGGGTGTACTCATTTTTGTGAGTGTGTGTATATATATATATATATATATATATATATATATATATATATATATATACTAACTAACAAAGTTTTGAATAGAGTTTCACCTTAAGATAGCATATTTAGCTCATTTCCATGCATATAAGTTTCTAAATGTAGAAGGGTAAAATAGATTTATTTTAACATGACTTAGTTAACACAGCCCTTCAACCTTTGTTGCAATCTGATAGCTCTGTTTCCTTCCAGCTTTGTTACTTTAAACCATTTACCATTGATTATTTTTTGGTTCAATGCAGCAGACTAAACCAGGGCTATAATTCTAATGAACAGCTAAGCTAAGCAATTCCTGATCAATAAGGAATTACATGGCACCCTCCAGCATAGAACTGGTTAAGTTTAAAGAGCAAAAATCTCTATGTGCTCCCAAACCAACACATACTGCAAAATCCCAGTCCCTTAGTATAATTATTGAAACTTTAATTGTTTTTAAAGTAGACTTTTCAGAAAAATGTCAGGACTGCATAATCTGTCCCTGTTGGTTTAAGAAAGAAAAAAGGAACGTGGAGCAATTTCCATAATTAGCAAAAGTGATTAATAAGGCAGTTCCATTCAGGCCATTATGTCTATAAATTAGCCTTGACAACACTGCAGCGCTCAGTGAAAAATGCATTTGGATTTGTGTTGGGCTAAATGCACATACACATCGCTAAGTGATTCCTCTAATTTAGTCAGCATAAATGGAGACGTTGACTGGCCAGGCAATGCAATTTGCAGAGACAATTTAACATCTTTGTTACATATTCCAGCTCTCACTTCAAATAGGTTGGGGTTACTGGATGCTTGTGGGTTCGTCTTCTGCTGTGTTATGTGGTAATGGACAACGTCTTTGTGTTGCTAAGTGGATGTGTTTTATGCAAGATATATTTCTCGAATTAATAATTACATGTTAATGTGACCTCACATAGCTGCTTTAGGTTTTTACAAAGACCCAGCATGGTAAGCATGAATTCTTGCTCTCTTTTTTTTTTTTAGTGGTCATCTTGATTATTTTTCAACCTAAAAATATTAATTAGCAATACTGGGGCCTAGGGGCTCATTAATCCGCTAATAACGCTTTTATGCCTCGTACACACGCAACGATTATCGGCCGACCGATCGTCCGACTTTTGTCCAGAGTGGTGTTTTGTTGGTTGGAATGTGCCTAGACTGCACACGAATTTTCTCGGCCAACAAAAATATACTTCAGAAGTGATGTCATGTGCTGGTTTACTTTCCGTGTGTTTTTTCTTTTCTGAGCATGCCCAGTCTTGCTCATCAGATTTTTGTCTGCCGAAATCTGTACTGACTGATGGAAAATCGGCCGTTGTGTTGACGGTCAACAAAAATTTTATAGCCTGCACACCAGATTTTTTTCGGCCAAAAAGTCGGTGTCGGTTGTCGGAAGCATCATACGAACAAGCCGAAAATCGGCCGATCGGACGGAAAATTCACGGCCAATAATCGATGCGTGTGTACGAGGCATTACATTCCTCCATGCACACCCATTTGAACCTAATCTAAAATTTGGCCACTGTGGGTGGCTGATGGAGCGCTAGGAGTTTTTTTTTTGTAGTTAATAAAGGATAGCAAACTCTGGAATTGCCAGTCATGTGATGTGTTACATGACCACCTCTCTACCCACCTTTATTTTTTTGACAGTTCTCTTGTTATCCATGACTTCAGAGCCCCAAAGCTGGTGGACCGGAAGATTTTCCCCCTTAAGGGTCAGGCCATTTTTTTTTTTTTCGGCACTGTGTTACTTTAACAGAAACTTGCGTGGTCGTGTAAATCTGTACCCTAATAAAATGTATGTCCTCCCCCCCCCCCCACAAATAGAGCTTTCTTTTGGTGGTATTTGATGCCCTCTGCGATTTTAATTTTTTGCGCTATAAACAAAAAAAAGCAACAATTTTGAAAAAAAAAAAAAACATATATTTTTCACTTTCTGCTATATAACATTCCCCAAATTTTTTTTTATCATTTTGGGTCAATTTGTATTCTGCCACATATTTTTGGTAAAAAGAATACCCAATAAGCATATATTGATTGGTTTGTGCAAAAGTTATCGCGCCTACAAACTAGGGAAATGATGCATGTCATTTTTATTTATTTATATTTTACTAGTAATGGCGGTGATCAGCGATTTTTAGCGGGACTGCGACATTGAGGCGTACAGATAGGACACCTAACTGACATTTTTTGAACCTTTTGGGGGAATCAGTGACATTACTACAGTAATCAGTGCTAAAATTAAGCACTGTTACTGTACTAATGACACTGGCAAGAAGGGGGTTAACACCAGGAGTGATCAAAGGGTTAAATGTGAGCTTGGGGGGGGTCTAACTGGGAGGGGGATGGGCTTATGAAATCAACACAGGGACCTGTGTTTCTAATAGGAGAAACACAGGAGCTCTGTGTTGATTACTGAGAGGACAACGGCTTGCTGTGTTTACATCAGGAGACCTCCGTTCTCTCTTCACAGAGAGCGATTGTGGGTGCCTGGTGGCAATCGCGGCCACTGGCCCGTGAATCAGCTTCCCCTGCGGCTAATTGGGGTGAGCACGCACCTCAGGTGGTGCACGCGTGCCCCCAGGATCGCTCCTGTGAACTGCCGTACAGGTACGGCGATTCATGGGAGCCTGCCGAACTTGCCGTTGTATACTGTAACTGCAGCGGGTGGTTGGCAAAAGGTTAAAGCAACACTATAGCCGTGGTTTTGTTAAAGAGACTTTTATTTTGACACTTTCATGTCTTCATTAGGGATGATCGAACGGTTCGGGTCCACCATCGGTTCGGCCCGAACATTGGGTGTTCGAGGTTCGGCCGAATTTAGAACTTTTTGCCCAAAAAGTTCGGAATTCGGCAACCAGAACCGACCAAAATGCAATGCTTCAGGAAATGGGCTTTAAAAGCCCGTGATTGGACCAGAACCATTAGCAAAAGCCAATTGAGGGGGCAGGAGAATGCTAGGGATGTGATTGGAGTAACTAGGGGGTCCCTAGACCAATCATTAGTGAATATGCCCCCCAGTATATAAGATCGCCCCCGCCAAATTCCTAGCATTCTTGTACGGGACATGGAAGAGAGTAGAATGCTGTTCTGTTCTAATGTGTTACAAAGTGTCATTTAGCTATTTTTAGTGTGAGGAAAGGGATATCTAGTGTAGTTAGAGTGCTCCTTTACACTTAAGTTAGCTTCAAAAATGTAGTTTCTGTAGGGAAAGTGTTAAGTGTAAGGGGACCGTAGTGTAGTGTAGGGTTAACTGACAGTGACTGCTATGGAAGGGTGACAAAACCCTTCCATAGCAGGGTGACCGCTATAGAGAAATGATAATTTCTCTGAATTGCTTCGGGACAGGAATATGGCTCCTCACCAGCCAAGCATTTTTCATGCTGCAGGGGCTGCCACTGCCAGTGCTTTTTTGAGGACATGTTTGATGTCAGACATGACATCTGAACATGTGTATAGGGGGTATATATACACATATATGTCTGTATATATACCCCTAGACATATATAGGTGTGATAGTAGCAGAAATATATGCTTGCGCTAATGAAATCATTTACAGTAATATATTTCTGCTACTATCACACCTATATATGGCTAGGTGTCTATATACATATAATTATGTGTGTATATATACCACTATACACAAGTTCAGATGTTTTGCCTGCCTCAAAAGAACCCAAAAAAAATGCCAAAAAAACCCTAGCGTCAAAAAAAAAATGCCCAGGTGTGTTTTTGCTGGCATTTTTTGGGGGGTTTTGGAGGCAGGCAAAACATCTGAACTTGTGTATAGTGGTGTATATACACACATACATATATTTATATACACACCTAGACATATATAGGTGTGATAGTAGCAGAAATATATGGTTGCGCTAATGAAATCATTTACAGTAATATATTTCTGCTACTATCACACCTATATATGGCTAGGTGTCTATATACATATAATTATGTGTGTATATATACTACTATACACAAGTTCAGATGTTTTGCCTGCCTCAAAAGAACCCAAAAATATGCCAAAAAAACGCTAGCGTCAAAAAAAAATGCCCAGGTGTGTTTTTGCTGGCATTTTTTGGGGGTTTTTGGAGCCAGGCAAAACATCAGAACTTGTGCACAGTACCACTATACACAAGTTTAGATGTTTTTCCTGACTGCAAAGAACCCAAAAAAATGCCTGCTTTGAAGATACGAAATTCAAAGTAAAAATCAAAAAATCTCTTTTTTTTTTTTTCAATAATTGGCTTTTTTATCAAAAATGACAAATTTTAAGAACTTTTTTTGTGTGATTTCGTATCTGGGGGGTCTAAAAGGTGTACCTGTGAAGTTTCAGCTCTGTAGCATGTCCAGAACCATAAAAAAAAAGGATTGTTTGTATTAGAACACTTTCAGCTCAGGGGGTTGGCTTCTCTTCTCGGTTTTCACACCTTGCCGGTTTCAAAGCAGGCATTTTTTGGGTTCTTTGCAGTCAGGAAAAACATCTGAACTTGTGTATAGTGGTACTGTGCACAAGTTCTGATGTTTTGCCTGCCTCCAAAAACTCCCAACAAATGCCAGCAAAAACACACTTTGGCATTTTTTGGGGTTCTTTTGAGGCAGGCAAAACATCTGAACTTGTGTATAGTGGTATATATACACACATAATTATATGTATATAGACACCTAGCCATATATAGGTGTGATAGTAGCAGAAATATATTACTGTAAATGATTTCATTAGCGCAAGCATATATTTCTGCTACTATCACACCTATATATGTCTAGGTGTGTATATAAATAAATGTATGTGTGTATATACACCACTATACACAAGTTCAGATGTTTTGCCTGCCTCAAAAGAACCCCAAAAAATGCCAAAAAAACGCTAGCGTCAAAAAAAAAAATGCCCAGGTGTGTTTTTGCTGGCATTTTGTTGGGGGTTTTTGGAGGCAGGCAAAACATCAGAACTTGTGCACAGTACCACTATACACAAGTTCAGATGTTTTTCCTGACTGCATAGAACCCAAAAAAAATGCCTGCTATTAAACCGACAAGGTGTGAAAACTCCTGTGCTGAAAGTGTTCTAATACAAACGATCTTTTTTTTTCTGGTTCTGGACATGCTACAGAGCTGAAACTTCACATGTACACTTTTTAGACCCCCCAGATACGAAATCCAAAGTAAAAATCAAAAAATCTTTTTTTTTTTTAATTTTTCAATAATTGTTTTTTTTATCAAAAATGACAATTTTTAAGAACTTTTTTTGTGTGATTTTGTGTCTGGGCGGTCTAAAAGGTGTACATGTGAAGTTTCAGCTCTGTAGCATGTCCAGAACCAGAAAAAAAAGATCATATAGGTGTAAAAGGAGGGTCCCACATCCCTGTTCTACTGAAAATGTATCTTTTTTTTTCATGGTTCTGGACATGCTACAGAGCTGAAATTTCACATGTACACTTTTTAGACCCCCCAGATACGAAATCCAAAGTCAAAATCAAAAAATCTTTTTTTTTTTCAATAATTGGCTTTTTTATCAAAAATGACCATTTTTAAGAACTTTTTTTGTGTGATTTCGTATCTGGGGGGTCTAAAAGGTGTACCTTTAGCCGCAGTACTGGAGGCCATATCTCCAGAAGGATATAGATACTCTAGAGAGAGTTCAAAGAAGAGCTACTAAACTAGTACATGGATTGCAGGAAAAAACTTACCAGGAAAGGATAAAGGACCTTAACATGTATAGCTTGGAAGAAAGAAGAGACAGAGGGGATATGATAGAAACATTTAAATACATAAAGGGAATCAACTCGGTAAAGGAGGAGAGCATATTTAAAAGAAGAAAAACTACCACAAGAGGACACAGTTTTAAATTAGAGGGGCAAAGGTTTAAAAGTAATATGAGGAAGTATTACTTTACTGAGAGAGTAGTGGATGCATGGAATAACCTTCCTGCAGAAGTGGTAGCTGCAAATACAGTGAAGGAGTTTAAGCATGCATGGGATAGGCATAAGGCTATCCTTCATACAAGATAGGGCCAGGGACTATTCATAGGATTCAGATATATTGGGCAGACTAGATGGGCCAAATGGTTCTTATCTGCCGACACATTCTATGTTTCTATGTTTCTATGTTTACCTGTGAAGTTTCAGCTCTGTAGCATGTCCAGAACCACAAAAAAAAGGATTGTTTGTATTAGAACATTTTCAGCTCAGGGGGTTGGCTTCTCTTCTCGGTTTTCACACCTTGGCACACCTTGCCAAAAAAATGCTAGCGTAAAAAAAAAAATGCCCAGGTGTGTTTTTGCTGGCATTTTTTGGGGGTTTTTGGAGGCAGGCAAAACATCAGAACTTGTGCACAGTACCACTATACACAAGTTCAGATGTTTTTCCTGACTGCATAGAACCCAAAAAAATGCCTGCTATTAAACCGGCAAGGTGTGAAAACTCCTGTGCTGAAAGTGTTCTAATACAAACAATCTTTTTTTTTCATGGTTCTGGACATGCTACAGAGCTGAAACTTCACATGTACACCTTTTAGACCCCCCAGATACTAAATCCAAAGTCAAAATCAAAAAATCTCTTTTTTTTTTTTTTTTCAATAATTGGCTTTTTTTTATCAAAAATTACAATTTTTAAGAACTTTTTTTTGTGTGATTAATAGTTAATGGGGCATGACCCAGAACCCTAGGGACTTTTTAGGGGCATTTATTGGGTTTTAGGGCTTAAAAATTGTGTTTTTTGATTACCGAAGTTCGGGTCCCATTGATTTCAATGGGGTTCTGAAATCCGGGCCGAACTTTCGGGAAGTTTGGATGTTCTGGCCGAACCGAACTTTTCAAAAGTTCGATCATCCCTAGTCTTCATTCATTAGGTAAAAAAAATTGCACATTTGTATATCTACTATGTAGGTGGTGCCTACCCAGGGACAGGACAAGTGGTGGACAGGAGGGTGTCTGCCCTGGGTGCTGTGGTATCATGCGAGGTGGGGGGGGGGCACTGTTCCTACCTACTGGCTAGTAGGGATACTGGAAGAGGGAGAATTTTTGTTTGGAGAGAATTTTGGCTTGCAAAGTGAATTTATGCTTAGGGGTAAGCGTGCAGATTAGTGCTCACATTTTGTTGGAGGGGAGGTCGGGGTTTTTTGCAGACACATAATGCTCATACATTTTGGGGACGGGGAGGGGGGGTCACCGTTTGGCATCTTTGCCCTGGGCGTTAGATGAACTTGTCCCAGCACTGTACCTACCTACTTATGTGTTAGCCAGCTACAGAGCATTCATTATGGTGCAGACTTAACATCCTTTAGAATTACAAATACAATAAGCCCTGGGTCAGCAGCTCATTAGGTTCAGGCTACCTCCCTGTTTTGTAACAGAAGAATTATTGTGAGATGCCAATAGGGGACCCAATGGAACTACACATCAAAATCTATTTTATTCCTGCATTTGTCACATCAGGGTAGTGAAGCCTGACCTTTAAGCTGGCTATACATGGTTCAAAATATAGCTGGTTCAGCAGGGACCTGACAAATTTTGATTTACGTATGGGCACGGTGGTTGTACAGAACTCGATCTATCGATCGACTTTTGTACAATCGGCCTGTTAGATTTTCCCCCTCGATCATCGCTGTAGGCTATAGCCAGGAGCGCTTATCAGTGTATTCTTAAGGTTGGGAAGTCTCCCTGCTGTCAGAATACAATAGATCAGCAGAGAAGATTCCCCCATCTATATTGAATGTGTGGATGGGGGAACCAAGCCATTTTTTTTCCGTTCAAGTCGCTGGTTGAAAAAAAAAAAAAAAGGACTTATCTATGGGCTGCCTTAATATTAAAGAGGTTGTTAAGTCACTAAAAAAAGTTTAAATCACTGGCATCCCCTCTGTTTTAGGCAGATATAAAGCACTGTGTGTCAATATTTAAAAAATGTCATTCCTTCATACCTGTCACGGAACCATGAACCAAACGTACAACAACAGATAAGTGAAAATAAGAAGGCTTTATTGAAAATCAAGCTGTAAAGCAAAAGTCCAAACGGATGGCGAAACCGAGGCAGAGTCCTTGCGAAGCCAGAGGTCAGGAACCAGGAGGGTAGTCAGACGAAGCCGGGATCAGGAACCAGCAGGGTAGTCAGACGAAGCCAGGATCAGGAACCAGCAGGGTGGTCAGACGAAGCCAGGATCAGGGACCAGAAGCAGCAGCAGTCTTAGAAGCATGTGAACACAGGAGGACCAAGCAAGGAACTGAAGCCACCGACCTCCTATATATATATGAGCTAGGCATCCAGCTCCTCCCAGTGGGAAGGAGGAGCCGCAGGGTGGGAGGCTACAAGAAACCCAGAAACCAAGATGGCCGCCAGCACATGTCAAACGAAGGAGAACAGCAAGAAGGTAAGACCATGACAATACCTTTTTCCACAGCTCCGCTGTGTGGTCACGTGATCCCCCTCCATTCTCCTTCCCCGATCTAAGGAGAGCAGCGGGAGGGGCTGAGACTCTCTTCTGATGTCAGCCAGCAGAAGGAGACCATGTGACGGGACAGTGGAGCTGTGCAAGAAGGTATTTAAGAATATAATTTTTAAAAATTTGACACAGTGACACAATCTTTGAGGGGATGCCAGTGATTTAATACATTATTAATACATTACAGGAATAGCCTCAGGAGGGGAAGGGCGGGGTGGAGATTGGCTCTCACACAGACTACTGAGCTGACAGGCAGGGAGGGAGGGGGAGAGACTCACAGCAGAGAGCGAGATGACGGAGGTGGGTAAACTGACCATGGTATCACGGATCCTAAGCCATGATTACCATGGTCAGAACACACAGGGGGACACAGGAACAGGCAGGATCAACCAGGTTTTTTACATCATACAATGGGACAAATTACACGGCACAAGCACTATTCTATCAATAATGTTTTAAAGAACCAGGAGCATTTTTGTTTAGGGTTATATCCACTTTAAGACCTTCACTTTCCCTACGGTGTCAAAGTAGGAGATAAACCTGCTAGGGCATACAAGAAGGTCAGACTACTGGCCAAGTAAAAATAATTATTTACTGTGTATTAATTGACAATTAGCTGGAAGTGAGTTGTGTCCATGTTTAACAACTTCCCGACCACCCACCGCCTATTTACTGTGACAGGGTGGCTCTTCTGCGCAAACCGACGTAGATCTATGTTGGGCGCGTGCGGGAAGCTAGGGGCAATGCGCTCCCGCCCCCATTCAGCAGCGGGAAAGCAGATGCATGTGTCAGGTGGCTCCGACTGACGCAGGACACCCACGACCGCTCCCCGCTGAGAGAGAACGGTCGGCCAGTGGCGTAGCGTGGGGGGTGCAGGGGGGGCGGGCCGCACCGGGCGCAACATCTGAGGGGGCGCATTCGCAGTGTCACTCTGTCTGACTCTGACATACACAGTTCACACACTGTCTGCGGCTGCCTCCATTTTTAGGCTGGGATATGTCCAGCGCGGCTGCCCTATTGCTGAAAATGGCGGGGCGGGGAGGGGCTAGACTGTGTCTCACCTGCCCATTGGTCAGTGGCGGCTGGTGCGTTGGGGGCCGGAGGGGCGCTAACCCCCCATCCATGCCCCCGGCCCCCTAATCTACATGCAGGGCACCCGCACGCATGGAGTTCAATGGTCTTTTTTAATCACCTGATTAGAGCCAGAGGCCACCCATTATGAGACCCGCTTCCTGATTGGCCGGAAGGCGAATGCATGCCATTGGCCGAGGAGGAGTCGGGAGGACTCGAGGAGATGCGGGGAACTGAGGAGAAGCTGCCGCTGCAGGTAAGTCTCTCTACATTGAAGGGGGCAAGCTGGTCACTGCATTGAAAGGAGGCACGATGATCTCTCTGCATTGAATGGGGGCACGGCACGCTGGTCACTCTGCATTGAATGGGGGCACGCTGGTCACTCTGCATTGAAAGGGGGCACGCTGGTCTCTCTGCATTGAAAGGAGGCATGCTGGTCTCTCTGCATTGAAGGGGGCACGCTGGTTATCCTGCATTGAAAGGGGGCACGCTGGTTATTCTGCACTGAAGGGGGAACGCTGGTCATTCTGCATTGAAAGGGGGCACGCTGGTCTTGCTGCATTGAAGGGGGCATGCTGGTCTCTATGCATTGAAGGGGGCACGCTGGTCATTCTGCATTGAAAGGGGGCACGCTGGTCATTCTGCATTGAAAGGGGCACGCTGGTCATTCTGCATTAAAAGGGGGCACGCTGGTCATTCTGCATTGAAAGGGGGCTCGCTGGTCTCTCTGCATTGAATGGAGGCACGCTGGTCTCTCTGCATTGAATGGAGGCACGCTGGTCTCTTTGCATTGAAAGGAGGCACGCTGGTCTCTCTGCATTGAAGGGGGCACGCTGGCCATTTTGCATTGAAAGGGGGCACGCTGGTCATTCTGCATTGAAAGGGGGCACGCTGGTCATTCTGCATTGAAAGGGGGCACGCTGGTCATTCTGCATTGAAAGGGGGCACGCTGGTCATTCTGCATTGAAAGGGGGCACGCTGGTCTCTCTGCATTGAAAGGGGGCACGCTGGTCTCTCTGCATTGAAAGGTGGCATGCTGGTCATTCTGCATTGAAAGGGGGCACGCTGGTCATTCTGCATTGAATGGGGGCACACTGGTCTCTCTGCATTGAAAGGGGGCACGCTGGTCACTCTGCATTGAAAGGGGGCACGCTGGTCACTCTGCATTGAAAGGGGGCATGCTGGTCACTCTGCATTGAAAGAGGGCATGCTGGTCACTCTGCATTGAAAGGGGGCACGCTGGTCACTCTGCATTGAAAGGGGGCACGCTGGTCACTCTGCATTGAAAGGGGGCACGCTGGTCTCTGTGCATTGAAAGGGGGCACGCTGGTCACTCTGCATTGAAAGGGGGCACGTTGGCACTCAATAAAGTGTTTGAAAATAAACTTGCATTTAGATGAATTTTACTTTAATTACATCAGTATTTTCGTAACAAACAATACATGTGCTTAGGGGGTAAGGGTTTATTTAACTAATCTAGTGGAAGAGACTCGAGTGCTAAAATCCCGCGGGTTAGGGGGCGCAAATAACTTGCCTTGCCCGGTTGCTGACAACCCACGCTACGCCTCTGCGGTCGGCTGTTGTAAACACAGCTGACCGTTCTTCTCCCTGCAATGACCATAGAGCCCATGTGATCCTTCTATATAGGATCACATATCTCTATGGTCATTTCAGAAGCCACACCACCCACAGTTAGAATCACTCCCCTAGGCTCACATTTAACCCCTTAATAACCCACAGAGTTAACCCCTTCCCTGCCAGTGTCATTATTACAGTAACAGTGCATATTTTTAGCACTGATTACTGTAGTAATGTCACTGGTACCCCCAAAAGTGTAAAAAATGTCAGTTAGGCATCTGATCTGTCTGCCACAATGTCACAGTCCTGCAAAAAATCTCAGATCGCCACCATTACTAGTGAAAAATAAACAATAAAAATGACATAAATCTTTCCCGTAGTTAGTAGACGCGATAACTTTTGCGCAAACCAATCAAAATACGCTTATTGCGATTTTTTTTTTTACCAAAAATATGTAGCAGAAAACAAATTGGCCTAAAATGTTAAAAAATTTTAATTTTAAATTTTGTTTTTTTTTTTGAGAATGTCATATAGCAGAATGTGAAAAATATTGTTTTTTTTTTTTTATTTTCAAAACTGTCGCTCTTTTTTTGTTTATAGCGCAAAAAATAAAAAACGCACAGGTGATCAAATACCACCAAAAGAAAGCTCTGACTTCAATTTTATTTGGGTACAGCGTCGCATGACCGCGCAATTGCCCGTTAAAGTAATGCAGTGCCGAATTGCAAAATAGGGCCTGGACATTAAGGGGGCAAATCCTTACGGTCTTAAAGTGGTTAAATGACAGTTAGAGGGGTCCCAGCACTCATATATTATAAAGGGCCTCTGCATTCCAGAGGGTCCAGCAAAAATACTTTACTTGTCCCTGTTTGTGTTCCTGTTCACAAAAACAGCAAGTGCTACAATATGATTATAAATGGAGAATTGAGGATTGTCTGGAGTAAAACCTTATTGAACCTCCAGTTTAAATTGGCTAAATAGATTGCAAATGCATCAAAATAAAATCTTTGTAAAGTCTTAAGCTAATTATACATGTGCCAGTTTTTTTTTTTTTTTTTCGATCAGACAGAGGGTTGAATGAAAACAAAAGGACACAAGTACACTATCCCCACATTTGACATGGATGGAGAAATCCTCCGTGCTGTTTCCTCATATTCTGACAGTGGTACTCCTTTGCTGTCAAAATACACAGATCGGCGCTTCAGACTTTTCACTGCATGCATTGATTGAGTGGGAATTTACCAACAAGTTGGATCATGAGAGGTTAAGTAATGAAAAGTAACAGCCATTCTTGGATCAAAATTTGCACTAAACTGGCTGAATTTCAATCCATGTACTGTATGACCTGCTTTATAGTTTATTTACTTCCTAAAGCTGCTAAAGCCTGAGTAAAAAAGCCTGTACTCTACCAGAAGCCACAAAGTGAAACCCTTGCCTTCTGTGGGGAAGCAGTGCAGATGCCTGACATTTCCTCTAATAAATCAGACCAGATCTATAGATCTGCAATCACCAATGCTAATGATCCTCATTTATTGGTTGGACTTGTGTCTTTTTTTGATCCTGACTAACTATATAACTATGAATAGACAGCTCTGGGTCTGATTCAGTAGGGGGTGTGTCAGACTTCTGCAAAGAGATCACTGCTTCCCCAAGGACAGCATGGGTACCATTCTACAGCATGCTGTCAGGGGACAGAATTTCCACTTGGGCTGTGGCTTCATTTGACTTTAAATATAAACTCTCCATCTTTATGTTATAACATGGGTAGTTTCCACTTTTCCCACCTCTCTTTTAACCAATAGCTGGCGTTTTGTTGAGTTTTTGCCTGTGTATAGTTAACTGAAACTGAATGTCCAAATAGCACTCATGAAGCATCAAAATGTAATTTTCATTTTCAATTTTCAATTCTATATTTTGAATGCAGGTACATTTTGTGGTTAATGGTATGGGCTTAAGGCTCTCAAACAATAAATATGCCCCTTTTCCTCAAGGTACCTGTCACATAGATAGCCTAGAATATTTAAAAAAATATAATAAAAATGTTTTTTTTTTATTACTTCCAGTAATGCATAGTCATGTTTGTTTTTGTAGGTGGATTAGTTTACTGCGTATATATGTTTACTTATATAAATCCAAGATCCAAACTCAAGATCCCTTAAAATGGTTGTAAGTCTCAGACATAAAATATGAACAAAGAATATCCTTTTATAGGGTGTACTTATCCTATTAAAAGCACTAAGGCAGGCCATAGACGGTGCAAATTTCTTTCCTGCAGGACAGAAATTTGCACGATCCCCCCATCAACACAGACAATGCTGGCAGGGGAATCTTTCCTGCCAAGCAATTGTCTGCTCCTGGTGGGGGCAGGGGTGGAAAAACCCCCTCTGGGAGAAGACAGTGAATATTGCTATGGCAGCCACTAGTGATAATCCCAAGTGAATCTGGAAGGCTGGTTATACCCAAGTTAATAAATCGATCAACCTGCCCACACATGGTTTGAATCTTTTATGGCCGAACCAAATGTCCCTGCAATAGAAGTTTTCCTAACAGTTTTTATGCAGTTAAAGTGTGAAGAATGAGCCCTTAATGTTAAAAATTTTAATAAACAAAGATTTACACGTTCAGTAACAGATTTGTGTTGAAATTTGTGTTTTTTTTGCAAAAATTTTACATGCGAGAAAATATTGGCCAATATTGGCCGATACCGATATGCGATTGGCAAAATATCGGTATCGGCAACGAAAAACCGATATGGGTTGATCACTTATTGAAACCTCCAAATCTTTCTGGACAGGAACTGGACATATGGCTCTCTATTGTAACAACATTTGTTAATGTGCTTAGAGCCTGGAGCTATGATTGCCCAAAAGAAACTTGGTGGGAATGTAGTGGGTTGGAGGAGGGATAAAAAATCCCAATAATTTTCAATATTGCACTATATGCTCTGCCAAAATTTACAAAAATTTGGGTGCAGAGGCCTTGAAAAAACGTTGGGTCTCCTATGGAAGAGCAGACATAGGCAAAACAAAGAAAAAGATAACAATGGATTCTTCCATTCTCCGCTATAGCCCTTCCAGGTCTGTCTGACCAAAACAGAATATGCGAAAAAACAAAAATACACCACCTGCACAAAAATGTAGTGTCCCAGTAAGAGAATTGAGAATAGCTCCACGTCACTGGGATGTAGCCACAAGCCTTGCGGTCCCTTGCACATAGGGATGTCCTAAAGCCACTACAAAACACTAACAAAAGAGGGCACACCAGCCTAGTGCATTTTCCCACATTTATCATAAAGCAATTGTTTAAAATTATATTCACAAACAAGTGAATTAAAATCACTCATCAAGGTACTCATTTTAGCCCTGTAGTCCATGACACAGTGCACTCCAGAGTCCAGAGGGACCTCAGCAGGGTCTAGCTGATGCGTTTCGAAAAATATACTTTCTTCCTCAGAGTCTAGCTGAAGCAACTTGGAACAGCAGACCAAGCATTAAAAAGGTAATACACATCAGGCCAAGCCTTGCAGAATTAAGGTAGATTAAGAAAGGCCCAGCTCGGGGGGGGCACTTTCTAAACGAGCTCCGCTCTGCGCCCAGGGACTACGCATACTGAGCAGGCTTCCGACCCTCCATCCAGCCGCTTCCTAAGCCATCCACCACAGGACAAGTACCTCCACCAGCTGTCTTGCGTCAGGACTGCCGGGAGCCGCAGTCTATCAAGAAACTCCCCAAATATTTTTTCGCCGTGCCACTGGGACTCCACCAAAATGGCGGCGGGAGACAACCTGCGCGCCACCTTCCTTACCTCTAGTGGAAAATAGTGCGGGCGCCGACGCCGCTCTGATGGAAGAAGCTCTACAGCCTCGGGCGCCTCCATGCCGGACTCTGGAGCAAGTACACCTTCTACCAGAAGCCCCCTCAAGTCTAAGCCCCGCAGGGAAACTGGGGCAGTACAGGGTGCCATGGATGCCGCTGATGCATACAACACATAGGTACCCCTCCCTCAAATTAACCCTCTCAATGACCCCATATCACTCTTTCCTACAACAGGCCAACCCATATCGGATGTGACATTGAAGGACATGCTATTGTCCCTAAGAGCTTATATCCAAGCAGACATGCTTGCTACCATGCAGCATTGTAAAGCTGAAGTGCACGAGTTAGGACAAAGAGTACATGCCACTGAAACTAAAATCACTGAGGTCACCCTCTCCTATAATACTCTGGTGGACTCCCACAACTCCCATAAAGATGAACTTGCTATGATTAAAAACAAACTGGCCGACCTTGAAGACCGATCGCGAAGAAACAACATAAAAATGTTCACTCCCTTTTTAAGGATCTGAGCCCTTCCCTAATCTCGGCAGATCTTACAGTGGATAGAGTTCACCGGGTCCCTAAACCCTCTTTTCTACCGGCGGAAATCTCTACGGATGTAATACTTAGGGTTAATTTCTTCCAGGCTAAAGAACGCATACTTGAGGCCTTTAGGAGAGGAGACTATTCCACAGCACGCTGCGAATCTACAGCTTCTGCCAGACTACTCTAAGCATACCCTCCAGCAGAGAAGAGATTTGTCTACCATCACCAAAGCCCTCCGCAATCACAAGATTGCCTATAAGTGGAAGTACCCTGCGAAACTCAGTGTCACTCATAACGGTTCTACTCATTTAGTTACAACAATGGAAAATGGTCTCCGACTGCTGAGAGAATGGCAGGTAGTCCACCACAAGCGCAACAGTAGGAAGAAATGACTGTTATAACATTGCTTGCTTCCTATTGGTCCCACCACCAGCCTCCCTGGGGCACCACCGGATACCCTACATCGTACCCTATCCCCGCTTTGATAAGGCAGCATGTGCTGCATGAGTCCTGTTGGGCTCACCCTTTTTATTCTCTCTTGGTTTTTTACTTGCCTAATATTTGGCTTTTGTTGCACAGTTCGCACTCTTAACCGAATTTCCTTTTTGCATTGCACCCACTCTCTGGTTCAAAGGACATCTCCACTTGAGTTCTCGCTCTGCTACTGGAATCCCCATACCCCTGGGGCTACCCTCTTTGCCGCCCCACAACCCTTACGACATGCCCAGGCATACCACAAGTTGCTGACCGGACTTCCTTCTCACCCATTTACCAACAAACACTTTCCTGGGCCTGCCTTCTGGATCTATAACCTGGCGTGCTTGAACCCCTTTGCTCCCCTTTGGCCGACGGTCTCCCATGCCTTTTTGGACTATGCCATGCCACTGACCCTACTATCCATAAATGCTAGGGGGTTAAATCACAGATGCTATCCAATGCTCAGCAGATGTAGTGGCGGTTCAGGAAACGCATTTCCATGAGGACAAAACACCTGCTCCCACATTAACTTTCCCAATGTGTTCAAAGCATCCACAGCAACGAAGAAATGGGGGGGTTCTACTAGCATTCAGCAACAAGGTCTCTTTTGAACTGCTTGATTCACACATAGATCACGAAGAGAGGTATCTTGTCTTAATATGTAAATTGGATAATGTTCTATATAATATTGCAACGCTCTACGCTCCCAACTCGCGCCAAACGAGATTCCTGAGGAAAGTCTTCAATCTAATCTCCAGGGTGCGACAGGGGAGCATGGTGGTATGTGGTGATTTTAACACTGTATTGGATCCTAGCCTCAATACATCCTCTACTGGCCAGTCGAGGCCCTCGCCATTGCGAGGACTTCTACTAGCTGAGGGCATGTACGATGCCTGGTGCTGCCTTCGCGCAGAAGAACATGCTTATACTTATTACTCTGCTAGACACAACTCCTACTCTAGGATAGACGTTGCCCTGGTAGACAGAGTGTTGTTACAACGGGTGACAGCCTCTCCTATATCTGACATCTCTTGGTCGGATCACGCAATGGTCTCGTTGACTATCTCGACCAGCACGGCTGTGGGATGGGCGGTGCGACAATGCTGTCCTTCAGAGCAAAGACTACCAGGAGGTAATTTCACAACGTTTGGAACTTTTTCACAACCAACAACCCTGCAGATACTAGCATTCAAAACAACTGGAACGCCCATAAGGCATTCATTAGGGGTGTTCTGATACAAGCTAAAGCTCGGAAACGCAGACAGCAATTTGAATAACTAGATTCACTCCTGGCTGCCATTAGAGACCTGGACCAAACAAATCAAACGCACCCCTCCCAAAAACTAGCTTCACAACTCTCTAAACTTAACCACCAACTCAGGGAACACTTCTGCCACGAACATGACACTTACATGAGACGCCTAAAACTCAGATACTATGTCAACCATAACAAAGCAGGAAAATTCCTTGCTAGGAGACTAAAAGCCCAAAAAATCAAATCCACCATCCCCTAAGTGTTTCACCACGTCACACAATCCAAAATAGAAAATCCACAGGCCATAGCAGATACGTTTGCTGAGTACTATGGATCCCTATATGATCTTCACAATGACCCCAATACACCTCAACCCTCACAGCACCTTATAAACAATTTCTTAGCCACCTTAAACTTACCTACGATTTCAGAGACCCAGTTAGCGACCCTAAATGCCGAATTCTCGCTCTCCGAGATTCAACGTGTTATAGCCACATTGCCTTCTGAAAAATCCCCGGGCCCTGATGGATTAACAAACGAGTATTATAAAACCTTCCAATCTATACTTATGCCCCACTTGCAATCTCTATTTAATCACGCAGCTAAAATTGGCGAATTTCCCTTAGAAGTGCTCACCGCACACATTTTGACCTTGCCCAAAATGGGCAAACCACCTAATTCACTGCCCAACTTCCGCCCGATATCGCTTCTAAACTCGGACGTCAACATATATGCCAAGCTCCTAGCCAAGTGCCTGTACGATGTAATTCCCAATCTGCTCAAACCGGACCAATTAGGCTTTACCAAAGGCAGACAAGCACCTGATGCCACTAGGCATATGCTTAATATCATTCACCAAGTAAAGCCTCACACTGCACCCACCAAAAAATTGTTTCCAGGTGGTACAAAACCCTGGTTCTCCTTGCGAAATTCATACCTGACTTCTCACCACTATGTTGGAGAGGTTGTGGACACCAGGCCAACATACACCATGTATTCTGGTCTTGTGTTGGCATAACCAGCTATTAGCAGAAGATTTTCCAAATTATGGCGGATATCTCAGGGATCCCTCCTGACCCCGAACCAGCCATGGCCATTCTCCATAACATAAATGACTATCTGAGCATGTACAAGAACATCAATGTACACCTCCTGCTAGCAGCTAAACTTGTTATTGCCAGGCATTGGAAAGATAGTTCAGCCCCTAGTCCTTCAAAAGTCCTAGCACAGGTCAATTTAAACTACCAGTATGAACGCCTCCTAGCAGCCAGAGCCCATACATCACTGTCTTTGTTCGATAAGCAATGGGAAGCTTGGACGACTTGGTATACTTGATGCTATATCTAATGTACTCTTCCTACTAGGTTCTAGACATTGAAAGAACTTTTCTACGTCATGTACTCAGAGAGATGTCTAATTTGTTATAGAATGTTGACCTGTAACCGTTCTTCATATGGTGCGAATGTTTCTTGTTTGCTCATTTGTTTGTATTTGTTAAATTTCAATAAAAATCATTTGAAAAAAAAAAATGTAATAAAGGCCCAGCTCTACAAAAAACAGACACCTGCAATGTCAGTTCATGCACTAGCAGTATTGAAGATAATAGCCACATCCTGTGAGGCATTGACAAAACAAACAGGACTGTGGACGTCAGCAAGGAATCACATTTGAAATACCTGCTTTTAGCAGTGAAGGACATGACAGAATATACCTGCTGGAAACTCTTAGCAGTTTAACAGCAGCTGAGTATTAATATCTTGTGCATCAAGTGGTGCACCTTACCACCTGAACACTCATAGCCAGCAGGAAGTCCAACGGATGTCCAAACGTGGAGTCATGATGAAGGAGGCAGTTGTGCCTTCCCCAAACACCAGAATCTTACAACCCCAGGATCCTGGATTTGCAGGAGGCTTCCTTGATATAGGAGATTTATAGCCTATACAGAAGGAACTTTGCCACAGGTGAGGCTGAACCTGTGAGGTTGGCCATATAAACCCAGCAAGGTGAGGGCAAAAAGACAACTCATTTTAAAAACAGCATAAATGTCTGAGCAGTGAGGAAAAAAAGGAGAATGTCACCTCGTGGAAGGTGACTCATTTACAGTATATAGTATAACCAGTCCTGCAATTGGATGGGGGCGAAGCCATGCCCATGCTTGCATGCTGCCATGCTTGTGTCAGGAAAGCATTGTTTCCACCTTTTCACAGGTCAAGCTCCTGAACATCACATCTTTTACTTTCTACTTCTCTAGCTCCTTGTGTGCCGTGTGATCCAGGAACCTGCCTTGCTGTATTTTCAATTCAGTCTCAGTCATGCCTTGTCCATTTACAGGGCAGTCTTCAGGTGCAGCTGGCTTCCTTTTCCTCCATGGCCAATACACTGTGTGTAACTGGGTCTCTGCTGCCCTCACTATAATTATAGTATGCAGTGGAGAGAGGTGCCCAGAGTGTACATCTACTTCCCAGTGACGGCTTGTATATATCCTTGGATGTTGCCTGGTTGACCTATATGCTTTAATATATACTCCTCAGGTGAGAGGCTGGTGCATCTGGTGGAGGATTACAGCACTTTGTGTGGGCACAATGCTCAAGGTGTCATCAAGGATCAGTTCTGAGCACTTTTCCAGCACAAGCTATACTGCATGGACTACTTTTTATTCTACCCTATTCTATTTTATTCACTTCATAGCGCTGCACCATTTATTATGATTGTTAAGTTCTGGTTTTTGTAAATTGACCTGGGTGTTCAGCAGCTTTTAATCATTGGATGTTACGCCAATATTTTCCATTTTTGTTATCTTGTCCATTTACAGTCAAATGCTGCCCCAGTCCTACTCACCTTATTGATCTAGCTTTTCTGTATTATGACTTGATGTTGTGGCTTGTACATATTCTCATATTCTGTTTTTAGTTTACCTTTATAGTTTGATTTTGTATTTGTTCAATATAGTACTTTTGTAATTACTGATCTTCGGTATTTGCTAGTTGATTTGTTTTGTATACATACTTTTGCACAGTAAATATCTTTATTCTATATTTCCTGGTGTAATTTGAAGTCAATTTCTGCTTTATATTACTGCATAGGGTTCTGTGGCATTTGTGTACTAAAAGACTATCTTGAATTATTATATATATATATATATATATATATATATATATATATATATATATATATATATATATATATATATATATATATATATACTGCATATATAGCAAAATGATTCATATATTGAACATTACCGATTCTATATTAATAATAATGTACATAATAAATTACAAAATGCTATAAAGCAGCAAGAAGGGTCAGAAGAGGAGAAAAAACAGAGGTAAAAAATGTATATAGGTTTCATATATATCTTTTTAGCCAGCAGGTAAAGCTCTTTTCACACATTTTCCAGACTCACCTACTTTGCTGAAAATGCCTGGTATAGAGTTCAATAGCTCAAGGTAAAATATATACACACTAAAAGTCTACAGCTTATCTTAAAATTATACCTAGTAATCTTCCTAGAAAGGTCCTTGTTCAGAGACTTATAGTTATAGGTTGACCCTGGTCTTTTCATGTCTCCTGATTGTCATTGCATTGTCCTTCTGTCACAACCCAATGACTAAAAGATCACAAGTGGCCATGCTGATTCACATTGCATAGGTATGTTTTACTGTTGTCATTATCAAGAAATGTGGCCTCACAGCCATCTGTGGAGTGTGTGAATGTAGACAGGTATTGGCTGCAAGAAATAAGCAGCTTTGAGATGAAAAAAAAAGGTAAATGCATGTATTTTATTTTAAACTGCATTCTTTTGTGATGTATAGTGCTTTAGAAGAATAAATGTCATTGTGACTCTGGTATCTTGGGTCTAGCTTGTACTTTTACGCTATAGTTTCTATATCCATTTATAAAAGTGGGAAAACACAAGCAGAATATTATGAAAATCTATCCTACAGTAAAAAAAATAAAAAAATAAAAATTAAAAAGTTACATAAAAAATGACACTTTGAGGAAAGGTCTTTCTTTAGCTTTCCTACGTTATAAAAAGTATGAAAAGTAATTTTGCGCTGTTTACATTTTTTCAATAAAAAGCTATTGAAAGTGAAAAAAATTGCCTATATAGATACTAATAGATGCTTATATCTAGGTAAAGGTGCTGAAGAGCGGTGGAAAGTTAATTTCTTCCGCTTATGAGTTGGCCAAATCAATATGAAAAAGTTTGTTTTATTCTTATGGTAATGTGGTGAGGTACCATATATTTACTGCAGGTGATTCTTCTCCTAAATTATAGTGAATACTATATTTGAATAATAGCCACCTGTAAATGTTTGATCAATGTACAAAGCAATATATTTTTCAATAAAACTTTAAACAGATGGAGGGGGTGAAATTGAAATAATGTAAAATTGACTCTCTTATCAAAAATATGTTTTGTTTCAACTTGTTTAATATTTTCTAAAATAGTAAATTTAAAGGACAGGAAAATGACTTAAGGGGCAGCTTTGTACAGCAGTGAATGTCAATGTGACAAAAATTCACTGGTGGTGAATCAATGGTTGTCCTTTAAAGAAGAGTTTCAGGTATAGAAATTTTATACATACTGTAGCTACAGTACATTGGTCCATCTTGGACCAATGTAACTATGCATATACCTTATCTGGCAGATCCCCCTGTAGGCTTTAAATCACTGAAGCAGACACCACTAATCCAGTGATCTCTACTTGTTTTCAGGTCCTGGGCCAAGCAACTGCGCTGTTGCAGTCTGAACACAGTAGGTCAGCCAATTGGCATGGGCGGCAGAGAATGCTTTGCATTTTTTAAAGGAATGCAAAGCATTCTCTGATTGGTCAAGGGAGAGAGTGTGCTCAGGATGCAATGGGGCAGCCATTTGGCATCAGACCCGGAAGCAAGTGAAGATCACTGGAGTACCGGTGTCTACTTCAGTGATTTACAGCTTCCATGTATGGGATATAAATTTACATTGGCCCAAGCTGGATCATACCTGGATTCCATACCTGGAATTCCTCCTTAATACACATTCAACTATTAAATTTACCTGCAGTATATATTTGCTGAATTTAAGATAAATATGTCTCTACGTATCTGTATAAGAAAATATGTTTTGCTTCTTTTTTTTGAAAATATGAACTCCTAAATCTGAAATATCTATTTTGATGAGTTGAATGACAAAGAAAGAGAGTATCATGCCATAGTCAAAGCCAGAAAATTGCACTAATGCTTAAATTTGAACTCCAGTCTGCTTAAAAATAATAAATGATGGTGTCTGCCCCCACCCCTCCACCATATATTAAAGCCTCGTACACACATTCAGATTATCAGACAATTTTTTGTCCATTTTTTGTTTGTTTGTGAGTCTCATATGGAAAGTGAACAGGTTACTTTCATACGAAAAATTCTCGTACGACAGAATTTAACTTCAAAAGTGATGTAATGTGTTTAATTGTTTTGTATGTATTCTTTTGTTTTCGAGCATGTGTAGTCTTGCTCTTACAATTTTTTATGGACGAAAACTGTACTAATTAAACAAAAATCGGACGTTGTGTTTACATATGATAAAAATTTTTTAGCCTGCACATTCAGTTTTTGTCGTACGAAAATTCGTAATTGGCTGTCGAAAGCACTATACTAATGAACTGAAAATCGTAGATCGTTCATCGGACTAATTTTTACTTCCAATTTTCTTATTGTCTGTACAGGCTTTAAGGCTTCAATGCTCATTTTGTTTAGGGGGAATCTAATCAAGAGTCATACTTGTCCCATGGTAGCCAGCATTGGTCATCTTCTCTTCCACCCTAGAATGGGGATGGACCCTCAACATCATCACATATGGTACAGTGCAGGACTATCAGTGGCCTTTGGTTCCACATTGTACATAAGATTGTGTGTGAGAGGTAAAGTAACACAACTCGAGAAGAGGAGCATTGGTCACTTTCGGAACTGTCAGGGAGGACACCAACAGGACTGTGGAATGAAGTAACTATTCCTTTCTATAATTTCCCCCAAGACTAAAAATATATATATATATTTATATATATATGGTCCAGGCTTTAAGATCTAGAGGTGGTATAAAATATTATTATGCTACACACTTAAAAGCTATCATCTACTGAAGATAACGCTGCACCTCAAATAAATGGTCTGAGATTGAAATGGGAATTACGTCCCCTCTACACCCCTGTTCTATGTTATGGTCATCTTCGGACAGACATATGCCTCAACTAAGAAGTCTTTGCCTGGCCCCAATGTTCTTTACATTATCAATTTGGAAACGTTGTTCTAGGAAATATTCCCTCTCATTCCCCTGCCCCCCACTTTTGAATGTATTAATTAACCCAGATATTCCTGATAGCTTATCCTATAGCTGTATGCCTCCCTGGACCCAAGCAGGGATTTTTCTACTCCATCACTCAGTGACTCGTAAATTTCTATCTTTTTCAGATTTACAGTCTAAACATCAGATCCCAAAATACCTATTTTACTCATGTCTACTAATTAAACATTTATTTCTTTGCTAAATCCCCTAGCCTATCTCTGGATACATTTACTGGTTTCAAACTTTTATGTGCTAAGTGCCGGTTCACATTTGTGCGGCTTGCGAGATCGCATGTAATTCGGAGCACACTGCTCCTTCATTACATGCGATCTCATGTGCGGATGCGAGTTCAGCCATACACTTTGTATGGCTGAATTCGCACTGTATCCGCACCAAAGACGCACAGGAGGCATTTTTTCAGCCGCATCAGAATCAGATTGCACAGTGGTTCACACTTGTGTGATCCGATTCTGTGCGTACTGTGATATGCGATCAAACTGGGGGTGTCGTTAACATTTAATTGACACCCCCTGCGTATCGCATATGGCAGTGTGAACTGCCAGATGTGCGGATGCGTTGCAGGATCACGCTGCATATTCGCAGTGTTCCCGCATCGCACAAGTGTGAACTGGCACTAAAGGTCCGTATGAACCTTACTTGATTTTAGATACATACAAACTTCTTCATGAGGCTAAACACTTGAACAAGTCTAGTCATCCCTATATCAGCAAATGGTCTCAGGCTCTTCAACAATCTATCTCCCTATCAGATTGGGTCAAAATTAAATAAAAACACAATTTATTAAAAAAAAAAATCTATTGAAGAGGATTCCTAAAGTGTTACTTGAATTTTAGTGCAGAGTTCTGGGAATCAGAAATCAGTAAGCCAATCGCACAAGCAGGAAATTACATTTTTGGAGACGTTCTGCACACCAACTGTGTACAGAATCCCTCCAGGTTGCCACATTGCACTGAATTTTACCCAAAAATTACAGAGGTCTGCAGATTGAAAAGGAAAGAGAATTTTTAATACATTAGATTACCATATGGCAATGTATTGCATTTGTACATGCTATTTTTTTTATTAGTTGATAGATTTTTTTTTCAGGAAGGTGTAGTTATCCTCTAACTACTTCTGCTCTCCTGACCCCCTTCCTCCGGTTCAGTGCCCCCACAGCAAGCAGCTTGCTATGGTTGCACCCGAGCCATTTCACAGCTCCCTGTGTCCATTCAGACATGGAGCCCTGCCATGGTTCCGCCCCCTCTCTCTCCTGATTGGCTAGCTGACTTTGATTGAAAACAGCTGCAGCCAATGGCACCACTGCTGTGTCTCAGCCAATCAGGAGTAAGAATCTCAGACAGCTAAGACACTCATGGACATCGCTGGACAGAGAGGGACTTCAGGTAAGTGTTAGGGTGCCAAGGGGGCTGTTGCACAGAAGTTTTTTTTTTTATCCTAATACATATAATGCATTAAGATAAAAAAACCTTTTGACTTTACAACTTCTTTAAATACATCTACAGAAACAAAAAACATTTGTTTTGGACCATAGAAAGACCTCGTGAATCGCATAGCAAAGATAATTTGTTATAGTTTATTGTTTTGGCTTGCATCTCATATAAGGATATTCTTTCTATGGTTTTTAAACAATTTTTATGATTTTTTTGTAATAAACATTATACACTTTAAAGTTTTGTGTGGTCGTTCCCCTCTGGTACCAGCAAAAGTCCAAAACAAATGTTTTTTTTTTTTTGTAGATGTGCAGTATCTCACAAAAGTAAGTACACCCCTCACATTTTGTAAATATTTTATTTATTTATATCTTTTCATGTGATAACACTGAAGAAATTACACTTTGCTACAATATAAAGTAGTGAGTGTACAGCTTGTATAACAGTGTAAATTTGCTGTCCCCTCAAAAAAAACTCAACACACAGCCATTAATGTCTAAACCACTGGCAATAAAAGTGAGTACACCCATAAGTGAAAATGTCCAAATTGGGCCCAAAGTGTCAATATTTTGTGTGACCACCATTATTTTCCAGCACTGCCTTAACCCTCTTGGTGATTGAGTTCACCAGAGCTTCACAGGTTGCCACTGGAGTCCTCGTACACTCCTCCATGACAACATCACGGAGCTGGTGGATGTTAGAGACCTTGCGCTCCTCTGTCTTCCGCTTGAGGATGCCCCACAGACAGTGGCCTAGCGTGGGGGGGGTGCAACCGGTGCGGGTGGCACTGGGCGCAATATCTAGAGGGGCGCAGAAAAGTCCTGACTCCCGCCGTCCCGACTCCAGAGTGTGCCCTGTTGTGCTCCCCGACACCGCCACTCTCCATAATGTAAGGCTAGTGCTGTCCGAGCTTCCCTGCCTGTCTGGGTTTAGCCAAAGCCCTCTGTGATTGGCTGCACTCTGTCATGTGCTGCTGTGGGGGTGGGCGGAGCTGGCTGTGATCGTGGTTGGTGCAGCCTCTTGCTCCCGCCTCGCTATCCAGGACTCACTGCTGGCTGGGCGGGCTTCAGGCTCCAAATCTCGTCCACTGCACTCAGCATGGGAGAAAAGAAGAGCCCAGGTGAGTGGTGACTGTGCACTGTCATGCTGGAGCCAGGCTGGATGGAGAGGAGCAGGCTCAGCAATGACTGGGACATTGAATTAAAAGGGAGGGGGGGGCATGTCTGCCCACAATCCTATTTTAGTGGCTGGTCGCTGGGCATACTCTTTTTACACTTCTGCAGACTGCTGTTTACTAGATTCCTCAGTCCATATATTCAGGAATCTACGTCTGCAGAACATGTTACACTCAGAGACAGCCAGATTGAGAGCATTTACTGGGAGCAATTTCAGAGGCCGTCAGGAATGGCCTCCCCCATAATTCTCTCAGGACAGGTTTTCTGCATGTTTCTGACTAGAAGAGACTGCTGTCACTTTATACTGCTAAAGAGAACCTGTCATGTAATGTATTTTTTCACACTGATTGCAACATTCTAAGTGTTGTGTCATTGTATCAAATTCAAATATTTATTCCCTGTCACAGAGATCACAGGACCCCCCTGACATTGCATTTATCTGATTTTCTCTCCATAAAGGACAGAGCCACCTTTGTTCAGGCATCATCCAGGGTCACAATCTATTTCCTGGACAGATATTCCAGCTCAGAGATGACACAATCATGTAATTCCTGGTTCCTGTGCCGTTCTTTGCTGTGTTCACAAATGTATGACATGGATCATCCCCTGCTGCATTCTCTCACCTTGTGACTTACTAGCTGATGTTACACAGCTTTCCATGTCATGTCAGAGCTGTTGACAAAGGGCAAACAATGAATTAATGCCCAACCCTTAGTTCCCTTGAAGAAGGAATAGAAGGAGAACCAGCGACCAGCCAAGAGCAGGGTGGGCTTCCAATGGTACATCTGAATTTTCCCCTTTGTCTGCTAGGGGACACTGGGAACTTCTAGATCAGAGGTTGGCAGCCCCCAGCATGCATGCCAGAAATGGCCCCCAGCATATATTTTTGTGGGCACGCAAGGGATCCCTGGGACACACTCCCACGCTGCAGCAAAGCTGACCGGCACAAGAGGGAGCACAGCTGGGATCACCTCATTGCCCTCCTGCCTCTGTTTCCGCCCACCTCACTTGGCTTGCATAAGCCAAAATTGAAGCAGCAGATAACCAGATCTAGGGAGTGGTGTGCCATGCCGCAACCCTGCATGAATGCTGGTAAGCTCTTCTCCACAACCTCAGACTATACTCAGGCTTGCCATGGGACATCCAGCTTAGCGGCTCTTCCCCTGCACACAGCCAATCTGTTTCTTTTTTGGGGTGATTTGAGGTCTGTAGGTGCAGGAATAGGGACTGGTGTTAGGTGTGAAGGTGCAGGAATTGGGGTTATCTGAGGTGTGAATGTGCAGGAATTTGGGCTGATCTGAGGTGTGAAGGTGCAGGAATTGGGGCTGATCTGATGTGTGAATGTGCAGGAATTGGGGTGATCTGAGGTGTGATAGTGCAGGAATTGGGGCGGATCTGAGGTGTGAAGGTGCAGGAATTGGGACTGAACTGAGGTGTGAAGGTACAGGAATTGGGGCATATCTGAGGTGTGAAGGTGCAGGAATTGGAGCTGATATGAGGTGTGAAGGTGCAGGAATTGGGGTTATCTGAGGTGTGAATGTGCAGGAATTTGGGCTGATCTGAGGTGTGAAGGTGCAGGAATTGGAGCTGATATGAGGTGTGAAGGTGCAGGAATTGGGGTGATCTGAGGTATCAAGGTGCAGGAATTGGGACATATCTGAGGTGTGTAGGTGCAGGAATTGGGGCTGATCTGAGGTGTGAAGGTGCAGGAATTGTGAAGGTGCAGGAATTGGGGTGATCTGAGGTGTGAAGGTACAAGAATTGGGACTGATCGGAAGTGTAAAGATGCAGGAATCGGGGTGTTCTGAGGTCTGTTGCGCAGGATTTGGGCTGATTTGAGGAGTAAAGGAGCAGAAGTTAGAGCTGATCTGAGGTCTGATGGTAAAGAGATCTAGATTGATCCAAGGTGGGAAGGTGCAGGATTTGTGGTGATCTGAGATAGGAAGATACAGGATTTGGGGTGATGTGTGCAAGGCCCAGGGGACTTCCACTCAGTGTTTCACGTCTCCTGCCACCATCTTCCTGCACCTCCTGGGACACACATCATCCCCCTGGACTGAAAATGTAGGTAGCTACTATGTGCACTACTCTCCATAAAATAAAATAACAAATGAAAACAAATTTGAGTACACTGGTATTACTTTAATTACATCAGTATTTTCTTAATATACAATACATGTGCTTAGGTAAGAGGTTTAATACTGTTGTAGCGGAAAAGACTCAGGTACTGCTAAAATTCCACGGGTTAGGGGGCGCAAATTGCTTGCCTTGCCCCGGGTGCTGACAACCTACGCCACGCCACTGCCCACAGATGCTCAATAGGGTTTAGGCCTGGAGACATGCTTAGCCAGTCCATCACCTTTACCCTCAGCTTCTTTAGCAAGGCAGTGGTCATCTTGGAGGTGTGTTTGGGGTCATTACCATGTTGGAATATTGCCCTGTGGCCCAGTCTCCAAAGGGAGGGGATCATGTTCTGCTTCAGTATGTCACAGTACATATTGGCATTCATGGTTCCCTCAATGAACTGTAGCTCCCCTGTGCTAGCAGCACTCATGCAGCCCCAGACCATGACACTTCCACCACCATGTTTGACTGTAGGCAAAACACACCCCCACGCCACCCCTTCAACCTCTGCAGCAATGCTGGCAGCACTCATACATCTATTTCCCAAAGACAACCTGTGGATATGACACTGAGCAGGTGCACTCAACTTGTTTGGTCGACCATGGCAAGTCCTGTTCTGTCCTATTAAACCGCTGTATTGTCTTGGTCACTGTGCTGCAGCTCAGTTTCAGGGTCTTGGCAATCTTCTTATAGCCTAGGCCATTTTTATGTAGAGAAACAATTCTTTTTTTCAGATTCTCAGAGAGTTCTTTGCCATGAGGTGCCATGTTGAACTTCCAGTGACCAGTATGAGAGAGTGAGAGCGATAACATCAAATTTAACACACCTGATTCCTATTCATACCTGAGACCTTGTAACACTAACAAGTCACATGACAACAGGGAGGGAAAATGGCTAATTGGGCCCAATGTGGACATTTTGACTTAGGGGTGTACTCATTTTTTTTGCCAGTGGTTTATACATTAATGGCTGTGTGTTGGGTATTTTTGAGGGGACAGCAGATTTACACTGTTATACAAGCTGTACACTCACTATTTTACATTGTAGCAAAGTGTAATTTCTTCAGTGTTGTCACATCCAAAGATATAATAAAATATTGACAAAAATGTCAGGGGGTGTACTCACTTTTGTAAGATACTGTATTTAGGGTAGTTAGAGGGTAACTCCACCTTCCTGAAAAAATTTTATCAATGAATAAAAAAATAGTACAGTAATCCCCCGCTCCATCGCGGTTCAGTTTTTGCGGTCCCGGTAATTCGCGTTTTTTTTTTTTTGTTATTTAAAAATTAAATATTTCATTAAAAATGAAATATTTTTGTGTTTTCCATAGCTCTTGCTATGTCTCTTAGTATCTTTTATGTGTTTAAATGAGTTTCTTTTGTTTTAAAAGTGTGTTTAAAGACCTTAAAATGCTTTTACACGTACAGTGACAGTAAAATAAACATGCCTACAATGCATTTTAATAGGGTTTTTCTATTTCGCGGAATTTCACTTTTCGCGGCTGGGTCCGGAATGTAACCCCCCGCAATGGAGGGGGGTTTACTGTATATACAAATGCTACAAAGTGCCATATTGTAATGTCTAATGTTTAAAAATGATCTTTCCTTTTTAACCTGCAGCCCCTGTAATTGCAATATGGCAATGTGTAGCATTTGTATATGTTCTTTTTCCATTAGTTGATTTTTCAGGAAGGTGGAGTTACTTGTTTTAAACTGTTTGTAAAGTCAGTCAGTTTTTTATCTGAATACATTCTATGCATTCAGATTAGTGAACACCCCCGGTTCAGTTCGCACCAGAACCCCGCGAACAGGGGAAAAGTTTGTTGGAACATGCAAACTCCATTAAAGTCTACAGGACTCGACCATGAAAAATCAAAAGTCCTCATTTCAAAGGCTTAAATGCAAGTTATTGCCCAAAATAATTGTATGGGGGTCTGGATACTGCCCTGGGGGACATGTACCTGGGGGCAGGGTCCAAAGGGCAGCTACTTGGAAGTCTCTAATGCAAGCTGCTTGTTCTGAGAAATGAGATAGGCCATCAGTACATCAGTTCAATCAATTTTTATATATACAGTATACCTGTACTGTATATACCATAGTTTACATACGCTGAAACTTTCAAACAAACCAAACCAATTAATATAAACTTATTGAGATTTTTTATTTAACAAAGACATAAAGCAGAATATATTTTGGCCTAAATTTATGAAGAAATATGATTTTATTGGATATGTTTTATAACAGAAAGTAGAAAATATTGTTTATTTTTTACTTTTCAGTTTTTTTTTTTCTGTTGATATAGAAAAGAAAAAAAAAAAACAGTGGTGATAATACCACCAAAAGAAAGCTCTATTTGTGTGAAAAAATGATATAAATTTAATTTGCGTTCAGTGTTGCATTACCGTGCGATTGCTAGTGAAAATAGTCCAAAACATTGGGTGGAAGGGGGTGGGGTGTTATGGTGTGGGGTTGGTTGTCAGGGGTTGGGCTTGGCCCCTTAGTTCCAGTGAAAGGAACTCTTACAGTGTCAGCATACCAAGACATTCTGGACAATTTCATGCTCCCAACTTTGTGGGAACAGTTTGGGGTTGGCCCTTCCTGTTCCAACATGACTGGGCATCAGTGCACAAATCAAGGTCCATAAATACATGGATGAGTCAGTTTGGGGTGGGAGAACTTGACTGGCCAGAAAAAAATAGTCCAGACGATAAAACACCTTTGGGATGAATTAGAGTGCAGACAGCCAGCCAGGCCTTCTCTCAAACATCAGTGCCTGAACTTATAAATGCATGTAGCAAGGTTTCCAGGCCTTTGGCCTGATGTGGGTCTGACATTGTTACCGGTTACTTCTCCAGCCCATGTGAGCTGCGACCCTGGGTGTGAGAACTGACACATTCACAACTCCAGCATCTTTATTTGGTAGTTTTAGGGGATAGGAGAAGGGAATGAGTGGGATACTCCTTTGGCTTGACTATGTACAATTCTGGGACTTCTGTAGTAAAAATGCCCGTTAGCGCTGTCTTGACGCCAGCCGATGCTAGCCAAACGCTTTCTGATGCTTTGAACATACAGTATCTCTGAAAGCTGTGCTGGAACTCCGACTTAAATCTAGCAGATCCAGGACTGTAGAACATAGAACATCTGACACTGCTTACAATGCAAAGTCACTGACTACTCTCTCGAAACTTGCCCTGGCTTGAGGTAGCTTGCTGTGTATTTCTGTATGGCTGCAACTCTCAACTGATGCATTCACACAGTGCATTAACTCTTTAGGGCCCAAACTGCAGGCGCGCCCTTTACCACTTCAGGGTCCTCAACCTAGGTACCCCCTCTATCACTTCAGGGTCCTCTGACTAGGTACCCCCTTTACAGCTAGCTGACACTTTGGATCCTAGAACCTTCTCCGGAGTGGTCCCCACTGACTCTAGGCAGACCCCCAGGGGCAATCCTCAGTACTCACGACCTGTGTAGGCTTTCTTGGGACTGGACCCCTCTCGCTCTCTGCTAGTTCTCGGCACACCAGATCCCCCTCAGCTCAACTCAGCCCTCTCTGAATTCTCAGGCAGCACCCGAGACATCCGCTTCCTCTGACAGGAGGAGAGACAGCCGTACTCTCCCTCCTGGGAATCTGATTCCCGCCAAAGACCATGAGTCACGCCCTCCATCAAACGTATACCCACTCCCAGAATCCTTTGCGGCAGAATTTGCCTTCTGGGGTAGTTACAAGTCTGAATGTATCCCTGATTGGGTTTCCTCCACTGCCCTACGAGAAGCCTCTCACAGAGCCAGTGGGGAGACAGCAGACACACCTGGAAACCATGACACCCTACCAAAAGAAATAATGGCCCTGCTGTTAGGCAGACAAGGCCCACTATACATTTACCTAGCACCTACCTGTAGGGTGCTACATGTGCTTCTAGAAAAATGGTCAAACTTTCCCATTGACACACTCCTAAGGCTTGTGGGCTGCCTTCCCAGAAGAGTTGAAGCTGTTATAGCTGCAAAGGGTGATCCAACTTAATATTGAACCCTACCAACTAAGACTGTGATGCCATTAAAGTCTATGTGTGTGTAAAGGCAGACGTCACAATACTTTTGGTAATATAGTGTGTGTGTGTATATATATATACATATATATATATATATATATATATATATATATATATATATATATATATATATATAAATTATATATAAATACTTTCTTTTGTTTTTGTTTTTTACAAAAGTGGAAAAATAGCCCACATGCTTTCATTCTGCCCCAAGCTGCTGTGGGACATAGAAAGCCTTCCAGCTGCCACAAGTGGTTCCATTATATCTAGGGAAGCTTCAATGAGGGAAAAATAGATGCAGAGCCTTTATGCTCAGAGAAAGATATAATACATTAAATTCAGGCAGAATCCACATACCAGAAAGCTGCACACTTACGTGGTCCCCTAGGGTAAAAAACAGACTTGCATTTAGCAAGGTGCCAATCCCAAATGCCAGACACACCACCAAGCAAAGAGCCTATTTAAGGGTCTATAAAGTGATGTTTGCATCTTGGGAGCAGCAGGCGGTTGGCCACAAGTCTATTGCAGTCAGATAAGGGGAGCTGTTGGAACATCTTGTTTGGTCCTATAGGGTGAAGAGGACAAAGACGAAACATGTGGGCTGGATCAGCCTCAGCATTTATGGGAGTGAGGGCCCTTTGAGGAAGGAACAAGGGCTGAGTCTTCTAATTGTGTGCTGCCATGGAGTTAGTCAGGGAAATATGTGTGCTCCTGTAATAAAAACACACTAACCTAACCACTACAATTTCCCATCCTTTAAAAAACATGACACTGAAGGCTGGAGGTAAAGAAGGGTGTAGTAGGGTTATAGAAAAGATATAATTTAAGTATCATTCCACTCTTACAAAATTATCATAAAACTACATGTCTCCTGCAGAAATGAATTGCTATAATTTCTTGAGTGTCCTCTTAGCAGCTGGTAATTATCAATGAATAACTTATCAAGCACAAAATTTGTTAAAAGTACTTCCGTTTTAATAATTTGTTTACAGCAAGAGCAAGCAATGCTTTGCTTTTATGTATGCTCAAAGAGAAAACATAAAAGTCTGATGAACGCTACTGCTAATCTCCATGCCATCTTTAAATAATCCACATATGTTTCTTTGAAAATGAAATGCGCAGCATTTTCCACCACCCCCCAGGAAATGTCCTAATATAGAATATCATTTTAGGTGACTATCTTTTAGCAAGTGGAATATAAAATGTTGACGTAAGCTGTGTAATCACTACAATAGTTGAAGGTCAATGTGGTTTAAGCCTTTTTAATATGTGAAATGTAAGTAAGAGTGATAAGTGAATCACGTCAAGCCTGCTCTGGTGGCAAAGGTGAGTCTTGATTCTATTTTGCTGTGGGGAAAAAAGGCAAAAAATATGAAGTGTTTTGTAAGCATTTCATTGGAGAATGTGAATTGAAAGAAAGTTTTCCCTATCCTTTTTGTGCCATCCCAATTTTTAATTTAGATCCACACTTGTCTTGAAAAATGTAGTGTGAAATCTCTAGGAATATGAGGCCTATCCAGGTCCACTAGGTGTGTGCACGTCAGCTTGTAAATGTGTATACTGTATATGACTGAAACAATACTTCTCTACAGTATAGCTTATATGCAGAAGTTGAGAAGGAACATGTTTATACTGTATGTATGTTTGTTTTTGTCCACCTGCCAATTTTGAAATATTAAATGTGCGCTTTCTTAACCAATGTGTTTTAAGATTAAAAAAAAATAACCTGTAATCATTTGTGCCAAATAAGGTATACACAAAAAACTTACAAATAAATTGTCCAAAGAATTCACACAATAAAGTGCAAACAACATTTCACAAAGTGAACATTTCATATAAAGTGCAATGAGCAAATACTGTACATATAAAACTTGATTTAAAATGACATGTGCAAAAAAATATAAATTGTGACTGTATATCTCATGTGCAAAAATTCACTAGTGACTGTAAAACATAAATAAAAACTTTTATAGCCGGGAGCGGGCTACGGTTACCTGACACTGCAGACTTGTCCACTGTTTTCCGAGACTGTCTCTATACTCCTCTAATTCTGGGCTCGGATTTCATGTATCATACTCCTGAAACCAGAAGAGCGCTTTGTGGGAACTGTGGTCTCCTGAAGAGATATTACTGAACTGCTGAACTGTTCATGGACTACACTTCCCAGGAGGCCATTCACTCCAGGGGAGAATTATGGGAGAGACTATAAAGGGACCAGGCCCACGCTCTCTTGCTTCCCGGGATCCATTGTGTGTGCATCAGTCCGCCGCTGGGAGAGAGGACTGCGGTCTACTGCACGACACCCAGCTATCTGCAAACTCAGCCCAGGTGGGACAGATGGCGCTCGTTACGTCTGGGACTCCCCAGCAGCATCGCCGACCACATCGAAGTCAGATATCTCACTAGATTGGCAGATTTCAGCCATCTCAGCCTGTTTGCAGTAGGGATCGACTGATTATTGGCAAAGCCGATATATATCAAGGGCCGATATGCACTTTTCCTGATATATCAGAACTGGCCCGGAGGTTATCGATATTGCTGATATTTCGGGAAAGTGCTTGTACCGGAGTGATGCCTGCAGCTAGAGGCATCACCCTGGTACCGGCGTACATAGCCGATGGTCAGCTGTCTTGTAATGAAAACGATGCGGCTGAGAAGCCCCTCGGCCGTCAATCGAAGGAGCGTGAGGGGACCTTCTGCGGCTCGCCCGGGTCTCCTGTCCCACCGGGAGACCCGGGCAACCAGCCTGCATGGCCACTGAAGACCCGATGAAAGCCGCATTCGGCTCTGATTGGGTCTCCATGCAAAAGTCGGAAGTGATGTCATGAGTGACATCACTTCCGGGTACTGTCTGGCGCCAGATTTAAAAAAATGACAGTATTAAAAACAGTTTTGAATGCTTTTAAGTGCAGAGGAGGGGTTTTGGGTCTTTTAGACCCCCAGATCCTGCCACAAAAGTAACTGTCAAAAAAAAAATTTAAATGTTCAAAAATATTGGCCAATATCGGCCGATGCCAATATGCATTGGCCAAAATATCGATATCGGCAACGAAAAACCAATATCAGTCGATCACTAGTTTGCAGTACAGAGAATCAACTTGGACTGTTCTTCAAGAAGCAATTAAAGGTTCTCAGAATTGGTGAGAGGGCGCTCTCCCAAAATCCAGTTACCAACCATCAACTTTATTGAGTCCGGATTATAAGCACGGCTTCACTTCCACCCCTGTGCTCGTGCAGACAAACAGACTGTTTACCAGAACATATCCTCCCACAAGGGGATCAAAAGCGCTTAGAGATCAGCTGGGCGGACCTAGCGGTGTGACGTCAGCACGCACAGTCCGATAGAGTATTGGAATGGCCATGGCTGTGGGATGTTTGTACGCCTTGTACATTTACTCAATCTGTAAGTGCAATATTTTATGCTTTTAAATAAGGCCAGTATACAGTAATGCACTATGAGCTCTCCTCCTTACTGCTAATATATACATCGGTTATCCGGGAACTTATCAGAACTGCTTGTGAGGGCTTGCCTAAAGAGGATATCTCTTAGCGCTTTTGATCCCCTTGTGGGATCATATGTTCTGGTAAGCAGCCTGTTTGTCTGCACTCATTACAGTGGATCGCACAAGAGCACTTTCTTTCTCTGCACTGGGACAGACTTTATTTGGACTGTCATTTTTTTTTCTAAAGTTTTTATTTCCATTTTACAGTCACTAGTGAATTCACTAGTGCACATGAGATATACAGTCACGATTTTTTTAAATTTTTTTTTGCATATGTTACTTTTAATCTAGTTTTATATGTATTTGCTCATTGTACTTTGTACTTTATATGAAATCTTCACTTTTTCTTTTATTTTTTTATTGCGCTTTATCGTTTGAATTCTTTCCACAATTGATTTGTTTTATGTGTATACCTGATTTGGCATATATGATTATAGATGATTTTTTATAATCTTAAAACCCATCGGCTTAGATATTGCACACTTATTATTTCTATGGTGATTTGTAGTGTAGCATTCAACTATTTTTGTGTAGCAGTCTCATTATTGAAAGGCAAACGTGAGTTCCAGCAATTTTGAACTTACCTGGCAGTTTTGCTAAAGCAATATATTTTAATTATCCACAACAATTATAATTCACTTGACAAGTATTTTACTTGACAAATATTATGCTGAGATATGTATACCACATGTATTGTATGATTAACTGCTTGTTTTTTTTTGTTTTTTATTCTTATAGTAAAATCATCATTATGTAAGGAATCTGCACATTGTATGGGTCAGCATAATCACAAACCATGTTAGCAACTCTTGATTGCTCATGCAGATACTGCTGCCCAGCAACTCGTCCCATCCAGCAACTAGCCTCCCTATATAGATTCACACAGGAAAGTTGTATTTTCAGTCTATTCAAGGTTCCTATTTTATCCAAAGTTCAAGTTATCCAAAGTGATGATAAGGAGGGCTTCTTTGACCCCTGAAACACATTGGCTGTTTTTTTAGTACAAACTAATACATTCATTTGGACTCTTTTATCCTTTGGTCTGGTACTCCTTCGATTTGTACATGTGTTTTTCTGGTAACCTGCTGGGGTACACACTGGCGGGTTGTGAATAGCCTAACCTGAGCCAGTGAGCTCTTCAAATGTGTTTGTCCTCTCAGTACTTTGCATTAACTCACATCAACGATCCAGCGCCTCTTTGATGCGTTTTTCTTTATTGATGTTAGCAGTAGGGATGATTGAACTTTTAATAAGGTTCGGTTCGGCCAGAACATCCGAACTTCCCGAAAGTTCGGCCCGGATTTCAGAACCCCATTGAAATCATGGGGAGCCGAACTTCGGTAATCAAAAAACACCATTTTAAAGCCCTAAAACCCAATAAATGCACCTAAAAAGTGCCTAGGGTTCTGGGTCATGCCCCAGGGACTATTAATCACACAAAAAAAATTTCTATAAATTGTCATTTTTGATAGAGAGCCAATTATTAAAAAAAAAAAAGAGATTTTTTTTATTTTGACTTTGGATTTAGTATCTGTGGGGTCTAAAAAGTGTACCTGTGAAATTTCAGCTCTGTAGCATGTCCAGAACCATAAAAAATAGATTGTTTGTATTTTGTCACTTTCAGAGCAGGGATATGGCTCTGCTCCCGTCAGCATTTTTTTTGCTGCAGGCGTTGATAGTGCTTTTTTGAGGAAATGTTTGGAGTCAGGCATGACATCTGAACATGTCTATAGGGGTATATATACATACACCCATGTCTGTATAAATATACACCTGCACATATATAGGTATTAAAGGAGCAGAACACTATACTTTTTCTAATGAAATAATTTGCACTAATATGGCTACGCTCCCAACACACCTATATATGTGTAAATGTAAAATACATATCAGTGTGTGTGTATATATATACCCCTATACAGAAGTTCAGATGTTTTGCCTGCCTCCAAAGAACCCCCAAAAATGCCCAAAAAAATGCCTGCAAGAACAAACCTGGGCATTTTTTTTTTTGGTGCTGGCATTTTTTTGGGCATTTTTTTGGGTTCTTTGGAGGCAGGCAAAACATCTGAACTTCTGTATAGGGGTATATATATACACACACACTGATATGTATTTTACACTTACACATATATAGGTGTGTTAGGAGCCTAGCCATATTAGTGCAAATTATTTCATTAGCAAAAGTATAGTGTTGTGCTACTTTCACACCTATATATGTGTAGGTGTGTATATATACCCCTATACAGAAGTTCAGATGTCATGCCTGCCTCCAAAGAACCCAAAAAAATGCCCAAAAAAACGCCTGCAAGAACAAACCTGGGCATGTTTTTTTTTGGCGCTGGCATTTATTTTTGGCATTTTTTTTGGGGTTCTTTGGAGGCAGGCAAAACATCTGAACTTCTGTATAGGGGTATATAAAAACACACACTTATATGTATATATACCCATACACATATATATAAAATACATATAAGTGTGTGTATATATATACCCCTATACAGAAGTTCAGATGTTTTGCCTGCCTCCAAAAAAACCCAACAAAATGCCCAAAAAAACTGCCAGCGCCAAAAAAAAATGCCCAAGTTTTTTCTTGCAGGCATTTTTTTGGGTTCTTTGGAACCCTTCCATAGCTGTCAGAGTCAGTTAACCCTACACTACACTATGATCCCCTTACACTTAACACTTTCCCTACAGAAACTGAATAAATTAAAGCTAACTATAGTGGAAAATAGCACCCTAACTACACTAGATATCCCTTTCCTCACACTAAAAATTGCTAAATGACACTTTGTAACACTTTGTAACAGAAGTAACAGAACAGCATTCCACTCTCTTCCATGTCCCTGTATAAGAATGCTAGGAATTTGGCGGGGGCTATCTTATATACTGGGGGGCGTATTCACTAATGATTGGACTATGGACCCCCTAGTCACTCCAATCACATTCCTAGCATTCTCCTGCCCCCTCAATTGGCTTTTACTCATGGTTCTGGTCCAATCACAGGCTTTTAAAGCCCATTTCCTGAACCATTGCATTTTGGTCGGTTCTGGTTGCCGAATTCCGAACTTTTTGGGCAAAAAGTTCTAAATTCGGCCGAACCTCGAACAGCCAATGTTCGGGTCGAACCGATGGTCGACCCGAACCATTTGATCATCCCTAGTTAGCAGTTCTGTCTCCTAATTGCTTGCCCTACTGGGATCCGGCCATATACAGGAGTATCCCTAGCTTTAAGCTGAACTTTAGCAAAACATTTTTTGGGGGACATACAGTACCAGTCTAAAAATTTACCTCTAATGAAGCATGTTCTAGTTTCTTCTGGCTGCCCCTCAGTGATGCCAGATACTCCCCACATCTTTCAGTGCTGTGGGGATGAGAGGCCGTGGCTACTAGGGATGATCGAACGGTTCGGGTCAACCATCGGTTCGACTCGAACATTGGCTGTTCGAGGTTCGGCCGAATTTCGAACTTTTTGCTGAAAAAGTTCGGAATTCGGCAACCAGAACCGACCAAAATGTAATGGGACAGGAAATGGGCTTTAAAAGCCCGTGATTGAACCAGGACCATTAGTAAAAGCCAATTGAGGGGGCAGGAGAATGCTAGGAATGTGATTGGAGTGACTAGGGGATCCAGAGGCCAATCATTAGTGAATACGCCCCCCAGTATATAAGATAGCCCCGCCAAATTCCTAGCATTGTAATACAGGGACATGGAAGAGAGTGGAAGCAGTTCTGTTACTTCTGCTTCAAAAGTGTAATTTAGCAATTATTAGTGTGAGGAAAGGGATATCTAGTGTAGTTGGAGTGCTTTTTTCCACTTTAGTTAGATTCAAAAATCTAGTTTCTGTAGGGAAAATGTTAAGTGCCAGGGTGACCGTAATGTAGTGTAGGGTGAACTGACTCTGACTGCTATGGCAGGGTGACCAAACCCTTCCATGCCAGGGTGACCGCAATAGAAACAAGTTTGTTTCTATTAGAACACTTATAGAACCGGATAGTGGCTTCTCTGAACTTGTGTGTAGGGGTATATATACACACATACTTATATGTATGTATACACCTACATATATATAGGTGTGGAAGTAGCAGAAATCTATGCTTGCGCTAATGAAAAAATTAACACCCATATGGCTTCTCTCCTATCACATCTATATATGTGTAAGTGTATAAATACATATAAGTATGTGTGTATATATACCCCTATACACAAGTTCAGATGTTATGCCTGCCTCCAAAGACCCCCAAAAAATGCTTGCAACAACACACCTTTTTTTCTCGGCGCTAGCGTTTTTTTGGGCATTTTTTTTGGCGTCTTTGGAGGCAGGCATAACATCAGAACTTCTGTGTAGGGGTATATATACACACATACTTATATGTATTTATACACTTACACATATATAGGTGTGATAGGAGCGGAGCCATATGGGTGTTAATTATTTCATTAGCGCAAGCATAGATTTCTGCTACTTTCACACCTATATATATGTAGGTGTATATATACCTATAAGTATGTGTGTATATATACCCCTACACATAAGTTCTGATGTCATGCCTGACTCCAAACACATCCTCAAAAAAGCCCAAAAAAACGCCTGCAACAAAAAGCCGGGTGTAAAAATAGCGGAGCCATATCCCTGTTCTATATTAATTCTAATACAAACAAACTTTTTTTTCTGGTTCTGGACATGCTACAGAGCTGAAACTTCACGGGTACACTTTTTAGACCCCCCCAGACACTAAATCCAAAGAAATCTCATTTTTTTTTCAATAATTGTCTCTCTATCAAAAATGACAATTTTTAAGAACTTTTTTTTGTGTGATTAATAGTCTCTGGGGCATGACCCAGAACCCTAGGCACTTTTTAGGGGCATTTATTTGGTTTTAGGGCTTCAAAATGGTGTTTTTGATTACTGAAGTTCGGGTCCCATTGATTTCAATGGGGTTCTGAAATCCGGGCTGAACTTTCGGGAAGTTCGGGTGTTCTGGTCGAACCAAACTTTTCAAAAGTTCGATCATCCCTAGTGGCTACAAATGTGAAGGATCACAAAGCTCACCTTCCTCTTCCAGTCCCCTTGACCATTCACAAAATGCAACCTGTTCTGTGATTGGAAGAGGGGTAGATGAATGATAGGACTGTTCTCCTCTATTCAAAGAATACTGTGTATTCTAGAAAACTACTATAGGGAGTTTTGTGAATGGCTGGGGATTACTACACTAACCAGTGTATATCAGGACTCGGGATATGCTTCATTAGAGTTAAATTATTAGATCAGAGCTGTATGCCACAAACATTTTTTACTAGACTTGAGCTTTTATTTTAGCATTGTTGCTAGGATGTAGTCTGCCTAAACTTTACGTTTTTTTCTAGTTCTGCTTTCATTAGGTTAGTTTGTTTGCGTTTACCTGTAGTTAGAACATGTCCCTGGCAAAAGAGCTAGAAGCTAAAATATTTCTGAGTTATGGATAATTATGTCTCCCTGGCCAACCCCAAGGAGTTTTTTCTCTAGTTGGTGGAGGAGGATTTAAATATTAAGGGTGATCTTCCAGAAGGATTATTTGTCTGTTGGCAACAATGGAGGCTGTGTTGCAAACCCATTGCCTGTGGAGGATAAAGTCAATATTGGGCTTGAGTTTGGGGCCTCAAAGGCTTTTTAAAGCCTTCCTGAATGGGTACATCCAGGAAGAGTGAACATGGAGCTTTGTGGAGCACCGGGGGAAGGAAGTTTGCTGTTGAAGAGTGTCATGGAAAGCTGGGTAGATGTTGCTGCTAGCCGACATTGCAGGAAGTCTAATGGCTCAATGAAAAAGGTTTTTGTTCTGCTTGAAGCTGCTTAAAAGGCTGAAAAGTACAGATTGCTGAACTCAGTTTAAAAGTTTTCATTTTCTGCAGTGACTGTTGCCATAAAAATACCTGGAGTCAGTATTGGTTACATTTTGGGTCTCCTGTGCACTAACCCCCTCTCCCTTAATTAATTTTGCCTAATAAGCCTCGTCAAACATTATATAATAAAGATAACAAAGAAAGCAGCGCTAATATGTGACCAAACCATTTTGCATTAGTGGTAATAATATTTTTTAGAAAAAAAAAAATTACAAAATGCAAGAAAAAAAAAAAAACAGTGAAAGAATGAATAAATAAATAAACAATCAAAATGTGAATAGATCCTAATACATTGTAAAAGTGCAAACACACCAATATTCCAGGGTACAGAAAAAAATCACAATTACTTATAAATCTTCCCAGGGAGAACATAAAGTCCAAAAGATGCTCTGTGTACAACAAAAATGTTTTTTTGTGCTTGTGCCCTATAGAGTGGCTCACTCACTAGAATATAATGATCTCATAATTAAAAGAAGGTCAAACTGAGCTTCAGAATGTAAACAATTTCCTTCTGGTCAAATCCATTCTCTCCCCTTTGTATATAGGGAGTAACAACCTCAAATTATCTTCCATCTAAGCCAATAATGGAGATTCCCAGGATGATAGCTCCAATACACCACTATGTCAGAGAAAACACAAACCAAAAGGGACCCACGGTTTACAAACATTAAATATAAAATAAAAAAAGAAGGTAGAGTGCTAATACTCACATTACATTGTACCTTTATCAGGCACTCAGGATGACTAGCTTCTGGTGTACTGTAGGAGAGCACTGCTGCTCCGCTATGCTCCAGGAGCCAGCGTGCATACCACCTAGAGCAGAAATGATGTCACCACTGAGGGCCTTACCCACTGCGTTTCATCACTTCCAGGCGTCTTCAGGAAGCGGTCATTATAAAATGACTGACACTCTATCTTTTCCACCCCCTAACAGTCAAAAATGTAATTCTGAAGTTTGTGATGCTAGCCTATCAGGCTACCTGGGGTTCCTCAACCACTTCCTAGGGTCAACGGGGTGCTACACTAATATGGCAAACATCAAAATCCCTGTTCTCCTTGCTCTTCTTTTCAATGTACTTTTTTCCAATGCCTCATTACATTGTAAATGGGTGTATGACAGTTTTACTGCCTTCTTAATTAACTGCTCAAATGTTAACTAATTTCTGTCGGCTTGGGTAAAATTTTACGGTCTAGCCAACATTGCTGCTTTGAACAAAAGTAAATTGTTCAAACCTCTTTTGTGGAATGAGCCACAGAAAATTGTTGGCCAAACAATGACTGCAACCAATCAGCTGAAATCACTATTTTAATAATATGACAGCCACCTGTGCCATCTGTCAGAGAATATAATAGCGTGGCAGGAGGATTTCGTCCATCCGTACTGTTATCATGGCTGAAAGAAACTTTTAGATCTCTTTTGTTCATCTTAGACATCTTATAGCATATGTCCATCCTTGCTGTTTGCTGTAGAGATAAGGCAGCCTTTGCTTTTTTACTTCATAACATTTTGTCATCCTATGATAGAAAAGGCAAATAATCTAAAAGGTAGTCCATCTGTGCTGCTTTTTTTGGATAAATTACCTTTCCAAGTTACAAAAAATATTAGGGACAATCCCTGGGGTTGATTCACTAAAACTGTAAAGTGCAAAATCTGATGCAGCTGTGCATGGTAGCCAATCAGCTTCTAACTTCAGTTTTTTCAATTAAGCTTTGACAAAAAAACAAAAAACTAGGAGCTGATTGGTTTCTATGCCGGGCTACACCATATTTGGCACTCTCCAGTTTTAGTAATCAATCCCACTGAGTCTTCCTGCTGCTGATACATTGTCTGCAACTGCAGATTTTTTTCTCATTATGAACGTAATTTTTGTTTGGCATTTCAAGACCATTAGAAGGTAATGTGTTAGTTCCATGTCCACCTCCTTTTGCTTTTTTTAATGATGTGCCTGCTGTATGATAGAATGTCCTCCAGTATGATAGAACCACCTTGAGGTGTTAAATGAAATGTATGTCTAATAAAGATATACAATATTATATGGAAAATTTTACATATTTAAAGTAGAACTATGGGCAAAACCTTTTTTTTTTCATTTTGATTAGAGCAAGGAAAGGATATAACCCCTGTCAATTTATTTATTTATTTTTTTATCATCTGTGTTCTATTGAGGAGATTTCCCTTCACTTCCTGTCCCATAGCCAAACAGGAAGTGAAAGGAAACCCCTGAAAATTAAGGGAATTCCTTGGGGAGTCCCAGGTCACCAGAACTAGTTTCCCCATTGGAAGATTTCGCCTCTTTTACTTTTCTGGGGACAATCCTAAAATTTGGAATTTTCTTTTACTTTTACTTTCAATGATAATAGTAAACAAGACAAATAGAGAGAGGGAATCTCCCTAAACAGGGGCACAGAGTGCGATAAAAGCGGACAGAGATTCTAATCCCTCCCTACTCCATCCAAAACTAAAGAAAAACATGTTTCCTTTAGTTTTACTTCACCTGTATGTAGTAGAAATAATTTTAATTAGCTATGTTTTTTTTAAAAAAATGTTAGCTGGAGTTGCATTTTAATTTGTTTGTCATTTACCTAAAATCCACCTAAAATGTGATCTCTTTCTAAGATTACTCTGTACCCAGGGTGACAATGCTGCTGCACAATTTCACTGTAGAATGAACGGTGTTGTCATCCTGTTAAAAGTGGAAGAAAAATAGTTAATGTACTTGGCTATAAAACTATAATACAAGTGGGAAAAATAAAAACTGCGGGGTAATGATAGCGCTAGACCACATCATATATGTAATTTTTTATTTTGCCCACAGTTACACTATATTGACACCAACAATATCTTTATTTCTTTATATTTTGCAGCCAGTTATGATTTTAACCACTTAAGCCCCGGAAGATTTTACCCCCTTCCTGACCAGGGCCTATTTTGCGATTCGGCACTGCATGACTTTAACGGACAATTGTGCGGTCGTGCGACGCTGTACCTAAACAAATTTGACGTCCTTTTTTTCCCACAAACAGAGCTTTCTTTTGGTGGTATGTGATCACCTGTGCGATTTTTTGATCATGCGCTATAAACAAAAAAGAGCGACAATTTTGCAAAAATAACAATATTTTTCACATTTTTTCATATGAAATTCCCCCCCAAAAAAAATGTAAAAATCAAAATTTTTTAACATTTTAGGCCAATTTGTTTTATGCTACATATTTTTGGTAAAAAAAATCGCAAAAAGCGTATTTTGATTGGTTTGCGCAAAAGTTGTTGCGTTTACTAACTAAGGGAAAGATTTTTGTTGTTTTGGTTTTTTTTTAACGAGTAATGGCTGCGATCTGCGATTTTTTTTTTTTTTTGCGGGACTGAGACATTGCTTCGGACAGATCGGACCCTTGACTGACATTTTTGACACTTTTGGGGTTACCAGTGACATTACTACAGTAATCAGTGCTATACATATGCACTGTTACTGTAAAAATGACACTGGCAGTGAAGGGGTTAACTTTTTTTGAGAGGGAGGGGTTAAGTGTGTCCCTAGGGGCATGATTATAACTGTGATTGGCTGTGGCTTGATGTGTAAGAACAGTGATCAATGGTCCTACATAGTAGAACCGTATGATCCCCATTCTTATCCCCATTCTTACACAGGGGAGAATGACAGGCGGCTTTGTTTACATTAGCCGCCTGCCTTTCTCCCGGTGTAACGGACGATCGCGGGTGCCCGGCGGACATCGGGTCCGCAAGGCACACGCGCGGGGGGGGGGGGGTCCGTGACCGATCGGGAGCGGGCCTCCGGGGGCGCGCGCTCGCTCCCTAGACCCTCACAGGCTAGCGACGTAGCCCTACGTCGCTTTGCCTGTGAGGGGTTGACCGCCGCAGTAAATAGTCGTGCGGCGGTCAGCAAGTGGTTTTAAAACATTACTTTTTGGCCACCATTGCAACAGATGCCTGGGGATGTTTTGTGCACACTTTTTTCCAAAGAAACTCAGCTCAGACAGTCCTGTTTTTTCCCAGGTATATGAATGTGTCATACAATATTAGTCAACTGCGCTGGTGAAGAAAGCAGAGTGAAGTCTGTTTCTGGAGACCCAGTTACCAAATGTGTGGGTATAGGTGGTACGCAACTAACCAAAGATGTGGAAACTCTGTTACTTTATGAATATTAAAAAAATAAATGCCATCTAGCGTGTAAAGTAACAGATACAATGGGGTTGATTTACTGAAAAACTAAAGCATGTTCACCTTGTAAAATGAATTTTCATTAAGCTTAGTAAATGAGGTGAAATGAAGTGAAAATAGACTTTGCAATGAAAACCCACTCATGTGCCAAGAAAATACAGGATCTTTGCTTGCACATGACTGAATGTTTGAAGTCAGCACAACTTCACCTTTTGCTAAGCTAAGTGAAAATCCATTAAGTCATTAGCTAGAAAAATTATTATTATTTTTTTTTCTTTCATATGATTTGGTATTCTTTGCAAAATGAATGCCCACTTAACTTCATCTCCTTTACTCCTTTATTGTGTGAAAATACAATATTCTACTCCTTTAGTAAACCAACTACACTGTATATAATGTATCTGTAGATATTCTTTATTAATCTTTTTCTTTACATCTTCAACCCCACTTCTCTTCCAATTATTAAACTATTGACATAAAATCTGTACATGCTGGTAATACTGGAAGAAAATTATGTTTATCCAAGTTTAAAAAAGTACAGTAAAACCTTGAATTGCGAGCATAATTTGTTCCGGCAACATGCTTGTAAGCTAAAGCACTCTTATATGAAAGTGAATTTCCCCATAAGAAATAATGAAAACTTGGTTGTGGAAGATGATTCGTTCCACAACCATTTATTCATAAGTCCTTCATTTTATAGTCCATATAAAAAGATTATAGCAACATGATAGGTTGTGTAACCATAAAATGTCTATCCACAAATGGCAGCCTCCACAAGGGGATTAGAATCAAAATCCAGCAGGAGCTACAGAGAATAAAAGAGAAGAGAGGTGCCTCTAAGTATAGCAATATGGTTACATTTAGCAACTCACGTGGTTGATGTTTAAAAGAGGCACATCTAAGAATGCAGGCATCCGGGGTAAAGCTGTCCTCATAGTCCATCCTCCTCATCTCTGTCAGTCTGCAGTCGTGACCAGGAAGAATACCCTGCAGTAGAGCGATCTGAAAGTGAGGCCTCGAGCGCAGTGTGGAAGGAATGACATTAATGGCGATGCAGAGGTCATTCTCTGTGGACCATTTTACCCCGGATACCTGAATACTTAGATGTGCCTGTTTTAATCATCAACCATGTAGGTTGCTAAATGTTGTAGCTTCATTAAATGTAACCATTTTGCTACACTTAGAGGCACCTCTCTTCTCTTTAACACTCAGTAGTGACATGACGCTACTTGATAAACAAGCAATGTCTTGATATACAAGTCAAAATTTATAAAAAAAATTTGCTTGTCTTGCAAAATGCTCTCAAACCAAGTTACTCTCAATTCAAGGTTTTACTGTATTTAGACATTTTATCTGATCCTAATTGTGTACTTTTGTTTCAATATTTATTTCTCAAAAATTGTTAGAAAATGTATTTTTTGTTCTCTAACTTGACAGATTAAATAATTACTTGTAACTTGTCTATACTCTGTCTTCATTCCATAAATAAATAAGAAATGAATTCTTGGAATATTATCAGATGTTCAGTTTATCCTGGTAGCTGTTGCTTAAAGCATTGATTTAATATTAAATATTTTATTAACACGTTGGAATTGCAGAGTATGCTGAAGGTTCTGCCAATGTATAGCTAGTGGAAAGATATACTGGAATAGAACTGCTGTGTTTTCAGTAATGAAAAGATATTTCCCAATAAAACATGTAAATAACCAAAGTATATACTGTATCAAAAGCTGTTTTTTGTTTGGAATTTATAATGAAGAAGAAAACATCAGAAGAAAACCTTAACCCTTAGACCGCATTCACACTGAAGCGGCACGACTCTGTACTACTTCGGGGGCGACTTGTGAAGTCCCGTGCACCGCGACTTCGGCGCGACTTGCACGGACTTCATATAGTGAATGTCTATGCAAGTCGCTCCGAGGTTGCCCCGAAGTAGTACAGGACACTTTTTCTAAGTCGGAGCGACTTGTGTCGCTCCTATTAGAACGGGTCCTGTAGCAGTCAATGGACCGCGACGGACCGCGACTTGTCAGGCTGACAAGTCGCCTGACAAGTTGCGGCAGTGTGAATGGAGTCTTAACCTTTACTGAGACCTCATAAATGAGCACATATCTTTTTTTTTACCGCACAATGTTTTTGTATTCAACATTCATAAACATTTTTATAAATGATTGGTATGATTGATTATTTCTTTAATATTGGCAGGTTGGCAGGTATAAATTGGGAAGAGTCTCCTTTACGGGTTGCTCCCTGCCCTGTTAGAGAGCTTGTTGGGAGTCGCTATAAAAGATGGGTGGAGTTGGGGCTCAGTGTCTTCTAGCCAGAGAGATTTCCAGAGAAGAGAGGCCTGCAGGAGGTGTCCATGCTCTCCACCTTTGAGGAAGGGGTTGCATAGGGGTTTTTCCTTTCTGCAGTGTGTAGGGCTTGGGAACAAGGTGAAGCTTAATTGGGGATGAACAATACCCTGAAGACTGAAATGCAGAGGAGGGTGTTTCCCCTTGCTTTCTCCTTTCAGACATGAAACAACTGACAATGTAAGCAGGGATTCATGTAAGGAAAATAAATGATCTGACAGGGGACTAAAAAGAACATGCTACTTGCTCTTCCATGCTTTCATGTTGCAAACTCATGCCATTAGCTGGATTACTGCAATGCCATTATCTGGACTTGTTAGCTCAAATCTCGTCAGGAGGCAATTTACAAGATGATATACGGTCCTTCAGTTGCTAACCCCCCTGGATAGTGAATTCCCTCTCTCCAGCCGGGAGATGCGAGGACACAGCGCACTTAAGCAAGGTGTAGACACATTTAATTTTATTGCAAGTTTCGCTCATATTTAAGGGAAGTTTTGAGCGGCAAAAACTGCTTTAAACTGGTTACAATTCATGAGTCAATTTAACAATACAACATATCTCACAGAAACAATACATGAAAGGCTTTTGTTTTCCCTATACATCTCTGTAAGTGTGGGGTGTCGTGTGTCTGAGATTGTGATTGTGGACAAGGGCCGTTCCGTCTCTACTCAGCTTGTCTGATGTGTTAATGTAAGCAATTGTCAATTGTTTATGGGTGGTGTCAGTAATCTCTATGTGAAGCCTCAACTTGTCAAGTGTCCAAATGAATGAATGGAAAGGTGTTTAACATGTCAACGTCTTGTCATCTATATGCAAAATACAGCTGTCTGATGTCCAGGGTGTTAATGGCTCGTTAATATGTAATTGCAAGGGACCACATTCCATTGGAAAGTGGGCATGAGCTGAAATATATATTATGAAATATATATTTTAGTAAGGCACGTTGATACACTCTTTCAGGACTGTTATGCCATTTTCTAGAATGTCTTACCTTCACCTTTGCCCTAATTAAGTAAAGAAGTTTATTTTACAACTCTGGAGCCTCCATGTGAATGATTTATTTTTGTGTAAGTGTTTATTATAGGCAATGCCTGGGGAGTGGGAGTAAAATCTACTGGTGCCAACCTAGCTACTCAGAGTTCTGGAAATGTTTACTTCCAAGTGTGTGAGTATTCCCAGAAAGAGGTGGTTAATGGGACAGAGGTTAGGAGGATGGGTAGTTTTGGCCTCCAGCCACCATCCGGGCACAAGACATTATTAACAGGATGGGTTGGGAAGCCTGGAACCTGACCCAGCTGCTTGTGATGGCCACATGTGAGGCAGTCTGGGTACTGCCTGCACTTGCATTATTAAACAATTAAAAAATTAAATGAAAGAAAAAACAACATATTGATCAATTTTTCACACCCTAGATATTAAAGGGTGGGTCCTTCCCACAAGTAAGCCTTGCCAATAAAATCCTAAAACGGTGTCACAATCATCATTTTCCCCTGAACGTTACTGAGAAGTTTTATATATTTACATGAAATAACAGTGGTTTCTTTGTGCAATATTATTGAGCTTTAAGAAATAGCCAGGCTGCATGCCCTTTGTACTTATGCATTATACTTTTACTTATGCATGATGTCCTCACTAAGCTTCTACCTTTGATGACAGCTCTGACTGCTTTTACAGTTGTCATTATGGCATTGACAACTGGTGTTGATATCACTCTGGGTACATGACCACTAGCAGTTTGCTTCTACTTACCTTCACTGCTGGCCATTAAAATATTCCTTAAAAAACATTTTGTTAACGTGCACCAAACCCCAACTGCTTTAGCTGCACTTGTCACAGTTGATCGGTTGCCCTTATTACATTTTTTCAGCTTTGTTTTCATGCATTCGTCAGTATGAATCTTGACTGATATATTTTATATTTACCTCGGGTGTTTGCACTGTGACACCTGTTTATATCATTGGGTTTTGTATTTGTGCTTTGTCCGAGGAAAGCATGTGACTTATCACCAGCTTAACCCTTATTTCTTGTAAAGGCTTCTTTATTTTTTAAAAATACTTACAGATACATTACATAATTAGTCAGGTTGAAAAAAAGACACAAGTCCATCCGCATCAACTGAAAAAAATAAAAGTAAAGTATTGAAAACCCAACCATACAATCCCATATACACAATCCTATACCCACTGTTGATCCAGAGGAAGGCAAAAATAAACCCCAGCAAACTATGAGCCAATTTGCTACAGCAGGGGAAAAAAATTCCTTCCTAATCCCCTGAGAGGCAATCGGATATACCCATTGCCCAAATGATTTCCAAATAAATTAGACTCCTGTGCAACCTATTTTAGATATACACTCCTGGGGCAGTAATGTTTTAATCAAATGTTTTCTGTTTAACATCACTAGAACACAGTAAAAAAAAAAAAAAAAAATATATATATATATAAATAAGTGTGTGCAATTATGTTTTAAGGAAACTTCAATCCCTTAGCCAGTAGTGTATAAACTTTTAAATTTCTATATTTTTATAGTGCCCAGAGTTAAGCTTTAAGACTAAGCATGGTACTTATTGTCATGGGTCTGGGGGAACTACCTTTGTTTCATAATAATCTGCCTTCTATTCTTTGGCGCTCATAACTGTACCATCCAAGGTTTTTCCAAATGTTTCACAGAATGAACAGGGAACTTGTAGATGGGTCAATTAAAGGCTGAGCACGCATCTGCACATTCCCATTAACCCAGCACGGCTGCCCAAGTCTGAGGCCGCAGCAAAGTCTTGGAGTGTGTGACATGATCCCTCATGATTGATTAGCGAAGGAAATCTGCAGAACGGCAACAGAAAATTCAAATTTATGTTACCATAAGGGTTGGAAGAGAGGAGGACAGTTAATTACAATGAGTAATTCTAAACATGTACAAGGAGTCTCAGAGGGTCTTATAATTGAGAGCATTTACTGCTCCTAGCAAAAAAAGAAAGTCACCGTGGTTTTAATACAGCAAGCCTGCAGTGTATATTACGGGAATTAAAAACCTCCGTTATGATATTAGCTAAGTGCACCATTTGTACAGTGTACACAACTTATTATTATTTCATCCCATGACAGGTTTGATGCAATTAATTTTTTACAAACAAAATGATTTTCTCTCAAGCCTTGGATTGTTCAGAGTGCATGATCATGGCTCTTCATTCCAAAGCAAATAGGAAATGCTATCAATACCAATGAACATTTCTGGACTGTCATTTTCAACTCCAGCTTAATTGGAATATCCCAGGTTTACACTGTAGGGTAACCATTGGGGAAGGTTTCTTGGTATGTCTGTAATTAACATTGTAATTAATGTATTATTAATCATCAGAGATAAATGACATATTACATCTTAGTGACCATTAGGATGCAAGCCAGGAATTGTTTGCCCTGGGGTACTGTGGTTTATATAACCACCATATTATTTATACATTTTTATTTTAGGTTGTTGGAATGAATTGTTATTCCTAGTGCTTTTCATAGTGTATTCAGGGATTACATTTCCCAAGATCCACTCAAATGACTAGCCTGAGTTGTTAAGCACATTACAGCTTATGAAGCAGTGACCAACATTCACAGGTGGTTAACCATTCTCTGTAATTTAAAACACATGCACCAAGAAAATGTACCAGTGAATATATTGTAAATATTCCCCTAAATACCTGTCGTGCTAGGTACATCACAATTTCTTTTTCATCATCCCTTCTCTATTCTGGTGATAACTGTAAAATTTTAGATTTGGGTCACCAGGACAAGTAGAGTGGGTGAATAATCTTCCCTGCTGAGACATAGGAAGCAATGGACATTGGACAGGAGTGTTTTTCATATCAAAAACGAAAAAAAGTTGGGGGTTTAAATATAAACCCCTGATGTTTTCCTTACAAGTTGATTCTATCTGAATCTACTCCTATTTTTGTAGGTCTCTCAAGAACACCAGTGGGGCTGGATTTTATCAACCTATTTATCACTTATAGTATTATTTCTGAAATGTCTTTAGTTGTAAACAGACAGTACTATGCATCTTGTGTGAAATACATATAAACCTCATGAAATGAACAGTCTTGTATGCAAAAGATAAGAGAAAACCTGCATCCCTAGGCCTGTGGTCTTTTCATAACCTTGGTCCTATATCTTAGATAGTGGTACAGATTCAACATCCTCATTATCCAAATATACTGTAATGAATAGTACATTTAAATATAATAAGGCTTACCTGTAGGTACAGTGAACATCTCCTAAACTTGCACTGTTTAGAAGTAATTCACATGGAATGCAACCAGCAACATCACTGGTGCATGCGCTCTGAAGGGATGGTATTCCTATGCTGTACCTTCAGAGCTCTGTGTTGGAGCCCCGCGTACATACGCAGGAGTGACATCATCGCAGCCCCAGCCATTCATACAGCTGGAGTCTGCAAATCCAAGGAAGACCGGGTGAAGATGGAAGTGCGGGGGGAGCTGTGACAGCGCTGCACTGGAGGACTCCATGTGCAGGTAAGGCTGTCATAATGTGCTAGCATGCAGTGAATGTTAGGCAACAAAATCCATAGCCTAAGGTGGCAGGGCTTCCTGGGATGGCAAACAGCCACCCACACATCATGCTGCTGATTGTCAAAAATATATTTTACTGGGGTTTACAGAGAATGGTCTGAAAAGGAGAAAATATCCGGTGAGCAGCAGTTGGGTGAAGGGAGTAAAATGCCTTGTTGCTGTCAAGGGTCAAAGGAGAATGGGCGCACTGGTTTGAGATGATAGAAAGACAACAGTAACTCAAATAATCATTCGTTACAACCAAGGTATGCAAAATATAGTATATGTATGCATAACACATTGGACCTTGAGGAGATGGGCTACAGCAGCAGAAGACCACACTGGGTGCCACTCCTGTCAACTAAGAACAGGAACCTGAGGCTACTATTTGCACAGGCTCACCAAAATTGGACAATAGAATTTTGGAAAAACATTGCCTGGCCTGATGAGTCTCGATTTCAGCTGCGACATTAAGATGGTAGGGTCAGAATTTGGCATAAGCAGCATAAAAAGAATGGATCCATTATGCCTTGTATCAGGCTGGTGGTTTATTGATGTGGGGGATATTTTCTTGGTACACTTTGGGCCCCTTAGTACTAATTGAGCATTGTTTAAATGCCACGGCCAACCTGAGTATTGTTGCTAACCATGTCCATCCCTTTATGATTACAGTGTACCCATCTTCTAATGGCTCCTTCCAGCAGCATAATGCACCATGTCACAAAGCAGAAATCATCTCACCACTGGTTTCTTGAACATGACAATGAGTTCGCTGTACTCTAATGGCCTCCACGGTCACCAGATCTCATCCAATAGAGCACCTTTGGGTTGTGATGGAATGGGAGATTTGCATAATGGATGTGCAGCCAACAAATCTGCAGGAACTGCGTGATGCTATTATGTCAATATGGACCAAAATCTCTGAGGAATGTTTCCAACGACTTGTTGAATCTATGCCACAAAGAAAAAAGGGAGTTCTAAAGGCAAAAATGGGTCCAACCTGGTACTATCAAAGTGTACCTAATAAAGTGGCTGGTGATTGTATAATAAAATGTTTTAGATTGGCACCTTCCCTGTCAGTGTAGCCAGCTGAGTCACTATTGTGGTTGCCCCTGCATGTTCACTTTTTCCTTTTTGATGCAATAGTTTACTATATAATTGCAGTTTACCCACTGGCTGTGTACACCTAAAACCAAACTGCTAATATTAAAATGTCAAAATTAAAAACCGGGTGCAGTGCCATGTCAAGCTGACCAATATTTCCCATAGATGCCAATGTTAAAAACCAGGAACAGTGTCATGTCAAGCTGACCAAGATTTCCCATAGACGTCAATGTGTCTGTACTTGTAAGTGTACGTAAAGTGAGGGTACGTAAAGCTGGGTATGCCTATATTTTGGGGGGTGGCAAACCAACGTGACCCCCCCATGGAAGATGGACCAGAAGGCGGCGATCTCCCCCCGCCAGAGATAGACGGGACAACGGCAATCAGAGGTCTCCTTACCTTAGGAGGCAGATTGTAATGGATGTAATACTGGTTATATTAGTGAAATGCCTATTTCACCTTATGGTGCATACCTTATGTATATATGTTACTGCTGAGATTCACTACCTTACTCAAAATGCAATTAGATCACCCCTCCTTTCGGAGAAGCAAGATGGCGATTGAACATGGAGACTACACCCAAAATAGGACCTCGTCATGTCCTGGAAGAAAAGCCTAGACACATAGATACTCCAATCATCCAATCACCACCTTATACGTATTATATATGACTATTTCCTGGAAATAACTTTCCTCTTTATCTTTATAAAGACTGAGAAGAAGGAGAAGGAGAAGGATAAGATGAAGAAGGTGAAGAAGACCCCTATAAATACTCCAGATATGCAGACGAAGAAGGCAAGTGCCATACTGGTGGCCAGAGGGTTCCTGACAGCGGCCGGAACACCATTGAAACATGGCCCAGTAATCAAGGATTTAATGGAAAGTTATTTCCAGGAAATAGTCATATATAATACGTATAAGGTGGTGATTGGATGATTGGAGTATCTATGTGTCTAGGCTTTTCTTCCAGGACATGACGAGGTCCTATTTTGGGTGTAGTCTCCATGTTCAATCGCCATCTTGCTTCTCCGAAAGGAGGGGTGATCTAATTGCATTTTGAGTAAGGTAGTGAATCTCAGCAGTAACATATATACATAAGGTATGCACCATAAGGTGAAATAGGCATTTCACTAATATAACCAGTATTACATCCATTACAAGATGACAAGGATTTGGGGTAGGGCTGCTTCTCCACATTACAGGTACTCCTTGCTCTGAGACCATTGCTTCTCCTCCCCACCAATAGGTCTCAAGACCCGCTTCCTGATTGGCAAGGAGGAGAAACAGGAAGACAATAGCAAATATTAATTTGTTATTTTCACACAAATGGGTGGCCCTCTGCACCATGTATGGATGGGCCGACATTGCCTTCTAGTTGGTTCTAGATCTCAGTTTTTTATACATGCTGGAGATTGGTAACTTCTTTTATCTCCTAGGGACCTCCGTGGTGAGCTCTCTCCAGAACATTTTCCAGGTGCATCAACCACTTGTAAGATTTGCTTTATGACTAATGCCCCATACACACGTGCAGATTATCTGCAGACTTTTGTCTGCAGACTTACCAAAACCATATAATATGAGGTCAAACCTAAACACTTTCAATTTGTATGCAATCCGGCAGGCCCTTGCACTACATAGAAAAGGTAAGTCTGCAGACAAAAGTCTGCAGATAATCTGCACGTGTGTATGGGGCATTAGGCTGGCCATACACTATACAATTTTCTTGTTCAACTTTCCTTTAGATTTACCAAAACCATGTAATATAGGGTCAAACCTAAACACTTTCAATTTGTATGCAATCAGGCAGGCCCTTGCACTACATAGTTAAAGGTAAATCTAAAGGAAATTGAATAAGACAATTGTATAGTGTATGGCCAGCCTAAGCCTTATACCGCATAATCCTTTGTGGTATTTCTGTTTATCTTCCATCATAGCGAATGAAGCAAAAGTGAGACAAAAGTATTTTATTAACGTAAAAAGGTTTACCTAAGGAAAACAAACAGTTCACTTTACAAAGGAAGTCGCACTTCCTTAAGAGACTGCACTCTGTGTAAGGATCCAGCACGGGGCTTCTGGAATCTGGTGATCACGAAGTTATTGGGACAAGACTAGGCCCCATGAAATGGAATGGTGGGCTGAATCAAACTTCCTAAACATTCACTACACACTGTTAATCCAAATAGAGGCTGTTCCTACTTCACAGCATCTTCTATCATCTACACTCTTAAAGGGACAGTACACCAAAAACAGAGCACCACCAGGCAACTTTAATTGCTTATGACCAGGTATTTTCTACCTCCTCCGGAGTACCCCCACTCTAGAAACCTATATGCCGACCAGTTATTGGGGTTTTATGCGCAAGGTAAACACCAGGGCCCTTTCTCCTCCTCTACCATTTAGATGCTCTAGTTCAATGGTTAGAGTTCAGTGCAATTATCTTTTTGTTGATTTACACCGTGTTGCATCAAATTGCGATAATATTTTCTATTCATTTACCGCTCAACTGTATGCGGCCCTATTCCTGTGCATCCTTAGAGAGTGGTAGCCTAACCCTTAAATCTACAGGTGTAAAATGCTTTTAGTCTATGACAAAGTGTGTCATTGGGAACCAAGCTGTTAAGAGAGTTGTGGCAGAACAGAGGATAAATCATCCCCAGCGGCACCTGTGTGGGTAAGCGCTACAAGACTTCAGTAGATTTAACACTTTTTACAATATTCAGGTAAATGGGAATCTGCCTACTCTAGGTCAAATCTTGTTCCAGGAGAACCATTTTGCTTATCTCTATTTGTTAGTCTACTTGTAAACCTAAAATAAAATTTGCCTCAAACAATTACTCAAATGACCCTTTATTTTTCTCAAAAGACAAATTAATGTGAGTACAACAGAAAGCTTATTTTTTTCCCTTAAACCCAATGCATCAAACATGGATAAAAACTGGTCTGGTCATTAAGGTCCAAATGACAGTTCATATTTAACTTTTAATATGGATGCTATCTGCTGTGATCATACTTGTCCTAGTTTAATTAAAAACCAAATAAAAATGTAATAAACATCAAAGTGGTGAATGTCACCCAAGATTGCTTTGAAAAGTTGAGATAATTTCATATTTATAAGTTGAAATATACCATTGACGTCATCATATTCTCAGAAGCTTGGCTTTTACACTCTGACTTTCTTCACATCTCCGGGTAACTAATTCATAAATATGGATAAAATATATTTCACTTTAGATATCTCTTACAGGTTTATAAATTACAGAATTACAAATTCCTACCAACATTACATGACATAGGAATCATGTTGAATAATGGATATACACATAATAAGAGCCATGTTAAATAAAACTAGACAATCATTTTTTTTTTATTTTAATGCAGAATATTTGAACACGTATTAAAAGGATAAAAATAATCCAAGCAAGTAGATCTTTAAATCTGAAGTTGTTGACACTCTTCGAGAAGTAGGGATGTTCCTAGTTACTTAATCGTTAAAGGAGATTCTGAACTAACAATAAAGGTTGGTATTGCAGAATGTCATTCAAATAATATACTGTAATCAGGTGGGGACTGCACTTGTCCACATGGTAAAATGAGCAGCTCTCCTCCAGAACTTGTAATTACTTCCTCCTAATAGGGTAGAAAGTACAGATGTAATTTTAAGCCAATGTTTAACTGAAAGATCAATATATTTACATACAGTAGCTGGCTTTTATAGGAATAGAAGTGATCATTTTATAATACTGGTACAAAGAAAAAAAAACATGGTCTTGCTCCCCTGAAAGTGTTACCTACAAATAAAATGTTAACTCTCATTGTTCAATTTCTAATAGGGCTTTAGCATATGCTCCCAGATAAAACAGAGTGTTTGCTACAGGTACACCAAAAGAGTTGTAAACAATAGAATTTGCACTGTTATACAGATATAGGCTTCAGCCAATATGCTACAGGAATAGGAGACTGGGTATGAGAGGAGTTAAGTCTCCATTCACGCTGGTACGACATGTCAGGCGACTTGGTCAGCCTGACAAGTCACGCACTGTCGCGTCCCATAGTGTAGTACAGGACCGGTTCTAATAGGAGCGACACAAGTCGCTCCGGCTTAGAAAAAGGGTCCTGTACTACTTCGGGGCGACCTGGAGCGACTTGCATAGACATTCATTTTATTAAGTCCGTGCAAGTCGCGCGACTTCACAGGTCGCCCCGAAGTCGGATCCGACGTAGTGTGAACGGAGTCTTAGAGTTTTCATTTTCCTGAAATTTTAGCAAAATTCAGGAGATGTTGTCAAATAAGAGTCCTGTAATGATGTGGAAATCAACAGGAGGAATCGGTGAGGGCTGAGTGGGACTCAGAATATCAACACTCCTAGAGTTGTCTGTTTCCCTGCAGACTTCAGTAGTAGAGATTTATACTCGCTGCACAACCAATGGGTATGAGTAAATATTTGGTGTCTTCTTTTACAGGTTATGCCTTGATTTAGTTACTTTTTTATAGCCAGAGTCCCTGTAATATGAACCAATGTTTTTTCCATGCTGGGCTTTAGTTTAATAGTGGCCTTCAAAGCTGCAAATATTTATTTTCCTTTCATTCTTCTGCACTCCATTCTTCTGCACTCCATTCTTCTGCACTCCATTCTTCTGCAGCATTGAGTGCTGAGCATTCAGACACCAGGCATCAGCACTGCCATATGGGAATAAAGCATCTGATTTACATGCTTCCGAACACCCAACATTTCCAGAATTCTTTATCATTTCTAGTAGCTGAGTAATGGGCCATACACACTATAAGATTTTCTGAAGACTTTTTCCTTTAGACTTACCAAAACCAGATAATATGAGGTCAAACCTAAACAATTTCAATTTGTATGCAATCTGGCAGGCCCTTGCACTACATAGAAAAGGTAAATCTGAAGGAAATCTAACCACAAAAGTTGGATAGTGTGTATCCAGCTTAAGGCCTGGTTCACATATGTGCGGCCTTGGGTTCAAGCCTGCAATCCAGTGCATTTCTGTTTACTGGTTCAGGTGTAATTTTGCCTGAATCCGCACCTGAACGGGACCCAAAAATGCACAGGACCTAAATATGATAGTGCACTGAACGGCATATAACATCAGATAATATACAAACTATGAAAACAATATGGCACATGGGCCAGACATATTACAGTATTATCCCAAGGAGTCTGTTACAGATCCATTGTAAAGAAAGTATCCTACCCTCTTCTGGCTGGCCTGAGGGGAGTACTGTCCTAGCCTCTTCTGGCTGGCCTGAGGGGAGTACTGTCCTAGCCTCTTCTGGCTGGCCTGAGGGGAGTACTGTCCTAGCCTCTTCTGGCTGGCCTGAGGGGAGTACTGTCCTAGCCTCTTCTGGCTGGCCTGAGGGGAGTACTGTCCTAGCCTCTTCTGGCTGGCCTGAGGGGAGTACTGTCCTAGCCTCTTCTGGCTGGCCTGAGGGGAGTACTGTCCTAGCCTCTTCTGGCTGGTCTGAGGGGAGTACTGTCCTAGCCTCTTCTGCCTGGTCTGGGGGGAGTATGGAACACTATGCCACAAATCCATGTGATAGTGGAAGTGTGATTTTGGTCAACTAGTGGGTGTAATGTGAGTTAGAGTTATGCTGCTATTTGTAATTCAGGGTCTATACTCTTTCAACCAGAGGAGGATAAGTACTTTATTTATATCGCATCTGTATATTGTAAAATGCCTGACGTATGTGTTTTTATGTAAATGCAGTGGGGAGGGGGTCCTGTACTCTTGGAGGCTCTGTATTATGTGGGGTAGTTTTTTTATTACTATCATTACTATGGGGACCCTATACTACTGTATGTGGGGGGCTTTGTATTATGGAGGGCTTGGGGTGGATGCTCTGGTACTGTCGGGGGAGGAAGCTCATGATGAAATCTCTGTACTGTGGGGGGGGGGGCTCTGTACTGGGGGGATGGGGTGGGGGGGAGAGCTCTGTACTGAGGAGTAAAGGGGGTGAGGGGAAGATAATCTTTGGTTATACACTGGCTGGTGTTACCACTCCCACTGCCTTTTTTACCCACTCCGGAGTTCTGGGGGGGGGGTGCATCTGTTCTCTGATAAAAAAAAGAGTCCTGTTTAAGACCGCATTCACACTGAAGCGGCACGACTTCGGGGGCGACCTGTGAAGTCGCATGCAGCGCGACTTCAGTGCGACTTGCACGGACTTCAAAAAATTAATGTCTATGCAAGTCGCTCCAGGTCGCCCCGAAGTAGTACAGGACCCTTTTTCTAAGTCGGAGCGACTTGTGTCGCTCCTATTAGAACCGTTCCTGTACTACACTATGGACCACGACGGTGCACGACTTGTCAGGCTGACCAAGTCCCCTGACAAGTCATACTAGTGTGAATGGAGACTAAATGCAGTATTGTTTTTATATTTTCCTTTAGGTGCCTGCCTCCTGCTGGCATTTTAAAGATAGCTTGTGCAATTGCAATCTGCTTTTATGTGTATCCAGCTTACATTTGTGATCAACTTCCAAACTTCTTCTAAGCTGTGTCAAATTGCATTGTGCTTGTATAAGGAGTAAGCATTTCTGATGCAAATAAATGGCTGTGCATACACTCCTTACCTTTACTAAAAGCACAGATGTACTGCAATTTCCAGATTACACATTTGAGCACACCTACACTAAGTTTGCCTTGACCACTTTTGTATATTGACTTCTGCATCTTTTCAGTAACAGTATAGATGTACCTTGTGAAAATCAATGAGGTCTGTAAGAGTCGCATGTCTGTTTGGGTCAACACCAAGAAAGCTGTAGAAATCTCCTGATGCATCCACAAGGAAATGTCTAAATCCATTTTGATGGCGGTAAGACAATGCATATCCCCAGATCTTCTCACTAACTCGTACAAGGAAGGATCCTTCAGGCATGTTCATCAGAAGCTTTTCTGCAGCGTCACGACCTATGATCCCTGCAAGCATTAACCAAAAAACAAAATGTTACAAATTGATTAAAACATACTGTCTATAGGCTACTATCGCTGACCTCCATCTAAAAATCAAAATTGCCTGTCCCTCTCAGGTTTCACTACTTTTGAGTCATTCAGAACAAGCATGCAGCTGCTGAAAGTAGATTTTCAGAGGTCAAGATGAATGCCTGTAAAAACTGGCAAAAATGAACAGTCCTTAGGGCCAATACAATAGACTAATATAGGAGGAAAGATGTGCAGGTGGAAGCAGAAAATACCAGGAAGCTTCAACACATACATGGGACAGAGAATAAAACAGAATGAATACATTTTTAAAGAATATCATTACAATGTATCATAATTAGGTATGAATTTTGGGTTCAGCTCGACCTTGTGTTGGACCTGAACCCAAGCCTTTCTCAGTTAAAGAAAATGACAAGCTACTACAATCGTTTGCAGCAACTGTTACCAATCATGCATTTTCTGGCCTCTTAACTGCGGTCAAGTGACTTAGAAGGGCCACCGCCCAGTGTCTTCTGGTGCAATCTCTGTGCCTCTAGTGTTTCTAGTGTCACCATTCACTCAGGCCTGCATTCTGTGATCCCTCTGCACACAGTTCCAGTTGTGTATTTTCATTGCCCTACTACACACTCCCAGTGCATCTGTGTGTTTGCGTGCACTTCTGCCATCTTGGGGTGTATTGACTACTAACAGTGATCCCAGGATCTCAGCAGTTTAAGGGACTCTTACCTGCATGGTAACATTCCCAGTGGCTGCCGCATGGGTGAGTAAGACAACTGCAACCTGGAAGTCATCTTCAGCAAATCCCATCTCCACATTCAGGATCTCTGGTGAAAACGGCTCCTTAGACTCTGCTCCTCGCTAAGGATCTGACCTTTGCTTTTTATGTGGGAGTGCTTGGTTATACCATTTGTGCCAATGGGTATCCTGTCTATAAAGACTCCTTGTGCATTGCAACCTTATCTAGCTCCTACCACCCACCATACACATTACACTCTATAGCAGATTTTGGAGACATCCCATTGTTTTCTTCCAGACAGTTGCTGTTCAGCTGTATCAACTCCACCCCACCCAACCCCTTCCTGTTTTAAGCCTGGTACACACCACTAGTGTCCCTCCCCTGCTGTTCTTTTTTTGACAGGGGGGCGGCCCCCCACCAGAACACTCCAGCCACCTCCCCCTCTCAAGAGAGAATAAATTTAGTTCCTATAATCTTTCCTTCTAGCTGAGCTCCTCCATGTCTCTTATCAGTTTGGTTTTCCTTCTCTGCACTTTCTCCAGTTTGCCGACATCCTTTTTGAGAACTGGTTTCTAAAGGACTTTGCTTGCTTTGGAAACCACAGCTCGGCATTGCATGCTATTATTAAGCCTATGATCTACCAAAACCATGTATTCCCCCAGTTGTACTCCCCCCTAGTATGTATGATGCACGCATATTCTTAGCCCCCAAGTGCATACATTTACATTTATTAACTGTAAACCTCATTTGCCACATAGTCGCCCAATTTAACAGTGCATTGTGCATCCTGTAAGGGTGTTTTTCCACTTCATACCTTGGTGTCATCTGCAAAGACTAAAATGGTACTTTTATTCCCAGACCTATATCATTTATAAAAATATTTATTAGTTAAGGGTCCCAACACTGAACCTTGGGGTACACCACCGATAACCTTAGACCATTCAGAGTAAGAGTCATTAACCACTACTCTCTGAATTCTGATTTTTTAGGCAGTTTTCAATCCATTTAAAGACATGGGGCAAGACAAAACTTGGAGGGGAAAAAAAGGGTGGGGCAAAAGAGGGAGTGAATAAAACAGGCTTTGGAGGAGGTTTCTCATAGAAGAAAAGGGATGGGTGTCAGGGCCTGGATTTGAAACTGGAACCTCTGCTGTGTCAGGCAATGTCTCTTCTTGCTGTACCACCTGGAATGCTTGACAGTTTCCCTGGAAAATTCTTTAAATTAAACTGCCGTGAACCTTGTTTGTCTTGAACATTGAACTCTTTGATCCTTCCATGAACTACCTGTTTTAAGACATGTCTCTGCACTTTTTGTTTGCCAGATTATTGTGCTCTCGCCAGACAGCATCTCGCTTTTGTCTTTCCTGCTGCCGCCCTTATGTTTGCTACCACTCGTTACTGACCCTTGCCTTGTTCCTCAACTACGCTTCAGCTTGATCCAAACCTGCAACTACTTATTACTGACCGTAGGCTTGTTTATTGATTTTGCTTCTGTTTGATCCTTACCTGTTATATCCACTACTGGACCCTGCTTGCTCACCTCCTAATGGGGCGATTTTGAGGAGCTCTGCATCTCAGATGAGCTTGTGTTATTAGCTAGGGTGACCTGTTTGTATACCAATCCTGCTGGTTGGTGGGAGTCCCCCTACTGCTATAGCTACTGGTCCCTAAGCCTGACCCCAGACTGTGACAATGGGAAAGAAGAAAGAGGAGAGGGGTAGGGAGTAGTAGGAAAGAAGGAAAGGGGGAGGCCCAGGACGACCCAGGTAAATGGTATATTTCATATCAACAGGAGGGAGTAATGAAGTGATGGGGCAGAAAGTAAGTGACCCAGGAAACCCAAACCCTTTGACATTTGGGCAGAGTATCTTGTTGAATGGCAGACATTTGTTTTTGTACAGCATTCATTCCTGGGCTTGGATATCACTCCTAAAGATCATAAATGTCCCTACAACTATATTTGGGGGTGGGTCTATTTACATAAAATAAATATAAAATAATGCTGATTATTTTATTAAAAGCTGTCTGGTTGTGTCCTGTTGACAGAAAGCCTACTAAAAATATTTAAAGACAGGGCACATACTTTCTACAATATTTGGAGTGTGTTTTTTTTTCCTGGAAATAAACTACACTGTAATGTTAACTTCCATATTTAAAAATGGCTGTTTGGGGTCCTGTTCAAATTGGAGTTTTGTTCAAAATGGGGCATGGTATATGTGATTTAAGACTTCACACGTAGGTATTACAATATTTTTGAGGCTTATTTTCTGCAAATAAATGATGCTCTAATCTTGTTTTCTGGAATTTAAAATGGATGATGGGAGTGGTTTTTAAATTGCGCCTAGCACAAGTAATTCAGTACTGTGTGCATACTGTGTGCATACTGTGTAGGACACACATGCAGATAGTCGAGATCAAGAAGGTTCTGTATCTGAAAACTAAACTATGTCAATGAAGAGTGGAAAACTAAACATAATTTTCACATTAGGTCTTTATTTTTAGTTCACATTAAATGCTGCCTGGCCTTCACCTTTGAAAATGGCCTATAAAAGCTTTGTGATTATACTATGCATTATGTTGATTTCTTGATGACAAAATGTCTGGGGGGGGGGGGGGGGGATGGGTGGAGATCTCTTTCAAAATGTGTCCTAGTAAAGGTGATTCAGTAGTGTGCCCGTACAATAGACATTGCAACAATTTTGGGGTTTGCCAATTTAAAAAGCCGTGACTTCAGCTCCATGAATGCGACGCAACATTTAAAGTGGAGTTCCACCCTAAAATGTGACTTCAGTCCATCTTCATGCCCGGGGTCACCTGAAAAACAAATGGATAATAGCAATTTTTTTTTTTTTTACTTACCCTGTTTAGAAGATTATATACTTACCTTACTTCCTCTTCCTCCCCTCGGCGGCCACGGCCCGTCGTCACTTCCTGGCTTGCAATGATTCCTGGGAGCTGAACGTCATCGCTCTCAGGAATCAACGTGCCTGCACCGGCCCACGATGTCAGTTCCGGTGCAGGCACCATCATACCTTGCTAAACAGCTTCTGGGCATGCCCAGAAGCTGTGCAGGGATGACGCTGAGGCACCGGAAGTGACGGCGGGGCCGGTGCAGTGCATTGTGGGACCAAAGAAGACGGAAGAGGATGCAGAAGAGGATCGCGCTGGCTTCAAGCTGCCCACACCTGAGTTGGCAGCGCTGGACAAGACATTTTCAAGGTAAGGATTTCTTCTTGCAGGTAAGTGCAACCCCGGACAGTTCAGAGGCTATCCATTGTCCACTAGCCCTGACTGTCCCAGGGGTATTTTTATGTATTTTTTTTTTTTGGTGGAACTCCGCTTTAAAATGTTTCAGCCTGCGCTTCACTATAGTCTTCTGGAATTGAATGTCCTTCGGGGGAAAAGGCCTGTTTGGTACTAGACAAGTACATTAAAGAGATCATAGGTATTGATGTGAGGAGCCAAACATTCCTGGGTTCAATTCAAGCAAGGCTCAGCAAACATGACTAAAGTTTGGATGACAGTTAGGTTGCCAACTGTCCATCTATTCATGAACAATTCAAAAAATCTGTGATTATTACACCTCTTTTTTGCCTCTCCCTCTCACCCTCCCCTTCCTCTCTTGCACCCCTCCTTTTCTCCACCTCTCTCCCTCCCTATCCATCTTCTTTCTATTTTTCTGTCCTCTCCATCTCTCTCTTCTTTCTTTCTCACTCTCTCCTCTCTCTCCCCCTCTCTCCCATCTCTCCCTCCCTCTCTCTTTCCCTCCCTCTCTCCTTCTCACTCTCACTTTTTTTTCTAAATATTTTCTCTCTCTTGCTCTGTCTTCCCTCACCCTGTTTTCCCTTCTCCTCCCTAAAAATCCACACCAGTCACTTATCCAAACATGCCCCCCCTTCCTGAATCATACCATGCCACATGTCCTCAACATAAGGGGTACTGCCCCCATTAGGACCCACCTGGCAAAGCACCCTATAGCCATGTTGAGGAGAACGAGGGCCTCTTTGAAACAATTCTGGCTAGGTGGTTGTGGGGGGGGGGTCTGTTTTTCATAATCTGGAAGCCCCCTTTAACAATAAGGGAGCCCAAGATACCACCCCCTCCCATGTGAATATGTTAGGGGTAGATAGAACTCATAGTCATTCACAAAACAAATGTAACTAGTAAAATAAAAAAACACAAACACAGTTTTTAACCCCTTCCTGCCTTCACCTCCCCAAGTTTGCATTGGGAGCTTTTCGGTACCCTCTGGCTATTTTTGGGGGCGCAGGGTCTCTCAGCGTTAAAGCCCACCAGCTGAGAGGCCACGTATATGCGTATGGCCGGCTGGAAGTGGTTAAAAAAAAAGATCACCTTGATGGGGTTACTATCTTTATAATGTTAAAAGCAATCTCTTTTTACAAAATGTTCTTAAAAATCAAAGGGTTAAGAAAAAGAAAAAGAATGTCAATTTGACAGTCTACAAGCAGTTAAGCCATTTTTTTTATTTTTTTTAGTTAATGTTTAAGGCGCATACTGTATGTCTTTTCTCAAATATAGTCATTTTTTTTTTTTTAAAGCATGTTGAACTCTGGCTGTGGTTATTGCTTGGTGGAATATATTAGAGTGTCATAAAGTATAATAATATTACTATGAAGCAGAATAAATTATACATGTAGAATCTAAATCGGGCACAACAGCTCTTGTAAAATAATAACCACAAATGGACCTAATCTGCATTTTAAAGCACTTATTTCTGCTCCTTCCTGTAACATAGAAGACAATATATTTGGATACTTTTAAAAGATTTCCTATCAAATAATGATTTACCTAACAGTACATTTTCATCCTTTTAAAGATATCCACATTAGAGCATTCTTTACATGGCCCGCCTTATTAAATGTGATTCGGGATCCCCAACTTCCCAAAGATCCCCAAATTCACAGCATCTGTTATGGGGGCAGAAAGTACAGTGCCCCACCATACCACAAACAGTTATATCAATGGGATACTCAGTTGCTATTGACTTCAAACCCAATATGCAGAAAAAGGACCTGCTTACCCTATTGTAAAAGTCTTGAACCCAGTAGCTGTGCCCATATCCAACAATGAATGACGTTTGTTTTCTTTTGTTTTTTTGGGTTTAATTTCTAGTACAGTATATGGGCACTGGATTTTATGCAGGTTTTAAGCTTTGGTAAAGTCACTAATAATGTTTATATAGGGACTTTATATGTTTATAAAGAGATTTAGCCAGACACAAAGCTTTACAAGTAAGAAAGAGGAAAGAGGTGTATCCCCCTTATCCATCCACTCACCAACTTACCCACTGACCAGTCCCTTCCAATGAAACCACTGGCTTATGTTTTACATATTGATAAGCTAACTGATAAGACTAGCTGTTGCATTAGTGTTGCTTCTCTTCTGCCAGGCAGGATGCCCACCGGGAAATACATACAGTGTGTAGCATTTTATCATTTTGTAATATATTTTTTTTCTGAAACTGCAGTAGTGATGGTACCTTTCTTTCTTTCTTTCTTTCTTTCTTTCTTTCTTTCTTTCTTTCTTTCTTTCTTTCTTTCTTTCTTTCTTTCTTTCTTTCTTTCTTTCTTTCTTTCTTTCTTTCTTTCTTTCTTTCTCTCTCTCTCTACCTCTCTTTCTCTCTCTCTCTACCTCTCTTTCTCTCTCTCTCTACCTCTCTTTCTCTCTCTCTCTACCTCTCTTTCTCTCTCTCTCTACCTCTCTTTCTCTCTCTCTCTCTCTCTACCTCTCTCTCTCTCTCTCTCTCTCTCTCTCTCTCTCTCTACCTCTACCTCTACCTCTCTCTCTCTACCTCTCTCTCTCTCTCTCTCTACCTCTCTCTCTCTCTCTCTCCCTCTACCTCTACCTCTACCTCTCTCTCTCTATCTCTACCTCTACCTCTCTATCTCTACCTCTACCTCTCTCTCTCTCTCTCTACCTCTCTCTCTCTCTACCTACCTCTCTTTCTCTCTCTCTACCTCTTTCTCTCTCTACCTCTCTTTCTCTCTCTCTCTCTCTCTCTCTCTCTCTCTCTCTCTCTCTACCTCTCTCTCTCTCTACCTCTCTCTCTTTCTCTCTCTCTACCTCTCTCTTTCTTTCTCTCTCCAAAGCTTGTTTAAATTCACTATATTGACTGACTCACTATCTCTGATGCATGTTCAATGTCAACTATTTCTTTTGGTAAAAATAATCTCTTACTAGGCCAGTGTTCAACATTCCTGCCACTAATTTAGTCATATCCCCTTGACCTTAGCTTCATTTGGATTCTGCCCTCATGAACCTTATTTATTTTACTCAAGACTGTAGATCAGGGATCCTCAAACTATGGCCCTCCAGCTGTTGCAAAACTACATATCCCATGAGGCTTTGTAAAACTCACAGACATTCACAGACATGAATAAGCATGATGGGAATTGTAGTTCCTGAACAACTGGATAGCCATAGTTTGAACACCCCTGTTGTAGATAATAAGCTACTCCCGTCTCGTAATATGCTTTACTCCTCAGACCTTTTACTATTTTGTTGCCTGTCTCTGGACTCATTCTATCTCTTTATCTTTATAAGTGAAATATCCAGAATTGGACATATTATTCTAAATTAAGTCTAACTAAACCACTTTATAGTTGTAGCACTACCCCCATAGAAGTCGCTAGTGTCCCGGGTCCACATTTCAATGCAGAAAACAGTCCTTGCTTGTTTTTGATGTTTTATTATGAAATGATAACTTGGATGGGGTGAGGAATTATGGGATGCTCAACTTGAAAAATGTCCAAAAGCATTCACAAAGGGACACTGCATCCCTATTTACAAAAAGTCCACTTTTCCTTCCTGCTGCACAAACTTGGTTTTCCAGCAGAGCACCTGCTGATCATTCTCGAGGGAACAGTCTCTATTGTCAGCAAGGGTCCATTACAGGCAGGGACCCTCAGACAAGTAGTGCAGTGAGCAAACAGCATGGCATTTCTTCTGTTTCCCTGTGGCCACTGGTTCAAGCACCCCTGGCTTGCAGAAAAATGCTAGCCCACCTGGCTGCCACCAGCCACACCTGGCTGATCTTCCTCCCAGTCCTCCCGACTGACTTTCTACCCCAGTCTTGCCCAACTGGCACACAAACATGGAGACCTCCCAGGGCAAGGTTAGATTAAGACTTGGCACTATGCTGTCCTCAGGGGAGGCCTGCTGCAGATGGCAATCTCTCCTTTTGCCTGTTCCTGCTCTGTGCTAAGCTACTCACTAACTCTCCTTGCTCCTTACCGCTGCCTCTCCGGCATGGATCCTTCTACCCGACTCCCCTTGTTGGCATGGCCCATATCTATTTAAAGGGTCCCAGTGCCCTGCCAGCCCACCTCTGGGGATTGGCTGGGGCCCCACAAATATTCATGGCAGCTTCTCCTAAATCCCACTCTCTAGTTTTAGAAGATTCTCCAATCTTCCCGACACCAGTGGGGGGGCACCAGAGAGCTGCCATGATGGGTCATCCAGTCCTGGCCCCTAGTAAACCTGAACCAATTTATTGACTCCCTACTCCCAGCCAGAATATTCTTTTTTCCTACTCTCACACTAGTAGCACACACTAGAGGGCGCTATATAGTGGAATCAGGACCCCCTTCCTCTTGTTATCAATCCCTCTACTAATGCACCCCAAAATTATATTTGCTTTCTCCTCTGCCTGGCCATGCTGTTTGCTCATTTTGCAATCATCTGAAATAAGGCAGGGGGTTGCACAGACGGGGATTGCATTGGCAACTATCATTTGGATAAAGTTTTAATATTGGATTAAGTATTACACTTTCGCTCAGCACTATCTAAAAAGCTCTTCTCTATCCCTCCACAGGTAATCTATGCTGCTTTCAAAATCCACCTTTAACTGAAATAGAATCCTTGTTTCTAATTTGCTCAATGGTAATCTATGCTGCTTTCAAAATCCACCTTTAACTGAAATAGAATCCTTGTTTCTAATTTGCTCAATGGTAATCTATGCTGCTTTCAAAATCCACCTTTAACTGAAATAGAATCCTTGTTACTAATTTGCTCAATGGTAATCTACTGTATGCTGCTTTCAAAATCCACCTTTAACTGAAATAGTATCCTTGTTTCTAATTTGCTCAATGGTAATCTATGCTACTTTCAAAATCTTTACCTCTGTCCATAGAATACTGATGTTTATTTTGCTTTCTCTTGTCTATAGCTAAATTATGAGCTGTCCTTATCTTTATTACTCTGCCATTCTGCTCTCTTGCTATTTCTTGTAGTCTGGCTTTGGTGTGAGAAGTTTATTCTGTTAGCCATGTGTACCTCCTATGCAATCCTTATTGATTAATTGGCAATACCTTCACCCAACTCAGTATAAATGTAAGCCCTTTCTAGGGGATGCACAGGCAGGGGGTTGCACAGGCGGGGATTGCATTGGCAACTATCATCTTTGATAAAGTATTAATATTGGATTAAGTAATACACTTCGACTGAGCACTTCAGCGAATGCACAAAGCATACAACTGCAAGTCAACAGACAGACTACAGGTGACCTGAGTCTCTATACAACTTTTCCATCTCACATTCAGTCTGCTTCTCAATCTCACCACCCTGTATTATGCAATCCCTAATTCTCCTTCTCATGTTTGCATCCTCTCTCCTAAAACTTTCTCTCCTTTACCCCTCTTCTCCGCCCCACAGCTTGTATATATATCGCCCTCACTCCTATCCTCACCTTTATACTGCACTCATCAACTCCTGATGATTCTGAACCCACACACCAATAAAACCTACAGGACACGGAGATGTGTCCCCCCTCATAAATCATACTCCCATATCACCTCCCTCACCCTTCTGCTTCTCCTAACCTCTGGAGATATTTCCCCAAATCCTGAACCCCCATCATTTACCTTTGGCAAACATACCCGTCACCCCCTATCCTCTGACACCAGCCGAAATCCACACAATCTGGTTTCTATTCCTCTTCTGCCTAGAGCCAACCTCCCCTTCTCCTGTGCCCTCTGGAATGCCCGCTCTGTTTGCAACAAACTCACCTCTGTCCATGACCTATTTATCAGAAACTCCTTCAACCTGCTTGCAATTACTGAGACCTGACTTCAAGAATCTGACTCTCCTTCTCCTGCTGCCCTCTCCTATGGTGGCCTCCTGTGGACTCACTCTCCCAGGCCTAGTGACAGAAAGGAGGTGGGGTTAGAATTCTGCTTTCCCCTCAAAGCACTTTTCAGGTTCTTCATCCACCCCATCTCTGTCTCTCTCCTCATTTGAATCTCACTGTATTTGTCTATTTTCTCCAGTTTCATTGAGAATTGCTGTGATCTATCGGCCTCCTGGACCGGTATCAGGCTTCCTTGATGACTTCTCTGCCTGGCTACCCTACTTTCTCTCTTCTGAAATTCCCACAATCATTCTTGGAGACTTCAACATCCCTGTTAATCTTAACACTCCTGCTACTTCTAAACTTTTGAGCTTAACCTCCTCTTTTGGCCTAAAACAATGGACACATACTTCTACTCACTCTAATGGCAACAGCCTTGACCTCATGTTCTCCTACCTATGCACTCCTCACAAGCTCTCCAACATTTCATTCCATCTCTCTGATCACCACCTCATTAGTTTCAGTCTCTCATTGTCCTCCTCCTTACCTTTCAACTACAGAACAATTACCCAGAGAAACCTTCGCCATCTTAACCCTTCACTTCTTTTTTCTGCTACAGATTGTCTCTTCAACACAATCTCATCCCTTTCCTGCTCCAACATGGCCACTTCTGTCTACAACAGTTCACTGTCATCTACCTTGGATGCCTTGGCCCCCCTCACTACACACAGAATCAGGCCCCGACCGCTACAACCCTGGCAGACAGACAATACCAGAAGCCTCAAAAAACGTAGTCGCGCTCTTGAGCGTCTGTGGCGTAAGACTAAGTCACAGCAAGATTTCAGCCAATATAAATCTGCCCTCCAAAAATACAGTTCCTGCCTCCATACTGCCAAACAGACCTACTTTATCACTCTGATTAACACCCTTTCACACAGTCCCCTTCAACTCTTTTCTACCTTCAACGCTCTAATTTGTCCTCCATTACTCCCACCCACTAACTTACTCACTGCCCAAGAGATTGCCAATCACTTCAAAAATAAGATTGATACAATTCGTGAAGAGATCTTTACACTACAGATATCTCCCTCACCTTACACACCTTGTCCTCCTGCACAATCAATACTTCCCTTGTTTAAACCAACTACTGTAGAGGAAGTCAGTACAATTTGACTCTATCCTATACTCTTTAACTCATATCTTCAACCTCTCCCTCTCCACTGGCATCTTCCCCAACTCTCTAAAAAATGCGCTAGTAACTCCCATACCAAAGAAAGCCTCACTAGACCCCACCAATCTTAATAACTTAAGACCCATCTCCTTACTCCCTTTTGCTTCCAAACTCCTTGAACGTTTAGTCTACAACCGCCTGAGCAAGCACCTCATTGAGAATAACTTTCTTGATCCCCTTCAGTCTGGATTTAACCGGCAACACTCCACAGAAACTTCTCTGCTAAAACTTACAAATGACTTACTAACAGCTAAAACCAATGGTCACTACTCAATACTCTTACTCTTGGATCTCTCTGCTGCCTTTGATACTGTTGACCACCCCCTCCTTCTCAAAAAACTCAGTTTGCTCGGTCTCCGTGACTGTGCTCTCCATTGGTTTAAATCTTACCTATCTCACCGCACCTTCAGTGTCACTTACAATTCCACTTACTCCCCTGCAACTCCTCTTACTGCTGGGGTCCCCCAAGGTTCTGTCCTTGGACTGCTTCTATTCTCAATCTATACCTCCTCCCTGGGTCAGCTAATAGCCTCCGATGGCTTCCACTACCATTTCTATGCTGATGACACCCAAATCTACCTCTGTACCCCTCAGCTCACCCCATCAGTCTCCTCCCGCATTACTGATCTACTAATAGACATATCAGCCTGGATGTCTCACCACTTCCTCAAACTGAATCTATCTAAAACCAAGCTCATAATATTTCCTCCTCCACGTGCCCCTTCCCCGGAATTCTCTGTCAAGATCAATGGAACAACTATCAGTCCTTCCACACATGCCAGGGTGCTACGGGTAACCCTGGACTTTGCACTGTCCTTTCAGGCTCACATCCAAACCCTGTAAAAATAATGCCGCCTTAACCTCCGCAACATCGCTAGAATATGGCCCTTTTTAACCAATGACACCACCAAGCTTTTAATTCACGCCCTGGTTATCTCTCGCCTCGACTATTGCAACTCCCTCCTCATTGGATTACCCTTACATAGATTATCCCCCCTTCAATTCATAATGAATGCTGCTGCAAGACTTATCCACCTTACCAACCGTTCAGTGTCCTCCACCCCTCTCTGCCAATCCCTTCTCTGGCTTCCACTCACCCAACGAATAGAATTCAAAGTGCTAACAATAGTTTACAATGCCATCCACAACTCTGCCCCCAGCTACATAACTAACCTGATCCCAAAATATCAACCAAGCCGCTCTCTTCATTCCTCCCAAGACCTCCTGCTCTCTAGCTCCCTTGTCACCTCTTCCCATGCTCGTCTCCAGGATTTCTCCAGAGCTTCTCTCATTCTTTGGAACTCTCTACCCCAATCTGTCCGACTGTCCCCTAATCTATCCATCTTTAGACGATCCCTGAAAACCCTTCTCTTTAAAGAAGCCTACCCGGCTACTAACTAATAACACTGTTTCACTTTCTCCATCAGCTCATCCCCCACAGCTATTACTTTTTTGTATCAATTGACCCTCCCTTTTAGATTCTAAGCTCTAACGAGCAGGGCCCTCTGATTCCTCTCGTTCCAAATTGTATTGTAACTGTAATGTCTGCCTTCATTTTTTTAAGCGCTGCGCAAACTGTTGGCGCTATATAAATCCTGTATAATAATAATAAGCGCTCCTAAATTTTATTTTGTTCAGTAGTTCTGACCAACACTGTACTATATACTGCAACACTGTACTCTATCAGGGGATTTGTTTTCCCTAAGTGATTTTTTTTGCATAAAATTGCAATATTTTATTAAGTACTTTCCGTGATACTTTTTTTATTTGCACTAACATACAACTTTTCAAGACAAGCTTTCGTGGTATGTCCCCCTTCATCAAGGTCCAAGCAGTACTGATTCACAAAAGTTTTAGCAAAATGTTAAAAAAACACAATCTCTGAGGAAAAGGGAAAAACAAGAGAAAAACAAACACATACAAACAAATGTACATGGCAATGGTAATAAAACGAACATACTTAGTGAGATAAGACAGAGGGAGAGCTATAGACTGGGGGATGGGGGGGGGGGGGGGTGATTGTCACAGGGGGGGTCGTAAAACTTTCAGATATTGAGTAAGGAAAACCATATCTAAATTTAGGCCGTTTTTTGTGTCAAATAGAAGTATCCTTCTTAGCTCAAAAGTTTTTCTTTCCTGGATAGTTCTGAAATTCCCTTTAAGAACTAAAAAATGTAGGTCTCGTATAGTGTGGTCGGGTTGTGAGAAATGATGTCCCACAGGCAGACTTGTATAAAGTACTCAAAATTTCTACTTGAGTAAAAGTACAAGTGCTCGATCAAAAAATTACTTGAGTAGAAGTGGAAGTGCTCGCAGAAAAAGTTACTTAAGTAGAAGTACTAAAGTATTCAACATTTTTTTTACTTAAGTATTGCAAGAAGTTTTTTCAAAAAATTTGCTACTTAAGTACTAAAAGTAAAAAGTACCAGTAGTTTTGACAAAAAATTTCTACTCAAGTACTGAAAGTAGAAGTACAAGTACTGTGTTATGTAGTTATTAAAGAAAGAAGTCAAAAGTATGAACATCTTATTGTTTTTATTATTTCAAATGATTTATTCAAATGAATAACCGGTGTTTGTTAGTAGTTTCTTGATGCACTTTAAGCGCTGTAGCACCATTTATTTGTTTGTTTCATATTTTCTTTTTATTGGAAAGATTTGGTATAGCAGCTTTTATTATACACAGCCTTTATTTTCGAATGCGCTGATTTACAAATGACATTATACACATTTTTTTGAGCTTTATGCAACCTGCCATCTACTGTTCTGGCAGTGGTAATTTTTTTAAAAGTAACGAGTAACTATGCAGCACAAAAAAAAAATACTTGAGTAGAAGTATCGAAATCATCGAAAAAATGTAGTGAAGTAAAAGTAGAAGTAGGAGAAAAAAATTCTACTCTAGGAAAGTACAGATACCGCATTTCGGTACTTAAGTACAGTACTTAAGTAGTTCTACTTCGTTACTATACATCTCTGCCCACAGGTGTGCAGAAACTATCTTCTTTTTGTTCCTTGATGATGTGTCTTTGCAAATTCATCCCCGCTTGCAACTTCTGTCCTGTTTTTCCAACATAAGATGCTTTGCTACATCTTTTGCATTGGATGAGGTACACAACATTACTTAAGATACAGCTGTATGATCCCATGATATTGAAGGTCCCATTTATGTGTGTGATACTTTTAGATGAATTGATCTGGTTGCACAGTTTGCAGCGTTTTTATTGCAGGGCTTGCTTCCATTATTTTTTGATTTCATAATCAGAATGGAGTTTCCTGCTTATTAGTTTATATCTGGGGTCTACAATCTGAGGTCTACAATTGCTTGAGGCTATAATCACCTCAAGCAATAATTTATTGGAAATAAATAATACACTATTAGTACGTAGAACTATTAATACTTACTATAATACAAAGATACTATTTAATGATGTATTAAGTTAAAAAGGAAAAAGCGAGATGAATCCTCTGTCTTCAGTGCTCGCTCCATACCTAGCTGTCCTCATGTTGAAAAAAAGCCCTGAAAAAAAATATGGTGAATCTCTGTGAAACCCCTTTTGTACTGCATCTCGTAGCTTCAGGCAGTGGACAGGTAAGCTGCCATTTACCTAAGAAAAGGGGGTCATTCTGAGTTTTTTGGCCCCTTTCCCCTGAAAAACTGTAGTTCAAGTACAAATCATCATAAATATTCATCTAAAAGGGACCTAACACCTAATTACCACTTTCCCTATGCCAGAATATATTAGAAATAGAGCCACCTAGTGGCAGACTAGCTAACTTCACCTGCTAATAGGTAAACAAAATATGAAACTATTACCTCCTAGAGGACATGTATAGGAGCTGCAGTTAAATAGTATAAAGAAGTAGGTTCATAGTACTTGCTTACACAGTTTACAGCTCATTCTCAAAATGCAGGTGGTGGTGTGGAGCCTGTGGTATGTCATGGAGTCCCTTGCTTAATGAAGCAGTAAATTTCATACGTGATTTGACAAGACTTTCCTGTGGCTTTTTCCCCCTCTCCATTTATTTTAACAGTGCTTCCCTCGCTTTGGAGCCCCAAATACAGCATCGCACTAAGCACATTTGTTTTTGTTTTTTGTTTTTTAAATTAAAAAATTACAAAATAAATTGTTTTCTTTTTTTTTATAATTGCATTTAAAATTACATTTAATTATGTTGTAATGAATACAGGGCTTAAGTTCTGAAACTCAAGTCATCTAAGAGGAAATTGAACCATGGACCCCAGCCCTGCAAATGATAGCCACACAAAGGTCAGAGTAAAATACATAACAGCAATATGACTATAATTATTTGGAATACTATTGTGCTAGAACATTTTACTACATTTGTTTTTTGTTTTTTTTCTAATATTGTTTAATATTTAGTGGGGCTAGGATACAATTAGTTATTTTTTTCTTATAATATGTGTCCTAAATAATCATATATTTTAAAAAATGAGAAGAGAATAAAACACATTAGCAGTCATATGTTCAAAAAGGCTTACAATTCAAAAAGTTTAACTGACATTTTCACCAAACAATATATAGGTAAGCATTATATTGCACTGAGAAAAAAATATGCATCCATCAACTTACTAATCCTCTGCCTCATGCCTCATTACACAACACTGTATCAAATGTAAGAGCAGTCCTTAACCGAACACATCAGTGGTCTCTAGCCTATGTTCTACTAGGCATGCAACCTCAGGAACTAACTTGTTTGTTTGAGACATTGCCTTATTAGGCCTTGTGATTAGCTGTCAAAGATCGTGTTGTAATTAAGTTGATTGTAAAAAAAAAAAAAAAAAAAAAAAAGGAGGAACTGAACTGCTGAACTATGTAGAAAAGACCGAAACGAAGTGATAATATTCAGGGTTGTTAAATGAGAGAACCCATAGCAACCAAATATCTTATAATTATTACTATATTAGTTGCAAAAAAAATATAAGAAAGGTGATTGTTTTTTCATGGCTTAATGGACACTAACTCATAAAAAGGCAATATGGTTTAATAATTACCTGATAATAAATGTATCTAATGAAGCCTACTAGTCCTTTAATGTGGGTCATGGCCTGCTGACAATTTATGAAAATGTGGTTTATTGAAATATGTATACCGTTTGTGCATATAAATATAGGTTAAAGGTTTTCTGCTTTAATTATAAGGGATCAAACCACTAACTAGGCTGCTATAAAAATAGTGAACTGGTATTTAAAAGTTTTGGGCATATTATAAAAAAAAAAAAAATCCTGAACTGTACCAGAACAAATCTACAGAATAAAACGCTCTATTAAAGTGGTTGTAAACTCTCATCGGTAATTGTACCTATAGGTAAGCCTATAATAAGTTACTAATAATAAAATAAGGTATAATAATAAGGTATAATATTAATGTATAATAAGGTATATTAATACGGTATAATAAGGTATGTAGCACCCTTCTAGGTAAGTGCTAGAAAAAATATATTTGTGGCCCTGTCTGCTTATCAGGAAGGGGGGGGGGGGGCTGATCATTTAGTTAGCCTTTCATGTGCTTCAGGTGTGGTCTGTTGGGATTTTGTTGGACAGTGGAGGAAACCTGGCCAATAGCGCACCCAGGCTTATAGTTGTCTCAGTGGGCGGAGTTTGCCGCAATGCACCCTGGGATCAGATATAAGTCTGAGGAGAGCATGTGACAGGTCGTCTTTGGCGGGATGCAGAGTCCCAGGAGGAGGCTGACGGCTTTCTCTCCTCTTGTCAGAGCAAGCAAAGGTGTCCTGGGCAGGGGGCTGAGCTGTGCTACAAGAAGGATCCAGAGTGCTGTGGACCAAGTGGAGCTGCTGGGCAGAAGTTTCCTGGAAAAACAGTGTTGTGAGTACTCAAAACTGCCCAGGGGTCTGCCTGATAGAGGGGACCACTCCAGAAGGTCAAAGGGACCCGGGAGGCAGCTAGCCAGTAGTGGTGGCTTAGAAAGGGGGTGCCAGAGTCTAAGCCCTGAAGATTAGAGAGAGAAAGGGGGCGCCCGTGCTGGCCCTGAAGTGTTCAGCAGTGAGGCAGTGTATTCAAGTAGCTACCTCAGCAGGAGTTCTTAGGGGAGCTAGAAGAGGACTTCTTTAGTCAGAAAGCAGTCCCAAGTCAATTCAGCATTAACAGGCATCCGGCCATCGTTAACTAGCGTCAAGTCAGTGTTGATAGGCATTCAACCAGTGTCAAGTCAGCGCCAAGCAGCGATATTCAAGTGTCTCGGCCAAATGTGCCTATTTTATTTCCAGGAGTATCCCACTCATCCCTTCTCCCATCCAAGTTACCAAATAAATACAAAAAACCCAAAGATACTGAACTGGTCATTGTCTCAGTGCTCACACTTGGAGAAACATGCTTAAATTTGCTGTTGTTGCTAGCGGTAGCCCAGGGGGACCCATATCCAACAAAACAGCTGGGAATTGTGCTACAGGTATAATAATAATAAGGTATAATAAAGTACAAAAAGGTATACTATGGTATAATAATAATAAGGTATAATAAGATATAATAAAAATAAGATATAATAAGGTATAATTAATAATTACATTATGCCTGTATAATTATAAATATGCCGATTTATAATTACATTGTGCCTTTCATTTGCAGGTCAGGAAAAAGCAAAGAACAAAAACAACTGTTTACTTCCTCTTTAAGTAATAATGGATACCACTTTCATAAAGACATGCTAATCTTGCTTTTTTCCCCAAGTCCATATTTGCCTCTATATAACTGTGGTATATTTCAAGAAAATACAGAAAAAAGGTAAAAATGTAAAAAAAAAAAGGCATACACAGAAAAGCACATTTACATTGTGTAGCACTACAAATCAGCTAATAAAGCTTGCCTGCTCCTCATCTACACATAGGGGCACATTATAGCCTCTGCACTACTCTCCTATGCATATTGTCCACTGTCATTTGCTTGTCTACTCCTCCGCCCCTCCATGCACATTGTTTTTGCGGTCAAACCCTACATCATTATTCATTTCCATATACTATTCACTGCAATTCTCTCTTCTCCTAAATTTATTGCCCATGGCCCTACCTCTGGCAGCCATCTCCTGCACAAAAAATGAATTTCCTCCTTCACTGCAATCTATAATTGTTTATAATTGTTTATTAATGGAGAATGTTTGAGTTTTCTATGAGATCAGGCATCATTAAATGGCGGACCGTGGTCCAGACTTGGACTGTGTAGAAGTCCTATCTGGATACGGCTGCAGTATTTAGCAGCCTAGTTGTCTTCTTGTTGTGTTCTGCTATTCCCAACCCACCTCAAATACTGTGGCTGCTGGCTCTAGCAACCAATTACCCGCTCGTTTACATGAGATGTTGGGAAGTCCCCTTCCTCCATCAAGAGCTGCTGTGCCTTCTGCCCTCTGCCCTCTTTCCTGATGTGTAAGGTAGGGTTGTTATTGGAACAAGGGTTTGATGTAAAGGGGGCTGAGGAAATGGATAGGAAGGGAGGGTTGTGATATGAAGTGGGGAATGTGAAGTGTGTGTGTGGAGGGGGGGGGGGGGGGGGCTGTGATATGAATGGGACTGTAATGTAAGGGGGGGATTGTGATGTGATATAAAGGGGAGACTGAAGACACAGATGTAATGGGGACATTATAATGTAAAGGAAGAGCTTTGATGTTAGGGGGGACTAAGAATACTGATGCAATGGGGACATTATAATGTAAAGGAAGAGCTGTGATGTTAGGGGTGGGGGACTGAGGATACTGATTTAATGGGACATTATAATGTAAAGGAAGAGCTGTGATTTTGGGGGACTGAGGACACTGATGTATTGGGGACATTATAATGTAAAGGAAGAGCTGTGATGTTAGGGGGGGACTGAGGATACTGATGTAATGGGGACATTATAATGTAAAGGAAGAACTGTGATGTTAGGGGGGGGGGGGGGCTGAGGACACTGATGTAATGGGGACATTATAATGTAAAGGAAGAGCTATGATGTTAGGGGGGGGGGCTGAGGATGCTGATGTAATGGGGACATTATAATGTAAAGGAAGATCTATGATGTTAGGGGGGACTGAGGATGCTGATGTAATGGGGACATTATAATGTAAAGGAAGAGCTATGATGTTGGGGGGGGGGGACTGAGGACACTGATGTAATGGGGACATTATAATGTAAAGGAAGAGCTATGATGTTAGGGGGGACTGAGGACACTGATGTATTGGGAACATTATAATGTAAAGGAAGAGCTGTGATGTTAGGGGGGGACTGAGGATACTGATGTAATGGGGACTGTGACGAGACCAATCTCGCCACATTGCAATGGAGAAGCCTGGTTGCCCGCCTGCTGCCTTTGGACTATGGACCAGACTTTAAAATACTTATTTTCCCTACAGAAAGGCTTATTCGTGCCTTTTCTGTCGGGGTGTTCGGTAGATTTTATCTACCGAACAAACTAACGATTACATGACCACCTGGAAGCTAAACCTAATTATACCTTCCATTGTCTCCAGGATAGAGGTCGCTGTGAAAACTATTTCTAGCTGCAGAGAGAGGGGGGGGGGGGGAATTGTTTCCAGCAGTCCCCTCCTGAGGAATGTCTACTAATTACCTGAGTGCTTTTGTCTAGAGTGGGGATGCTTTGCTTCTGTGAGTCTGTAATGTGATACATGTCTGTTTGTGTTACAGTCTTCCATTTGGTCCCCTAGGGGAGTGTCCACCAGGTGGGAGACCTGCATAAATACGGGGGCAGGTAGCCCTCAATAAACAGTCCACTGCTTGAGCCTCACATGGAGCCTTGTCTCGTTCTTGGGGGGATTCACTGTATGCTGTTGGAGACTGATTGCTAGGAGTGTAAGCTGATGTATGCTTTTCCTGTTCGTCTGCTAGCAGCTATTCGTGAGGTTCCAGGTTGGAGTGCTATTTTGTATGCAGTTTGGGAGTTTGGTGTCCTGCAAGTAGCTGTGCCTGTCTCTCAGAAAGGGGCATATCGCATAAACGGATTTTAACCCCTTGTCTGCTGAAACGGTCCATTACAATTGGTGGCAAGCGGCGTGATCGTTCCTACAGCCAGAAGGACAGCTACAGGAGACACCATTGCTCTGGATTTTACAATTGAGGGCAACGCATGTCCTAGTACAGCGACCCTGACAGCACCAGCATGGAACCAGCAGTGGAGTTCGATGAGGGTGCCATGGATGACCGAGATGCAGTCCGCAAAGGCATCTGGTACCAGGCACTGGGTATGGTGGAATACCAGCGGGGCGAGAGACTCCCCAAGGAAGACCAGCGGTTGCAGAAGCGAGTAGCCCTGTGGATGCCTTTCCTGGGGGAGCAGCCCCGGGAGGAATGGGTAAAAGAATTGGAGCTCCGGGTATGGCTGGAGATGTGGCTGGAGGATGCCTACCAGGTGCTGTGGTGGTGTGTTGCACAGTACCTGCCCTGGACAGCCGAGCATGACATGCCAGAAGGAGAGGAGTTTGATGGTCCTGGCTTGTTATGGGAGTCTTTTTCAGAGCTGGAATTTGGGAGCCCTACACAAGCCCGGTTCAATGATCTCTTGGAGTGGAGGGAGAGCAGGTATGACTGGGACGACGCTCACAAAATTGAGCAAGACCTGGTCCACCTGGTGACCCGGGAGATGGAGCTAGAACAGGGCTACCAGCAGCTGTTCCAATACTATGAGAAGGCTCAGCAGGAGAGCAGCAGGACAGACCCAGAGCCAGACCCATTCAGAGGGGACGAGATGGTAAAGTTTTACTGGGAAGAACCCCAGGTGGCCGGTAGAGATGGGACCGAGGTCTCTCCTCCGGTCCTGCAGGGAATTGGGAGCCCAGTCTCCATTCCCCAGCAGCAGTGTAAAGTGCAGGGAGAGGAGAGCAGCGTCCTCCCTCCCCAGGGGCAGGCTGAGTTACAGGGGGCAGAGGTAATTGTTCCTGCCCCCCAGCAGCAGAGTGATATGCCAGGAAGGCAGTGGGAAGTCCAGGGAGAGGAGAGCAGTGTCCTCCCTCCCCAGCGGCAGTGTGATTTTTTGGGAATTGGGAGCCCAGTCTCCATTCCCCAGCGGCAGTGTGATGTACTGGTAATTGGGAGCCCAGTCTCCATTCCCCAGCGGGAGATACAGCAGGGAATTGGGAGCCCAGTCTCCATTCCCCAGCGGCAGTGTAAAGTGCAGGGAGAGAAGAGCAGCGTCCTCCCTCCCCAGCGGCAGGCTGAGTTACAGGGGGAGGAGGTAATTGTTCCTGCCCCCCAGCAGCAGAGTGATATGCCAGGAAGGCAGTGGGAAGTCCAGGGAGAGGAGAGCAGTGTCCTCCCTCCCCAGCGGAAGTGTGATTTTTTGGGAATTGGGAGCCCAGTCTCCATTCCCCAGCGGCAGTGTGATGTACCGGGAATTGGGAGCCCAGTCTCTTGTCCCCAGCGGCAGAGTATCCAGCAGGGAATAGAGAGCCCAGTCTCCTTTCCCCAGCAGCAGAACTCTGTATTGGGAGGAGAGACACTCGGTCTCCCTCCGCAAAGACAGGAAGTATGTATGGGAGAGGAGATTGTTACCACCTCTCCCCAGCAGCGGATCATTAATAGGCAGAGTGTTCTATCGGGAGAGGAGCTTGTTACCCCCTCTCCCCAGCGGCAGCTTAATGTACCAGGGGGAGACTGTAAGCCTCCCACCGGTGCAGATGGGACCGTGGTCTCTGCACTTACCACACAGGGGGTAGGGATGGTTGGTCCTACCCCCCCCCCCCCCCCACGACAGAGCTGTGTATCCAAGGGGGAGACAGTCAGTCTCCAGCCACCAGGCTCCAACCAGACTACTCCGGTGGTAGTGCTGGCACCAGGACAGAGTACCGCTGGTCTCTGCCCACTCAGCAACCCACCAAGGCAGCCTACCAGTCCCCTACACACCTGTGGTGAGGCACCTGGACATGGACAAGCTTCTCCTCTACCCAGGTGTAGTAACCATTTATTGTGGGTGGGCTGTACTGTTTTTTCTGCTTTATGGGTGGGCTGCTGGACTAACAAGGGCACTGACCGGCAGGAGGTCAGGTACCCTGTTAGTCTTTTTGGAAAGGGGGAGAGATGTGACGAGACCAATCTCGCCACATTGCATTGGAGGAGCCTGGTTGCCTGCCTGCTGCCTTTGGACTATGAACCAGACTTTAAAAGACTTATTTTCCCTACAGAAAGGCTTATTCATGCCTTTTCTGTCGGGGTGTTCGGTAGATTTTTTCTACCGAACAAACTAACGATTACATGACCACCTGGAAGCTAAACCTAATTATATCTTCCGTTGTCTCCAGGATAGAGGTCGCTGTGAAAACTAGTTCTAGCTGCAGAGAGAGAGGGGGGGGGGATTGTTTCCAGCAGCCCCCTCCTGAGGAATGTCTACTGATTACCTGAGTGCTTTTGTCTTGAGTGGGGATGCTTTGCTTCTGTTAATCTGTAATGTGATACATGTCTGTTTGTGTTACAGTCTTCCATTTGGTCCCCTAGGGGAGTGTCCACCAGGTGGGAGACCTGCATAAATACGGGGGCAGGTAGCCCTCAATAAACAGTCCACTGCTTGAGCCTCACACGGAGCCTTGTCTCGTTCTTGGGGGGATTCACTGTATGCTGTTGGAGACTGATTGCTAGGAGTGTAAGCTGATGTATGCTTTTCCTGTTCGTCTGCTAGCAGCTATTCGTGAGGTTCCAGGTTGGAGTGCTATTTTGTATGCAGATCGGGAGTTTGGTGTCCTGCAAGTAGCTGTGCCTGTCTCTCAGAAAGGGGCATATCGCATAAACAGATTTTAACCCCTTGTCTGCTGAAACGGTCTGTTACAGGGACATTATAATGTAAAGGAAGAACCGTGATGTTAGGGGGGGGGGGGGGCTGAGGACACTGATGTAATGGGGACATTATAATGTAAAGGAAGAGCTATGATGTTAGGGGGGGCTGAGGATGCTGATGTAATGGGGGCATTATAATGTAAAGGAAGAGCTGTGATGTTAGGGGGGGCTGAGGATGCTGATGTAATGGGGACATTATAATGTAAAGGAAGAGCTATGATGTTAGGGGGGGCTGAGGATGCTGATGTAATGGGGACATTATAATGTAAAGGAAGAGCTATGGTGTTAGGGGGGACTGAGGATGCTGAAGTAATGGGGACATTATAATGTAAAGGAAGAGCTATGATGTTAGGGGGGGCTGAGGACACTGATGCAATGGGGACATTATGATGTAAAGGAAGAGCTGTGATGTAAAGTTGGGACTTAGAATACTGATATACATAGGGGAAGTTGTTCACTTTATGGCCATTGCAAATTACATGGGAACACTGTTTGAGGAAAAAATTGATGGGGAGGGTGAAGAGTTGGATTTTATCAAAACCACTGAGCACAACCTAATTCTTTGTATTGACACATTTGTATATAAAACACTTCCTTAGCATTGTTGTATTATCCCCAATCTTGTCTGTTCTGGTGTGCGCACGCTTTTACTAGTATTTTCAGACATACTATAATAAAGACTCAAGGCTTTAACATCCGGTTAACTGCTTGGCAATCATATTTCATCAGATATATGGCGACAAGGCAGCTCTCCTGCACGTATTTCACGAGCTGCGGTAGGGAGCCCGGGCTGTGCTGAGATTGGCTACAGCACGAACTAATCGGTGGGTGTCGGCCACTCATTGGTCGCTGGCACCCGACGATCGCACCTAACAAAGGGTTCTCTTCTGACAGCAGCACTGTGCTTTTTTTTTTTCTTCCTGCTAAGCAGTGCTTAGTGAAAACAGCACACACAGTACACGGTAACTAATGTTGGCCACACATTTAACCCTGTGATTACCCCTAATGTTTATTCCTTCCCAGCCAGTGTCATTAGTACAGTGACAGTGCATATTTTTAGCACTGATCACTGTATTGGTGTCACTGGTTCCTACAAAAGTGTCAGTTAGGTGTCCGATTTGCTGGTTTGCCGCAATATCACAGCCCCACTATAAGTAGCTGATCACCGTCATCACTAGTAAAAAAATAAATAAATAAAAATTCCATATATATATATATATATATATATATATATATATATATATATATTCCATAGTTTTTGTATGTTATAACTTTTGCCCAAACCAATAAATATATGCCTATTGGGATTTTTTTTACCAAAAATTTTTAGTGGAATACATTTTGGCCCAAACTGACGAAGAATTAGAATTTTTTAAATTTTTTTTATTGGATGTGTTTAATAGCAGAAAGTAAAACAATATATATATATATATTTTATTCAAAAGTGTCAGTCTTTTTTTGTTTATAGCACAAAAAATAAAAACCGCAGGGGTGATTAAATACCACCAAAAGAAAGCTCTATTAGTGGGAAGAAAAGGACATACATTTTATTTGGGTACAGCTTCGCAATTGAATACTTATACAGTACTTATACAGAGGCAGGTCGGCTCTGTCCCGCGAAACTACGTACCTGTACGTCATTTCACGGGACAGCTAGTGAGGGGTGCGCGCGTGCCACCAGAGGTGCGCGCACCGATTGGCCACAGGGGGAGTCAGCTGGGCACCCGCGATTGCTTCCCGTGGAGTCAGAATGGCGGTCTGCAGATGTAAACACGGCAGAACGCTATTCTGTCAGCTATTTAGGAACACAGGTCTCTGTGTTCATCTAGCAAGTCCATCCCCCACACAGTTAGAAAGCACCCCTATTTAACCCTTTGATTGCCCCTGGTGTTAACCACTTCCCTGCCAGTGTCAGTACAGTAACAGTGCATATTTTAAGCACTGAGTACTTTAGTAATGTCACTGGTCCCCCAAAAGTGTCAAAAGTGTCAGTTAGGGGTCCGATCTGTCCGCCGCAATTTCGCAGTCCATCTAAAAAATGCTGATCGACACCATTACTAGTAAAAAACCTAAAAAAAATAAAAATGACATAAATCTTCCCCCTAGTTTGTAGACGTGATAACTTTTTCGCAAACCAATCAAAATACTCTTGTTGAGATTTTTTATACCAAAAATATGTAGCGGAATACATATTGGCCTAAAATGATGAAACATTTTTTTTTTTTTTTTTATTGGGAATGTTATATAGCAGAAAGTAAAGAATATTGTTTTTTTGTTTGTTTGTTTTTTTTTCAGAATTGTCACTCTTTTTTTGGTTTATATCGCAAAAATAAAAATCACACAGGTGATAAAATACCACCAAAAGAAAGCTCTATTTGTGGGGAAAAAAAGGACATGAATTTTATTTGGGTACAGTGTCCGTTAAATTAACACAGTGCCATTTTGCAAAAAATGGCTTGGTTAGGAAGGGGTCCAGAAGTGGTAGTTTGTCAAGCTGGGTCATGCCAACAGGGCCACCAAGGGCTTGAGTTTCCCAATTTCGGAAGGAAGCTACCAAAATTTGAGCCTTGTATGGCAGGCTTGAGGTTCTCTATTTTCAGTCACAAGACTGTAATTTTCAAATTTCATTATCACTATTTTCTTTTTTTTTTTTTTTTTTTGAAAGGATATTTATCCTGGTGGGTCAGCTTTGTGAATTGAGCCTATTTATTGTAGGTAGGACATTTATTATATACTGTTTTAAGCATCACTACTGAGAAAGAAAAAAAAAACATTTATCTGTATTTTTTCCAACACACCATTGTAAATCTACATCAAGTCAATATTTGTTCTTCCACTTTAAACTGCTACTGAAATGATCACAGCAGCAATCTTTTTTTTTTTGTCCTGGTGTAGTTATCCCCAAATCTAATTTTTTTACCATGTTGAATTGAATTATCATAAGTGCTAGCTAGGACACATTTTAGATATACATCATTTAAACATCATAAATGTCCAATTTCATTGTCAAATTAGAATATTCTTTGCATAACATATTAAATTACTAGATCACTGTATTTACTTTTGAATTCACTTTTTATTAATGTGTTACATTAAAAATGAATGTATTAAAACAAATGAATAAAACAGAACTATTCATGTTAAATCCTCCATATAACCCCTTATTAGAAGTTCATTAAATATTGATTTGGTCATTTGATAGGTTGTACAAAAAATATCCAAATATGACAGGAAAATTGGTTATTTATGATGATTAAATGTTACCAAAAAAAATAATATAGCGGTGCAATGAGCCTAAGAATATACTTGGGCTTTACAGGCCACTGATTGCATTCATTTTTGTTAGAATACCCTTTAATATTTATTTTATCGCTTTTTCAGTAACTTTAAAGCAGTAGTAAACTCAGTAAAAAAAAAAAAAAAAAAAATGTACTCCTGCAAGGCAATGTTATAATGTGCTAGTATGGATTGAATACTAGCACATTATGTAAAATTTACCTTAAAGGAGTTGTAAAGTCAGGAAGGTTTTTTATCTTAATGCATTCTATACATTAAGATAGAAAGCCTTCTGTGTGTAGTAGCCTCCCAAGAACCTCCTAGTACTTAACTGAGCCCCCTCTTTGACCAGTGATGTCCACGAGTCCCTCGGCTGTCCTGGGACTCTTCCTACTGATTGGCTGAGATACAGCTGCGGCACCATTGGCTCCCATGGCTATCAATCAAAGTCAGTGAGCCAATCAGGAGAGAGGGGGGCGGGCGTGAATGGCAGCTTCATGTCTGAGTGGACACACAGAGTTGCAGCTCGGCTCGGCTGCCCCATAGCAAGCTGCTCAAAAAGAGGGAGGGGCCAGGAGCAGGAACAAGGGACCCGAGAAGAGGAGGATCCGGGGTGCCCTGTGCAAACCAACTGCACAGAGGAGGTAAGTATAACATGTTTGTTATTTTTATTTTTTTTAAATGAGACTTTACAATCACTTTAACCACTTCAAGACCGGAAGGAATTGCCCCCTTATTGACCAGGCCCTATTTTGCGATTCGGCACTGCGTTACTTTAATGAACAATTGCACAGTCGTGCGACGCTGTACCCAAATAAAATGTATGTCCTTTTTTTTTTCCAACAATTAGAGCTTTCTTTTGGTAGTATTTGATCACCTGTGTAAATTTTTATTTTTTGCGTTATAAAAAAAGAGTGACATTTTTGGAAAAAAAAAAAAAAAAAAAAAACCAATATTTTTCACTTTCTGCTATTTGACATTCCCCAAAAAAATAAATAAAAAATAATTTAGTTAGAAGTTATCGCATCTACTAACTACGGGAAAGATTTGTAATTTTTATTGTTTTTTTTTTACTAGTAATGGCGGCGATCTGCGATTTTTAGGGGGACTGCTACGTTGCGGCAGACAGATTGGACCCCTGACATTTTTTACACTTTTGGGGGTACCAGTGACATTACTACAGTAATCAGTGCTAAAAATATGCACTTTTACTGTAATAATGACACTGGCAGGGAAGGGGTTAACAGATCAAGGGGTTAAATGTGACCCTAGGGGAGTGATTCTAACTGTGGGGGGGTGTGGCTTCTTTGATGACCATAGAGACATGTGATCCTATATAGAAGGATCACATGAGCTGTGTGATCATTTCAGGGAGAAGGATGGAGGGCTGTGTTAACAGCTGACCGTTCTTCTCTCTCAGTGGGGAGCAATCGCGGGTGTCAGGTGGCAATCGGAGCCGCCTGCCCCTTGCATCGGCTTCCCCACTGATGATCGGGGCAGGAGCGCGCCACCGGCGGCGTGCTTTTGCCCCCTAGCTTCTTCCAGGCGAGCGACGTAGAACTACTTTGTTTTGCCCGTACGAGCCAGCCTGCCGCAGTAAATATAATGTAAGCGTTCGGTAACTGGTTAAAATGAAGCCCTCCAATGGTATGCTGTCACCGCTGACAAGGTTTCCATCTTCTCCCGGTCTTCCTTCCGGGTTCGCGGGCCCCAGTCATCTGAATGGACGACCTGCAATTATGTCACTCCCACGCATGCGTGCAGGAGTTGCTGTTCATGGCACAGGGCTCTGAACGGTGCGGGTATGCTGTTCCTTCAGAGCGCATGAGCGTGGCACGTCAACAGTGGCTTTAGAAGTAAACGGTTCAAGTTTAGGAGATATTTACTGTACCTATAGGTAAGCTTTATTATAAGTTTACCTATAGGTAAAAAATAACCAAGGAAGTGTACTCCCACCTTAATGGAAAAAGACTAATACATTGTTATTGTGGGACCTGTCAATTCTGTGCTATATTTTTTGTAATAATTTTTTGGCCTCCATAGTCACAGGTAAGGCACATGAGAGTATGGCATAGTCCTAGAATGGTTCTGCAGCTTTGACAAACAAAGCAGTGTATTTGAAAAGAGATGATTCAAACCGACAGGTACAGCAAGAGCAGGAATAGACAGCATGGAGAAATGTGTATAAACATCAGTATCTCAAGACCACTGAGGGTGTCAGGGTCCATTCACACTAGGTCGCTTCGACTTAGGGGGCGACCTGTGAAGTCGCGTGCAGCGCGACTTCGGCGCAACTTGCACGGACTTCATATAATGAATGCCTATGTAAGTCGCCTCCAGGTCGCCCCGAAGAAGTACAGGACCCTTTTTCTAAGTTGGAGCGACTTGTGTCGCTCCTATTAGAACGGGTCCTGTACTACATAATGGGAGGGTGAGGACCGCGACTTGTCAGGCTGACAAGTCGCCTGACAAGTCGGATCAATGTGAATGCGGCGTCATGGTACCTGAAACACTGATGAGGTATGATACAAAAAATAAATAAATCAATTAAAAAAAAAGCAAAACCTGTGGGCTTACATTACCTTGTAAATGGACACAAGCCCATGAAACAGACATATTTAGGAGTATGTGTAGGCAGGTTCCTTACTGCTGCATTAGATAGTGCTGGCCAAGGCTAAGGGGGTAAAGAGTTGATATGAATTAATGTGAGTACTTCCAGGCTTTTTGGATCCCATTTGTGATATAAAAAGGGGGAAGGCTGAGGTTCAGGGGCAACCTGTCATTACTCTACTGGACATGCTGTGGCTACATTTGAAGATGACTGCTGCATGTTGCAATCTATCGGAGATACAGGGGATTCGAAGAATACCAAAGACTTGGAAAACACTGCAATGGGTTACTACCTGGGTTACTACCTTGTGGAGGTATGACTGGCCTTCCATTCAGCTGTAGTTAGGGTTAGGGTATGGACTTTGTTCACATTGAAGTAATGTTGCATCAGCTGTTCTGAGCCTGTTTCCTACTGCACTCATTGTGATGGCTCATCTCTAAGTGGGGAATTGCTCTAATGTTAGACTTTTCACATGACCGCAGTCTTCTTCTGGTCTATGGCATTGATGCTCCGTGCAAACAATACCCCCACGCATGCAGGGCGAAGATGATCCCGCCCACATATGTGCTTTATTAGCTTGAGAACAGTCCTTGGGATCTTCAATCATCATGCAAATGTCTGCCCCCTTAAATCCCATTTTCAGTTAGTCATTGGAGATGCCCATTGCATTCAGTTGCCAATAAAAAGGTGCTAGTGGTGGGAGCAGATTGGATCTTAGCTGACATTCATCTGTGTTTATAAGTACTTAGAGGTGCCTGTTCTGTGGATCATGGGTGACTTTATAAGGTAAGGTGAGACCACAGCCTCAGCTCCATGCCTGTGCCAAGGGCAGAGTATTTGCAAGGATAAGATGGAGTGAAAGCCTTGCCACGCCCTGCAATATCAATGCCAAAATACTTTGCTCATATTGAGGAGTTCTGTCACTAATAGTATAGATCAGCGTTTCTCAACCTTTTTTCAGTCAAGGCACCCTTTAAAAAAATGGACAGTCTTGAGGCACCCAATTCTAAAATGTAAAAGCTGTTCTAATAGTTTTACCTAAGGCAGCAACATCCACAAGTACAAATAGGACACCCAAAGTTAGAGGTGATTTATTCTTACAAAGCAAAGACACTTTTGCAAACTGGTTTTGACTAGTATACCAATGTTTCTCTTCTTCCTCAGTTTTTCTCCATCACTCAGCTGATTTGACTCCAACGCTGATGGAGAGGGGCAGGGGAGGGTCAAACAAGGATGCTATGCAGGCGACTGACATTCTTTTTATCAACTGATGATGTCATTGATTGTTAGGATGCCAGCAACTAGAAGGTTGTAATGGTGCACAATGAACGCCTGTGAGTTAGTGTAACTAAAAAGGCAACCTTCATCCACAAGCCTGCTTGTATACATTGAAACCTTGGTTTGCGAGTAACTTTGTTTACAAGCGTTTTGAAAGACGAGCAACATTTTTAAAAAAAAATCTGTCTTGATATACGAGCACCGTCTTGATATATGAGCAGTTTTATACACTATAAGCATGCCATCCCCTCTGTTAATGCCCTCTGTTACATACCATTATGTGTCCCAGTGCTTGTACTGTATATAAAGATGCCGATTTATACTGTTTCAGAGTGTTTCCCTGCACTTACTGTACATGACTCCTCGTCCCTGTGTCTCTCTCTCGCCTCCTCTCTCTGCTCTCCCCGGTGGGAGGGGCAGATCACTCCTGCTGACGTCATCTGAGGAGGAGGGGAGGAGAGAAGCAGAGGGCTAAAGAGTCACACAGTGCCAAGACACGCTCTAATACAGTATAAATCGGCATCTGTTATATACAGTACGGACACAGGGACACATAATGTTATTTAACAGAGGAGATGACATACTTATACTGTACAGTAATGTACTTTATATACAATAACAGCATATCTTTATTTATACCATTAAATGCTTGTGGAACGAATCATCTGAGTTTCAATTCTTTCTTATGGGAAAACTTGCTTTGATATACGAGTGTTTTGTATTACAAGCAAGCTGCTAGAACGAATTATACTTGCAAACCAAGGTATTACTGTACAATTTTTGGCAATTTTTAGGCATTTTGCCAAGGCACCCCTGAAGAAACCTCAAGGCACCCTGGTTGAAAAAGGCTGGTATAGATCCTAGTATTATTTCTATTTGACTGATGGTGCCTAAAGGATGCTTTACAGTATCTGCCATCCTCTGCAAAAAGTTCACAGTGGGGTTGATTTACTAAAACTGGAGAGTGCAAAATTGGGTGCAGCTCTGCACAGAAACCAATCAGCTTCCAGGTTTTATTTGCCGAAGTTTAATTGAACAAGCTGAAGTTAGAATCTGATTGGCTACCATATACAGCTGCACTAGATTTTGCACTCTCTAGTTTTATTGAATCATCCCCACTGTCTCAAGTTGCTGCAGATTTCTAAAGGAATGTTTTACCTTTTCGGGTTCCTCTGTTCTGTCGAGGGAATACACTGAACTTTGAGACCCGTGTCATTTTGTGTGCTTTGCCACCATCCTATTCCCAAATCTAGGATTTTATTTTAGCCAAAAAGGAATGGTACATATTCGAAAATGTGAGCTGCTGCAGTAAGTCATCTTTCAAAGAAAATTCCCCAAAGCATTGTATGTAAAATAGCAACTTAAAATAGCTCACTATTTGTAAAAAAAAAATAAACATTTTTTTTTACAAACGTTTTATATGGTGTTTTCTTATCTCCACTTGAGTAGTTATTAATCAGGTAAAAAAAAAAAAAATGCATCTGTAATAGAATGTAAGATTTGTGTGCTTTGCTGAATGTAAGTTGTGTTGCTTTAGCATTATATACGTATTTAAATGTGCACAGACTCTGTTGCTCTTACGTATGTTTTGGGTCTGAGATGTGTATAGGAGATGGATCATTTAAACTGGGCCACATCAAAGTGATGTATGCTGCTTTATTTATATTCATTCTCTTTTTAAAGGGTAACTCCACTTTCGTGGGGAAAAAATAGTAAATAAAGAAAAAACAATATAGCGCATACAATTGCGACACAAATCATATTGTAATTGAATGTTATTAACCGCTTGCCGACCACTGCAAGTACATATACTGCGGCGGTCAGCCCCGGCCAGGCAAAGTGACGTACCGGTACGTCACTAGCCTGTGAGCCTATAGGGGGCGAGCGCGATGTCCGCCGGTCACTCGCGATCGTCCGCTTTGAAGGGAGAAAGGCAGGCGGCTAATGTAAACAAAGCCGCTTGTCATTCTCCCCTGTGTAACAGCACAGATCTAACGGTCCTGCTATGTAGGACTGTAGATCTCTGCTGTTACATGTAAAGCCACATCCCTGCACAGTTAGAAACACGCCCCTAGGGACACACTTAACCCCTCCTTCTCCAATAAAGTTAACCCCTTCCCTGCCAGTGTCATTTTTACAGTAACAGTGCATATGTATAGCACTGATCAGGGGCGTAACTACAGGGGTTGCAGGGGTTGCAATTGCTACCGGGCCCCATGCTCCAGGGGGCCCGGTAGCAAACCAATGGGTGAACTTCCAGGATCGCAAAGGTCACACTTGCGACCGGGCCCTGGCATTGCACCACTGTGGGGAGGCCCCAAGATTGCAGGAAGGGGGCCCACTGCAGAACTTGTGAAAGGATCCTGCTGCGGGACCGTAATAAAAGGCCATGCAACGATAGTAAAGAGACCCAGGATTAGTGGGAAGAGCCCTGGGCTTGAAGGTAAGGGCCCCGGCCAGGGGTCTGGGGGGCCCTTCATGGTTTCTTGCATCAGGGCCCTGAAGGTTCTAGTTACGCCTCTGGCACTGATTACTGTAGTAATGTCACTGTTACCCCCAAAAGTGTCAAAAATGTCAGTCAAGGGTCCGATCTGTCCGCCGCAATGTCGCAGTCCCGCAAAAAAAATCGCAGATCACCGCCATTACTCGTTAAAAAAAAAAAAAACAACAAAAATGACAAAAATGACAAAAATCTTTCCCTTAGTTAGTAAACGCAATAACTTTTGCGCAAACCAATCAAAATACGTTTATTGTGATTTTTTTTTACCAAACATAGGTAGCAGAAAACAAATTGGCCAAAAATGTTAAAACATTTTGATTTTTACATTTTTTTTTGGAATTTCATATAAAAAAATGTGAAAAATATTGTTATTTTTGCAAAATTGTCGCTCTTTTTTTGTTTATAGCGCATGATCAAAAAATCGCACAGGTGATCAAATACCACCAAAAGAAAGCTCTGTTTGTGGGAAAAAAATGACGTCAAATTTGTTTAGGTACAGCATCGCACGACCGCGCAATTGTCCGTTAAATTCACGCAGTGCCGAATTGCAAAATAGGGCCTGGTCAGGAAGGGGGTAAAATCTTCTGGGGCTTAAGTGGTTAAAAATGACCTTTCCTTTTCAATCTGTAATTTTCGGAAAATGCAATGCAATATGTCTACCTGGAGCAGTTCTGTAAACAGAATCTATACTAACCACACCCCAGAAACATCATTTCCTGCATGTGTGATTGGCTCACCAATTTTCCCAGAAGTCTGCACTAAGATACAAGTCAGATTTCTGGCATCCCCTGCAAAAAAAAGGCATTTTTGGTAAGATACTCCCAATAGGAACACGTCTAAAGGGATGCAGGCCCAGCAGCTTGCCTCATTAGAGCCCTGCAGCGGCACAGCTGGTTGATAATTATGAAACCCCTCCCATTAGACCCACTCAGCACAGAGGAACACAGTGATTTCTTCAGAATAACAAAAGGTAGGAATCTGCAACAAAGTTTGTTATAATCCTTGTAATGTACAGAGATCACCCAGAGGGGAATGTTTTTTCTCAACAAAGGTGGAGTTACGCTTTAACTTTACAGCTCTTATAATAATGCAACACACTTCAACAAAAGTGAAAAAAGCAAAAACAAAACAGCGATACATTCTGGTCAGGACACTAACTGCATTAAGTTTACAAGCCCCCCTTTATTTTCATGGGTTCCCTATGGGTATTTCAGTTCTGCCCCCACTCCAAAGGCATGCTGGTAGTTTTCTGAATTGTGCCTAGTTATGTGTATGTATGCATGTGAGGTAGTGGCCTTAGATTGTAACCTCCTTGATAACAGGGACTAATGTGAAAACATGTGAAGCACTACATAAATTGTCAGCTCCATATACTGTAAATACTTGTAATAAATATTTAAAGTAGAAGTTAAGCCTAAAACTAACTTTAGGGCCCCTTTCACACGGGCGCACTGCCTGATGGTGTCTCTTCTGCTCAGCGGGGGATCGAGCAGGCAGATAACAGCTCCTTCTCCGCTTTGTGTGCAGAGACAGAGCTATCAGATTCCCGCTGTCCTCTATGGGGAGATCGGATGAGAACGGACCACCTGTCCATTCTCATCCGATCATCCAGATAGATGGAAAATAGGGTTTCCATACGTCCGGATTTCACGGACAGGATCGGATCGGGTAGTAGCGAGTGTCAGCAGAGATGTCCCTGCTGACACCCGCTGCCCCATAGGGAGGCATGGAGCATCCGATCAGGTCCGTCTGAAAAACTGACAGGCAGATCCGATTGGATCGCCATGTGAAAGGGGCCTAAATCGAGTGGCAATCACATTATAAAACTAATCTATCTAACCCTTTAAAGCAAAAATTGCTATACAGTACATACTTTTTCTGCAAATGATCCGTTCCAGTCACCAACGATGGATGCTGTGTGGAACAGACAGCCGACAACTGCTGGGAAATGCACGAGAGGTGACGTTACCCATAGACTTACTAAGGGGTTTCCGTTGTCAGCTGCTTTTCCTGCACACGCCTACATAGAGAAGCCACCGCTGACAGCTCAGCATGGAATTGGATTGGCTGTAGAAAAGGTATGTATAGTGATTTTTGCTTTACAGGGTTAGATACATTAGTCTTAGAATGTGGCTGCCAATAGATTTAGAGTTAGTTAGTTTTAGGCTGAACCTTTACTTTAACCACTTGCCGACCAGCCGTAGTAGTTTTACTGCGGCAGGTTGGCTCTGTAACATTGCTTCGTGTAACAGATAGCGGGGGTGCGTGAGCACCATCAAAGATGCGCACACACACCGATTGGCCAGAGGTGGAGCCAATCAGCAGGTCCAGCAGACGCAATGTCTGCCGGGCACCCGCATTCTCTCCCCATGGAGACAGAACAATGGTCTGCCGATGTGAACAAGGCAGACCGCTGTTCTGTCAGTGATGAACACAGGGATCCTGTGTTCCTCCTATTTAGGAACACAGGTCTCTGTGTTCATCCAGTGAGTACATGCCCCACACAGTTAAAAAAGCACTCCCTAGGAAACTCCTAAGGCATCAGCATTACAAGACATTTTGGACAATTTCATGCTCCTAACTTTGTGGGCCCCTTTCTGCTCCAACATGACCAATGCACAAAGCAAGGTCCATAAAGACATGGATGAGTGAGTTTGGGGTGAAGGAACTTGACTGGCCTACACAGAGTCCTGACCTCAACCCAATAGAACACCTTTTAGATGAATTAGAGTGGAGACTGCGGGCCAGGCCTTCTCCCTAATATCAGTACATGATCTCACAAATGGGCTTCTGGAAGAATGGTCAAACATTCCTATAGACACACTTCTAAATCTTGTGGACTGCCTTCCCAGAAGAGTTGAAGCTTTTATAGCTGCAAAGGGAGGGCCAACTCTATATTGAACCCTATCGACTAAGAATGGGATGCCATTAAAGTCCATGTGTGTGTAAAGGCAGACTTCACAATACTTTTGGTAATATAGTGTGTGTATATATATATATATATATATATATATATATATATATATATATATATATATACTTTTTTTTCACAAAAGTTGAAAAATATATCACATGCCTTCATTCTGCCCCAAGCTGCTGTGGGACATAGAAAGCATTCCAGCTGCCATAAGTGGCTCCTTAATATCTAGGGAAGCTTCACTGAGGGAAAAATAGATGCAGAGGCAAAGAAAATACATTAAATTCAGGCTGAATCCACAGAAAGCTGCACACCTGTGTGGTCACCTTGGTTGTATATTTGAGAGGAAACCTTTCCCACCAGTAGGCCAACATCTTTTTAAGAGTTGTTAGCATATTAACTTATATCACTAGACCTACAAGTTAGAATAAAGTAGTTGTAAGCTATACATATTCTACCCTAATTTTGTAAACAGTACTAGTATGGCATTAGTGCCAACTGTAAGATATCACTGCTATATGATGTCCATCATAGTCTGATTGAATATATAGAGGTATTGTGTTGCTGTGTTTTACATGCCGAGTCTGGTTTACAAAAGATATCTCTTTCATGATATATAAGCCATGTTTTGAATTCTCACTCAACATATACACACCTTGATCCTTTCTGATCAAAGTGACTTTTGTAAGCCCTAGAAACAAATGAACATGCTCTATAGGGAATGCGTATTAGCTGTTATTGCACAGTAACGTGCTAGGTTCCATGTTTTTCCCTAACCCTTGACTTAGACTGACCTGATCTTAACCTATATCGTCCACCCTTGTTATCGATTCTAGCCCTTGCCGTACTAAACCTGGCTGTATAATGAGCCAAATCACCAAACAAATAGCTGCTGTATTCATAGTCAGAAACTCAGCAGGTTTGCTATTTCCCAGATGAATAAACAGTACAGGTTTTAATGGAATGCTCACTTTCTCTCTATGAATGTATGCTTTCCCCTAGGACCAAAGACACATCAATTTTGCATGCACCAATTACTTCATAGCATTTAAAATCTTAATGGCAAAATGTAGGACAGGTTTATCTCTAAATTATAAACTCAATGTACTACTTTGAGTTAAAGTATATTATTTAGGGGCCTTAAAATATTTTTTCAGGAATATTAAGGCAACACAATGAAATATACTTCTATTATGTAATTTTAAGTTACTGCATATTAAATATCTACACTAAACTGCAAAGCTCATCTATTACATCAACCACAACCCTTCGCTGACTCATAATTCTCAACTATGTAAAAGACTTAGCGGGCGCACAAAGCTTATGACAAAGAGCAAGTGAATGCTGCAGATTTAAAGTGGTATGAATGCTTATATGTAAAAAAACGCTGGCAGTGCAGTCATTCAAGTGGCCGAAGAGAGGGAACCCGGAAGGAAGACCGAGAGAAGATGGAAGTACTCAGATTTACTGCTGCTGTAATACTAAACGACACGTTGCACATGAAAATTGTTATGCAGAGTAAAATTGATATATATTTTTTATTTGTTTTGAATATACAGTTTTTTATTCAACACATGGTATTTATCCATCTGATACCCAATCCTTAAGAACTTGGACCAAAACAGGCTTGTTTTTTTTTTTTTTAATAATTAACAAACATGTTATACTTACCTGGTCTGTGTAATGGTTTTGCACAGAGCAGCCCCAATACTCTTCAGGTCACCTGCTGGCGCTCCTGGCTCTTCCCCCTAGATGAGTGCCCCTATAGCTTGTTATGGGGCACTCCTGCGTACTCGCTCGTAAACCCCACTCTGTGTGTCCATAGGATACACAGAGCAGGGCATAGCCCATCCCCCATGTGACGGTACTCACTGTCACTGGGAGTGAAAGATAGATACTTAATGGAAACTGAGAATATGGTTTGGATAACTTCAAATGGGAGAGTAATATTTATCAACAATATCTCTCAAGAAATATGAAGATTTGATCCCACTTTACACTGTGAGACCTATAGCCTGTTGCCATGAAGTCTGTGACTCATAAATAATCAAAGCAATGCTTTAGATGTGTATTCCATGTACTTCAATGTAGGAGACAGACAGACTGTCACTGGCAGGCTCTCCCTATTGTCTATTTATTGAGGTGTGATGTGGATTGTGTTAAGTCTGTCTGTTCCATTGTTAAATGTTAATGACTTCACATTGTTTCTGTCCAGATGGCTGGATAATTAGTTCAGGTTAATTCTATTTCTGTATACAGTTTCATATGCATAGGATAATGTTATCAGGCAACCCCTGACCTGTGTGTGGTAATCTGATCAGGAAGGGGAAGGTCCATGCTGTATATAAATTCTGTGTGGCTTTTCAATAAACAGAGATTCCAGTTGTCGGCTAGCTTTGTATGAGGGCGGCTGGGAAAATCTGATATCTATGTTCATGACTGGGAGAAAGACGTATACTGAAGGAAGTCCCCATTCTCTCGCACACTAGCTGTGATTGACAGCAGCAGGAGCCAATGGCTCCCACTGCTGTATCTGAGTCAATGAGAAGAGAGAGAGAGCCAAGAGAGCTTCAACTCTCACGCAGATCGAGATCGGGCACCGGTTTGTATTTAGAGAGACATGCAGAAGTTTTTTTTAACCATACTGCATAGAATATAAGGTAAAACTTCTTCTGTCCTTGCAATAACTCCAAATAAAATTTAGTATGTAGGCTCTCAGGCAGAAAGCTGCCCATATCACATGTACTCATGCAACCCCATACCATCAGAAATGCAGGCTTCTGAACTGAGCACTGATAACATCTTGGGTTGTCCTTGTCCTCTTTAGTCCGGATGACATGGAGTCCCAGTTTTCCAGAAAGAACTTCAAATTTTGATTCGTCTGACCACAGAGCAGTTTTCCACTTTGCCACAGTCCATTTTTAAATGAGTCTTGGCCCAGGCGCTTCTGGATCATGTTTAGATATGGCTTGTTTTTGGCCTATAGAGTTTTAGCCGGCAATGGCGAATGGCACAGTGGAGTGTGTTCACCAACAATGTTTTCTGGAAGTATTCCTGAGCTCATGTTGTGATTTCCAATACAGTAGCATTCCTGTATGTGATGCAGTGCCGTCTAAGGGCATGAAGATCACAAGCATTCAATATGGTTTTCCGGCTTTGACCCTTACGCACAGAGATTGTACCAGATTTTCTGAATCTTTGGATGATATTATGCAACGTAGATAATGATAACTTCAAAGTCTTTGCAATTTTTCTCTGAAAAACTCCTTTCTGATATTGCTCCACTGCTTTTGCCGCAGCATTGGGGGAATTGGTAATCCTCTGCCCATCTTGACTTCTGAGAGACACTACCACTCTGAGAGGCTCTTTTTATACCCGATCATGTTGCCAATTGACCTATTAAGTTGCAAATTGGTCCTCCAGCTATTCCTTACATGTACATTTAACTTTTGCGGCCTAATTGCTACCTGTCACAACTTTTTTGGAATGTGTAGCTCTCATGAAATCCAAAATGGGCCAGTATTTGGCATGACATTTCAAAATGTCTCACTTTCAACATTTCATATGTTATCTATATTATATTGTGAATAAAATAAAGGTTTATGAGATTTGTAAATTACTCCATTCCTTTTTTTACTCACAATTTGTACAGTGTCCCAACTTTTTTGGAATTGTATTTGTATATATATGACAATTGATTAGATATGAGGCCATTGAGTATCTATCGGTCAGTTCAGGATACCCTATATTGATCTCTATCTATAGAACAATTGATTAGATAGCAAGCCATTCAGTATCTATCAGTCAGTTCAGTACACCCTATATTGATCTCTATCCATATATAGGACAATTGATAAGATAGCAGGCCATTTAGTATCTATTAGTCAGTTCAGTATACCCTATATTGATCTCTATCTATATATAGAACAATTGATTAGATATCAAGCCATTCAGTATCTATCAGTCAGTTCAGTATACCCTATGTTGATCTCTATCTATATATAGGACAATTGATTAGATAGCAGGCCATTCAGTATCTATTGGTCAGTTCAGTATACCCTATATTGATCTATATATAGGACAATTGATTAGATAGCAGGCCATTGAGTATCTATAGGCCAGTGCAGTATACCCTATATTGATCTTTGTCTATATATTGAACAATTTATTAGATATCAGGCCATTCAGTATCTATCGGTCAGCTCAGTACATATCAGCAGTGCATTATATATATATTATATATTGATCAACCAGTAATAACCCTCCCCCAAAAAAAACGACATCATGTCCGAAAGACCGACAAGGAGAGGCAGATGCTCACAGGCCAGGAAAAGAGGGCAAGCAGCCTCTGTATCCACAGTGAAAAGTGGCGGTCACAGTCAACATGGTGCATCCTCTGCAGGCGGGGCACGCCCGCCCTTTTTTTCCGGTGCTGGCTGTGTTATTCAGCCACAACATGTAGAAGAGTTTGTGGAGTAGGTAAATAAGCCATCCTCCTCGTCCTCTGACACCCACGCTCACACTAGTTTTCTACCGCAGCTGCCAAGCAGCCTGTTCCACAGGCTTCTTCTCCACAGCTACTCCTTCTGTCGCCCCACCATCATGCACAGAGGAGTCACCTGAACTATTCGAACATGATGTCAGTGACATGCTGCTGGAGGATGCGCAGCAATTTGAAAGCTGTGATATTGGTTCGCAGGTTAATGAAGGGAATAATGTGAGCCTAGAGAGAGGGGGTAACAATGATGGACAAGAACCTAGCAGTCAGGAGTAGCCATCCTATTGCATCACAGCACAGAGCACCACAGGTGCAGGGTGCTGCAAACTCCCCGCGGACTTCCAAAAGTTCATTAGTGTGGGCTTTTTTCAGCACATGTGCAGTAGACAGCAGCTTTGCTGTTTGTAACATCTGTCTGAAGTGGATCAAGCGTGGCCAGAACACCAGCCACTTGGGCACCACATGCTTGACAAGGCATATAACGAATTGCCATGCAGTCCATTGGCAACAGCACCTGAAAGAGCCACAAGATCAAAACAAGCATACTTCACCTTGCTCCTCCTCTGTGATCTCTAACCCTACTATACCACATTTCTTCTCAAATACCTCCATTGAGAGGGATGATGGTATAGCAATGAATGCCACAGAGACTTGCACTCAATCTGCTAGCAGTACACCACCGCTTGATTTGAGCAGCAGGCAAATTTCACTACCCCCATTGCTGAACCATAGAAAGAAATACTGTCCAAGCCATCTTAATGCTAGCTTGGCCAAATTGCTAGCATTTTGGAATGTGCTGTACCACAGTGACAGGTACCAAAAAGGCATTTCCTTTTGCGTAAGGCTATTCTGGCTATCTACCATCATGTGGAAGGTAGTGTTTTGGCCTCGTTGGACAGAGCAATCAGCAAGAAGGTGCACATTACTGCTGACTCTTGATCCAGCAGGCATGGACAGGGACGTTACATTGGGTAACTCTGCTGGCAGCTGGGAATGATGCAGGACAGGGTTCAGTGTTGCAGCTTATTTTGTCACCACGCCTCCAAACAGCTAGTGCTGGTTCTGCCGCATCTGGCTACTCCACCACCTCCTTCTGCTCCTCTTCTTCTTCCTCCATGCCCTCTTCTGCTCAATTGTCCTCTGAAGCAGCAGTGCTCCCTAAGCTTTCAAGGGGCTACGCAAGCAGTCAGGCTAAAATATGCCATGTCGTGCTTCAGTTGGTCTGTCTAGGGGATAGGAGTCACACCAGTGCAGAGATTCTGTCAGCTCTGCAGGGGCAGGCTCAGAGATGGTTGACGCCATGACAGATTGAGCCAAAAATGGTTGTATGCAACAATGGCACCAACCTTCTCTCCGACCTCCGACAGGGACACTTGACACATGTTCCATGTTTGGCACATGTATTGAATCTGGTGGTGCAGCGTTTCTTAACCAGATTCTTGGGCTTCCAAGATCTCCTGAGACAGGCCAGAAAAGTCTGTGGCCATTTCCGGCGTTCATACAATGCCAGTGCTCGCTTATCTGACATTCAACTGGAATTCAACCTGCCCACCAACCTCCTCATTTGTGACATGCCCACGAGGTGGAACTCAACATTGGCAATGCTGAAGTGGCTGTACACTTCAATGAGTACCTGTGTGAGTATGGCACAAGGACAGGGTCAGGGGAGCTTGGCTTTTTTTCGCCATGCCTGTGGCTTTTGATAAATAATGCATGCACAATTCTGTCACCATTTGAGGAGGCCACAAGGATGGTGAGCCGGGATGATGCATGCATCAGTGACACTATCCCTCTAGTCTATATAAAAATAAAATCAGCGCACCTGGATGTTATCACAAAAAAGCTGCTGAACACTAAGGGCCAATAAACCAAATCCCAGAACATGCATATAAACAAATAAATAGTGCAGCTCTAGCAGTAAGAAGATAAAAATGGAAGCAAAAAAGATTCCCAATGTGAAGATGATGTGATCATGCACAAAAATGATACAATCTGAACTCCACTCTGTGCGCCGACACCCAGCCACACTATCTTCTCACCTCAAAACTAGTCCCTGTGTTAACAGACGAGCTAACAGGCACAAGACTCTCACGGATACCAGAGAGAACCCAATAATGATGACCATAGATCTTTAGCCAGGGGACACAATAGGTGTGGCCAGACCACTTCCTTAAGCTCTTGACATCAGGGAAGCTTCCGATCCCCAAAACATCTCCACTCATCCACATAGAATAAAAGATCTAAACATAGTGGTTATACCTTTTAAAACCACTTTATTACTTCGCATATGTAAAAGAATTACCTAAACAGGCACTGGACATAGTGCACAATGAAAGCTTATAACAGAATCACGCTGTCCTTTGTACGCGTTTCATCCTTGTAGGCGAATGAAGTGGTCTGGCTGCACCTATTTAGTCCCCTGGCTAAAGATCTATGGTCATCATCATTGAGATATCTCTGATATCCTTGAGAGTCTTGTGCCTGTTAGCCCATCTGGTAACACAGGGGCTAGTTTTGAGGTGAGAAGATAGTGTGGCTAGGTGTCGGACGCACAGAGTGGAGCACAGATTGTATAATTTATGTGCTTAATCACATCATCTTTATATCCCTCTAGTATACCTGCTGGAGAGGGATTATTACTGGTTGTCAACCCTTCTTGTTACACGTTACAAGGGTAAAGTTGCTGAGCTCATCCTGCCTTCACGGAGGGAGCAGAGGATGAAACATCTTGAGGAGGCCTTGAAAAATAATGTGTGTACCACCTTTCCAGACACTGGGAGGTTAACATTCTCTGGACATGTTTCTGAGTCATCGTTCAGCCAAAGGAGGAGCGGTGGAGAAGGCGGCCAGCTAAACAATGTCTTTAAACAGTTCGTTAGTCCTCAGCAGCACCCAGGGCTGTTAGGTTTAAGCAACCATCGACAGTGTCTCCATCATATGGTGCATGATTATCTAGGGGCAAAAGCAGACTTGGAGACCTTTTGAACTGAGCCATGTACTGGGTTACTAGGTCTTGAGGATGGACCACATTATGCCAATGTTTGTTAGGACGCCGACAGTTAAAAGGTTGTAATTGTGCACAATTAAAACCTTTTTTTGAAAACAATTTTTAGGCAATTTATAGCCATTCTGCCAAGGCACCCCTGAAAAAACCTGAAGGCACCCCGGTTGAAAAAGGCTGTGTTAGCCAACAGAGAAAGCCTATTAGCCAAACCCATGGACAGAGAATTCCTGTTCACATGACTCGCGAATGCGCACTAGCGTTCACGCCCACCACTAAGTGGCGCCAAGTGGGCTATTCAAACACCTCTGCTGCACTAGGACCTTCCCTTATTGTCTACAGCATTCTGCTACCTGCTACCTGTTCCTGGTGTTTAAACTCTGTTGCCATCCTGATCTGTCTGACCACGCTTGTACTCTGCCTGAACCGACCCCTGGCTTCTTCAACCACATCTCTGCTTATCCCTCTTTCTGCCTGAACCTCACTACTCTGCTGCCTTCTGCTCTGTTCCTGACGTGCTTGCTAGTTACTGACCTGACTGCTGTGTAACCGGCCATCTTATTCCTGCTGTCTGCTTCCAGCCTGCCTGCCAAGTGTCTGCTGCCTGTGACCTGCCAGCCTGCTAAGCATCTGCTGCCTGTGACCAGCCAGTCTGCCAAGTACCTACTGCCTGCCACCTGCCAGCCTACCAAGTACCTATTGCCCTGCGTCACGATCCAGCCTGCATCTGTGTACGCACAGACCTCACATCTGCAGCCTTCACCATCTGAACTTCTAGGCTCTCGTGCCACTCCTGGCTTCTGTGCCACCTGTTTACATTATCAGGGGTACCAGGCGGGAGGTGTAAGAGACCGCCTTCCTCTCCACGGCAGGCTCCATCTCCAGGTATATGACAGCCAGGAACTGGGTGAGCTGAGCTGCAAAGATGACAGCTTGAAGGACTTTAGTGATTCTGACCTAGCTTTTGAAGCTTTATTATTCCACAGTGATGGAAGCTACAAATGTTAAAGAGGGCTTCTTTCAAAGCTCAGTTACTGGTGAATAAGGATATGTAACTACTTGAATATCAGCATTCACTTTAAACTTCTGGTTTCTTGTAAAATCCCAGGACTTTGCTCCCTCCACAATAAAATACAAACTAAAGTGTTCACTTTATTAACAATTAAATCTATATTCCCTGCCCAGCCTGTCCAGATCAAGTACAGCATTTTTAGTGCAATGCAGTGTCATTTATTTTGAATGGATCCCCAACACACTTAAAGCGGAGTTTCACCCAAAAGTGAAACTTCTGCTTTAAGTACTCCTGACCCCCTGACATGCTACATTTGGCATGTCATTTTATTTTTTTTATGGGGGGGGAGCGGGTACCTAGATTTGACAGGTACCCACTCCCACTTCTGCTTGGAGTGACGGGACACCCCGTGCGGAAGTTCTCCTCTCCCCCTCCCTCCCTTCAATTGTCTGGGACACGTCAGAGGTCCCAGAAGATTGCCCGGTAATTCAGGACGAGCACCGTGACTCACGCATTCCAAGTGCTCACCTGGCTGTGAATCCTCAAGCTGATGCCGGCGCTCACACTAGTAATGCCGGCACCACTGAGAGAAGAGGGAGAGGAGCGAGGCTTTAGCCGCACTGCTGGATCATGGGACAGGTGAGTGTGGGTTTATTAAAAATCAGCAGCTACACTTTTTGTAGCTGCTGACTTTTAATAAACACAGAAATGGTTGGAACTCCACTTTAGTGCATTTGTGTTGCAGTGCGCTTCATCGCAAGCCACTAAATGGTTTCCACGTTGTGCATTGCCAAAAATGTATGAACCTTGGTGCATTAGGTAACTTATTCATATGGAGAGGCTGTCTTAATGCAAGACATATTAATGTGTGTACCATATCAATGTAAAATGATGTGAATGGGCACATAATCATTAACCCCCATTTCAGAGCTGTGTCTAAGAAAGTTTTAAAGTCAGATAATCAGCATTAGTATTTTCGGAATGAGGTCATCAATGGCAGACCCTGTTGTTTTTTATTGCATGAAAGGTTTCCACTGAAGAAGCTCAGTATGCAGGAGGTATGCATATTGCATGATCATACAAAGTAAAGAGCAGTTTCTTCATAAAGAGGTAGCCAGGTAGCCAGTTAGCCACTTTCATTTAAGAAGGACCGAGAAGCACACATTTCATTTACATTTGAAAATAATTAGTAAATTATTAATATTAGCCATTAGTAAATATTTTCAAGAGGAACAGGAGTTGTGTTCTGCCATGGTGTCTTTCCACTAATAAATCTTATTAGTATAAAAATACCTCAATTATTTGTAGCAGGTGGGTCTGCCATTGTTACCGGTTACCTCTCCAGCCCATGTGAGCTGTGACCCCAGGTGTGAGCACTGAGAGAATGACAATTCCGGCATCTTTGTTTGGTTGTTTTATTGTATTTTAGGGGATGGGAGAAGGGAATGAATGGGATACTCCTCGGACTCAACTAGGTACACTTTTGGGACGTTTGTTAGCGCTGTCTTGACGCCAGCCGACACTAGCCAACGCTTCCTGACGCTTGAAAGTAATGTAACACTGAAAACTGTGCTGGAACCTCGACCTTAGTCCAGAAGATCCAGTACTGTAGGATATTGAACTTCTGATACTGCTTTACTCAAATCAAAAGTCACTGACTGGCTCCCTCCGGCCCTGCGCTGGCTTGAGGTAGCTCTTTGTGAATTCCTGTGCTGCTGCAACTCTCAACTGGTACACTCCACACTGTATACTGACTCTTCAGGGCCCAAACTGCAGGCGCCCCCTTTAACACTTCAGGGCCCTCTGACAAGGTACCCCCTCTAACTTCAGGGTCCTCTGACCAGACACCCCCTTTACAGCTAGCAGACACTTGGATCCCCAGAACGTCCCCTGGAGTGGGCCCCTCTGACACTAGGCAGACCCCCAGTGGCAATCCACAGTACTCACAACCTTTGTAGGCTTTCCTGGGACTGAACAACTCTCTCTCTGCTGGTTCTCGGCACACCGGATCCCCTTCAACTCAACTCAGCACCCTCTGGATTCTCAAGCAGAACCCAGAGACATCCGCTTCCTCTGACAGGAGGAGAGACAGCCGTACTCTCCTTCCTGGGACTCTGCTTCCTGCCAGAGACCATGAGTCATGCACTCCCCTCAAACTTATACCCATTCCCAGAATCCTCTGCGGCAGAATCTACTACTTGCTCCTCTGGTCATGGTTCTTTACCTGTCTGCTGGGGTTAAAGGGTACATATGCTCAGGGCTGCTGTTAGAAATCACGGGGCCCCATACAGTCTACCTGACAGGGCTCCCTTACCCAGTCCAAAAGTGACTGGGGACATATATTTACCACTCCTTTTCTCTGTAGCCTTAGCTGCACATGTGTTTATGGTCATTTCACAAGTCCCTCCCCTATACAGTTAGAAAACACTCCCCTAGGCTCACACTTAACCCTGAATTAACACCTTTCCTGCCAGTGTCATTATTACAGTAACAGTGCATATTTTTAGCACTGATTACTGTAGTAATGTCACTGGTCCCCCCAAAAGTGTCAAAAATGTCAGTTAGGGGTCTGATCTGTCCACCGCAATGTTGCTGTCCTGCTAAAAATCGCAGATCGCCGCCATTACTAGTAGAAAATAAATAAAAAATAAAAATGACATAAATCTTTCCCCTAGTTTGTAGATCCGATAACTTTTGTGCAAACCAATCAAAATACGCTTATTGAGATTTTTTTTTACCAAAAATATGTAGCAGAATACAAATTGGTCTATAAGGATGAAAAAATTTGATTTTTACATTTTTTTTTTGACGGAAAGTAAAAAATATATATTTTTTTTCCAAATTGTCTGCCTTCTTTTGTTTATAGCGCAAAAAAGAAAAAACGCAGAGGCGATCAAATAACATCAAAAGAAAGCTTTATTTTGGGAAAAAAAGGACATCAATTTTATTTGGGTACAGTGTCACATGACCGCGCAATTGTAAAGTAACGCAGTGCCGTATCGCAAAAAATGGCCTGGTCATTAAGGGGGTAAAACTTTCTGGGGCTGAAGTGGTTAAAGCGCACATTTTTAGTGCATTATGACTGGCTGTGGTAAGGAAAGGTCTTTTTTAAGAATGGGCTTGCAGTACACCTTAATGCACTAAAAACCACCATTGTAGTATATGTAATATACTATAGTATACATATAGTAACATGAGTTTTATTGTGCGTTATCGTAATATGCATACGTGTGAAGCCTGATTTAGACCCAGCACAGTATTGTTAGGATTAATAAAATAAAAAGTAAAAAGTGGAAACAAAGCATTTTTATTCATCTTAAATTGTATTAAGTTAAACATAGTCCATGCTTCATAAGTAAAGAAGCATACCATTAAAATAAAAAAAGAAAATTGATCTCATAAGGTATTCAAATGACAGCTGTACTTTAAAACGCGTCACAATCCTTATCTCTTCTGGGCGCAATAAGCACGCAGCCTTATGAAATTAAATGTAAATTGATTTTTTGGCTGAGGATACTTATAAAAAAATGATGTCATCGGTTTATCCCGCCAGCAAAGAAACCCACATAAATGCATGCTAAATGTTAATATCAAATTTATACTGTATGTGTGATGAAAATCAAATATTATCTGCAATCCAAAAGCATATATTTTGAGACATAATACTTGACTGAGAGAGGTTATTAATTTTTAATGTAGATTTCTAAATGTATACCTTTCATGAAACACTTACATATATACAGTGTATATATATATATATATATATATATATATATATATATATATATATATATATATATATATATACACATATGTATATGTAGCATCACATGTTATGTAACCTAAGCAACCGTGTTGAACTATTTTAAGAATGATTAGCTTCTTTTTCTTTTACCTTTCACCAAGTTGGGTAGTGCCAGGTTCAATTTTGCTAGCAGTCAGTAAGGGCAATTGACTATGAACGTCAAAATGAGCAAAATATAACAAAAAAAAAACAGCCAATGTATAAAATAAAAAATTGTTCTAGCTGCAATGTTCCCCTCTCTGGTGCTGTCTCTCAAAATGGTTCGAATCTGCACCCTGTTGTTCTCGGTCTTCCTGGAGGAAGACACCCCGTGTCATTCAACCTGCAAGGCCGAGGATTTTCTGTTAATGGAGAATACGAACCACTGCCAGAAGAGGGTCCAAATAAGAATATGGCTCAACACATCATGTGAGGAATCAGAAGACTTCAGAAGAAGGTAAGCAAAAAAGGGGTGAACAAAGCTGATCTTTAATTTTCAAATGTCTTTGTTAACAAATATACTATAGTGATACTTTATATGATGGATAAATAAAGTTTTAGGCTTTAGTAAAACACCTATGATATCTAAAGATGACAAAAATGTTTTAATTATTATAACAATTCAAATTGTTTCCAACTGAAACAATGTGTTCTGAGGGTTCGCCACATAAATTTAAAGACCAACTCCACCTTTTACACAATGTTATTTGTTACACCCATATTTAGGTTGTATCATGCAACACAGTGCATAAGGGACCCCCCCACCCCCAGTTTGCAGGGTTCTTCTCCCCCAGTTGTTGTAACTTTTAAGGATCTATGAATTAACCACTTGCCGCCAGCATGGGCTTAAAATGCCGGAAGGGCGGACGTCCTACTGTGCTCACGCTGCGGGCGGCGTGATCTGTTATCACTGAGTCCTTGGGATGGACTGTCAGCCAATGACAGTTGATCACATGATGTAAACAGAAGCTGGTCATCTGCTTTTTTTTCCTCATTCTGACAGTGTGAGGAGAAAAGAATAAAGCCAATTACCGGCTTCTGTAAGAAGGACATCGGTTCCACACAGTGACCATCAGTGCTGCTAATTAGTGTCCACCAGTGCTTCTAACTAGTGCCCATTAATGCCACCTACCAGTACTCATCAGTACTACTAATCTGTGCTCACCAGTGCCACCAATCAGTGCCTATCAGTGGTGTCAATCAGTGGCCATCAGTGCCTCATCATCAGTGCCACCTATCAGTGCCTATCAGTGCCACCTATCAGTGTCCTTCAGTCATGCCTATCAGTGCCACCCATCAGTGCCCATCTGTGTCACCTATCAGTGCAGCCTCATCAGTGCCTCATGATCAGTGCCCACCAGTGCCACCTCACCAGTGCCCATCTGTGCCACCTATCAGTGCAGCCTCATCAGTGCCTCATGATCAGTGACCATCAGTGCCGCCTCACTGGTGCCCATCAGTGCCACCTATCAGCCCATCGGTGCCAATCAGTGAAGCGTATCAGTGTCCATCAATGCAGCCTCATCGGTCAATGAAGGAGAAAAAAGACCTGTTTGGAAAATTATTTATAATAAACTATAAAAACAATTTTTTTTTTTCAAAATTTTTACATTAGTTTAGCAAAAAATAAAAAAAAAACCCAGTGGGGATTAAAGACCACCAAAAAGAAAGCTCAATTTTTGTGAAAAAAAAACAATAAAAATTTCATATGGGTACAGTGTAGCATGTCCGGGCAAATGTCATTCAAATTGTGACAGTGCTGAAAGCTGAAAATTGGCCTGGGCAGAAAGGGGGTATATGTGCTCAGTAGGCAAGTGGTTAATAAACGTCAATTCACATCTGTCCTTGTAGTCTACTGGCACTTCTCCAGCTCAGTAACTTAATGTCTATTCCACGGTATGGACAAGGAGCTGGAGGAAGTATATTCAGGAGCCTGGCATTGTACCCATGATCCACTGATCATGGTTGCAATACTTGGTAGGCTAATTTGCAAAAAAAGAAAATAATACATTTACATTTTTCCTGCAAATATATATGCATTTATTATCATTATTAATATTATTTTAATTATGTTTTTATTTTAAAGGCGGACTTAGCCTTTAAAAGAAAACTTTGCTGGCATAAATATGGGGGCTACCATTTCTTAATTGCCTGACATAGTGGGCTCATAAATATGGGGGCTACCATTTCCTAATTGCCTGACATAGTGGGCTCATAAATATGGGGGCTACCATTTCCTAATTGCCTGACATAGTGGGCTCATAAATATGGGGGCTACCATTTCCTAATTGCCTGACATAGTGGGCTCATAAATATGGGAGCTACCATTTCCTAATTGCCTGACATAGTGGGCTCATAAATATGGGAGCTACCAGTTCCTAATTGCCTGACATAGTGGGCTCATTAATATGGGAGCTACCATTTCCTAATTGCCTGACATAGTGGGCTCATAAATATGGGGGCTACAATTTCCTAATTGCCTGACATAGTGGGCTCATAAATATGGGAGCTACTATTTCCTAATTGCCTGATAAAGTTGGCTTATAAATATGGGAGCTACCATTTCCTAATTGCCTGACATAGGAAATAGTAGCTCCCATATTTATGAGCCCACTATGTCAGGCAATTAGGAACTGGTAGCTCCCATATTTATGAGCCCACTATGTTAGGCAATCAGGAAATGGTAGCCCCCATATTTATGAGCGCACTATGTCAGGCAATTAGGAAATGGTAGCTCCCATATTTATGAGCCCACTATGTCAGGCAATTAGGAAATGGTAGCCCTCATATTTATGAGCGGCAGTCACATGAGCACCAAGTGGTGCTATGAAATAAAGCAGCATATTTTTTAAAAAGCACATCATTTAACCACTTGCCGACTGCCCTACGTAGACATACGTGATTATGTGCACGTGGCCTCGCCGCTTTATTAGACACAGCGGGAGCCAGACTGCGGGAGGAGGAGCGGGCGCGATCACCATCAGCCTCCCGCGATCTTCAGTGAAACTGAGAGGAGAGCTGCCTGCCTATGTAAACAAGGCAGGCAGCTCTCCTGTCAGACAGGCATAATGAAATTGTGTGTCTCAGCTAAGCTGAAACACCGATCTCTGTGTACCTGTCACAGAGCCCCCCCACAGTTATAAAGCATAATTTAGGAGCACACTTAACCCCTTCATCACTCCCCAGTATGAATCCCTTCCCTGCCAATGTCATTTACACAGTGCATATTATTTAGCACTGATCACTGTATTGGTGTCACTGGTCCCCAAAAAGTGTCAGATTTGTCTGCTTCAATGTCGCAATCCCACTAAAAATCGCTGATCGTCGCCATTAAAATAACAACAAAAAATAAAAAGTCCAAAAATCTATCCCACAGTTTGTAAACGCTATAACTTTTGCACAAACCAATTAATATACGCTTTTTGGGATTTTCTTTTTTCAAAAATATGTAGCAGAATACAAATTGGCCTAAACTGATAAAAAAAAATGATTTTTTTAATTTTTTTTATTGAGAATGTTTTATAGCAGAAAGTAAAAAAATATTGTGTTTCCTTTTTTTTTTTTTTTTTTTCAGAATTGTCGCTCTTTTTTGTTTATAGCGCAAAATCTAAAAACCACTGAGGTGATCAAATACCACCAAAATAAAGCTCTATTTGTGGGAAAAAAGGACATCAACTGTATTTGGGTACAGCGTCGCGCGACCATGCAATTGTTAGTTAAATCAACGCAGTGCCGAATCGCAAAAAATGGCCTGGTCATTAAGGGGGTAAAACCTTCCGGGGCTGAAGTGGTTAAAGAACACAGTGAAATTGTAGGAATAAGACACAATGGCTTTACAACCACTTTAAGTATTACCAACAGCTATAAAATAAGCAGACAGACATGCAGTGGCGTCACTAGGGTTGGTGTCACCCCAACCCCTTTTAATAATGTTTTTTTTTTTTTTCAAAAATCATAGCTCCCATATAACACTAAATGTAATGGAAATAGGGACATTAATAACTAGGAGAATTAAAATGAACTTTAAATTACAATATCATATCCCATAGCCAGTGGCGTAACTACAACCTTCACGGCCCCGGTGCACAAAACATGAAGGGCCCCCCTGACCTCTGGTCCCAGGGCCTTTCCTCAGAACCCAGGCCGTTCCCACTGATTCCGGGGCAGTGGGACCCTTTCACGTGTTCTGCAGTGACCCCTTCATGCTGTCTTGGATAGCGTTGCCACCTTTTCTTCATGACAAACATGAACACTTTAGTGGCACACAGCAATTTTTTTGGTTGTAAACACTATACATATATTTTATCGTTAAATAACATTTCTAATCATATGGATTTAATGACAAGAGTCCTCCCTTACATCCGAGTTTACAGATTTTTTCTTTACATCTGAATCCAAAGAGTTGAGTCCCCCTTTACATCTGAATCTGCAGAGTTCCCCTTTACATCTGAATCTGCAGAGGTCCCCTTTACATCTGAATCTGCAGAATTCCCCTTTACATCTGAACTCCTAGTGTTCCCCTTTACATCTGAATCTGCAGAGTTCCCCATTACATCTGAACTTGCAGTGTTTTCCTTTTACATCTGAACTTGTAGAGTTTTCCCTTTACATCTGAATCTACAGAGCTCCCCTTTACAGTTGAACTCGTAGAATTCCCTTACACTGTAAGGAGGGACTCTGCAGATTCTAATGTAAGAGAGAACTCTGGAGACTCTGTTTTAAGGGGGGGCACTGAGAACTCTGATGTAAGGGGGGACACTGAGAACTCTGATGTAAAGGGGAACTCTGATATTAGGGGGTCTCTGGTAACCAGAGCCCCCACATGCTTCATAGTTCTTAGGATTCCAGTTTAATAAGGGTTCCATGAGTACCCTACATGGGAGTCCAGAGAGCCCCCATATATCAGAGTCTGCAGAGCCCTCCTTATATCACAGTCTGCAGAGCCCCCCTTACATCAGAGTCTGCAGATGTAAGAGTCGCTGATGGAAGGGGGAATTTATAGGGGTGCTCTGATGCAAGGGGGAATGCTGTGGACTCTGGTGTAAAGGGGATCTCTGATGTAAAGGGGGGTCTCTGCTCACCAAAGCCCCCTACAACAGGGTCTGTGGAGCACCCCTTAAATCTGAGGTCCCTTTACATTATTGAACAAAAAAAAAACAAAAAGGAACAAATTCATCTACACAAAATTGTAAAAAAAAAAAAAAATTTGTTGGACATTTATCCCCAAAAGCAAAATAGGCAGGATCCCCCCCCCCCCCAAATACATCATATATACATGTGGGTGTTTAAAAAGAGCACATACATTATTGTTGTAAGTTATATCACTTGCGCCACTGGGGTAAATAGAAGCATTTTGTGTGTTAAGGTAAGCTGCTAGTTCAACAATGGATATGTAGTCATGAATGGGGAGAAAAAACTGTGCTAAACCCTATTTGTGGAGGGTGTTGGGATCCTACCACAACAATAAGTTGGTGACAATAAAAGTTCAAATAGTGTATATGCTCAGATATCGCTACCTTATGCTGTAGTATAAATAAATATTAGAATAAATATATTTAAAACCTCGATTTAAAACTGGTATAATTTATAGCATATAAACGGGTGTACGTGCAAAATGGTGCATCAACTAAAGTGCTGTAATGAATAATAGCATAAATATTCAGCAAAATTAAAGTGCAGACAAATAGCTTAGGTGCTTATATATCATAAATGAATTAATTAGTAGTCCATATATGTGCAAATATTGGATGGTGCAAATAGTGCAAAAAAGTCTTTCTGTGCAGATCAAATCAAAAGTGCTGGTGCTTTTCACATATACAATAGTGGTGTGACCCTCCGCTTCTCCTCCCAGTGGTAAATGGTAGGAAGACCCACTTACCAGATCCCGTGGATTCTTGTGGGAGTGCGCCAACAGGAATCAACAAAGGCTTTGGTGTATCTCTCTCAGGTGGATACCGACTTCCTGGGGGTGCTGAGAATGCTCGGGGGTCCACAACTTGCTCCTGCTCCTGGGTACACTCAGGATATGGGGAGAAAAAGAACGCTCCTCATAGTGCAGACGTTTGTAAAAGATTTCCTCTTTATTCAGTATATAAAAGCCGCAATCACAATAAAAACAGAAAGTAAAAATATACTGGTGCCCTTATGTGAATGTCCTTTGCAGACTCCAAGCCTCGCGGCTATGTTGGATGTCTGCTAGTGAGAGCCGCGCCGGGCCTACCGTATCCGGAAGTGGGAAGGTGGCGTGCGGTTCACCTAGGGCCCAGAACGAGACAGCGTGCTTTGCAGCTTTGAGGCAGGAGAGAGAAGGGAGGGAGGGGGTGAATGAATGGATAGTGAACTTACCCCAGGAAGGAAGGAGGCTTATGCAGCCTGCATATCCTCCACATTCATTCTCCATGCTGTTCCCGGCAGCTGTTCTTCCCCGCCCAAACTCCAATCTGATTGGAGACCGGACCGCAGGCACACACAGGAGGACAGGGGTGGGAGGGGGGAGGAGGAGGAAGAGTAGATCTAGCTCACTCTCTCTTTCTCCCGTCCTGTCCTGTCAGTGTGAGAGGAGAGGAGAGGAGAGGAGAGGGTCAGGCGAGGAGATCGGGCTGTCACTGCTGGCTCTGATCAGTGTAAGAGAGAGTGTACCGACACTCTCCGCTTACCACTGCAGCCAGCAACCCTGCCGTGTATGCACAGACCGGGATTTTGGGCCGGACCATCCTTCTCCCTGGGATGCTCATACAGATCATGTGATCCTTCCATATACAGTAGTGTAGCACCCTACAGGTAGGTGCTAGGTAAAAGTATAGTGGGCCTTGGCTGCCTAACAGCAGGGCCATGATTTCAGCTGGACTGTCATGTCTCCCAGGTGTGTCTGCTGAGAGGGGAGTCTCCCCACTGGCTCCAGGGGAAGGTTCTCATTGGGCAGTGGAGGAAACCCAATCAGGGACACACTCAGGCTTGTATCTACCCAAGAAGGCAGATTCTGCCGCAGAGGATTCTGGGAGTGGGTATAAGTTTTGAGGGAACGCATGACGCAGCATCTTTGGAGGGAAGCAGAGTCCCAGGAGGGAGAGTATGGCTGTCTCTCCTGTCAGAAGAATCGGGTGTTCTGGGTGGCTGCCCCGGGAATCCAGAGAGTGCTGAGTTGAGCTGCAGAAGGGATCCGGTGTGCAGTGCCATCTTAAGAGCCTTACGTATAGGCCCCTGGGCAATGCAGTGCACTGGGGCCCGCTGCCTACACAATCACGCACAATCATGCAGCAGCCCAGCTTTCCGGACCCTGACAGCCTCCGGAGGAGGTGAGCGAGGACATGCATTCATCATTGCAAGAGAGCACAACTACCTGGAGTATATACATTACAGGGACCAATATATACTACAAGAGAGTACAACTACCTGGAGTATATACCTTACTATATACATATTACAGGGAACACTATATACTACAAGAGTCTCTTGTAGTATATAGGATTTTCTGTAATATGTATATAGCAAGGTATATACTCCAGGTAGTTGTCTCTTGTAGTATATATTGGTCCCTGTAATATGTATATAGTAAGGTATATACTCCAGGTAGTAGTTGTACTCTCTTGTAGTATATAGTGTTCCCTGTAATGTGTAAATAGTCTATATACATATTACAGGGACCGATATATACTACAAGAGAGTACAACTACTACCTGGAGTATATACCATACTATATACATATTACAGGGAACACTATATACTACAAAAATCTCTTGTAGTATATAGGATTCCCTGTAATATGTATATAGTAAGGTATATACTCCAGGTAGTTGTCTCTTGTAGTATATATTGGTCCCTGTAATATGTATATAGTAAGGTATATACTCCAGGTAGTAGTTGTACTCTCTTGTAGTATAGTGTTCCCTGTAATGTGTATATAGTCTATATACATATTACAGGGACCGATATATGGGACCGATATATACTACAAGAGAGTACAACTACTACCTGGAGTATATACCCTACTATATACATATTACAGGGACCACTATATACTACAAGAGAGTACAACTACCTGGAGTATATACCTTACTATATACGTATTACAGGGAACACTATATACTACAAGAATCTCTTGTAGTATATAGGATTCCCTGTAATATGTATATAGTAAGGTATATACTCCAGGTAGTTGTCTCTTGTAGTATATATTGGTCCCTGTAATATGTACCTGTATATAGTAGGGTATATACTCCAGGTAGTAGTTGTACTCTCTTGTAGTATATATCGGTCCCTGTAATATGTATATAGACTATATAGACTATATGGACACTATACTACAAGAGAGTACAACTACTACCTGGAGGATATATACCTTACTATATACATATTACAGGGACCAATATATATAGAAAGGTATATCCTCTAGGACAGAGTTGTCTGTCTCTTGTGTCATCGATTCCATCATTATCATTGCCAGCCATGAGAGAGTTAAAAAAATAATATATATCATCAGATTCATTGCATTCAGCCTGGCAGGCTGTGGGCCGTGGCAGCCTTACCTTTACAACGGCTCAGCTGCACATGGGAGGAGGTGGGTGGAGGCGGAGCCAGTCGGGTCAAGACGGAGTCGGTGGGAATAGAGGAGTACAAGCCGACGAGGAGGAGGATCCTCCTCCGAGTCCTCCGCTGCGGCGCCGTGCTTCCTGGATCTGCTCTGCTAACGTCACTGGTTGCTAGATGCCAATCGGGCTGGCCTTAGCAACCAGTGTACACTGCAGTCAGACTCAAGCCACGGTCGCCGCCGCCGGCAGGCGAAAGCAATAAGCGGACAACATAACGGGGGGGGGGGGGGCCCTAGACCACCAGGGACATGCCACCATCCATGTGGGGCCCCTTGGCAACCGCCGGGCATGCCCAGTGGAAAAGACGGCCCTGCCGGTGTGCCGAGGACCAGGAGGAAGAGGGCTTCAGTTCCAGGAAAGCCTGCCAAGGTCTTGAGTACTGTGAACTGCCCCTAGAGGTCTGCCAAGTGTAGAGGGGACCACTCCAGAGAAGGTTCCAGGGATCCAGGAGTCAGCTAGCTGTAAAGGGGGTGCCTAATCAGAGGATCCTGAAGTGTTAGAGGGGGTACCTAGTCAGAGGACCCTAAAGTGTAAAGGGGGTACCAGTGGTTGGGCCCTGAAGAGTCAGTGTACAGTGTACAGAATTAAGAGTTGCAGCAGCACAAGCAGTGACAAGGAGCTACCTCAGCCAGTGAAGGGCTGGAGGGAGCTGTTCAGTGTCTTTTGAGCTATATCGAGTGTCAGGAGTCAAGTGTTCTACAGTCCCGGATCTTCTGAATTAACAAACAAGTTAAAATCTAAGTTCTAGCACTATTTCAGCCAAGCAATATTTGCAAGCGTCAGGAAGTGCTGGTTGGCATTTAGCTGCCATCAAGACAGCGCTAGTGAGCATTTTTTGTACAAGTTAAGTTAAGCCTAGAAGAGCCAGAGGAGTATCCCACTCATTCCCTTCTCCCATCCCCAATATACAATGAACAAAACAAAGCAAAGATGGTGGAATGGTTATTGTCTCAGTTTTCACACATGGGTTCACAACTTAAATGTGTTGGGAGTGTTACCGGTGCTGATGGCAGACCCACCTCAGGCCCCAGGCCTGGAAACATTGCTACAATAGGATCACATGTCTCTAGGATCATTTCACAAGCCACGCCCCCCCCGATCCCCTAGGCTCACACTGAACCCCTTGACCACCCATAGGGTTAACCCCTTCCCTGCCAATGGCATTATTACAGTAACAGTGCATATTTTTAGCACTGATTACTGTAGTAATGTCATTGGTACCCCCAAAAGTGTAAAAAATGTCAGTCAGGGGTCTGACCTGTCCCCCGCATTGTCCCAGTCCCGCAAAAAAAATGCAGATTGGTGCCATTACTAGTAAAAAAAAAACAAAAAAACAATAAAAATGACATAAATCTTTCCCGTAGTTAGTAGACACGATAACTTTTGCGCAAACCAATCAAAATACGCTTATTGCGATTTTTTTTTTTTTACCAAAAATATGTAGCAGAAAACAAATAGGCATAAAATCTTAAAAATTTCGATTTTTTAATTTTTTTGGAGAATGTTATATAGCAGAATGTGAAAAATATATATTTTTTTTCAGAATTGTCACTCTTTTTTTGTTTATAGCGCAAAAAATAAAAATTGCACATGTGATCAAATACTACCAAAGAAAGCTCTATTTGTGGGAAAAAAAGGACGTAAATTTTGTTTGGGTACAGTGTCGCATGACCGCGCAATTGTCCGTTAAAGTAACGCAGTGCCGAATCGCAAAATAGGGCCTGGTCGTTAAGGGGGCAAATTCTTCCGGTCTTAAAGTGGTTAAAGTAATGCAAAATATGGCCTGGCCATTAAGGGGGTAAATCTTCAGGTCCAGAAGTGGTTAAAGTGCAGTGTGCATGAACCCTTAGAATGCTCGTATACACTGTAATTTGCCTGTGATAGCAGAAGTGGGATAAAAATGTATACACAGTTCACTAGCCAGACTGGGGCAGCCCATTCCCACAGCACAGGTCTGGTTCTGGATCTACTTCTTGAATAAAATAAAATACACATTTCACCCATTTACCATAGATGATGCACATTTGCAATTCACATAGAGAAATGCGAAGATTTCTAACGTTATGTTCTACAAACTATCTAAATCCAATCTCTGTACAGAGACAACAATATTAGTCTCAGAATGGGAGCTTGTTATCAAAAGGTCATCTCGCTGCCAGATTCACAGGTCACAGTTCAAGAGCAAAGCGGAGGGAGCAGCCATGCTAGGCTGGCTTTGGATATATTTACAGAACAAGGCCCAGCCAGGAGACTGATTTATTCCTGCTTGTGCCACTAGACACAGCTCTTATTTCACAAGCACGACATAGCAATTTACTCTCATGGTCTTGGAAAAGAAATAACACATGGAAGAATGGCTTATTTTCCAGCCAGGGCATGATAATACAGTACATATCTTCAAACGGGGCTGGATTTAAAGCTGACCTTCTGGGAAAAAGGTGACTTTCCACCTTGGGTTGCCACCTGTTCGGGATTCACCTGGACAGTCTGGGTTTTAAATCATGTGTCCAGGTTTTAGTTTTACAAATTTTTCAGACCTGATTGTGGCTCCTCACGCTCCAGGGGGCCCGTGTGGCCTCCCTGTCACACCTGTATAGGAGGGGCGGTGAGGGCATTACTACTCTCCTTGGATCATCCTAAGGTGTCCCAGATCCTTTACAATGCTATGGTGAATACCATACCACCCGACTTTCTGAGATGGGAATGAGGAAAACCTATTAGCAAAAGTATGTAAATATACACGCCCCCCCCCCCCTTTAAAAGAGAATTATACAAAAAAAATGATTGGGTAAATCCACAACTTCTTTTTTTATCAATGATATTCCTTTATATTGGCTTTTGGAATATACAAATGAAATTGGATGATAGGTTTAGCACTGTAAAGCATTTTTTGATAGCTAAATGGTGCATTTTATCTACAACTATATCAATCAGACCAAAATGAGGGACAAATTAGGAGGAAAGAGGGACAGGGGGACTTTGTTAGCTATGGGATACTTCACAAAAATAGCTGTGTGTCGCTAAAGTGTTTGGATTTGGCTTGAAAAATAAGGTGGCAACCCTTTTTCCACCATTGTACTTCTCCCTGATCCACAGCATAAAAAAGGAGACCAATTTTTACAAATTTGTTTAAATTTACCTTTTTTCTTTTTTCACATTACACCTGTTCCTTGCATCTATTCTTGCCCTTACATCAGCCCTCTTTTTGCAGCCCCCTGTGCTATCCCAGGAGACATTGGCTTCCCACACAGACATTGGCTTTTTCCCCAAAAAGCCTCTGGTGTCATCAGGAGGCTGGGTGCAAGAACCAGAAAGAGGCAGCCAACTCCCAGTAACAATGAAAACAAAGATGGAAATGCAGAACAGGGCATGCAACAGTTGAGAAGTGGGGGGGGGCAGCAACATTGATGATAACAATGCAGGAATGCAGGAGTAATTAGGCTCATGAGCAGTGACAGCCCGTCTATTGGGGACGCAGGGGCGCCACCCCCCATCCATGCATCCGGCCCCATAATCTACATGCATGCGCCAGACGCATGGATTCCAATGGTTTTTTTTTTTTTTTAAGCACATGATTAGAGCCAGAGGCTCTAATAGGCTTCAAAAAAGGTTGGGCTCGGGGCACAGAGCACTGCGCCCTGAGCCCACCCGATTGTGTGACAATAGCGAATGAATATTCTCTATTGTCACACGGATCCTCCTCCTGGCCAATCAGGAAGCGGGTCCTGAGACCCGTTTCCCGATTGGCCGAAAGGAGAAGATATGCCATTGGCCAAAGAGGAGGAGGAGGGGGGAGGAGACGCAGGAAACTGAGGAGAAGCCGCTGCTGTTGCCTGCCTGCCCTCCACATGTTCAGGGTAAGTGAGCCGGCGACCGGGGGGGGGAGGGTATGGTGTGCGGGCTGGTGTGGTCCGGGGGGAGTATGGTGTGGTCCATCTGCCGCCCCCCCCCCCTGACCAATGGAGCACCAGCCGCCACTGCTCATGAGTATGCATATCCTAGAGCATCAAAGGTAAGTGGCATATAGGGAACTATCATAGGCATGAATAAAGTACCTCTTTTTAAAGCGTATGTAAATCCAAAATCAATTTTTTTTTTCAAAAATGTTTAGCATTACACCTCAATGTATATAATTTTCTTGAACAAATCATTTTTTATAAATATGTTACAAGGTTTTTTACCTGGAGATCCTGCAAGTAAACGCAATTCCTGTTGCAGGCTAACAATACTAAGCAACTGCCTCGCAATATGAAGCAGTGTTGTCAGCCTGCCATGTGGACATCTTCAGTTGGCCTTTGGGCTGCTTAACAGGTATATCAGTTAGGCAACCCAATGGCCAACTGAAGGGGCTTAAAAAGTAGGCTGACAAAGCTACAGCTTTTTAAAAGGTAAGGGATTAGTTTGAACAACCTGAAACAGAAAAATACTGTTAAAGGAGAAGTACAGCCAAAGCTTGTTTGGCTGTACTTCTCCTGTGGATCTCAGGACTGCAGTATGTTTTACACTCTTGTGCCCCGTTTTCAGCTGATAGTGGGCTGAAGCTCGCTTTCGGCTGACGTCAGAGAGCTGGTCCAGACTCAGGCAAGAGCACGACCATATGGTCGGGATCCGCCTGCATGCCTCGACCGGTACTCGGCTCAGCCTCTCGGCGAGCCGCTGAGAGCCTGAACCAGCCGCTCCCGCCCCCTCCACAGTGCAGTGCTTCAGTTGCCACGTGGAGGGGCAGAGCAGGGAGCCGGTGACTAACAGTCACCAGATTTCTGCCCAGGTAGCTCTAAGAACCTCTAAGAAGTCTTGGTCCGATGCTGCATCCACCTAGGTAAGTATGATTCCACAAAAAAAAACATTTCCATACTTCTCTTTTTGAGTTTGCATACACTGAGCGAATTTCGCCAGGTTCCCTAATAAACCATCTGAAATTTGATCAGTAGGTGGTCCTGTTTGCATCACTCTTCGACATGTCTTCAATTGGAAAATAAAAGAAGCTGTGTGGAAAAAATATTGGCTGAACAGTGCCTGCATCCAATCAGATACAAGCACTGTTCAGTATTGTGACAGCTGGCAGCATTGGCTGTTAGAATGTTATATCTGCGGCAGAGTATTCATATTCCATCTGTGCTGTTTAGCATTAATGGAGCAATCTGTAAGATTTATTTTGTTCTGCCCATAGGCTAAACCTAATAAACCTTTATTCATATGGAAAGCTTTACTAGAATGATCTCCAGATAAGAAGCTTAGTAACATATTTATTAAAAATTGATTTGCTAAAGTGGTTCCGCTTTTTTTATTTTTTTTATAATTAAAATAACAAACATGTCATTCAGTACTTACCTGTTCTCTGCAATGGTTGTGCACAAAGCAGTCTTGATCAACTTTTTCTCGGGCACCCCGATGATGCTTCTGGCCCCTCCTCCTTACCAAGTGCCCCCAGAACAAGCTGCTTGCTCTGGGGACACTACTGCATGCTGGCTCCTAAACCACCTCTGTATGTCTATGGGACACACAGAGCGTGGCTCACCTCACCCCTCCCTCCTCACTGGCTGTGATTGACAGCAGCAAGAGCCAATGGCTGCTGCTACTAGGTCTCAGCCAATGAGGACGGCGAGACCCGGGAGAGACGGTGCTTTCTTGCAAATCGCTGGATCAGGCTCAAGCGCAGGTAAGTATTGAGGGGAGACACGCACAGAAGGTTTTTAACTTCATGTATAGAGTGCATAAAAGTAAAAATATTCACCCTTTAAAACCACTTTAAAGAAAATTGTACACAGCGAGACATGATAACAAACATACTGAGAACTGAACTTCGGGCTTATCTACACTTTAATAACAAAAACACCAGTAGAGACACAACCTTGGGGGGCCTAAAACAATAGCCCATCTTAAGATCTTTCTTTGGCAAAGAACATTTTTGTTTTACTTGTCTTAACCTAATTCAAGATATTGTGATACAGTGTATAATGTATGTGATCTCCCTGCCACCACAGTGAAAGAGAAGGGTGTAAACACTTATTTTATGGCAGAGCCGGAAAGAGGGAGATCTTTCCCATCTTCTTGACAGAGTGATAATTTTATTGCGCATGGGATGATTAGGGGTGTGCCCAGGCACACCCAGCACACACTGTGTGCACGCCTTTGCCTATACATCTTCCCAAAACTGTGCCCTGTGCATAGCCCATGGGGCCGCACATCAGCACAATCCTGTAACTGCTGTGTCCACCAGACAGTGTACTGAGGGAGGTGTTCTGCCCTGGTACCATGTGATTGCTGTTACCAATCACAGCGATCAGATGTCCAGTAGTAAACATAGCTGTCATTCAAATAGCCATTGAGAACTACTGTGATCTATGTGATTGGTCACAGTGATCACATGGTTACAGGGCCAATCACATGGATCACATGTCCAGTAGTAAACATGGCTCTAATTGATAACAAGAGAACAACTGCAATCCCTGTGATTGGTCACAGTGATCACATGGTACATGGCCAAACACTGCCTCCCTGTACCATGTGATAGCTGTAGCCAATCACACTTATCACTGTTTTTTTTCCTCATGGCTGTATGAATGCAGCCAAGAACTGTTAGAAATGATTGCTTATACAGCCATTATAACTAAACTCATAATGCAACAAAAAAAAAAAACCCAATCACTTCCCTAGAGTAGTGCAGTGTCACTATAGTAACATTGCACAGCTCTGGTGACAGATTGTAATAAAAAAGAAAAAAAACTATAAACAGTATATATAACTTTTTTTTTTTTTACATACTGTCACCAGAGTAAGTGTAGTTTCACTATGGTGACATTGTACCATTATGGCGGTCATCATGTGCTTTAATTGGTTGCTCTGATATTACTGTATGTCAGTGCTGCCAGCCATTATCTCTGATCTCTGTCATAGTAGCACAATGTCACCAGACCAGAGCTGCCAGTCAGTGTCCCTAATTACCACCACACCATTCAGTGTCCCCAGTCACCATCACATCAGTCAGTGTCCCCAATCATCTCTACCCTCTCATAGTGTCCCTAATCATCGCCACATCACTCACAGTGTCCCTAATCACTGCCATACCAGTCATATTGTCTTGTCCTTGATCACCGACACATAAATCATATTGTCCCTGATCGCCACCACACTAGTTACAGTGTCCCTGATCACCTACACACCAGTCATTTTGCCCCTAACCACTGCCACACCAGTTATAGTATCCCTGATCACTGTTCCACAGTGTTACCACACCAGTGTAAGGCAGCAGCGCCCAGTGTCGGCTGACAAGTGTAATTTAGCAGCCCGGTTCTAATTGCTGCCACACTAGTTCCCAGTGTCAGTAGACCAGTGAAGCCATTAACAATGTTCCTGATCACCACCACACCAATGCAGTGTTGCCTCTGCCTACCACCTTTACTGACCCTGGCCTGGTTATTGATTACATTTCGCCTGTTGCTTGGACTTATCCTTTGCCAGTTTGCTGACCATGTCTCTATCTGCTGCCTAGACTGACCTATATGTACGTTTGACTATGTTCCTGTGAGACACCAATCCCAGCCACCCCCTGCATACAACTGCACTCCTTGAACCACAGCGACTCTTTTGTTCCGCCTTTCTTCAATAAATAAGTTTAATTTTCTGCACTTTCTAATAACTTAGGGCAAAAAATGAAGTCTTTAAAAGACTCACCATGCCTCTTAGGAAATACATTGGGGTGTTTGCTTACCAAAATGTGGTCATTTTGTGGGTGTTTCCACTGTCCTGATGCTCCAGGACCTCTAGAAATGTTATAGGTAGTCAGAAATGAGATGCGTAATTTATCCTCCTATAACGCCTGACGGTGCTCCTTGGGTTTTGGGCCCCTCTATGTGACTAGGCTATGAAAAAATCTCACACATGTGGTATTGCCATGCATAGGGGGAGCAGCAGAATGTATTTTGGGGTGTAATTCTAAGTATGCCTATGATGTGTATAAGAAATATCTTATTAATTGACAGCTTTGTGTAAAATGCTTTACTGCTAAATCAACCAATGACATTTATTTTCTTTCTGAGAGAAATACCAAAAATAACCGCAATAACAGCATTTAGCTATAAGGCTAAAAGTCATTAATAGTTAATGTTTAACGGCATTAATTAAGATGCTTAGCTTTACAGCCAGCCTGCCAGGTTTCCAGCACATCTGAGCTCCTCTCCAAAGTTATGACTGACAAAAGAGATCTGTCTTTGAATGTAGCTGAGATAAACATTCTACATGACAGGTATTGTCAAATAGACAAAAGGCATGGCATATGACGTATGATGAAGAATTAAAGAGGAGGCTGTTTCCACATTGATAATTAGCCAATTTGCATAAATAATTAATTTCAATGTGATCTCTAGTTACAAAGTCCTGGTGCCATGGGTGCGTGCTGTTTTTGTTCCCCTCTCTGCAGACCAGTTCACATTACCACACTTCAATATTCCACTCTCCTCGGCATGGAGATGAGGTTCTAAAACATTTAATTTGTTTGCTAATAAACTTCCCTATGCAGACGCTTCCAAGCCGGCAGGTAATGGGAAAACAGTCTGATCGCTAATAAAAGCTGATGGACTGTGGCAATTACTAAGAGCTACTGTTCCTGAAGACATATCCTGCAGCAAAGCTTCTCTTGTTCACAAACCACTCATTTATTGGAAGCGGCTGCCAATCTGACCAGCAGACAAAAGATGGGAAAACAATGCAGTGGCAAGTTGGTAACCATTCAATACAGTTTAATAAAAGTTTGATCATATTTACAATTAATATACCAATTACTATTATAGATAGCAGTCATGTTGTAAAACTCCAGCATTAAATAAAATGTAAAAAGCTTAAATGCAATCTTAGGCAGGTGTTCATTATTTGTGACTACCAGTTAGCCAGCTCAGGCTTTTTTTTTAAATAGCAAACATGGTATACATATCTGCTCTGTGCAGTTGGTTTTGCATACAGTGGCCGGGTCCTCATTTTCTTGGGTCCCTCCTCTGTGCTCCTGGCCCCTCCATCCCACAGGGCCATCTTACCGCAGGGCCCCACCTGCCAAGCATTCAGATGACATCCCAAGTCTCCCGCGTGCCTCGCGAGGCGTAAGAGTCTCCCGCATTTGGCCTACGGTGCAGCTTCCTGACAGTGCGATATCCCGGCTGCAGTGCAGAGTCAGCTGTCAGTGAAGAACTGAGCCAATGCTTCCAGAGTAGTTCCGGCTCCTCACAGGTGGCGTATCAAATGCACTCCACCTGTGACAGGAGAGATACAGGATGAATCGGCCCTGCTCTCTACTGCAGCTGCATGCTTCCTTCAGCGCTGCTCCTCACACTCACCTTCTCAGAAGAGCCAGCATTACCCGCCAGCAGTACCCGCCTGTATTATCCACCAACAGTACCAGCCAGCATTACCCACCAGCATTAACCACCAGCAGTACCCGCCAGCATTACCCACAAGCAGTACCAGCCAGCATTACCCACCAGCAGTACCCGCCAACATTATCCACCAGCTAGGGGCAAAACTACAGGGGTTGCAGGGGTTGCAATTGCAACCAAGCCCCATGCTCCATGGAGCCTGTGCGGCTCCCCTGTACACCTGGATAGGAGGGGCAGCAGGGGCAGCATGTAGAGAAATCCCTGTCCTCCTTTTTCCTCCTGTAGCTGCAGGAGGAAAATGGAGGAGATTGGTTCCTGCTGCCCCCGCCACTCCTCCTATCCAGTTCACTTTTTTTCTGCTGTCTCTGGGCCCCTGTCTGCTCCCTGCCCCCCTACTGTGTTGCCCCCCCCCCCCTATGCTCACTCCCCTCTCCTGCCAGCTGCTGCAGGGGATGTGTCACAATAGAGAACCAGTAAAGGGTCGGTAAATATGTAATTTACCAGCTCCTTCCTTTTCTGAATGGACAGAGTCATAGTCAGTGACATTGTAAAAAAATAAAATAAATGATAAAAAATAATACAATTAAAATACCGGAAAAAACTACTGACACCAGTGGGTGAACTTCCAGGATCACAAAGGTCACACTTGCGACCGGGCCCTGGCATTCCACCACCAAGGCCCCAAGATTGCAGGAAGGGGGCCCACTGCAGAACTTGAGAAAGAGTCCATAATAAAGGGCCCCGCAACGAGAGTAAAGGGCCCCAAGATCAGTGGAAAGAGTTCGAGGCTTGAAGGGAAGGGCCCTGGCCAGGGGTCCGGGGGGCCCTTAATGGTTTCTTGCACCGAGGCCTGGGCAGGTTCTAGTTACGCCTCTGCCACCAGTAATACCCATCAGCAGTACCAGCCAGCATTACCCGCCAGCAGTAACCGCACCAGCAGTACCAACCAGCAGTATCCGCCAGCAGTACCGTCCAGCAGTACCTGCCAGCAGTCTACAAAATAAGTAGAAAAGGTATGTGCGTTTGCGTGTGTAAATTTTTGCAATATGTTTTTTAATAGCTAATTGTGTTCTGTCATAATAAAATGTCATGTCCTTGTTTATACATGCGCAGAGTTCCTGAAATGAGTTTGCCACCTCTCTGAAATTCGTTTTTTCAGGTTGGGATGTCTGAGCATAAGTCCCGACTTCTGTGAAGTATCGCAAATTTATTAAATAATTCTTAGTGCTTTCGTACTGTGCCATTTCAGTCTGTAATTTCTTCTTTTTCAATTTCTTCTTTTTCAAGCTAGTGTTATATTGTTCAAATGTTGTGTTAATGTTTAAACACTGATTTTGTTGAAGGTACCAATAAATATAGCCTTATCGATCATTTTCATTTTTATTCTCGTGGGTGATTGTGTAGGTAGGGCTACAGTGCACTATAATGCTCTCAAAATGGCACTGCCCTCCTGTTCAGTGCTCCAAAGAAAGCAGCTTGCTATGGGGGCACCCGAGCTGAGTCACAGCTCTGTTTATTCATTCAGACACGGAGCCACGACCCAGCCCCTCCCCCTCTCTCTCCTGATTGGCTGACTGACTTTGGTTTACAGCAGCAGAAGCCAATCCTGCTGTCTTAGCTAATGAGGAGGGTAGTCCCAGGCAGCTGAGACACTCCTGCAACATCTCTGGCTAGAGATGGGGCTCAGGTGTGTATTAGGGGAGCTGAAGCACACAGAAGTTTTTTTTTTTTAACTTACATAGTTACATAGTAGGTGAGGTTGAATAAAGACAATAGTCCATCTAGTTCAACCTGTGTAGGTGTGTGTGGCTGTAATCATCTCACATACCCCTGAATGTTCTGATCCTTGAGATGTAAGTCTAAGAGTCTTTTGAAAGCCACCATACTACCCGCAGAAACCACCTCTTGTGGTAGACAATTCCACAATCTTGTAGCCCTAACAGTAAAGAACCCCCCACGTTGCCTGAGGTTAAAACGCTTCTCCTCTAATCGCATTGTATGCCCTCGAGTCCTCATGCAATCCCTTCGAATGAACAGCTTTTTTCTAAGCTGGGATCCCCATTAAGATATTTATAAATTGCTATCATGTCCCCCCTCAGACGTCTCTTCTCCAGGCAGAATAAATCGAGCGATTGTAGACGCTCTTCATAGTCAAGGTCCTCCAATCCCCTAATTAGTTTAGTTGCCCTTCTCTGGACTCTCTCCAGCTCCAACACATCCCTCCTGAGGACTGGCGACCAGAACTGGACGGAATACTCCAGATGCGGTCGGACCAGAGTTTTATAAAGTGGAAGGATTATAGTCTTATCTCTGGAATACATCCCTTTCTTTATGCATGCTAATGTTCTGCTGGCTTTGGCAGCTGCTGCTTGACATTAAGATAAAAAAAAAAAAACCTTCTGCCTTTACAATCCCTTTAAATCAGCTTGACCATGAGTGAGAAACACATTCCAAGGGCTCCATTTACATTAAGTGGATAAGCAAGTTCATACTTGGTGTATTTGCTGATTATTATTGTGACCAGTTCCACGCTTAGTATTGATGTGTTTGTAGATCATTGCTGCACTAGATTATAAAGTATAGCAAAATGTTAATAAATGTCTAATTGTAAGGACCGTGTGATACAAGCATGTAAACGTGTCCATATCCTTTTATTGAGTCCTATTTCCTACAAGAGTGGTAGTAAGTGAACACCGCATGCGGAGTTTATTTAGCACAGTAGATATATCATGTCAAATAGTAGCTTTATGCATGAGTGCCAAATGCAGAAAAACAATGAGAGGTGATCTAAGCTATTATGAAAATGGTATATTAGTGTGGTGTTGATCCTATATAGGCATAAGAAAAAGCTGGCGTCACGGTATGTTGACATTTGTTCTTTTTTAACCACTTCTGGACCGGAAGATTTGCCCCCCTAATGACCAGGCCATTTTTTGTGATTCAGCACTGCATTACTTTAACGGACAATTGCGCGGTCGTGCCACGCTGTACCCAAATAAACTTGATGTCCTTTTTTTCCTACAAATAGAGATTTCTTTTGGTGGTATTTGATCACCTCTGCGATTTTTATTTTTTAAGCTATAAACATAAAAAGAGCGACAATTCTGAAAAAAAAAAACAATATTTTTCACTTTCTGCTATATAACATTCCCCAAAAAAATGTAAAAATCAAATTTTTAACTAACATGTTTGACACTTTTGGGGGGACCAGTGACATTACTACAGTGATCAGTGCTAAAAAAAAATGCACAGTAAAGCCCCGTACACACGTACCGATGGTCGGCATACAAATGTTCCTCTTTTCTCCCCGGGATGTCGGTGTCTGCTGAAAAGTGCAAAGACAGCACAAGGACAGCACAAGAATTTTGTCCGCCGACTGCAGAAGTGATGTCATGTAATGGTTAACTTTCCCTGTGTTTTCTATTTTCTGAGCATGCCCAGTCTTGCAAATCTGCGGTCTGTCGGCTGAATTGTGTACTGACAGGCGAACAATCGTCCGTTCTGGTGTCGGCATACAAATATTTTCATGTTTGCACGAAAGACTTTTGTCCGCGGATTGTGCGCAGACATCTGTCGGAGGCACCATACTAACACGCGTACAATCGGCAGATCCTTCGTCCACCGACGTTTGTATGCCGACGATCGGTACGTGTGTACGGGCCTTTACTCTACTAATGACACTGGCAGGGAAGGGGTTAATCCAGGGGCGATGAAAGGGTTAAATGTGAGCTTAGGGGTGTTTTCTATCTGTGAGGGGGATGGGCTTGTAAAATCAATACAGAGACCTGTGTTCTTAAATAGGAGGAACACAGGAACTCTGTATTGATTCCTGAGAGAACAACAGTCTGCTGTGTTTACAACAGCAGACCACTGTTCTCTCTTCACGGGGAGCGATCGCGGATGCCTGGTGGCAATCGTGCCTGCCAGCCTCCATGCATCAGTCTCCCCCCTAGTGAGTGGGCGCGTGCACGCCCCTAGAAACAATCCTGTGACCTGCCGACCTGCCTCCGTATATAGGCGGCGGCTGGACTGCAAGTGGTGAATAATGGTTAGAAACAGCCATAAAAAAACAAACACATTTTTACTGTCAGGCCTTAGTCATGGAGGTTTACAGAAACCTTTGAGCCTAGGCACTGTGGCTTTGAAACTGAATATGATTCATGGAGGTGGTAGCTCAGATACACCTGTTCCAGCTGTGTTGATCCTGCCTGGAAGGATTTGGTGCAGTGAAAAGAGAAGGGGTAAACTCCCATCCTACTATACTAACAGCATTAAAAAAAAATTTTACTTGTGCTTATTACATTTTCTTTAGACCTATCTTTAAAGTGGAACTGTGGATGCTAAATTAATTCCCTCCTCCCAGCTGATGTAGAATATATTGTTGGTTTTGTCTATGGAATGGTTTAAAAAGTAAAACTTATCTTCTTTAATTGGTCCTTTGGCAGCCACCCCTCTTGTTCTTTAAGCTCATGCTCCAGAATTTGGCAATATTGTACGTCAGGGTTTCTTACCAGGGTTCTATGAAATCCTAGGGTTCCGCCAGAGGTTGCTAGGGGTTCCTTGAGCAATGAGCAATTTCTGCCTCTTAGATAAGTACTTATTGATCTGTAAGGGGGTAATTCTTCCCAATGACCACAACTGTAAGGAGCTGACCATCACACTAATGTATCATGAGTTGTAGATATAGTCATTTTTACAAGGGGTCCCCTGACCATCACACTAATGTATCATTCATGAGTTGTAGATCTAGTAATTTTTACAAGGGGTCCCCTGACCATCACACTAATGTATCATGAGTAGAGTTGAGCGGACACCTGGATGTCCGTGTTCGGCGGGTTCGGCCGAACTTGAAAAAAAAGTCCGGGTCCGTGTCCCGGACTTTTGCCGAACTTTACCCGGACACCGAACCCCATTGAAGTCAATGGGGACCCAAACTTTCAGGCACTAAAATGGCTCTAAAACACCAAAGGAAAGGGCTAGAGTGCTGCAAATGGCAGCAAAACGTAGTTAAGAGCATGGCAAGTGCTCTGCAAACAAATGTGGATAGGGAAATAACTTAAAACAACAAAAAAAATAAAACAATGTTCTTCATCTCTGAAGGACGAGGCCCATATGGAGTAGGAGGGAGGTTGAGGTGGTGGTGGATGTGGCGGTGTCATAGGCGTGCGCACAGGGTGTGCCGGGTGTACCTGGGCACACCCTAATCACCTAGGGCACATTAGCATTATCGCTCTGTTTGCCAGTGAGGAGATGGGAAAGATCTCCCTCGGACCTGCTCTGCTCTATTTCACTTTGCCAGCAGGGAGAGTAATGTATGGGGGCCATGCACATGTAGGCAAACACATGCATGTGTATTTAAACTTTGGGGTGCACACCCTAATGCAATAGGCTGCGCACACCTATGGGCGGTGTAGGTGGAAGCGGCGGTGGAGGAGGACGAGGTAGCCAACACTGCTTTTTTTCAGCAATTTTAAATGAGGGTACACCCCAAAAGAGTGAGAAAGAGCTAAAATAGAACAATGGCTGGGTAAGGTCGGTATCCATCGCTATTCTGCACAAGGTACAGAAAAGTCCCGTGGGATCCATGCCTGGTTCATTTTAATGAACGTGAGCTTGTCCACATTGTCTCTGGACAGGCGGCTATGCTTGTCTGTGATAACACCCCCAGCCGTGCTAAATACCCGTTCAGATAATACACTGGCTGCAGGGCACGCCAGCACCTCCAAGGCGTAAAGGGCAAGCTCAGGCCATGTGCCCAATTTGGAGACCCAGAAGTTGAAGGGGGCAGACCCCTCATTCACTACATGTAGGCGTGTGCACACATACTGCTCCACCATGTTGGTGAAATGCTGCCTCCTGCTAAGACGTTCCATATGAGCTGCTGGTGCTGCTGTTTGTTGTGGCGTGCTGACAAAGCTTTTCCACATTTCGGCCATGCTAACCCTGCCTTCTGAGGTGCTGGCGGTGCCCTGGTTGCGTTGGCGACCTCTTCCTCCTCCTCTGCCTTGTGCTTCCACTGTGGCCCCGCTGTCAGGTGGGAATGCCAGCAGCATCGCGTCTACCAGTGTGCGCTTGTATTCGCGCATCTTGCGATCGCGCTCCAGTGAGTGAATTAAGGATGGTACGTTGTCCTTGTAACGGGGATCCAGCAGCGTGGCCACCCAGTAATCAGCACAAGTTAGAATGTGGGCACCTCGACGGTTGTTGTGGAGACACTGCAGCATGTAATCGCTCATGTGTGCCAGGCTGCCCAGAGGCAACAAAAGGCTGTCCTCTGTGGGAGGAGTATCGTCTGTGTCCTCTGTATCCCCCCAGCCACGCACCAGTGATGGCCATGAGCTGGCCTGGGTGCCATCCTGCTGTGAACATGGTTCCATCTCCTCCTCCATCTCCTCCTCCTCATCCTCCTCATCCTCCAGAACTGTGCCCCTGCTGGACAATTGTGTCCCTGGCGTTTGTGTGTGCAGGAACCCACCCTCGGAGCCCCTTGCGAAAGACTGCCCTGAAAGCCTTGGAAATGTTACCTCTTCATCCTCCTCCTCCTCCTCATCCTGTGCCACATCCTCTTCCATCATCGCCTGAATTGTTTTTTCAAGGAGGCATAGAAGTGGGATAGTTAAGCTGACAACGGCGTCATCGGCACTGGCCATGTTGGTGGAGTACTCAAAACAGCGCAACAAGGCACTAGAGATGTCCCGAACTGTTCGCCGGCGAACAGTTCCCGGCGAACTTCGCATGTTCGGGTTCGCCTCGGTGGGCGAACATATGCGATGTTCGGTCCGCCTCCTATACATCATCATTGAGGCAAAATTTTACCCTGAACCTCACAGTCAGCATTCCAGGCCAATCAGCATACCTCCCTCCCACACCCTCCCACCTCCTATAAATAAGCAAGGGCAGCATCCATCTTAGATCATTTCTGAAGCAGTGTGTTAGTGAGAGCAGGGAAAGTGCTGCTGCTGCTGTTAATAGCTAGGGTCAGTTGTTAGTCAGTGTTCCCAGTCTTGTTAGTCAGTGTTCTTGGTACACTCCTGCTGTAAGGACAGCACCCCAAAAAGCCCTTCTTAGGGTTGGTATTTGAGTTTTTTTTTTTTTTGTATATATATATATATATATATATATATATATATATATATCTATTGTCCCCAAAAAGCCCTTTTTAGGGCTGGTATTTGTGTAATTTTTTATATATATATATATATATATATATATATATATATATATATATATATTGTCCCCAAAAGCCCTTTTTAGGGCTGGTATTTGAGTATTTTTTTTCTATATATTTATCAGGCATTTTTGGAGGCAGGCATGACTTTTTTGGGATTAGTGTCGGGGGGGGGGGGTCTAAAAAGTATACCTGTGAAGTTTCAGCTCTGTAGCATGCCCAGAACCAGAAAAAAAAGATCATATAGGTGTAAAAGGAGGGTTCCCACCATCCCTGCTCTACTGAAAAATTATCTTTTTTTCTGGTTCTGGACATGCTACAGAGCTGAAACTTCACAGGTACACTTTTTACACCCCCAGACACTAAATCACACAAAAAAGTTCTTAAAAATTGTCATTTTTGATAGAGAGCCAATTATTGGAAAAATAAAAAAATAAAAAAATAAAAACAAAATGTCTTTGGATTTATTGTCTGGGGGGGGGGGGGGGGGGTCTAAAAAGTGTACCTGTGAAGTTTCAGCTCTGTAGCATGTCCAGAACCAGAAAAAAAAATAGAATTAGGGTTAGGGCTAGGGTTAGGGTTAGGGTTATTTTTAGTGCTTAGGGTTAGAGGGTTAGGGTTAGAGGCATAGGGGAAGGGTTACTAACTCTAACCCTAAGTATCTCACCATAACCCTAACCCTATCCCCTAACACTAGACCTAACCCTAACCCTTAAAGCCCAGTTCCTGTCCCATTTTGGTCGGTTGTGGTCTGTTTACTGTTGTTTGCGGTGCGTTAAACGAGGAGTTTGGTCTGTCACTGTGAATCGGGCGTAACCCTTACACTACCTGATCGATACAACATCATACCTGATCGTATACACACACTGGATGTTATAAAGCATGTTATTCCAAACAATTTAGGAATGTTAGGTGATTTATGCCGTTTATGGATTAAAACCTGACTCTGCGTCAACTACGTAATTTTCCATGGGAGTTTTGCCATGGATCCCCCTCAGGCATGCCACAGTCCAGGCGTTAGTCCCCTTGAAACAACTTTTCCATCACTATTGTGGCCATAAAGAGTCCCTGTGGGTTTTAAAATTCGCCTGCCTATTGAAGTCTATGGCGGTTCGCAATGTTCGCCGGTTCGCGAACATTTGCCGCTGTTCGGGTTCGCCGTTCGCGAACATTAAATTTTATGTTCGCGACATCACTACAAGGCACACAGGTCTCGCATGGAGGCCCAGTTATTGGTGGTGAAGTGGTGCTGTTCCGCAGAGCGACTCACGCGTGCGCGCTGCAGCTGAAACTCCACTATGGCCTGCTGCTGCCCGCACAGTCTTTCCAGCATGTGCAAGGTGGAGTTCCACCTTGTGGGCACGTCACATATGAGGCGGTGAGCGGGAAGGCCGAAGTTACGCTGCAGCACTGACAGGCGAGCAGCAGCAGGGTGAGAACGCCGAAAGTGCGCACAGGCGGCCCGCACTTTCTGCAGCAGCTCTGACATATCAGGATAATTTTTAAGGAACCTCTGCACCACCAAATTCAGCACATGCGCCAGGCAAGGGATGTGCGTCAAACCGGCTAGGCCCAGAGCTGCTATGAGATTTCGCCCGTTATCGCACACCACCAGGCCGGGCTTGAGGCTCGCTGGCAGCAACCACTCATTTGTCTGCTGTTCCATGCTCCTCCACAACTCCTGCGCGGTGTGTGGTTTTTCCCCCAAACAGGCAAGTTTTAAAACTGCCTGCTGTCCTTTACCCCTGGCCGTGCTGAAGTTGGTGGTGAAGGTGTTACGCTGACCGGATGAGGAGGCGGTAGAGGATGAGGAAGAGGAGTAGGAGGAGTTAGGAACAGGAGGCAAACTGAAGCACCCTGCAATCCTCGGTGGTGGAAGGACATGCGCCAAATTGCTATCCGCCTCAGGCCCATCCGTCACTGCATTTACCCAGTGTGTCGTTAGGGAGATATAACGCCCCTGACCGTGCTTACTGGTCCACGTATCGGTAGTTAGGTGGACCTTGGCATAGATGGCGTTGCGCAGTGCACACCTGATTTTTTCCCCCACTTGGTTGTGCAGGGAAGGGATGGCTTGCCTGGAAAAGTAGTGGCGGCTGGGCACGACGTACTGTGGGACAGCCACCGACATAAGGTTTTTAAAACTGTGCGTCTCCACCAGACGGAATGACAGCATTTTAAAGGCCAATAATTTTGAAATGCTGGCATTCAGGGCCAGGGATCGTGGGTGGGTAAGGGGGTACTTCCTCTTCCTCTCAAGTGTTTGGGAGATGGAAAGCTGAACGCTTCCACGGGACATTGTGGAGATGGTTGGTGATCCAGGTGGTGGTGCTGCTGACAGATCGTCTGTTTGCGGGGTGGCAGGTGCCGGTATCACTACAGATGTGAATGGAGTGGCCGAGACTGCAGCAGAAGAGGAAGCAGGATGAGCCAGAGACGTTTCTTGGTTTTGAAGGTGTCTACTCCACTGCAGCTCGTGCTTTGCACTTAGATGCCTGATCATGCAGGTTGTGCTCAGGTTGAGAAGGTTTATGCCTCGCTTCAGGCTCTGATTGCACAGGGTGCAAACCACTCATGTCCTGTCATCAGCACATTTTCTGAAGAACTTCCACGCTAGAGAACTCCTTTGAGCTGGCTTTGCTGCGCTCGTTCCCTTGCTGCGTTGGGCAGTAGCAGGCGTAGTGTCTAGGGCATGGCCTCTCCGCTTCTGCACCCTGCTCCCTCTTCTGCTGTGCTGGTGGCTCTGTGCGACCACCGCCTCTTCCTCCAAACTACTCAGGTCACCTGCATGACCTTCATTCCATGTGGGGTCGAGGACCTCATCGTCCTCCACATCATCTTCCACCCAGTCTTCACCCCTGCCCTCCTTGTCGGTCTCCACAATTCTGAACGCCGCAGCAGTTGGCACCTGCGTTTCGTCATCATCGGAGACGTGCTGCGATGGTCCTTGCATGTACTCATCTTGAGAAATAAGTGGTTGGGCATCGCTGCACTCAATCTCTTCCACTTCTGGGGCAGGGCTAGGTGTATGGCCCTGGGAAACCCTGCTGACAGAGTCCTCAAAAAGAAGAAGAGACTGCTGTATGACTTGGGGCTCAGACTGCTTGCCTGATTTGCAAGGGGGTGAGGTGAAAGACGGTTGGACATCGGCTGCAGGTGCCAACTCTGACCTTTCTGCAGTAGACTGGGTGGGAGACAATGTGAAGGAACTGGAGGCACTGTCAGCAGCAAACCAATCTACTATAGCCTCTACTTCTTCTGGCCTCATCACTTCTAGAGGCATATGATGCCCTACCAAATACTGCTGCAGGTTCTGTCGCCTACTCACACTTGAGGAAGGTGTTTCACTTGTGCGTGTAGCTGTCACAGATCGACCACGTCCTCTCCTTGCAACAGGAGCTCTACCAGCAGCACCACGACCCAGGCCACGGCCCCTATTTGACGGTCTCCTTATATTTCTGTAATTTATGATCTTGCCCTAGAAAGGTGTTTATTGAATAGCGGAACAAAACAACAACAGTATCGCACGGGTGTATCTCACAGTCAAATATGCAAACTATGCCGCATTTAATGTTTTTTCCACCCCAAAAGGGTGTATATTGAATAGCGAAATAGGAAAAAGGATAAAAAACGGTGTATCTCAAACGTACAAACACAGACTAGGCCCCGATTCAAATTTTTTGTACCCTAAAGGGAGGATGAGGAAGAGAAGTTGGGAACAGGAGGCAAACTGAAGCGCCCTGCAATCCTTGGCGGTGGAAGGAGATGCGCCAAACAAATTTAAAAAGGTGTATCTCACATGTACCGATACAGACTATCCCGCAATTTAATTTGTTACACTCAAACAGCGTGTATATTGAATAGCGGAATAGGACACATTTTACAAAACGGTGTATCTCACACGTACAAACACAAACTAGCCCCCGATTACAATTTTTTGTACCCTAAAGGCAGGATGAGGAAGAGGAGTAGGAGGAGTTTGGAACAGGAGGCAAACTGAAGTGCCCTGCAATCCTCAGCGGGGGAAGGAGATGCGCCAAACAAATTTAAATAGGTGTATCTCACATGTACCGATACAGACTATCCCGCAATTTAATTTTTTACACTCAAACAGGGTGTATATTGAATAGCGGAATAGGAAAATTTTACAAAACGGTGTATCTCACACGTACAAACACAAACTAGGCCCCGATTACTATTTTTTGTACCCTAAAGGCAGGATGAGGAGTAGGAGGAGTTCGGAACAGGCAGCACCCTCAAATCCTCGGCAGTATGAGATGCGCCCCAAAAATTGGAAAGGTGTATCTCACACGTACCGACACAGACTATCCCGCAATTTAATTGTTTATACCCAATTGTTTATACCCAAAGGTGTAGATTGAATAGCGGAATAGAAAATATGATATCAATAGGGGTATGTATCTCACACGTACAGAACCAGACTAGGCCCCGATTACTTTTTTTTGTACCCCCAAAGGCAGGATGAGGAGTAGGAGGAGTTCGGAACAGGCAGCACCCTCAAATCCTCGGCAGTATGAGATGCGCCCCAAAAATTGGAAAGGTGTATCTCACACGTACCGACACAGACTATCCCGCAATTTAATTGTTTATACCCAAAGGTGTAGATTGAATAGCGGAATAGAAAATATGATATCAAAAGGTGTATGTATCTCACACGTAGAGACCCAGACTAGGCCCAAATTACTATTTTTTGTACCCCTAAAGGCAGGATGAGGAGTAGGAAGAGTTTGGAACAGGCAGCACCCTCAAATCCTCGGAAGTATGAGATGCACCCCAAAAATTGGAAAGGTGTATCTCACACATACCGACACAGACTATCCCGCAATTTAATTGTTTATACCCAAAGGTTTTGATTGAATAGCGGAATAGAAAATATGATATCAAAAGGTGTATGTATCTCACACGTAGAGACCCAGACTAGGCCCCGATTACTATTTTTTGTACCCCCAAAGGCAGGATGAGGAGTAGGAGGAGTTCGGAACAGGCAGCACCCTCAAATCCTAGGCAGTATGAGATGCACCCCAAAAATTGGAAAGGTGTATCTCACACGTACCGACACAGACTATCCCGCAATTTAATTGTTTATACCCAAAGGTGTAGATTGAATAGCGGAATAGAAAATATGATATCAAAAGGTGTATGTATCTCACACGTACCAACACAGACTATCCCGCAATTTAATTGTTTTTACCCAAAGGTGTAGATTAAATAGCGGAATAGAAAATATTATCAAAAAAAAGGTGTATGTATCTCACACGTACAGAACCAGACTAGGCCCCGATTACTATTTTTTGTACCCCCAAAGGCAGGATGAGGAGTAGGAGGAGTTCGGAACAGGCAGCACCCTCAAATCCTCGGCAGTATGAGATGCACCCCAAAAATTGGAAAGGTGTATATCACATGTACCCACACAGACTATCCCACAATTTAATTGTTTATACCCAAAGGTGTAGATTGAATAGCGGAATAGAAAATATTATCAAAAAAAAGGTGTATGTATCTCACACGTACAGAACCAGACTAGGCCCCGATTACTATTTTTTGTACCCCCAAAGGCAGGATGAGGAGTAGGAGGAGTTCGGAACAGGCAGCACCCTCAAATCCTCGGCAGTATGAGATGCACCCCAAAAATTGGAAAGGTGTATCTCACACGTATCGACACAGACTATCCCGCAATTTAATTGTTTATACCCAAAGGTGTAGATTGAATAGCGGAATAGAAAATATTATCAAAAAAAAGGTGTATGTATCTCACACGTACAGAACCAGACTAGGCCCCGATTACTATTTTTTGTACCCCCAAAGGCAGGATGAGGAGTAGGAGGAGTTCGGAACAGGCAGCACCCTCAAATCCTCGGCAGTATGAGATGCACCCCAAAAATTGGAAAGGTGTATCTCACACGTACCGACACAGACTATCCCGCAATTTAATTGTTTATACCCAAAGGTGTAGATTGAATAGCGGAATAGAAAATATGATATCAAAAGGTGTATGTATCTCACACGTACCAACACAGACTATCCTGCAATTTAATTGTTTTTACCCAAAGGTGTAGATTGAATAGCGGAATAGAAAATATGATATCAAAAGGTGTATGTATCTAACACGTACCAACACAGACTATCCCGCAATTTAATTGTTTTTACCCAAAGGTGTAGATTAAATAGCGGAATAGAAAATATTATCAAAAAAAAGGTGTATGTATCTCACACGTACAGAACCAGACTAGGCCCCGATTACTATTTTTTGTACCCCCAAAGGCAGGATGAGGAGTAGGAGGAGTTTGGAACAGGCAGCACCCTCAAATCCTCGGCAGTATGAGATGCGCCCCAAAAATTGGAAAGGTGTATATCACATGTACCGACACAGACTATCCCGCAATTTAATTGTTTATACCCAAAGGTGTAGATTGAATAGCGGAATAGAAAATATTATCAAAAAAAAGGTGTATGTATCTCACACGTACAGAACCAGACTAGGCCCCGATTACTATTTTTTGTACCCCCAAAGGCAGGATGAGGAGTAGGAGGAGTTCGGAACAGGCAGCACCCTCAAATCCTCGGCAGTATGAGATGCACCCCAAAAATTGGAAAGGTGTATCTCACACGTATCGACACAGACTATCCCGCAATTTAATTGTTTATACCCAAAGGTGTAGATTGAATAGCGGAATAGAAAATATTATCAAAAAAAAAGGTGTATGTATCTCACACGTACTGCAAACCCCCCCCCCCCCACACAGCAAAATCTATTGTAGAACACTGACCCTAAAAATCAGCAGCCTCGCCCTAAAATGCCCTAACAACTCGCCCTGCCTAAAACACTCCGACCTGTCCCTCAATTCTATTCGGACACAAATGATTTTTGCCTGTCTGTCCCTAATCAGCAGCCAGCACGTATGATGTGTGCTCTGTCCCTGAACTACAGCATAATGACGCAGTGGCGCTCCGTCTCGAACTTATAAAGACTTGGTCACATGCTTCAGATGGCCAATCACAGCTACTAATACATTTGTAGGCATGGCTGGGATGGCTTAAGGCACACCAGTTAAACGCTTGTTGATTGGCTGTTGAAAGCCCGCCATGAAAAGCGCGCCAATACATACAAAACCCGGAAATAAAATGACCGAACACGGATTTTTACCCGAACATACAGTAAAGTTTTCGGGTCCGTGTTCGGGTAACAAAAATCCAATTATTCGTTACGAACACGAATAATACAGTCCGTGTTCGCTCACCCCTACATAGGGAGACTTTATTAGGGAGTCTTGCATTTGCCACTCTCCCTTTTTCACAAGAGACTTTTTATTTATGTCATTATATATGTCACATCTGGTTATTTATTTGTGTTTATTTTTGTGGATATTTACACATCTTTAGAGTGTACTTTAGTTAGTACATACTTCATATCAAGCGCACCTTATTCTTATTCCAAAATATTTTATAAAAAAAATTAAAAAGTACACTGAAACTGAAATTGATGTCTTGTAGTTCTAATGTGCAACACAAAGGTATTTATATACTGTAGCTGCAAAAAATATTATAAACAATTAAGGTACAACTCGAACTGGCGTACATTTACCGTAGATTTCCATAGCACTGTGCATCATAAACATTTGCCATCGTTAAAAAAAACACACCTATTTTCTTGGGTCTCAGTGCTACTGGTCTTCTACAGTTTCTTTCTGTCTACATATGTGCACTCCAGCAATGGCTGTTTGACATTTCTCATGATGGGTTTCTTGATGGTGGCAGTGGTGGAACACAGACAGAGTGACATCACAAGAGCACAATTTACAGACAATAAGAGAGCTTTGTCACTCTAAGGACATTAATATGCTGTAGCAGGATCACCAAATAAAATGTTATTGAAAGGTGTAGGCAAAAACATTAAAAATAAATGTAGGACCCTCCTAGGTAGGTGCTAGGAAGAAGCATATGGGTGGCCCTGTCTGCATATCAGGAGGGCCTGATTAATTTGTTAGGCTGTCATATGTTTCACAGGGTGTCTATTGGGTATGGGGAGTCTCCCCACGATGTGCAATGAGGGCTCTCATTGGATAGTGGAGGAAACCTAGCCAATAGTACACCAGGGCTTGTATCCATCTCAGAGGGCAGAATCTTCCGCAAAGCATCCTGGGAAAGGATATAGGTCTGAGGGGAGCACATGATGCAGTGTATTTGGCGGGAAGCAGAGTCCCAGGAGGAGGGTGATGGCTGTCTCTCCTCCTGTCAGCGCAAGTGAGAGTGTCCTGGGCAGTCGGCCTAGAGGACAAAAGTTGAGCTGGGCTGCAGAAAAGGATCCAGAGTGCTGTGGACAGAGAGGAGCTACTGGGCAGAAGTTTAGAGGAAAACAGTATTGTGAGTACTTGGGACTGCCCAGGTCTCTGCCTAGGAGAGGGGACCACTCCAGAAAGTCAAGGGGATCCAGGAGCCAGCTAACCTGAGGAGAATGATTAGAGAAAGGGGGTGCCATTGTGAGGCCCTGAAGATAATAGAAAGGGGTTGCCAGTGTGGGCCCTGAAGTGTTTAGCAGCGCAGCAGCAGTACAAGTAGCTATCTCAGCAAGGAGTGCTTAAGGAGCTAGTGGAAGGACTTCTTTAAGAGAGAAAGCAGTCCAAAATCAGTATGGAGTTAACAGGCAGCAAGCCAGCCTTAACCAGCATCAACCTGCGTTGACCAGCATCTAGTCAGCGTCAAGTCAGCATCAAGAAGCGTTTCCGGTTGTCCCTAGAAAATTGTGTATAGTTGAGCAAGAGGAGTATCCCACACATTCTCTTCTCCCATCCAAGTTCTCAAATAAACAAAAAACCCAAAGATACTGGACTGATCATTGTGTCAGCACTCACACTTAAAGGGAGCCTGCACAAGGGTACTTTTTTTGCACCCGATGGCCCAGGGGGACCCATATACAGCACTGTAACGGACCGTTTCAGCAGACAAGGGGTTAAAATCCATTTAGGCGATATGCCCCTTTCTGAGAGACAGGCACAGCTACCTGCAGGACATCAAACTCCCGAACTGGATACAAAATAGCACTCCAACCTGGAACCTCACGAATAGCTGCTAGCAGACGAACAGGAAAAGCATACATCAGCTTACACTCCTAGCAATAAGTCTCCAACAGCATACAGTGAATCCCCCAAGAATGAGACAAGGCTCCGTGTGAGGTTCAAGCAGTGGTATGTTTATTGAGGGCTACCTGCCCCCGTATTTATACAGGTCTCCCACCTGGTGGACATTCCCCTAGGGGACCAAATGGAAGACAAAAAGCACTCAGTTTAAATCAGTAGACATTCCTCAGGAGGGGGCTGCTGGAAACAATCCCCCCCCCTCTCTGCAGCTAAAACTAGTTTTCACTGCGACCTCTATCGTGGAGACAATGGAAGATATAATTAGGTTTAGCTTCCAGGATAGAGGCATCCTCCATTAGCCACATGGTTACAGAAACACAAAAGGACACAAAAATGCATAACTCCCAATCTACTGAACAGAACCCCATACTCAACCCATCCCCAGATAGCCTGGATCTGAGCGCTCAACATATCCAAACAGCGCTCGGATGCCACAAACACAGTCCAATCGCCATGGGGTTTACGTTTAGCATGGGCTGATGAGAGGGTCCATAGTCACATTGCAGGAGGCGAGCAACCAGGCTTCTCCAACGCCCAGTGGCGAGATTGGTCTCGTCACATTTCTCCCCTTTTCCAAACAGACGAACAGGGTATCTGACCTTCTGCCGGTCAGTGCCCTTGTTAGTCCAGCAGCCCACCCACAAAACAGAAACAGCAGTACAGCCCACCCAAAAGAACTGGTTACTACACCTGGGTAGAAGAGAAATTTGTCCATGTCCAGGTGCCTCACCTTGGCTGTGTGGGAGACTGGCAGACTGCCTTGGTGGGTTGCTGAGTGGGCAGAGACCAGCGGTACTCTGCCCTGGTGCCAGCGCTACCACAGAAGTAGCCTGGTTGGAGACGGGTTGTTGGAGGGGGAGACCGCCTGTCTCCCCTTTAGATACACCACCATGCTGCTGTGGGGGAAGACCGACTGTCTTCCCTTTGGCTAAACAGCCCTGTTGCTGGGGGTCAGGACCGACTGTCCCTACCCCCTGTGCTGTGAGTGCAGAGACCACGGTCCCATCTGCAGTGTTGGGGGGCTTACTGTCTCCCCCTGGTACGTTAAGCTGCTGCTGTGGGATGGATACTGGGCTCCCAATTCCCAACAAATCAAACTGTCCATGGGGAGAGGGGGTAACAAGCTCCTCTCCCAAATATACTTCCAGCCCCTGGGGAGGGAGACCGACTGTCTCTGCTCCCAATACAGTGTCCTGTTGCTGGGGAAAGGAGACTAGGCTCTCTGTTTCCTGCAGGACACTCTGCTGCTGTGGGATGGAGACTGGGCTCCCAATTCCCAACAAATCACGCTGCCGCTGGGGAGGGAGGACACTGCTCTACTCTCCCTGCACTTCACACTGCCTTCCTGGCATATCACTCTGCTGCTGGGGGTCAGGACCGACTGTGTCTGCCCCCTGTAACTCAGCCAGCCGCTGGGGAGGGAGGACGCTGCTCTCCTCTCCCTGCACTTTACACTGCCGCTGGGGAATGGAGACTGGGCTCCCAATTCCCTGCAGGACTGGTGGAGAGACCTCGGTCCCATCTCTACCGGCCACCTGGGGTTCTTCCCAGTAAAACTTTACCATCTCATCCCCTCTGAATGGGTCTGGCTCTGTCCTGCTGCTCTCCTGCTGAGCCTTCTCATAGTATTGGAACAGCTGCTGGTAGCCCTGTTCTAGCTCCATCTCCCGGGTCACCAGGTGGACCAGGTCTTGCTCAATTTCGTGAGTGTCGTCCCAGTCATACCTGCTCTCCCTCCACTCCAAGAGATCTCTGAACCGGGCTTGTGTAGGGCTCCCAAATTCTAGCTCTGAAAAAGACTCCCATAACAAGCCAGGGCCATCAAACTCCTCTCCCTCTGGCTTGTCATGCTCGGCTGTCCAGGGCAGGTACTGTGCCCCATACCACCAGAGCGCCTGGTAGGCATCCTCCAGCCACATCTCCTGCCATACCCGGAGCTCCAATTCCTTTACCCATTCCTCCAGGAGCTGCTCTCCCAGGAAGGGCATCCGCAGGGCTAGTCGCTTCTGCAGTCGCTGGTCTTCCTTGGGGAGTCTCTCGCCCCGCTGGTATTCCACCATACCCAGTGCCTGGTACCAGATGCCTTTACGGACTGCATCTCGGTCATCCATGGCACCCTCATCGAACTCCACTGCTGGTTCCATGCTGGTGCTGTCAGGGTCGCTGTACTGGGACATGCGTTGCCCTTAACTGTAAAATCCAGAGCAATGGTGTCTCCTGTAGCTGTCCTTCTGGCTGTAGGAACGATCCCGCCGCTTGCCACCAATTGTAACCGACCGTTTCAGCAGACAAGGGGTTAAAATCCGTTTAGGCGATATGCCCCTTTCTGAGAGACAGGCACAGCTACCTGCAGGACATCAAACTCCCGAACTGGATACAAAATAGCACTCCAACCTGGAACCTCACGAATAGCTGCTAGCAGACGAACAGGAAAAGCATACATCAGCTTACACTCCTAGCAATCAGTCTCCAACAGCATACAGTGAATCCCCCCAAGAACGAGACAAGGCTCCATGTGAGGTTCAAGCAGTGGTATGTTTATTGAGGGCTACCTGCCCCCGTATTTATACAGGTCTCCCACCTGGTGGACACTCCCCTAGGGGACCAAATGGAAGACTGTAACACAAACAGATATGTATCACATTACAGACTCCCAGAAGCAGAGCATCCCCCACTCTAGACAAAAGCACTCAGTTTAAATCAGTAGACATTCCTCAGGAGGGGGCTGCTGGAAACAATCCCCCCCCCTCTCTCTGCAGCTAAAACTAGTTTTCACTGTGACCTCTATCCTGGAGACAATGGAAGATATAATTAGGTTTAGCTTCCAGGATAGAGGCATCCTCCATTAGCCACATGGTTACAGAAACACAAAAGGACACAAAAATGCATAACTCCCAATCTACTGAACAGAACCCCATACTCAACCCATCCCCAGATAGCCTGGATCTGAGCGCTCAACATATCCAAACAGCGCTCGGATGCCACAAACACAGTCCAATCGCCATGGGGTTTACGTTTAGCATGGGCTGATGAGAGGGTCCATAGTCACATTGCAGGAGGCGAGCAACCAGGCTTCTCCAACGCCCAGTGGCGAGATTGGTCTCGTCACAAGCACAACGACTGGGAATCCTGCTACATAACTTTTCAAATTACATTAACCTGTTAAAGTTTATATTAGATTTTACTGATTGGGGTTAGATAAACTTTAACTTGTTCTGTCCGGTTGTTTTTCGGCAACTATATGCAATCTATATCTGAGGTTTGTATTTGCATACAGACACATTGGTTGCTGTATAAGGAAGAGCATTCTAACAGAGCCTTGAAACACATGTAAAGCAAAAGGAAGTGTAAAGCAACAGGAAAAAGGCAAAAATAGAAAAAAAAATGGTGCACAGTGCCACAACTTAGTGATAATTTTCCTTAATGACCTATCTCACTATAAATTACAATTTTGGCAAATTCATTTGTTCATCACAGGTGGTTATCCTGATAGGGTGATCTCAGTGTCCATTTCATTTTGTTTACATACGACTTCCATGTGTGAACTGATCACACAGGATAATTGACTAAATTAGGCGTGGGGAAGGGTGGAAGGCCCCTGTGATTTCCTTATTATGTTCTTCACTGAACCCATCATTTTTTGGCTATAGATTGATTTTGTTAGCTCAGCTCCTGTTATACAAGCCTGTCAATTTACCTTGTATGTTATCTGTTTTACATTCTGTATTCTCATTATTCTTTTTATAAAACTGAATAAAATTTGATTAAAAAAAATACTTAATTTAAAAAGGTTGTCTTGGGTCAGAAAGCTACAGAAAATTGAAGAAAAGATAAAGTTTGCAAATATGTTACAGATAGAAACTTTTCATTATAAATGGGAACTTGTACTTGAACTATTGGCCTAACATTTTAAAGTCAGTGGCAAAGATCTTATGTTAGATCAGTTAGCAGAATTGACAGCTGTAGTGTTACGGAACGGCATGTGGGCTTTTTTTCTCTTTACTCCACTTTTAAATAAGACCCTTGTTACATTGCATACAATATATATTAACAGTTACCCCATCATTAGCATAGGCATTTACTTTTCATTGTAAAGTTCTTGTATAAAACTAAAGTACAAAAGAACATTTGTAGAGAATGTCATTATGGACTATAATTTAAGGGCAGTTGACATCTTAGACAGTTTTCCTGCTGCTGCCAACATAATGTAAAAAGATAAACATAGTGATTGAAACTGCCCATAAAGCACACAATAGTGGTTCACTGTTAAAACAGCCATTAAATACTTATGGGCTAGAATGCAAACCCCATTGGGAATTAGTTTACTCTTTGTTCCAGTGAAACTATAATCCTTGCTTTGTGAGATTGTATTTAACATAAAACATAACAAGATATTTTCAGTGATCTATATCTGCTTGATTTTTGGCCCCGGTGAACATGCCATAAAACTGTGAATTTATACAAACTCCAAGAAAATTATCTAAACTTTTTCTTGCAGTTGAACTCTTTTTGAAGCTTACAGTAATGTATATTTGTCTATTAACCACTTCCGTACCGCCCCATAGTAGATTTGCTGCTACAGGGTAGCCCTCCTGTGCAGAATCATGTATATACAGTATATGTGGTTCTGCACTTCCGCCTGTGATGAATGCAGATCAGCTGATTAATCACAGCAGAAGCCCATCTGCAGATGCCGGGCACTGGATGTCTGCCGACACCCGCCGATCGTAGGGCAGAGACTCAGAACATAGCTTTGGTTATGTAAACAAGGTAGATCTCCATTCTGACAGGGGGGGGGAGGGGGATTTTGTGTCCCTGAATAAAATCTATTGCTTTCTATAGTAAAAGCAGCACATGCAGTACACAAAAACACTGGCTAGCCACACAGTTAACCCTTTGATCACCCTAGATGTTTAACCCCTTCCCAGTCAGTGTCTTTGGTAAAGTGACACTGTATATTTTTAGCACTGATCACTGTATTAGTGTCACTGGTTCCTGCAAAGTGCCAAAACTGTCAGTTAGTGTCTGCCCCAAATATCGCAGTCCCTCTATAAGTCCCTCTATAAGTCGCTGATTGCCACCATAACTAGTATAACAAAAATAAATACATAAAAATTTCATAAATATATACCATAGTTTCATATACTGTATATCCTAATTCCATAAATAGATACCATATTCTATAGTAGATGCCATTACGTTTGTGTAAACCAATCAATATACGCTTTCTGGGATTTTTTTTTTTATGTTACCAGAAACATGGAGCAGAATACATATTGGCTTAAATCTATGAATAAATTCGATTTTTTAATTAATATATATATATATATATATATATATATATATATATATTGGATATATTTTATAGCAGAAAGTAAAAAAATACTGTGTTTTTTTTATCACAATTGTCAATCTTTTTTTGTTTATAGCACAAAATATAAAAAAAAGCAGTGGTGATCAAATACCATCAAAAGAAAGCTCTGTTTGTGGGAAAAAAAATGACAAATTTTATTTGGGTACAGTGTTGCATGACTGCGCAATTGGAAGTTAAAGTAACGCAGTGCCATATCTCAAAAAATTGTCTGGTCATAAAGAGGGGTAAATCTTCATGAGGTCAAGTGGTTAAATTCATTGCAGTTAAAGGAAGGCACGTTTTGCCATTAGCAAAACCTTTCCTCTTGTATACAGCCCAATAATTGTGCAATTCTCCCAATTTCAGGTTAAGCTGTTTCTGATATCTTGAGAAGTGGTCAACGAGCACCTTGAGCAGTTGTAGGTGATCATAATCACAAAGGGAGATTTTTCAGCTTGTTGGTAAGTAGGTAAGTACAACTGTCCAACACTTTCCTCTGCTATAGAGAAATGAGATGGATCAAAGTGCCTCTGCTGGGTATCTGCTTACATAAAATTACCATTAAATTACCACTCTTGGTTCATCAATAATTAGTTCCAGGATGGAGAGATTCTCTTCCCTCCATCATTCTTCTATTTGCCTGCCTCTCTATGGGCAGTTCAGCTGCATACATAAGTACAGTTGATTGAACCTAATGCATTTATTGGGAAGTTAAAGTAAACATGTTCTGACTCTGAACAATCCAAATGTCAGCATAAGCTGGCATTTCACTATATGAAAATTGCATGCCAATATATTCAGTAGATCCTCTGTTCGATCTACCATCTACCCCACCAGGGAGTACCCCTACATTTTTTCCAAAGTCTCTCCATTTGCTCATTAATGTAATAAACAGAATCATGACCAGAAGCTCAGAAGTGTGTAAAACCAAATGTGGCTATTACAGGAAAAGTCAACATTTGCAAATAAAAGCACAATAAAAAAATGTATAATTTGTTTACTATTAACTTAGTATAGTTTTACATTTTAGGTTTAGTAAAAATGCTTTAGGCTATATTGTGTTTGTTTGTTCTAATAATGCCTTTAGTGTATTTTTGTTGAAAATACTATTTTGATAATCATTTACGCAATTACCTGGGGATGTACAAAATCAATAGAACCATTTTTTATTCTTTTGGTCCTCTGTGTTCAGAAAATGTATAGTTTTGGGATATTTTGCAAACTCTGTTAGTGAAAAATGATAAAAAATAAAAACATTGCTACTGAGGTTAAAAGTAGGGCGATGATATGTCTTGGGTTTGGTTTGAGCAGGGTTTGGCGAACTTCAAAGAAGTTTGGATGCCGAACTCAAACCCTATTAGCGCGATTTCAAAGCCGCACCAGTGCGAACTAGGGCTAAAAGGGCAATGGTGTCAGAAGGTGTGTCCCACTCTGCTCCACAATGCATTGATAGGTGGTCATTGGGCACTTTTTTCTAGTCCATTATTATATAAGACACAGCAGAACACATATTTAGGGTCTGCTCTGCAGAAATACTGATAAAGCCGGTTTTAAGTTATTCACTCCTCTAAATGATATTCCCTTTAGGAAATCTTAACTGTACAGGTAAATTATGTAGTATCCACCGGATGGCACCGTGGATAAATCTGGTGTAAGATAGTGGCATGTCCCAAAAGTCAATACATTGTATTTTTGAAATCTAATATATGGACTTTTTGGCCACAGAAACTTCAACACAACTTATAAGATAAAATAGTATTTATTTATTTATTAACAATATCATAAAAATACCAAAATTCATATAGAAAAGATTTGTATATGCACAATAGGTGTGGAATGTGGTGTAAACCCCACACAATTGTATACTAAAGATCTGTGTGTGTGCTATACAGCCACAGCAATTACAGGTATCCAAACTCTTAGGGTAGCGGGGATATCACCTTGACCACACTGTGTATGTCTACATTTTTCGCGAAAGAGCTTCTTCAGGAGCTTTCTAGTGTATCTATGTGGAGAAGAAATGTATATGATACATGTTAAACAATACAGAAATTGTAGTAAAATGCATAGAAAAGGTGTGCAAAGCACTTAATACATACAGCAAAAGAGTATACATCAATGGTTTGTCTGGGCATGGCCCCACTGGGACACAGTCAAACCAGTCCCATCGTAGATGTGAGGGCAAAGCATGAACTGGGAAATGAAATATATCAATGACTAAGGGCTCATAGATATCAAAATACATAAATATAGTCTGTATACCAATCACATTCGATATGCACGGAGCATCAAAAAAAATATATTTACCTTAATCCCGGACACTGGATATAAATCAGCATAACACCCAAAGATATCCCTGATGTAATATACAATGTACTAGCAGAGTGCCTTGAGTATTCAACAAGGAAAAAAGGTGTACACACTATGTAGTCCCATCATATTGCTAAAAAAAGGGCAAGTTAAAGATGATTGTCAGATATCACCAATTCACCATAATGCCTAAGAGGTTTCCATACATTATATATAGAATTCCATCCCACTAGCATACAGAAGATGCCATCTTGGGTATAAGGGAGGCACAGTGATACAACATGCATAGAAAGGGAACATTACCTTAAAGTAGGCCTTGTTAGAATAGTAATACAGTTGCAGGCATCAATATGAATTGGCACTACCGCCCTACGTCAAGCCCTGATTATCAAGGCACCAAACAGTGCCCTTGGGTGAACTATAATGCTAAATCAATAGAGATAATCACCCTCCACCCTTGTACCACAAGTTAGTATGGTGAATGAATAAATGTATCAAACCACTAAAAAGATGCGAGTTACCTGCTTGCATATCACAGTGAAAAATCTTGGTAGGGTTACGCCATCCGCGACCCTCTCACCCAAATATATAAATCAGACTGGTGTCATTCACCAGTTCAATATATTCCCCGACTGGGATGTCCCCTCTGGCCAGCGTGTGACGTCACCTAGCTAGTACATACTCTGTACACCATATGGTCAAGGTGATATCCTGGCTACTCTAAGAGTTTGGATGCCTCTAATTGCTGTGGCTGTATAGCACACACACACAGCTCTTTAGTATACATTATATTGGGGTTTACACCACATTGCACACCTAAAGTGTTTACACAAATCTTTTTTATATGAATTTTGTTATTTTGATATTTTTATGAATAAATATTAAAAAACATGTGATGGAAGCGCATAGGGACAATACCACCCTGGGTCTGGAGTCAGGCAGGGGTACTGTCAGAGTGAAAGACTGAATGGCTGATTGCCAAATGCCGCTGTGTACTGAGCGGTGGAGACCCTTGCCGGAACCAGTTGGAGCGAGGATGAACCATCCTGATGCGATGGCCGGAAAGACGTCACTCGCCTTGCAGGAGCCAGGGTGGAACGCAATCGTCCTCCATTGACGTGACTACGTGTTTCGTGCGCATGCGCTTTATTAGGTCCCTATGCGCTGCCATCACATGTTTATTCCTGCTCCAGCATCCATCCCATTATTTACTGGCCAGCAGCATAGTGACTTCCTTGGTGGCCCACTGGCAGGTTCTTATCCTCCAAACAACAGGCAGCCCAGGAGCACCTGGTTATCTGTTTGTGCTTTAATAAATAATACAGTCTATGCAGTGCAGTATTTAGGTTTTGTGCTGCCCTAGGCCTGACTGAACTTGTGCACCCCCTAATTTAAATATGACCCACCCCTTCCTGTAAAGGCCACACCATTTCCTGTTTATTACCCGCCCTGTCATCTGCAAACCACAGACCACAACCACAGTCTATCAGTGCAGCCTCATCAGTGCCCATCAGTGCAGCCTCATCAGTGCCCATCAGTGCAGCATATCAGTGCTGCCTTATTAGTGCAGCCTCATTAGTGTCCATCAGTGCAGTTTATCAGTACCCACCATTGCCGCCTCATCAGTGGCCATCAGAGCAGCATATTAGTGCCCATCAGTGCAGCCTATTAGCGCCCATCAGTGCAGCATATGAGTGCCCATCAGGGCCTGGGGGCAGAGGAGAGTAGGCGGAGCATTTGGCTGCAGTGCCACACTTATTATCATTGGCGGCCGTCGGGCCAGTTGTATTAAGTGTGGTCGGCGGTCTGTCCGAATGTCCTGACCGGCCAGTATTATCATACTGGTAGGTAGCAGTGTGACTGCTTTATGGGGGTACCATACTGATTTGCCTCCTGGACCCTGCCCTCCTGCCCAATTCACCACAAAATACTGGCACTATACAAAAAGTGTAGTGCAAGCCGGCGGGTACCCTTTTCGTGCCAGGAGGAGGCTGTTTTTTTTTTTTTTTCTTGCAGGGTGCAGCTTTTTGTTGCCCCCACTGCAAAGTGCTGCCCTAGGCCTGGGCCTTGTTGGCCTAGGCCAAGATACAGCACTGAATCTATGTTAGCTTTTAAGTTGTGTTGAAGTTTATGTGCCTAAAAAGTCCATATTTTAGATTTCAAATATACAATGTATTAATAGTACAGTTATTTGCACAAAACAATGGTAAATGAAGCACAAGATTAGCTTTGTATTTGCCACACGTATTCAAATACACATGCTGGAATCAGGATAATCACCCACCAGGGGAACATTTTATGAGTTTGCCCAGTTCAACAGTGAGCAAGCTTATAGTATAATATTAATGACATGATATGTATATCCCTGGTCTTTTTTTTCTCTGAATTCATATGACAACCTATTTACACAATAATATCTCTAAATGTGAAGACAGATATAGCATGGTATGAGGAGATAATTGAGGCTTTCCAGGCAGAGCATAAAGGATTTTAGTGTCATCCAGGAGATGCTGTAATTGGCCTCAGAAGGACTTGTTTCTCACACCTTGCTATGTCCTCAACATCCTGTACTGGGAAAGTGACCTGTCCTTGACTTCATGTATAGTGACATGTAATAGCAGCAGGAGACAAAGTATTAACTTGTAGTACTGGCTAGAATGACACACACCGCTTCTGTCATACATGATTATTAGGCATGAGAAAACTAATGGCAAGCTGAAGATTCAACCAGGATTAGGCTTACTTGCAACCTAGGATGTTTGTGAATATAGCTTGACTGGCATATTTAATTCACTAGCTTTTTTTTTTTTTTTTCTTGACATACAATTACAATTTTTTTTTTCTTTTTTCTTATGTCATTTTTTTAGGCTTAGTGTGGCAAACTTAAACAATTAAAAAAGCAGACAATGTAAAATTATGGCAGTTTGCGGATGAGAACCCAGTGGGGTTGAGACAAATAGAAAACTGCCAGAAGAGTTCAGTTACAACATATGATTATTTTATAATTATTATAAGATTGAAATTTTTATAAAAAAATGTGGTGATTCTAGAACAGCCAATGTTGGTAACAATGCATACAATGCTAAAGAATTATTTTAGTGGGCACTATGGCAGTAAGTGTAAAGGAAATTACAGTTGCCAGCAAGTGATGGGGGTATGATGGCTAACAGCATAAGCAGGGGAAGAGTGCAGACGGTATGACAGCAGACAGAATGAGCAAGGGAGGAGTGCAGAGGATTTGACAGCTATGTGCAGGAGAAAAGTGCAGAGAATAGAACAGTGAAGAATATGTGAAGAAGAGGACTGCTGAGGGTATATAGCAGGCAGTATGTGTGGGGGAAGATTTCTGAAAATTTGATGGTGGGCATTATGTGTACTTTATTTTACTTACTGTATGCCTACAAAGTAGAATATGATCTACAGTGAGGCTATAAAATTTGTGAACCCTTTTATATTTTTAATATTTGTAATATTTCTGCATAACTATGTTCCGACCCAACACTAGATAATGGAAATCCAATTTTTAGACAACAGAGTCAAAATCGTAGAGTTTGTTCATTATATTGAAGAAAGTTACTGTACAAATTTGCAAGCAAATATTTCCACTAACTGTTAATCAGTCCTGCACTTTAGTCCATTCCTTTTTACAAGTCAGCTTTAGCTTAGGTATGTTGGTAGGCTCACATGAATAGCAACTTTAGTTTCTGACACAAAATTTAAAGAACCAAGAACAAGAGTTTGACTTTAAACATTAACTTTCTTCTGCTTTACCTAACCTTTGACAGACTGACATGTGTGTTTAGGGTTTTTTTTATTTCCTCTAGAGCTTTAGTTCATAGAAGGGGACACTAATATTTTCCTGTGGGATTTGCTTTTACAATTCAGAGTTCACATTTCCAACAATAATAGCAAGTGGTTCCTTCTGGCTCAGAGGCAGCAAAGCGGGCAACTGCAATTCACAGATAGGATAAGGTTCTTATGCCAAAATGCAATGTGTGCCTTTCATTAAACATTACCAGGGTGGAACACAGGTCACCTTCTATATCGTTCAGATCAGGCCACCTTCCTAACTTCAATTTACCATAGCCCCCCTCCCCAAATAGAAGACATACTACTACATACTGCTCTAGAATGGAGTTAAAATGGCCAAAGCAGCCTTTTATTATAAAAAGAACACAATCTATTAAACAAAACATAACACAACAAATAAAATAAGATTGCAGGTCGTTGAATGCACCAAACAAACATATGTCTGTGGTACCAGATAGCTATGTTTTGCCCCAGCCACAAAACACACCCTCGGGAACTATTTCAGTTTACCTCAGACATGTACTGGTCTACAACTATCTAACTATAGGTTGACTAGACTAATGACACCACAGCCAGGAGAGGTCCCCAACTGTTTTCCCCAGATCACCAGATTTACACAGCCTTCAAGGACCCCACACTGCCAATGTCTGCTATGACTAAAATCCAGATGAAACCAAGGTCAATAAAGAGGGAGTGAAGGATGCTTACTCAATGACTGCAGATTTCTAACTGGAGCTTCTTTACTCCTCCCCACAGCCTATCTGCACAAGCTTCTTTCCATCAGCCTGCTTCTTCTGATAAATCCAGTAGGTACTTCACATTTCTTTTTTCCCCTTTATTTTAAAGCCAATTAACCTCAGATTGCCTGGTTCCCCTTCAACCTAATCATGTAAGCCCTGTGCTTATTTCCATTCCCTCATAGCTATAGGCCTGTCTTAATGATCTTCACTCAAGCCAAAAAGTTCAGTTTTGTTGTCATACATGCACAGAGCATTTTTTTTTCAATAGCTATCTGACTTATCCAAATGTTTTTTTTAGCAAACAGTAGATTGGCAGCAATGTTCGTTTTGTATAATAGGGGCTTTTTCTTTCCAACCCTGCCATGCACACCATTGTTAGTGTTCTTCTAATGGAAGACTTATAAACATTTACATTCCCCAATGTAAAAGATTAATTTAGTTCCTTATATGTTAAAGTAATTGTAAAGGATTTTTTTTTTCTGTGCAATGGAACTGCACAGAGCAGCCCCGAACCTCCTCTTCTCGGGTTTCCCACCAGCACTCCAGGCTCCTCCTTTTCTCAATATTAAACCATAGGAAGCAACTTCCTATTGTGGTAAACCTATGAGCTCGATTCCCAGCCATGCTAGCTGCGCCCATAGAGAGACAGCACGGCTTTGACCTACCCTCACTCCCTTATCACAGGATTTAGGTGACAGCAGCGGTAGCCAATGGCTCCTGCTGCCTCAGCAAAGCCTGTGAGAGCGGGTAGAGAAGACAGAGCCACTGAAGGATGGGAATAATGCTGGATCGAGAGAGCATTCAGGTAATATATAAGAGAGGGGGATACTGATACCTGAACAATTTTTATCTTAATGCATAGAATGCATTAAGTTAAAGCATGTTTACATTTTAGAACCACTTTAAACCTTTAAAAGTTCTTTGAGACGTCTTGGAGTATTACATGCCTTGCTTTTGGTGTGATATTTGTTGTTTGACTTAGGGAGGGTTACCAAGTTCGTAAATTACCTCTATTTTTACACACTGCCTGACAATTGGCTGGTGGAATCCAAACTCTTTTAGAAATAGCTTTGTGTCGGGATTCGAACCCGTGACCAGCCACATCCCAGGCGGTAGACCTGCTTACTAGGCTACCGTCCTCTCTGGACATTCTTCCCTGAAGCCTATTATTTTAACCTTAGTCTTGCCAAGCCTTGCTCATCACCCTTGATTCCCCACACCTGGTACTTCCCTATATAAGTCCAGCCCCTTGCACTCAAGCTTGCTGATTATTGAGCTCCTGAGACTTGATCAAGCTTCTCCTCATCTGCTGCTCTATCTACTACCACAAATCCATTGCTGACCAGGAATTGACTACCGACTACTCTTCTGCTTTGTTCCTACCTACTGAACTGCTACCTCCGTTGCCGATCCGGATTGTCTGACCACGCTTACTGCTGCCCGCCCCGACCTTTGGCTCGTCTGACTTCTCTCTGGTTGTCCCTTGTATGCTTTTCCACCTCCGGACCGAACCTGCACTCTGCCTGGCTGGGTGATCCTGGGGACCGCGACCTGGTGTTAGCTTGCAGCGCAGTCTATCCCCACCATCAGGGGCTCTAGTGAAAACCAGCTAGCACTTAGTTTCCGCACCTCAGGTGAACCCTTGTCCTCAGCAGAGTACTACCTGGTGTCCATCCGGCATCCAGCACTGCTACCACCGTAGCCAACCCGGATTGTCTGACCACACCTCTGCCAGACTTCCTGCACCTACTACCGGCTTGCGGTCCTTGCCACTGGGCTCCACTCCTACCTCCGGCCAGCAGTCCTCTGACTCAGGTGAGCCTGTAGGATTGTTACACTTTGTAATCTTTTCCAGCATGGTAAGAATTAACAACTTTTTTTAGAGATCCTCAGAAATCTTCTTTGTTTCACCCCTTTGTTTGACCCATACCACATTTAAACAATCTTATTTTGTTAAGATCAGGCTAATTGAAGACCCAGATTTAAAATCTTAAAATAACACAGATCCTCCCACAATGATTATCGTTCAGTTGGTTAAAACTCCTCCCTCCAATTTGTAGTTCAGATTCCCTGAGAATCACAGAGGTGATTCTCCATTTCAAAAGTATATACATAAAGTGCTCTAAAGTGTGTAAAAATTCCAAAAATTGTGCATAAAAGATACATTTGTGCAATCATCACTCCATTGTCCCCCCAGTGCTCTCCCGCACTCACCAGGAACATGACTCTTACCACTAGCAAAGAGTCAAACACATGCCTGTTTTTCTCCACATATAGGTCACTCCTGATGTTCCAATGCTCTTCTGCTAGTATAGTATGTTCGGTGACATCACTTCTGGTCTTTTGAATATATGCAGGAGCTTTCTGATTACTTGTGATTTCATTATAAGTTGTGAGTGTATTTATTTATTTATTACAGGTACTTTTACATATATACCGACAATTTACACAGCACTTTACATAAACACAATGTTGACAAAAGTATTGGGACACCTTCATTTACACACACAAAAACCTTAATGGCATCTCAGTCTTAGTCTGTAGGGTTTTTTTTTTTTAACAAAATTTTATTAAGGTTTTCAGCAAAAGACAGATACATCATAAGATGCAGTATGTCGGAAAACAATTCAGAAAACAATTCAGAAAACAAAGGATTTGTCCTACATCAAATGACGAGTATGTGAGATACATTCAGAGACTGCATGTCAACCCAAGAAATCCAAAGGTTCCGTTAATATGGGGGTGGGGGGGGGAGGCGGGAATGGGTGTAGGGGGGAGGAGGGAGGTAGGAGGGGGGGTGGGGGAGGATGCCAACCCAGGTGATCATGAGCATCACATGTAGTAAAAAAATCTTACACAACAACCATAACAATATGCAACAACAGTAGCAATAACACCCATGTTGTTTAATTTAGGGCTAGGTAGAAATAGACTTTAGAAGGCCGTGTTCCGAGACCTGTCGGTCAGAGTCTTAATGTTAAATGGTAGGTTCAGAGGAGTAGCTTACAAGTGCCAGGAGGGGGGGGGGCTTGGAGAAGCATCGAGGAAGTTCAATTGTTGCGGCATAGTATCCAAGGCTGTTAGGTGAAAGTGGACAATCCGACCCATGGTCCAGATGAGCAGGTGTCCACCTAGTGCCAAGAGTAAAGATGTGGGTAAGAATCAAAGAGAGAGATAACCAGCTGTATGGTTTTTCCATAAACTCTGTCTAGAAGATGGCTCAATGGCTAGTTGCGCTGTGGCAAGCGGTGGAAGTTCACTAGCCTCACATTAAGAGCGTGAGACTCGTAAAAGGTGTAAGAATGCAGACCATTTCCGGTCGAAGATGGCCAGTTTGGCAGCATTGGAGGTTTTCAGATCTAGTGCTTCTCTTGCGTGCAGTTGTTGGAGGCCCGCAGTCACGTCTGCCAGGTTAGGAGGAAAAGCCTGTATCCATTTGGCCAGTGTAGCCCTTCTGGCAACCATATAGCAGGTTATCAGCCAAGTTTTGTGAAGCTTAATGAGGAGGCATTGATGTTTGGGTAGGTATTGGAGGGGCGCATCTATGTTGCCAAACAAGAGTAGGTAGGGATCGCCAATGGGTGCTATGCCCCTGACGGTAGTGACATAGGATTCGACTGATGTCCAGAAAGCGGCTATAATAGGGCACGTCCAGAGTCTGTGTGCAAGAGTAGGTTTAGGTGTCGAGCATAGTGGGCAATCGATTGAATGTGGACAGGAGGTACTCCTGGAGTATGGTACGGAACTATGATGCATAATTTTAAATTGCAGTTCCCTCCAGAATTGATTGGTTATGAATTTGTGGGTGGTCAGGTAGCCGGCCAATATTAGTTGATGGGCGTCCGGGTTGGGGAAGTCCTTTACCCAGTTTGAAGATTGAAATGTAGAGTTACTGACGTTTGGGAGCGACAATAGCGTTTTGTAAATGTCCGAGATTTTATGCAGTTCCTGTTCAAGAAACTTATCCGTTATGGTCCGCTTGAACCGCAGGAGTCGGTTAGGGCAGGATTTAATCACAAAGCTTATGGCCTGAATAATGCCAAGGGTATGGCCCTTGGGCAGACAAAAGCGATCTCTGATGACTGATATGGATAGGGGTGTGCCCGAGTCAGGATCAAATAATTGGGCGAAATGTTGAAGGTCCAGAGCTGGCCAGTCTTTGAATGGGGGGTACCGCTGGGCTTGCGGAAAAAGGGGGTGTCCTCTGATGGGTAGGTGTGGTGTCATGGTGGGCGAAGCGTTGAGCTTGCGGTATAGTTCTCGCCAGGTAATATTAGTGTCCCTGATTAGAACATTATGCTTCAGGTGAGTCGGCAGGTTCTTATGGGTACAGTGTAATAGGGCCACCAGATCATAGGGTGAGGTCAGTTGGGATTCAAGGTGGTAATTCGAGTACCTAGAAGTTTTGCCAATCTAGTCCAGTCCCACCCTGAAAACACACGCCAAGTTGTAGAGACGTGCATTCGGAAGTCCCACCCCGCCCTCCCTCCTCGGCAGATACAGTTTCTGAAGAGCAATGCGAGGCTTCCTGCCATTCCAAATAAAGGTTGTAATTGCTCTAGTAAGTCTATGCATATCCTTGTGCTTTACCAACAGGGGAATAGTTTGGAGAGGGTACAGCAACTTGGGGAAGCCCACCATCTTGTAAAGATGGCATCTGCCGAAGAGGGATAGGGGGAGGCCCATCCAGGCATCTAATGCTGATGTAACTTTAGAGATGGCGGGTGGGATATTGAGGTGGTAAATGGAGGAAGGGGTATGACCAATTTTGATTCCCAAATATGTAATAGAGGTTTTGGCTATGGAGAAAATTGGCGAGGAGGGCCAAGGGTTATGTCGTGCATGTCGGAGCGGTAAAATTTCGCTTTTAGAGAAATTAATTTTGAGACCCGACCGCTTACGAAAATCTTCAAAAATGTCATGAATCAGTGGTGAGTCCTTGAGTGGGCTGGATGTAAAGATGAGAATGTCGTCCGCGAACAGTGCTATGCGTAGATCGGAACTACCTACGGGGATACCATGCAGATCAGGATGGTGAAGAATAAATCGCGCTAAAGGTTCCAGGGCCAAATTAAACAGGAGGGGGGACAACGGGCAACCCTGTCTCGTGCCTCTCTGTAACGTGAACGGAGCCGAGATGTGGCCATTCGCGATAACGTTTTGCCGAGGGGTTGGTGTACATCGCTTTGATAAGGTGGACAAAGGGGCCCCGAAACCCAAAACGTTGCAGGACCAAATGGAGCCAGTCTATGTCCACCCTATCAAAGGCTTTCTCCGCGTCTAGGGATATAATGGCCATGTCAGCGGTTTGATGTTGTTGGGATGTCTCTAGAGCTGTTAGCACTTTACGAATATTGGCTGTAGCCGATCTACCCGCAGTGAATCCAGCTTGTGCAGGATGGATCAAGGTGGGCATAATGGGCGTAAGTCTGGTGGCTATTATTTTACACAGGATCTTACCATCCAGGTTTAAAAGTGATATAGGACGATAAGAGCCTGGTTCGGTAGGATCTTTCCCAGGTTTTGGGAGCAATTTGACATGTGCTTAGAGGCCTGTCGGGAAGTAAGGGTGACCGTCAAGAATATGTTGATAGAGTGACCTCAGAGTCCGTGCTAGGACATTGGCTGATGATTTGTAGAAGTCTGACGTGAAACCATCAGGCCCCGGGGCTTTACCAGGGGGTAAACGTGCTATAGTGGAAGTAATTTCTTCAATCGAGATGGGAGCATTGAGCGCGACTAGGAGGTGTTCGTCTATAGTAGGGAGTGTGACATTATCTAACCAGGCATCTGCCGCCTGAGCGTCGTGGTGTTCTGCACTGTACAATTCAGAGTAATAGTGTGAGAGAATGTCGGCTATTTCCTTGTGGGAGGTGGTAATGGTGCCTTTGTCAGTCTTTAGTGCTGCAATATGTGTGGGAGTGGAGGGCCCTTTGCACAGTTTGGCTAGTAGCTTGCCTGGCTTGTTCCCAAATCTGTGATACTGCATCTCTTGGATGGAGGAATACACCCTCTCCTGTGCCGTCGCCCAGGTATCAAAGGCTACCTTAGCTTCCTGCCATTTCTGCCTGTTGGAGTGATTATTTGTCTGTGACAACTCTAATTGGGCCACTCAAAGCCGTATACTGGCTTCGGTGTAAGCCTGTCTGATGGCTTTCTTACGGCCGGCAGCATAGGAGAGAATCCGCCCCCGCAGTACTGCTTTTCCCGTTTCCCAAAACAAGTTAGGATCTGAGACATGGGCTGCATTCGTGTCAGTAAATTCCTGCCACGTTTCATGAATAATCGAGGCCAATTGGGCGTCATTAGCCAAGAAAGAGGGGAATCTCCACCCACTCACTGGGGGTTTAGGAGATGGGTCAAGAAGGTCTAACGAGATAGGGGCATGGTCAGATATAGCGAGTTCGTGAATGGTCGAGTCCGTAATCAGGGGCTGTGTGGACAAAGTGGCAAAAAAGTAATCAATACGTGATAGGGATTTGTGTGGGTTGGAAAAGAATGTAAACTCCCTTCCGTCTGGGTGTAGCAATCTCCAAACGTCTGTGAGATGGATGTGTTCAGCAAAATCTGAGAGATGGCTGGGGTTAGAGGACCATAGTGAGGGTGTGGAGAGTAATGGGCGAGATCTATCCTCCCTAGCGTCCATGACTGCATTGAAATCCCCTGCTAAAATTAGTGGGGCGTGGATATGTGGGGCCAGATGAGAGGTCAAATCCTGAAAGTATTTTTTTGATGGGGAGTTAGGGGCGTATGCTGTGGCAAGTACCCATTCCTTTTGGCCAGAGGAGAATTTGACTGCCAGGAACCTACCTTCCGAGTCTGCATGAGACGATATGACCGTGCCCGGAAAGTTTTTGTGAACAAGAAGTAGGACACCGGCTTTCCCCTTAAGTGCGGGTGAGCCGAAAACTTTTCCCACCCATAGTTTACGCATTCGGTCATAATCTTGTTCAGGGAGGTGGGTCTCCTGTAATACCGCTATGTCGGTTTTCAACCTTTTCAGGTGGCGAAGGACTGCCATACGTTTATGTGGGGAACGAAGGCCTTTAACATTCCATGATATAATCCTAACCATTAGGATATAACAATGGGAGGTGACGCACCAGAAATTGTAAAAATGATCGTGAGTGAATGGGTGAAGCTGCGTAAATAAGAGTCAGATAAAATGGTGCAAGGATGTGTACCAAGAGTTGGAACAGGGGAAAGGGAAGGGGCAAAGGGTGGGTTGGCAAAACTTTGACAAATAATAATAGTACAATAAGACAATAAACAACTGAAACATGACACTTTCGTGTCCGAGGAAGCGTGCACTTCACTTCTTCCCACATGTGACCAACTGCCTACAGCAGCGCTACCGGGGGATGATAGATCCAAACCCAAGCGGTGTGCCCGCTACCCCACTCACGTTTTAGGTGTAGTCGGTGAAATATTCTCAATGTTCAGATCCATTTTGGTAGAACGAGAGATCTCCACTGTAGGTGGGTAAGCAGACCTTGTCATCACCCTGGTAAGAGGTAGGCAGAGGAGAGAAGCATAACAGATCAATCACAATAACATTTGCAGGGGATAGAACCTTGAAAAGGAGAAGGAGTAGCCAGCTTATTATGGTGCAGGTGGTGAAGAGATAAATAGTAGCCACACTTATTGTTAACCATAGTGTGAAGAGAGGCCCGCTCGTTCCAAGGCCGTGCAGTATGAAGGGAACGTGAAAGGCATTAAAGCGGGTGCCCCTGCCTTTTACAAGATAAACCAAGTGTGGTGGAGGTACCTAATCATTCGCCAGCAAAGAGTCAATCAGGACTAGAGATGGAGATTGGTCAGTTTGGTCCGAATTTCCCGGAAAGATCTGTGAGCCGCAGCTTCTTGGCCGGATCCTTTCGAGGACTGCGTTGGTCCCTGGGATGTTGGTTTCTGAAGAGGGCTTGCGTGGGTGGTGTAGAGGTATCCATTGGCAGACAAAGGTGTGCATTGAGGTAATCCCAGGCCTCGTCTGGATGGGTGAAAGATTTGGACTGACCTGAGGTATCCGTGAACCGTAGTGTTGCTGGGTAAGCAAGAGTGAATTTGATGCCCTGCTGGTATAGAGCATTGCAGATAGGTTGCAGGGCCTTACGGCGTTTGGAAACCTCCTGAGAATAATCTGCAAACAACAGCAATTTGTGACTGTCAATTTGCAGCGATTTAGAGTTACGGTATGACTTCATCAAGTTGTTTCTGTCCACGAAGTTCAGGTACTTTACTATCACCGGGCGAGGGGTACGCCATTCGTTAGATGGAGGGCCCACACGATGTGCCCTTTCGGCGACACATATGTTAGTAAGTCCCAGGGCTTGAGGGATACGCTGAACACACATGTCCATCAAGGAATCAGCACCAAAGGATTCCGGGAGGCCTATTATGCGCAGGTTATTTCTGCGAGACCTGTTTTCCAGGTCATCCACTTTTTCAAGTAGGTACTGCTGGGTTAGTTGAAATTGTGTCTCCTGATGGAAGGAGGCTTGTGTTTCCTCCTCTATTTCGGCCACTCTGCTTTCTAGTTCAGTGAGCCGCATGGCGTGCTCACCTATGTCCTTACGTATTTGGGCTATCCCTGCCGCCATTGCTCTATCTACTGCCTCAGTGATAGTCGGCGCTAGTAGTGCAGCTACTGCCTGTGCGATGCCGGAGTACTGGTCAGGCGGCACCGCACCAGAGGAGTCAGGGGGGGCTGTAGAGAGCGGAGATCCAGACACTGGAGGGTGGCTTGTGAGAGACTGAGCCGCGCCCTCCGCCATCTTGCCTACAGTGCCGTCGGCTGGAGCTCTGTCTGTGTGGGAGGCGGGAGCGGCGGTAATGGAACCGTGCACCAGGAACTTGTCCATTGGAGTCTCCCCGCTAAGGCAGAGGAGGAAGGGGGTGTTGCAGGTTCACCGATCGGGGGTTTAGGCTGATTTTGTAAGCCGAGGGGTCAGGAGCCGCCGCTTCCTGCTCCTTCACATCTGGCGCCGGAACCGGAAGTCACCAGTCTGTAGGGTTTAATATTGAATTGGCCCACCCTTTGCAGCTATAACAGATTCAGCTCTTCTGGGAAGGCTGTCTACGAGATTTAGGAGTGCTTCTGGAAGAATGGTCAAACATTCCCATAGACACACTCCTAAACCTTGTGGACAGCCTTCCCAGAAGAGTTGAAGCTGTTATAGCTGCAAAGGGTGGGCCAACTCATTATTGAACCCTACGGACTAAGACTAGGATGCTATTAAAGTTCATTCGCGTGTAAAGGCAGGAGTCAAAATACTTTTACAATATAGTGTATATTTTACATTCACATCGGTCTCTGCCCTCAAGGAGCTTACAATCTAAGGTCCCTAACTCACATTCATACATAGTAGGGCCAATTTAGACAGGAGACAAATTAACCTACCAGCATACCTTAGGGTTTGTTTCTGTTTTTACTTTATTAAATGGGATTACACCATGGAATCTTTCCTATTTCTATGCACGCCTTTTGTACCCAGGTCATAACTGAGTAATTTAAGCCAGTTACACACACATTGGATAAGCCTATACCATACCAGCAGAAGGGCATTGGAACATCATAACACACATAACAGTGCTTTTATTGATATGTTTAATAGGGACTAGATATGCGAAATCCATTGTTCTAGTTAACATACCCTTTACCTCTGGATCATTTTCCTTAATAAATGATTGAACATGTATAATGTTTTTGACATATTTGTTCAGGATCTCGTCTAGTATGGGCTAGAAAAAAATAATTACATTTTTTGTCACATTTGTGCAGAAATATCAAAAATTAAAAATCAAGTTTTGCTGCAATATATTAATCTTCAATTTAGAGATTCCCCCTGCAGGAATTTTTTTTAAGACTAGCATTGTTAAACCCAATTTCTCTGAGCCCAGGTCCTCCTAGAATGTCCTCAGCGTGTGAATGAACAGTGAATATTTCTAAATATAAATCAACAATCAGAAAATTAAATTTCAAAACTTTACCATGGAACCATGCTGCAATCTGCTTACTGTCCTTTTCCATGCCAGCACGAAGTGGGATCTGCTCCTCTTTAAACCAGCGGATGATGACTTCCCTTGATATTGGCCGAGCTGGTCGTTCCCATACTTTTCTTAAAGGAAAGCACAAATATTTTACTGCTTATTATATTGTATATCTGAGTAAGTTCAACACCAAAAAAATGGATATCACACAAATTATTTTTGCCCATAACTGACTAAAGCTTATTTAAATTCTGTTTAAATCAGCTACATATAATACAGATGCATAAAATGATCTACAGTTTGTAAAACGTCCAAAATCTGCTCCTTGCCAAATTTCTGCAGAGAAGGCTCTTGCTCTCTGTGTGAAAGTAATGGTCTATCTGCAGAGGATCAACACACCCCCTTCTGAGTAAGATCTAGACCTTTCCCATCAGTAAATCTCCTTCTCCTTAATGATCAGTGTCATGGTCAGGAGTCAGGCTTGAAGACCAGTAGCTATAGCAGTAGAGAGGCTTCCACTGACCAGCAGGATAATTATACAAGCAGGACAACCTGGTGGATGACGCAGGCTCATTTGAGGTGCGGGGGTCTAAACACCAATGGGTATTCACCAGAGCTCCTGATCGTGGAGATGAGTTTTGTTGCGTGTTAGTAACAGATTGCTGTCCTCAGGATTGCCTCACCAGGAGATGAGCAAGTCAAGGTCCAGTAGCAGATATACAGTGGGTACGGAAAGTATTCAGATCCCCTTAAATTTTTCACTCTTTGTTATATTGCAGCCATTTGCTAAAATCATTTAAGTTCATTCTTCCTTCTCATGAATGTACACATAGCACCCCATACTGACAGAAAAACACAGAATTGTTGACATTGTTGCAGATTTATTAAAAAAGAAATACTGAAATATCACATGGTCCTAAGTATTCAGACCCTTTGCTGTGACACTCATATATTTAACTCAGGTGCTTTCCATTTCTTCTGATCATCCTTGAGATGGTTCTACACCTTCATTTGAGTCCAGCTGTGTTTGATTATACTGATTGGACTTGATTAGGAAAGCCACACACCTGTCTATATAAGACCTTCCAGATCACAATGAATGTCAGAGCAAATGAGAATCATGAGGTCAAAGGAACTGCCTGAAGAGCTCAGAGACAGAATTGTGGCAAGGCACAGATCTGGCCAAGGTTACAAAAAGATTTCTGCTGCACTTAAGGTTCCTAAGAGCACAGTGGCCTCCATAATCCTCAAATGGAAGACGTTTGGGACGACCAGAACCCTTCCTAGAGCTGGCCATCCGGCCAAACTGAGCTATCGGGGGAGAAGAGCCTTGGTGAGAGAGGTAAAGAAGAACCCAAAGATCACTGTGGCTGAGCTCCAGAGATGCAGTCAGGAGATGGGAGAAAGTTGTAGAAAGTCAACCATCACTGCAGCCCTCCACCAGTCGGGGCTTTATGGCAGAGTGGCCCGACGGAAGCCTCTCCTCAGTGTAAGACACATGAAAGCCCGCATGGAGTTTGCTAAAAAACACCTGAAGGACTCCAAGATGGTGAGAAATAAGATTCTCTGGTCTGATGAGACCAAAATAGAACTTTTTGGCCTTAATTCTAAGCGGTATGTGTGGAGAAAACCAGGCACTGCTCATCACCTGTCCAATACAGTCCCAACAGTGAAGCATGGTGGTGGCAGAATCATGCTGTGGGGGTGTTTTTCAGCTGCAGGGACAGGACGACTGGTTGCAATCGAGGGAAAGATGAATGTGGCCAAGTACAGGGATATCCTGGACAAAAACCTTCTCCAGAGTGCTCTGGACCTCAGACTGGGGCGAAGGTTGGTTTACCTTCCAACAAGACAATGACCCTAAGCACACAGCTAAAATAACGAAGGAGTGGCTTCACAACAACTCCGTGACTGCTCTTGAATGGCCCAGCCAGAGCCCTGACTTAAACCCAATTGAGCATCTCTGGAGAGACCTAAAAATGGCTGTCCACCAACGTTTACCATCCAACCTGACAGAACTGGAGAGGATCTGCAAGGAGGAATGGCAGAGGATCCCCAAATCCAGGTGTGAAAGACTTGTTGCATCTTTCCCAAAAAGACTCCTGGCTGTATTAGATCAAAAGGGGGCTTCTACTAAATACTGAGCAAAGGGTCTGAATACTTAGGACCATGTGATATTTCAGTTTTTCTTTTTTAATAAATCTGCAACAATGTAAACAATTCTGTGTTTTTCTGTCAGTATGGGGTGCTATGTGTACATTCATGAGGAAGAAGAATGAACTTAAATGATTTTAGCAAATGGCTGCAATATAACAAAGAGTGAAACATTTAAGGGGGTCTGAATACTTTCCGTACCCACTGTAGCAAGTAGGGATCAAGTAGAAGCATAGTCAGTAAACAAGCCAAATGTCAGTAACAAGGCTTCAGGTTAAGATCAAGCAGAAGCATACAACAAGACGAAGGTCAGTAATGAATGGTAGCAAAGATACAAACGGAAGTGGGAGTGACAACAGATATTGGCTGGAGAGAGCACAATAATCTGGTAAACAGATAGCTCAAAGGCATAGATTAAAGAGTCGGCTCATAAAGAGTTAAAGGTTCACCATAAACAAGGTTCAAGACAAATTGTCTAAGGAATTATCCAAGGAGCTGTCCATCATCTCAGGTGGCTCAGAAAGAGGAAATACTGTCAGATACAGCAGAGGTTGCAGGTTCAGAGCCAGGTCCTCACAATTAGAGAATTCTAGATTTGGCCTAGTAGGGGGAAGGTTGGACCTCTGTAGGTAGAGGGGAAGATTGAGTAATAAAATGATACATTGGGCTGCTGGCCCTGAGTGTAGACATTTCACCCTACAAACTTTGATCAGATTTTGTTTATGGCTCTCAGATGTCTTGTGGCTAAATTCCAAAAGTGGCAGAGGAATCTGATGTTGGAAGATGTAAAAAGGTGTGTCCCAACAAACTATGGCCTTTCACTGTGCCTAACAGTCTTTGCGGCATCATGGCACATGTTGCATGGCATACCTTTTTTGTCCACAAAAATGTGTCCCTACCAGGGCTAAATAGTTGTGATCTTCACCAGGAACAAAGGTTTCTAGTCCTCCTCTGGGAGACAGACCACTGCTTCAAAAAAGAAACTAAGGGTGATTAAATACAGCATTCTGGAAAGGGACAGGCTTTTCTACTTCAACTGTGGCTACTTTCTAAAGAAAACAAACTGTAAGACTTACCACACTTCTTGTTTTGATGCAACATAAATGTATTTAGCTGATTTCAGCTCAAAGTTCAGCTGAGTTTTAGGTTACACAACGTGGAAGTGAAAGTTTTATTTTCTGAAATATCTCAATTAAAGTGATATTAAAGACTATATATTTTTACCCTAAATTTAAAAAAGAGAGGTTTATACTTACCTGCTCTTTACCTCCTCTTCTGGGGCCCCCCACTGGAGCTCTCCACTCCTTCTGCTCTTTGTTTTGTGCTATGGGGGCACACATGAAGGCATGCTCCCAAGCCAGGCTGTGTGCGTCGATAGACAGCCAGTCTATCAATCTGTCTGTCTTATTAGGGCAGAGGAGAAACACCAGTAATTGGGGGGGGGGGGGGGACACAAGCAACAAGGGAAAATTTTTTTATCCTAATGCAGGAAATGCATTAGGATAAAAACCTTTTGACTTAGGAGACAATTGAGGCATTACTTTAGACTTGCAATGGAAAACATGATGCAAGGTAAAGGACTCAAAAAAATGACATTGATTCAGCATAGTTACATAGTTAGTCAGGTTGAAAAAAGACACAAGTCCATCTGGTTCAACCTTGTAATAGAAAAAAAATTGATCAATTTTTTTTTTTTTTTAAACAGTGTAAAAATAATAAATAAAATAAATAGTAAATAAAATTAAAGCGCCCTGTCCCCGTGAGCTCACGCGCAGAAGTGAACGCATACAGAAACCCCGCCCACATATGTAAACGGTGTTCAAACCACACATGTGAGGTATCGCCGCGATCATTAGAGCAAGGGGAATAATTTGAGCCCTAGACCTCCTATGTAACTCAAAGATGGCAACCTGTAGAAATTTATAAAATGTTGCCTATGGGGATTTTTAAGTACCAAAGTTTGTCGCCATTCCTTGAGCGTGCGCAATTTTGAAACATGACATGTTGGGTATCTATTTACTCGGCGTAACATTATCTTTCACATTATAGAAAAAAATTGGGCTAAATTTACTGGTTTCTTATTTTTTAATTAAAAAAAGTGATTTTTTTCCAAAAAAATTGCGTTTGGAAGACCGCTGCGCAAATACGGTGTGATAAAAAATATTGCAATAATCTCCATTTTATTCTCTAGGGTCTCTGCTAAAAAAATATATATAATGTTTGGGGGTTCTAAGTAGTTTTCTAGCAAAACAACTGATTTTAGCTTGTAAACACCAAATGTCAAAAATAGGCCTAGGCAAGTGGCTAGGATGCATGATGGTGCGCCTTGGATGTTAGGCCCCTCTATATGGCTAGGCTGTGAAAAAGTCTCACACATGTGGTATTGCCATACTCAGGAGGAGTGGCAGAATGTATTTTGGGGTGTCATTTTTGCTGTGTACATGCTATGTGTTAGGAATATCCTATAAATTGACAACTTTGTGTAAAAAAAAAAAAAGTTTTAATTTTTTTCCCACATTTTCCAAAAACTTGTGAAAAAAAATGATATGTTCAAACAACCCATAATGCCACATAGAATATACGTTGGAGTGTTTGCTTTCCAAAATGGGATCATTTTGTGGACTTTTCCATTGTATTGGTGCTCTAGGGCCTTCAAAAGTGTGATAGGTAGTAAGAAAGTTTTATGTGTATTAATGCTCCTAGAACGCCTGAAGGTGCTACTTGGATGTTGAGTCTCTTTTTGTGGCCAGGCTGGGTAAAAGTCTCACACATGTGGTATCACCATACTCAGAAGGAGTAGCAGAATGTATTTTGAGGTGTCATTTTTGCTGTGTACATGCTATGTGTTAGAAATGGCTTATAAATTGACAACTTTGTGGGAAAAAAAAGAAAAAAAAATGTTTTTCTTAAATTTCCCAAGAATTGTGGGAAAAAATTATAACTTGAAAAAACTCACCATGCCTCTTACTAAATACCTTGGACTGTCTACTTTACAAAAAGGGGTCATTTGGGGGGTATTTGTACAGTCCTGACATTTCAGGGCCTCAAGAAAGGAGATAGGCCGTCAGTACATCTGGTGTGATCAATTTTCAGCAATTGGTACCATTGCTTCTAGACTCAATAACTTTCACACAGACTAAAAACTATACACTAATTTGGGTTAATTTTACCAGAGATATGTAGCAGTATAAATTTTGGCCCAAATGTATGAAGAAAAATTAATTTTTTGCAAAATTTTATAATAGAAACTAAAAAAAAGTGTTTTTTTTTTCAAAATTTTTGCTCTTTTTTTGCTTATATCACGAAAAAAAAAAAAACCCAGTTGTGATCAAATACCACCAAAAGAAAGCTCTATTTGTGTGAAAAAATGATAAAAAATTTGTTTGGTTACAGTGTAACATGACTGAGCAATTGTCATTCAAAGTGTGAGAGTGCTGAAAGCTGAAAATTGGTCTGGGAAGGAAGGGGGTCTAACTGCTCTGTATGGGAGTGGTTAACTGACAATTGCGCGATCATACGACACTGTACCCAAATAAAATTTATGTCTTTTTTTTTCCCATAAATAGAGCTTTTTTTTTTGGATGTGTTTGATCACCTGTGCGATTTTTATTTTTTGCGCTATAAACAAAAATAAGAGTGACAATTCTGGAAAAAATATATATTTTTTTTACTTTATTTGCTATATAACATTCCCAATAAAAAAAAAAAAAAAAATGAAAAATCTAATTTTTTCATAATTTTAGGCCAATTTGTATTCTGCTACGTAGTTTTGGTAAACAAAATCCCAATAAGTGTATTTTGATTGGTTTGCGCAAAAGTTATCTCGTCTACAAACTAGGGGAAAGATTTATTTTTATTTATTTTTTTTTCACTAGTAATGGTGGCGATCAGCGATTTTTAGCAGGACTGCGACATTGCGGCGGGCAGATCGGACCCCTAACTGACATTTTTGATTCTTGACATTTTGATTCTTGATATTTTACTAATGACACTGGCAAGGAAGGGGTTAACACCAGGGGCGATCAAAGGGTTAACTGTGTTCCTAGGGGGTGTTTTCTAATTGTGGGGGGATGGGCTTGCTGAATGAACACAGAGACCTGTGTTCCTAAATAGGAAGAACACAGGATCCCTGTGTTCATTACCGACAGAACAGCGGTCTGCCATGTTTACAAGGGTAGACCGCTGTTCTGTCTCCCTGGCGGCAATCGCGGCGGCCGTACCCGTGAATTGGCTTTCCCTGCTAGCGGCCCCATGAAGCGACATACAGGTATGTCGTTTTGTGGGACAGAGTATATGTACTGCTGGAGGTCAGCAAGTGGTTGAAATCACATTAGAGACTAGCATCAGATTATAGTTGAGAGTTTGACAAAGTAGAACTACAAACATTTTTTTTAGGATTTGTCTATGGAAGGGTTAATATTTATGTCAGTTCTTTTATTGCTGTCAGTAACATCATCTCTAAGATTAACCCTTTAGGCTCCATTCACACCATGTGTTTTTTCATGCTCTTTGCTTTTTGCAGAAATGCAGATCATTTTTTTTATAATCGGTTCCTATGGAACATGTTCACATCAATGCATTTTGAGCCTCTGCATTTTTGGAAAGGGTCGGGGACTTTTTTAAATGCAAAATGTTTTTTTTGCTTTTTTAGTTCAATAGTCTTCAAAGGAGAAGTTGCAGAAAAGCATGTAGTGTGTGTTTACCGTGATTTTGCCACAATTTGCTTTTGCGTTTTTAAATCTGCCCAAAAACACATTTAAAAAAAAAAAAGCATAAAAAGCACAAATCGTGCTGTAGCACTGCCCCTAGAGGACTTCTGAGAATTGCACTTTCTGGATTCCCTTGGGTTACCTGTAGCAACAGTCTGTAGAAACTTATCACTTTAAATGCTTGGCTCAGACAATGAACAAGATAAAAAGATAAGGCGCCTCTAAGTGCAGTAGGCTCTGAGTATTTATTAGGTTAAAAGTATAAAAGCACTCACATTTGGTAAATGTGACATGGGCATAGCAAAGATCTGTCTGGAGTCTTCCTATCCGCTGTGCTGAGTGGTTGCAATGAGGACATCCGGTGATCCGCTTCCTGCAGATGGGCAGGGTGTGGACGCAGCGGCTGGTGTCCAATAGAGCGGGTGGTGGGCGGTTACATGTTTCGGAGCTCAGTCCTTCGTCAGACCTCCACCCGCTGGAGGTAAAAGGACATATAAATGCCGCTGCGTCCACACCCTGCCTTCAGGAAATCTCATGCCGACCAGGCTGAGACACAGTCGAAAGGACGCATAATTAACCTAATAAATACTCAGAGCCTACTGCACTTAGAGGCGCCTTGTCTTTTTATCTTTATCACTTTCAGAGCAGCTTCTCCTCTCCAGTGCTGCCGAAGTGCAGTGTCTCACCTAAAGCCTGCTGTATTCCACGGAAGCGACCATACAACAAACCCTTTTTCTCAGACAATGAACAATCCAGGGGATTTGTCTTTTTTTTTGTGTTTTATTTAGAACTAGGATAGGAGAAGGGATGAGTGGGTTACTCCAACTATGAACTATGCACAATTCTGAGGACAACTGACTGTAGTGTGTGGGGCAAGGCTGCTGCTTCACCTTGCCACTGAAGTGAAGATCGAAAGTATGATCCTGTTTAAGTTACTCTTCAGGGTCTAACTTGGCACCCCCTTTTTCACTTGCTGTGTGTGCTGAACTCCTGTCCACTGACACTCCACTGGAGTGGTCCCCCTTCCTGGGCAGACCACTGGCAAGCTTCACGGTACTCACGGACACTGTTTTTTCCCAAGGTTGCTCTGCCTCAAACTCCACTTGTCAGCTTCCTGGACCTCCTGGCTCAGCACCACACTCCTGGTTCACTAGGCCACAGCAAAAAGCACTACAGAAACGCTCAAAAGCAACATGCATAGGTGTGAATCGAGCCTTAGTTCTTATCCCAGAGGTTTTACAGAAAGTGGCAGAGATCTCCTCAAAGTGAGGGAACATCTAACCTTTGTCCCCAAATCAGTTGTCATTTTTGGAAGATATCTCCTCTATAGTTTTGGATTTCCTATCATTTTCTATCCTAGCAACAAATGCCATCATAACAAATTTAAAGAATTAAAGGAAAAGTATAGCCATATGTTGTTTGGCTGTACTTCTTCTGTGGATTACTGTACTCCCATGACCCGTTTTCAGCAGCCAATGGGCTAAAGCCCATGTTGGCTGATGTCCCAGATTCAATCCAGGCTGTGGAAAGATTGTGACAATATGGTCAGGATCCGCCCACAATCCTGGAACGGCACCTAGCTACTAAGAGGATGAGCCTGCCACTCCCGCCCCCTCCACAGCTCAGCGCTTCAGTAAGTAGGGGGGGGGGGAAGTGCAGACAGCTCTTTGCTCACAGGGCTCTGAGACCTGAGTGATCAGTGGTGTTTGATCGCTCACTTCTCAGTCTTAGAGCCGACGGGGGACCAGGACGGCATCCACCTAGGTAAGTATGATTCTAAAAGAAAATAAAGACTTTATTCTAAACAGGAAAAAAAGGTTGGGGCTGGAGTTTCATTTGAAGTACTGTCTCTTTACAAAGCCTTTCATCTTTATTTTGTGTAATAGAGTTACTGAAATCTATACAGTTGGACAATGTCACAATTTAAAAGGAAAGCCTATTTCCGAGCTAAATAATTATGTACAAGGACAGGCAACTTAAAACTAATACTGGCAGGTTGATGTATTGACTCACCAACCTATTTCTTATTTCTCTAAAGATCTCTGCGCCTGAGTTTAGTTTCCTGTAATTTGTTCTCATATTGTTTTAATACAGCTTTGCTGTATTAACACAATATGAGAGTATCTGCTCTGTTAGCTAGCAGTCTGGAGGAGGGGTAATTGGATGAGCTTAAAGTATAACTAAAAGGAAAAACTTTTCTTTTTTTTTTTTTTCAGTTTTGGATAGAATGGAGAAGGATTAGACTGGTTGCAAGTTTTTTTTTTTTTTTTTTTTAAGGGAGATTCACCCTCTCTATTTGTCCTATTTACCATTACCATTGAAAACTGCACTAGTTCTGGTGACCTGGGGGTTCCCAAGAAATTCCCTTAACCACTTAAGCCCCGGAAGATTTTACCCCCTTCCTGATCAGGGCCTATTTTGCGATTCGGCACTGCGTGACTTTAACGAACAATTGCGCGGTCGTGCAATGCTGTACCTAAACGAATTTGACGTCCTTTTTTCCCCAAAAACAGAGATTTCTTTTGGCGGTATTTGATCACCTGTGCGATTTTTTGATCATGCGCTATAAACAAAAAAGAGCTTAAATTTAGCAAAAATAACAATATTTTTCACATTTTTTTATATGAAATTCCCCCCAAAAAAATGTAAAAATCAAAATTTTTTAATATTTTCGGCCAATTTGTTTTATGCTACATATGTTTGGTAAAAAAAAAATTGCAAAAAGCGTATTTTGATTGGTTTGCGCAAAAGTTATCGCGTTTACTAACAAAGGGAAAGATTTTTGTCATTTTTGTTGTATTTTTTTTAATGCGTAATGGCGGCGATCTGCGATTTTTTTTTTTGCGGTACTGCGGCATTGCGGCGGACAGATCGGACCCTTGACTGACATTTTTTACACTTTTGGGGTTACCAGTGACATTACTACAGTAATCAGTGCTATAAATATGCACTGTTACTGTAAAATGACACTGGCAGTGAAGGGGTTAACTTTTTTTTGAGAGGGAGGGGTTATGTGTGTCCCTAGGGGCGTGATTCTAACTGTGATTGGCTATGGCTTGAGGTGTAGGAACAGTGATCAACGGTCCTACATAGTAGAACCGTATGATCCCTATTCCTACACAGGGGAGAATGACAGGCGGCTTCTTTACATTAGCCGCCTGCCTTTCTCCCTCTCCACCGACTATCGCCGAGTGACCGCGGACGATCGGGTCCGCCGGTCACTTGCGCGGGGGGGTCCGTAGTACTACGTCGCTTTGCCTGTGAGGGGCTGACCGCCGCAGTAAATAGTCGTGCAGCGGTGGGCAAGCGGTTAATTTGCAGGGATTTCCTTTCACTTCCTGTTTGATCGTGGGACAGGAAGTGAAGGGGAATCTCCCCAATGGGAGACAAATGGTGAAAAAAACTCTCCCTTATTCCATCAAAAATGAAAAGAAAAAGTTTTGCCTATAGTTCTACTTTAAGGAAGGGAGCCAGCAGCAATATAGCGATTTTCACTGTCTAAGGCAGGGTTTGTCAACCAGGGTTCCGTGGAACCCTAGGGATGCTCCTGAGGTTGCTAGGGGTTCCTTGAGCACTGGGCAACTTCTGCCTCTCAGATACGTTCCCAATGATGCCATTGTTTCTTTTAGCTATCTGTAAGGGGGTAATTCTTCCCAATGACAAGAGTAAGGAGCATTCTTCCCACTGACTGTCACACGAATGTGTCAGGAGTTGTAGATTTTGAATTTTTAGCAGGGGTTCCCTGAGACCAGAAATTTATTTCAAGGAATTCTGTTGAAATGGTCGAGAAAGGCTGCTCCAATGAGAAAAAAGATCAGTCTATGGAACGGGGTTTGCAGAAAAGCAGGCAATAAAAAGCATTGTAACCTTCCTTATAATATGAATCTTCTAGCAGGACAAGCTTTTCTGCATCACAAGAATATGACATGTACTCAAAGCTGCATCCGAGGAAAGCATCAATAGCATCCTTCTTCAACCAGGGTGCCCAAGCACCCTGTGGCGCCTTGAGGCTTCTTCAGGGTTACCTAGGCAAAATTGCCCAAAAATGTATCAAGGATTGTATACAAGCCAGAAGGTGGACCTGCCTTTTAGTTACACAATGCCAATGGTTCTCATTGTGCACCATTACGACTTTTTAGACAACGGCATCTTAACAACCAATGACATCATCAGTTGATAAGGAGGATGCCTGTTGCCTCCACAGCATTCTTGTTTGACCCTTTTGTGCCCCTCTTCCTCAGCACTGGGGTAGCATTAGCTGACTGATGGAGAGAAATTGAGGGAGAAGAGAAACATTGGAATACTAGTCAGTACCAGTGTGCAAAAGTGTTTTTACTTTGGAAGAATAAATCACCTCTAACATTGGATGTCCTATGTGTGGATGTTGCTGCATTGTGTAAAACTATTAGAATAATTTTTAACATTTTAAATGGGGTGATTAAGATTGTAAAGGGGGCCTCTACTGAAAAAGGGTTGAGAAATACTGATCTACAGTAAGCACAAAGGGGAAATACATGTAAGGAATTGTTTAACCTGCAAAAGGATTTGCATTTGTATGCATTTAGTCCTCAGATTTTCTCTTTTCCATAACACCATAAAGTGAAGGATGACAAAAGGTATACACTGCTACTCCCAGCCTGCTGATTGGACAGTGGAGAAGCAATAAGAGAGTTATGATGCTTGCCCTTGACTCTCTCTGCTTTTTTTCCTATTGTCAGCTCATTCCTTTTACATATTGACTGACTGGCTCCCAGTTCTGCCCTACCCTCTGCCAGTCAGAGTTCTGCTGTGCATGTAATTAGGAGAGGCTGAAATCAAACCCAGTTCAGGTACTTTTAACCTAAAAAGTTGCATTAAAAAATATTAAAGTTATTTTAAAGGTAATTTAATTTTACTACTTCCCGCGAAATCACGTAGCTGTACGTCATTTTGTGGAAGTGGCTGTAGCTGTTGTTGTAGCTCTAGCTGTAGGCTAGTGTACCGTTTTATAGAGCAAATGGTCAGCTTTCATGTGGTAACAACTAAGCTAAGCAGCCACTTGGCCGTTAACACAAGCAGCTGGAATGGACGTTCCTCCCCCCCACCTCCTGCCTCCTTCTGCTGCTCTGCCTGGGTCTCCCATCCCACCAAGACCTGAGTGACCAGCTGGCACGTCGGCTGGCTGGCTGGAGTCCAGAACGAAGCCGGTGTTCCGTGAAAATTACCTACCCGTGAGAAAAACCTACCCTCGTCACTTCCGGTGCACCCTCAGTGTGTATAACGCGGCCGTTACATTAAAACAGCTGCCCTACAATATGAATCATCTCCGCTCCTTCCCCTGACACTTCACTGATGTCGGCTAGTAAATATAAAAGCGGCGGCGGGTGTATGAGAAGATACATAACGGAGCCGCCAGCCGCTTTTATATTCAATAGCCCACATCAGTGAAGTGTCAGGGATAGCAGCAGAGATGATTCATATTGTAGTACAGCTGTTTTCATGTCACCGCCACGTGGGTAGGTTTTTTTCACGGACACCCTAATACTTTCATACTACTGCGCATGCCCTGTAGTCAGCTCCTTATCTTTTTCATTAGGTCTCCGGGGCTCTGAGCATGCGCACTGCTGCGCTGCTCAGCTGTTCATGCCCGGAAGTGACGAAGGTAGGTTTTTCTCACGGGGTAGGTAATTCTCACGTTACACCGGAATTGGCTTTGATCAGGTCTCAGATGTAGCAACCTGGAAGAGACATCCCAACATCACTTCCAGTTTACTCGGCAGCAAACAACGCCGATTTAAAAAAAATCCAAAGTATTCAAAAACACCCATATTGGCGTTTTGAATACTTTGAAGTGCAGAGGAGGGGTTTGGGATCTTTTAGACCCCCAATCCCTCCATAAAGAGTACCTGTCACTGCTTATTACTGTCACAAGGGATGTTTGCATTCTTTATGACAGCAATAAAAGTGATCAGATATTTTTTTTTAAAGGGACAGTGTAAAAATAAATAAAAATAATAAGAAAAAATGTTTAATAATTATAGCAAAAGACCTCCTCTGTAACTCTAAACTAGTAACCATTAACATTTTTTAAAGCATTGCCTATGGAGATTTTTAAGTACTTTAGTTTGTTGCCATTCAACGAGTGCGTGCAATTTTAAAACATGACATGTTTTAGCTATCTATTTAATCGGCATAACATCATATTTCATAGTATACAAAAAAATTGGGCTAACTTTACTGTGTCATTTTTTTTTTTTAAATAATAAGTGAAGAGTATTTCTTCCAAAAAAAATGCAATTTAAAGACAGCTGCGCAAATACTGTGTGACATAAAATGGTGCAATGACCACCATTGTATTATCCAGAGTCTCGACCTTTTGCCACATTTCAGGCTTCAAACATAAAGATATAAAACTGTAATTTTTTGTGAAGAATCAACAAGTGGGACACAATCATGAAGTGGAACAAGATTTATTGGATATTTCAAACTTTGTTAACAAATAAAAAACTGAAAAATTGGGCATGCAAAATTATTCATCCCCTCAAGTTAATACTTTGTAGCGCCACCTTTTGCTGCGATTACAGCTGTAAGTCGCTTGGAATATGTCTCTATCAGTTTTGCGCATCGAGAGTTTTGCCCATTCCTCCTTGCAGAACAGCTCAAGCTCAGTGAGGTTGGATGGAGAGAATTTGTGAACAGCAGTTTTCAGTTCTTTCCACAGATTCTCATTTGGATTCAGGTCTGGACTTTGACTTGGCCATTCTAACACCTGGATATGTTTATTTGTGAACCATTCCATTGTAGATTTTGCTTTATGTTTTGGATCATTGTCTTGTTGGAAGACAAATCTCCATCCCAGTCTCAGGTCTTTTGCAGACTCCATCAGGTTTTCTTCCAGAATGGTCCTGTATTTGGCCCCATCCATCTTCCCATCAATTTTAACCATCTTCCCTGTCCCTGCTGAAGAAAAGCAGGCCCAAACCTTAATACTGCCACCACAATGTTTGACAGTGGGGATGGTGTGTTCAGGGTGATGAGCTGTGTTGCTTTTATGCCAAACATAACATTTTGCATTGTTGCCAAAAAGTTCGATTTTGGTTTCATCTGACCAGAGCACCTTCTTCCACATGTTTGGTGTGTCTCCCAGGTGGCTTGTGGCAAACTTTAAATGACACTTTTTATGGATATCTTTAAGAAATGGCTTTCTTCTTGCCACTCTTCCATAAAGGCCAGATTTGTGCAGTATACGACTGATTGTTGTCCTATGGACAGAGTCTCCCACCTCAGCTGTAGATCTCTGCAGTTCATCCAGAGTGATCATGGGCCTCTTGGCTGCATCTCTGATCAGTCTTCTCCTTGTATGAGCTGAAAGTTTAGAGGGACGGCCAGGTCTTTGTAGATTTTCAGTGGTCTGATACTCCTTCCATTTCAATATTATCGCTTGCACAGTGCTCCTTGGGATGTTTAAAGCTTGGGAAATCTTTTTGTATCCAAATCCGGCTTTAAACTTCCCCACAACAGTATCTCGGACCTGCCTGGTGTGTTCCTTGTTCTTCATGATGCTCTCTGCGCTTTAAACTGACCTCTGAGACTATCACAGTGCAGGTGCATTTATACGGAGACTTGATTACACACAGGTGGATTCTATTTATCATCATTAGTCATTTAGGTCAACATTGCATCATTCAGAGATCCTCACTGAACTTCTGGAGAGAGTTTGCTGCACTGAAAGTAAAGGGGCTGAATAATTTTGCACGCCCAATTTTTCTGTTTTTTTTTTGTTAACAAAGTTTGAAATATCCAATAAATTTCGTTCCACTTCATGATTGTGTCCCACTTGTTGTTGATTCTTCACAAAAAATTACAGTTTTATATCTTTATGCTTGAAGCCTGAAATGTGGCAAAAGGTTGCAAAGTTCAAGGGGGCCGAATACTTTCGCAAGGCACTGTGTATATATATATGTGTGTGTATATATATATATAATGTTTAGGGGAGTCTAATTATCTCGCAAAAAATATTGATTTTAACTTGTAAGCAACAAATTTCAGAAACAGGCCTGGTCTTTAAGTGGTTAAAAACATGTCATATTACCTGCTCTGTGCAATAGTTTTGTTACAAAGTTACATAGTTAGTCTGGTTGAATAAAGGCACAAGTCCATCTAGTTCAACCAACCAAAGGGAAAAAAAAAAAAAATCATACAATCCCATATACACAATCCTATACCCACAGTTGATCCAGAGAAAGGCAAAAACCCCTGCAAAGCATACAATGGCCGAGATCCTCATCTTCTCGAGTCTCCCTCTGGTGCTCTCAGCTCCTCCTCTGCTTTGTGTACCACCATAGGAAGCCTCTTTCTATGGTTGCACTTGTGTGTGCCAGATCCCAAGCCAGGCTGTGTGCGCCTATTAACACACACAGTGCGGCTCAGCCCCACCTCCCTCTCTCCTCACTGAATTTGAATGACAGCAGCAGTAACCAAGGGCTCCAGCTGCTGCCCCCCATGTCCAGTGAAGAGAGAGTGCAGTGCTGTATCGAAATCTTGCTCAGTTAAGTAATTAGGGGTGCTGGGGGGGGGGGGGGGGAGAGCTGAACATAGAAGGTTTTTTACCTTAATGCAGAGAATGCATTAGGGTAAAAAAAAAAAAAAAAAAGCCTTTAAAAAATGAAATGATATATTAATAAACACAAAGCTACATTCAAAGTGTCTTTTATATTTGCCTGGAGTTAAAGCAGAACTTAAGCCTATTTTTAAAGTTCTTCTTGATGGAATTATATCCCCCTCCTCTAATACTAATGGATAGTAAAAAAAAAAAAAAAAATGTTTTGGCTTTTTAAACACCATTTTATAAATTCTCCTGCTGTACTTCCTACTTCGATCACCTAGGAGAATGACAGTGTTTGCTCCCAATAACCCCTGGGATATCATCGTCAGTATACCCAGAAGTCTTCAGAAAGTGTTTTTTTTTTTCCCTCCTTAAAGCTCAATGCAGTTGATGAAGGAGGAGGGTGGAGAGGCATGCCCTCTGGCTAGGAATCTATGTTTCAGAGTGCAGAGGAAGGCAGAGAGGGTGGGTAGGAGGCATATCCAGATGCTCAGGATCACTGCCGAGGTGGGCAGAGAAGCATGTCCCGAGGCTGGGAAACTGTGCTTGTGTGGTTGAGAGAGTGGAGAAGGTGGGCAACGGGGAGTGTCCAGAGGCCCCTGTACATAGTTAGAAGAGCAAGCTCGGACTTTTATCATACTATAGTGATTCACGGGGCACAACGAGGAGGTTTAGAACACTACTGGCAAGGTGTGTCTCTGTGCCCACACTATATTACAAAAAGTATTGGGACTCCTGCCTGTACACACACATGAACTTTAATGGCATCCCAGTCTTAGTCCGTGGGGTTCAATATTGAGTGGGCCCGCCCTTTGCAGCTATAACAGCTTAAACTCTTTAGGGAAGGCTGTCCATAAGGTTTAGGAGTGTGTCAATGGGAATGTATGACCATTCTTCCAGAAGAGCATTTGTGAGGTCAGACACTGACGTTGGTTGAGAAGGCCTTGCTCGCAGTCTCGCATAAATTCATCTCAAAGGTGTTCTTTCGGGTTGAGGTCACAACTCTATGCAGGCCCGTCAAATTCCTCCACCCCAAACTCACTCATCCATGTCTTTATGGACCTTGCTTTGTGCACTGGTCCAAGTCATTTGGTTGAGGGGTGTTTATGGTGTGAGGTTGTGTTTCAGGGGTTGGGCTTGGCCCTGACCTCAACCAGATAGAACTTCTTTGAGATGAATTCGAGTGGAGACTCCTGGAAATCCTCTATGTGTACACTTGCAACAAGGCATAGAATCACCCAAGCTATGATCCATGCTAAAAAAGAGGCAGTTCTATTGGATAGAGTCCCAAATTTGAAAAGCTCTGGAACCCCTGGTTGACCCATTTCCTACCCCCTGGCTTTGACGAGACCCTATTCCATTCATAACCTTATTAGTGAACTTACTTTCCCGTACCTTTCAGTCTCCCCCCCCCTTTTATCTTCCCTGCCCACCCCACTAACTCTTCTATCCTTCTCCCTTCTTCCCCCTCCTATCTCTACCTCTTCCCCCCTATTTCTGCCCCCCCTTTTTCTTTTAACTCCCTTCTCCCCTATTTTTCCCTTGGCTCTTCAGTCTTTCTCCCCCTCAACCTTTCCCTGCAGCTTCCTTGCCTCTGACCTAAATTCCGAACCAGGCTTACATCCACTATTCCTGTATTAATCCTCTTATTCTACAGCCTCCCAGATCTCTTGCGCTCATTGACACTCTCCCTGTACAGAGTGTTAAACTTCTGCCTTCATTATCAGTGAATGAGTATGCTGCAGAAGGTTTATACTGCACCCCCCCCCTTCCCTTTCCCCCCTAGTTCCCTACCTTTGTTGTTAATATAAAATATGCCCATAACATTTCAACCTATCCCCCTTTCTTATACTCCACCTAGTGCTATATTAAACTTGTACCAATAATACCAATCCCAATATTTACACTCTTACAACTGAATCTATTATTTCTCTTGTTAATGTTATTTGAATTAAAACATATGGTTGGACGTATTGCCTTCACCCCAAGACACAGTATGTTCCAAGATGGGGTGTCTGTAGGTGCTAGACAATGCTTTGAACCCTACTTCTAGCAACAAAATTAGCTTGCTCTATTCATAAATGCTTGTTGTTTCCGATTTTGTCTTAGAGCGGAGACTGCTCGTCCAACATCAGTGCCTGACCTCACATACATGCTTCTGGAAGAATGGTCAAACATTCCCATAGACACACCTTCACACAATCCTCCAAAATCTTGTGGACAGCCTTCCCAGAAGAGTTGAAGTGATATAGCTGCAAAGGGTGGGCCAACTCAATATTGAACCCTACGGACTAAGACTGGGATGCCATTAAGGTTCATGTGTGTGTGTGTGTAAAGGCAGGTGTCCCAATACATTTGGTAATATATTGTATGGCTGTGTGAGCCTTTGTGATTGTGTGTTTGTGTCTAGGTCTAGGTCTCTGTGAGTGTGTGTGTGTGTGTCTATCATCCATATCCCGAAAGAAAAAGGTGCTAGCTTCATCTGCCCATACTTAAAATGGCTGCCCACACAGCAAATGTGAGTGCTGCACTAATAAGGCATTCCATAGCAAATACAGCCTCTTGTTAAAAATGAACTTCCTAAATCTCATCTCTAGTTTTTTTTGAAAAGTTGATGGCTGCGTTGGACTGACCTGCTCGATAGAGGGTCTTTGGGTGGGTGGTAGGTGAGAGAGGGCCACTTGGGGAAATAAACTCCCAATCAATCAGGCCCGACTGGATGAAAAAAGATAGTGGACCCTTGTTAAGGGGTGTGAGTTGCTACCTTATGATACGGCCTAGTGGTCGTTTCCAAAGGTTCTAATGGTAGTCGGTTAAAGGAGCGCCCAAAATCAGCAATAAGAATCCCACTTGGATCAAAAAATTGTCGTTTTATTGGTAGCAGAACATGTTAAAGCCAACACATTTTGGGGGAACAGAGACTCCCCCTTCTTCAGGGCATACATGTTGCTATTCGTATCTGCAACCGACAGCATATTTTTTTGACGATACAAATAGCAACATTTATGCCCTGAAGAAGGGAGAGTCTCTGTTCCCCCAAAAGCGTTGGCTTTAACATGTGTAGACAGCCATTTTAAGTATGGGCAGATGAAGCTATGGATGATAGACACACATGTTCTGCTACCAATAAAATGATGATCTTTTGATCCAAGTTGGATTCTTATTGCTGATTGTGGGTGCTCCTTTCACCAACTACCACTAAATCTCATCTCTGGCTGTTGCAGGATTTATTTTTTTTTTTTGGCTGCAGTTCCAATCTTTGTTTCAACACTATATATCTCTCATATACCATATGTGTTTGATTATTTATCTGAAGTTTCAAAAACTTTAATGCAGTTGCTAAAAAGTGGTTATACCTTAAAAAGCAAAAAATCATTATGCATTACTTACTCGGCTGGTATTTGAAGTTTGATTGGGGGTGTACTGCAATTTTCTTGGGTAGGCTCCTGCCCATTGTTTAAAGCAGTATTCTGAAAAAGATTACTAAGCCCAGCTACCTTTCCTTTCTGGATGGCCCGAAGAGATTGTCGATGATATTCAGCTCGTGCTCTGCGGGCTTTATGCTTGCGCTCCTCATCGGCTGCCTTTGACTTGCGTACTGCAACAGGAATAGTCAAAGTTAGGTCATTATACAGAATTGCTCCTACAGTGCTATGCATTATACATAATAACACTGCAATCATAAATAAATGATTCTACGAAGACAAATATGAGAATTCCCCATGAATTATACTACAATCTTCCTTGTTTTAGGAGAAAAGTAAATAAATCATTGATATTTTTTAAATTAAATAAATCTAAAGTTATGAAATGATTTCTCCTTAAAGTACTGGTCTCCATTTCTCTGGATAAGTATTATCTGAACTAGGATTTTAACCCGCTTGTCAGCTGCCAATTGGCCACTCCTCATCTTGGTGCTTGACCATCAGTCTCCTATCTTTTATTTGCATACCATGTGCACAGTCACCTATTACAACGGTGCATAAAGAAGAATTCCAGAGCCAGCTTGGATCAATGTAGTTATGCGAATACCATACCTGTGGGAACCGTCTAGAAGCTGGAAATCACTGTTAGATACTTGTAGCACCACCCCCGCAGGAGCTGCTGATTATATTATTGGGTCTACACCCTGCCTAACAACCCAATCAAATTGGCTCGATCCCTCCTCAGGCACAACTGACCCAGAATAGGACTGGACTATCAAATGGATACACAGATTGGAATACAATACTTCACTATGCAACAATACCTTGTTACCTTCTTGAATGGTAGTCCTTCTGGGTGACACAATGGAACAACGCACAGGATTGTAATTAACCAAACTTAGTTTACTATATATCAAATTGAATAGGGGAGATACAATACAATACAATACAAGTCCATAAAAGGTTATTTAAAACAGCTTTAAAAAGGTAAAAGAATACCCCCACACTCCTCCTGCATTAAGGCTAGACACAGTACCAGGTAGGTAGGCCTATCTGAGTCCCTCCCCCAGAGTTCTCTTCTTTCTTGTTGATCTTCGCTAGCAAGGTTATTGAATAGAGCTCATTTGTAATCCAGATTAGGAATAAAGATCAAGAGAAAGAAAAACAACGAGCTGTTAGTTGTCACCGCAGGGTGTCTGCGTAACTGGGCAATAACTTCTGCGAGAGAGATAAGCCTCTGGCGACTCCTTTACAGACCTTATTGTTTGTCTATGAGTCTCCTGAGAAAGTATGCTGATAAACCCCGGGGTTTTATCACCTCCTGTTGCGCTACCGCTATCTGTAGATAAAACTATCTCTTCGGCAGATAAAGTCAGTTATTGGGCATGTGCCCTCTCACCAACAGAAGTTTCTCCTTCGCGCGCTTCCACTGCGGTCTCAGTCCTGTGGCTATATGCCAGCCGCGCGAGGTCCTTCTGGCGCATGACTTCCGGTCTCTGCAAACAGCAGTATGACCTCCAGGAATGTGCCTCGTGCTTGAGATGGGACGGTTCCACGTCGTCCCTCCAGGCTAAGAGGCTCTGGCCCAATATCCAGTGTCAGTCCTTCACTCTCGCTCGCTGGTTCCTCAGAGTCCAGCGCAGAAAGGCGCCCCCTTCGCGCGCTTCTCTCTTCCTTTTAAATAACTTCCCCCATAGTGCCGTGCGGTGCAGCCGTGCACCCTGGATCTTGCAAAGCAGCCTGGGAGATGTAGTTTCTTCATCTTGTGAAAAGGAAGTCACAGCCCGGGAAATTCCATGCAGCTACCACTAGAGGGAGCCTAGTTCCTTCCCACATATCAAACAGTGTCTTTAGGCATGTTTAACCCCGCTACATACTGATACTATAATAATCTGCATTAAGTTCCAGGTCCTGTGCTCAACATAGGAACCATTCCAAGATCGCTTTGCAGTTTCCTAATGATTACAAGGTGTTCTCTAATTGGATGAGGGGGAGACATGGGGTAGTGACATCATGCTCTCCATCTAATCCAATCAGAAAGCCAGTGCAGATCACTGTAGTAGTGGTGTCCACTACAGTGGTTTCCAGCTTTAAGGGGGATCCCATGGATATGGTATATGCATAATCACATTGGTTCAAGCTGGACAAATGTACTTTGGTACAAATGTACCATATCTGGAATTTTTCTTTAAGGCAAGGTCTCTTGTGGCACCTACAAGTACCTGTGTTAGTCCTCAAGTGGATTCTTGTGTTCATGTTGTACTCCTTGGATCTCAGGCTTAGGTTGTTTGTGGAGCCTCAGCTTTTCTCCAAGTTGAGATTAAAGTGATTGTAAAAGTTATTATTTTTTTAATAACAAACATGTCTCTTTGCAACAGTTTTGCTAGAATGGCCTGGAATCTCTGGGGTCCCCCACTAGCGATCTTTGCTCCTCCTCTTGTCCAAGTGCCTCCATAAGAAACCATTTGCTATAGGGGAAGTCAAGTAGCTCCAATCCTGATCCGGGCTGTGTGCGTCTAAAGACACACACATTGCAGCTCGGCCCCATGCCTGCTCCCTCCTCACAGGATTTGATTGCCAGCAGCAGGAACCAATGGCTCCCAATGCTGCCAAGGCTTCAGTGAAAATAGAGGGAGTGGAGAAGAGCTGCTGCAAGTAGGCACAGCGCCAGATAGAGATTGGGATCAGGTATTTAATGGGGGGCTTGGGGAGCTGCTTTTTTTTACCTTTTTGGCTTTATAACAGCTTTAAACCCCCACCCCTGAGGCTAAGCCTTACCCCTGTCATTCAACTGTCAAATTCCAGAGTATAAATGGGCAGTAGAGGTTGTGGAATTTAGCACTTGAACAGTAAGGAGCAGAACTTAGAGACAGGAAATATGGGGCTTTAGGTTTGGAGTAAAGTTGAAGCCTTATGTTTAGACTGACCTTAAAATCCAAGGAGCTCCACAGGACCTTCATGCATTATTAGTCCAGGCAAAATTTGTATTAATGAACACATGCAGGCATTTTTTACCAAAGGTAATAACTGCCAATTTGATTTCAGCAAATAACAGTTTAGAACAGGCAAGCTAAGGTGATTTTTCAAGTCTAAACCTAGAGAAAAACAGGAGAATGATTCCCCACTAGGGGACTTTTTAGGTCTATAGTATATCAAAATACAGAAATCTCTTTTGTTAAAAGATCTTCGTACAAATTTTATTGAAAACAAACATTAAAAAAATGTTATGGCTGATATTCATGAAACAAGTAAAAACAAGGTATACAAGAACAGTACTGTACACTGTCAATACAGGACAAAATGTGGTTGAACCATGATTTATCAAGTGGTAGTCCCCTACAAGTACCCAACGCATTTCAGGATCTCATTCTTTCATCAGGGGTGCATGTAAAGCAGGTCTGACTGAGAAGAAATATACTGATCAATATACAAATGGTGATAGCCAAAAGATTAAAAGACTTGCGTCAGCATCCATCTAAACACTAGGGAGACAATGTATCCCTATGTCTAAACCTGGGAAGACATGGCAAGGACAGCCCAGAAAAGCAGGCCGGTTTTAGGCCAGGATTCTCATAAGGTAGTATCTACACAAATAGTCAGCACATCCACATGCTTGCCCCGGAGACAAAAGGTGGTGTATCATACATGCAGGGTCTGGTTCAGGAGGGAAAGCTTTGTCCCCCTGATGTTTGGATGGATGGATTTTGTCCTGTATTGGCAGTGTACAGTACAGTTCTTGTATACCTTATACCTTATACCTATACTGTCTATGTTTCATGGATATCAGCCATAACATTTTTTAATTATGTTTTTCAATAAAATTTGTACTTAGACCTTTTAACAAAAGAGATTTCTGTATTTTGATATACTATAGGCCTAAAAAGCTGCCTAGTGGGGAATCCTCATCCTGTTTTTCTCTGAATTATATTGGAATGTTGGTCTAATCCCTTCACTGACTTGACCAACATTCACCTATAGTTGTAAGCATAAACCTAGAAAGTGTAGCAAGGTTGCACCGCTCCTGATGATGTCATTCTGACGAAATGTTTGGGGCAGAGCTTCCAGCGTCATTGCATCACTTCTAGTTAGGGTCCGTGGAGCACATTGCGTCCTAGACTTCCTGGTCTTTAATGCTGTTGATCGCTTTTTTTAATGTAAGTGCGTTTTTGGATTATTTAAAATAAAAAAAAAATGAAATGGTATCACACTATGGGGGACTATTTCTACATGTGTATGAGGCAATGGGGCAGAGGAACTGAAGGAGAGAGGAGAGATATACAAAATGAGGATCTGGGATCCACTGTCTCAGCCAGTGTGTGCTGTAAATGCTGTTTACCCCTTCGTGGGGGAGAGCTCTCTGGTGAGTGCGGCAAAAGAGGGGGAGCACGAGTTGAAGCACAAGGCATGAATGTATGAATGCACACGGCTGTTGAAGCACTTACAGAGTATCTGTCACTTTATTTGCAAACTAATTATATATGGACTTCTTGTACTGTAAAACCGTGTATAAATATTTAGCACTTTTGCACATGCTTATGAGTTTACCACACTTTACATTTGCTGATATTTTTAATTTTCTTTATCTAATTAGGTAAGGTTTCAGCACTTGGGACTTTGTTGGCACATAATCGGTACCAGGTGTATATTTATTTATTATTATATATATATATTTTTTTTTACACATACACAGCATTAATCAATTAAAAATTTCCTCTATAGAGCAGCGCCACACCCACTTTTTAATTTTTCTGCTCTAAGCATGTTTTTCCTAATCTGTTTTTTTATTTTTTTTATTTGTTTGTTTTTATTTTTATTTATTTATTTATTTTGAACGACTGCTTGTTAAACTTAGTGCAGATGCTTCAGTATAATTTAGGACTGACCAAATAAACTTGAACACCAATTAACAAATTACTTCTCTAGAGATGAGTAATTTACTGTTTAATTTTAGAGGCAGAGCAGGGTCTGGTTTCACTGCTCAAGGCTAAGATAAGCTGGGAAAGACAACTGCATACCCTGCATGGTGCTAATTAGAGGGTATTTTGAACAGAAAAAAAATTACAAAATACCAGCTTTGTTTGAGGTAGCCTTGAAGTAAAATAATTTAATTACAGGATCAAGCAAATTAGTATAAATGATTTTATGATATTTTTATTAAAATGTAAGTAAAGACAAAACTATGAATATATATATATATTTGTTGTATGTGTGTGTACATGTATATATATATATATATAGAGAGAGAGAGAAAGAGAATAAGATGCTATTCCGTGAAGCCTACAGCTATGCTTTTCCAGAACAGCCTTGAGGGCAAACTAGTAGCCTGGGATTTAACGTGTCACTGCTGAGCTAATTAGAGTATTTGTTGGAACATCTATTAAAATCTGTCTGGTCTATGCATCTTTTATAGGAAAAGTATAATGCTTTTCCATTGAGCATATATTTTGGACTTTTTTGCAGTGTTTACCTTAAAGTATTTTTTGTGAGTTTCATATTTTACACACTTGCTTAAAGAATATGAAAACCCTCACCTTGTAAAATATATACTATTATATTAAAAAAATAAATAAAAGGCAAAACATTTGTGTGTGAAAACAAAAATATAATCCCCTTTCTCATAAGTCATCACGCACCCTCTGTTCTCAGCTGCTTAAGGAGCTCAGAGAGCTGGGGGGGGATACTTTAATACTTTAATCACTGTGCTGCTACTGCGGTACTGTGGATCCCCTGGGTCCAGCAACGTAGACCTACTACCTATTTAATTTGGGTAAAAATTAAATAGGTAGTAAAAGGCCTCATGCTGGGATGCCTAAGAAAAGTCACTTTGGACATTGGAGCATAAATTTCCTTGATTCAAGTTTGGATGTTCTGTCCTGAAAACAACAAATGTTGATCTATCTACGGTCGGATTCAGTTACCATATGTATAAAATATATGTTTATTTCTTAATTTTAGTACAAAATCAAATGTCTCTAAAGGAGAGGAGCATGGTGAAGAAACCATTGGGGAGACAAAAGCAGTGTGGGGGAGGTGAGGAAGAAGTAACACAAGAGGGAAATGGCAAGTCCCAGGCTGTGGAGGCGTCAACAGTCCTTGGCTTTCGCAAAGATCCAGAAGTTGAGGACATTATGTGCATGTAAGAATCCTATACAACATGCACCATATTCAGATGTACACCAAGGCATCATTGCAGTACTTAAAAAGCAAAATCATGTGCCCTTGTACATTTGACAATATGAGTGACCCTTTCATGCATATAACATGCACATAACATAAGAATGTAGTGAAGGATTGAAATAACACGAAGAATATGACCACTTTTGTTGAGATACGTATGTGATTTAAATTGGCATTTATGTTAAAGATTATTATTCTCCTATGCAGGTTTGTTGTGGGAGACCAACCGCATCAAGAACCTCTCATCGTGGAAGAGAGGCAGAAAATGGGGAGATGGGCACAGTGATGTTGTCCTTCATAGAGAAAAAGCGCACCTCATGCAGAAAGGAAATAAAGGACCAATTCAATGATCCAAATAATAGGAATGCTAATTCCTGAGGACTATTTACCATGTCTTTGATAAAGCATCAAAGAAAATACAGTTGGATGTCCAACTAGCCCTATTTAAAGTGTTCTGAAATCCACATTAGTGAAATCAGCCTGTGTGTGTAGTAAAGCATGCTTGTTATACTCTCTGTGGAACCTAAGGTGGTAATCCTTGGCATTGTGTAAAAAGGCTGTTTGATCCTGTCTTCTCTGATCCTCCACTTATTCCACTGTCTCCAATCCATCTCCTGATAGAACAGAGCCTTGGGGGCACTCTGCACATGCTCGGTTTGGCATGTATTGCTAGAGAGTTTTGTTTTTGGGAGGGTGCATGTGATCAGCACAGGGCCAATCACCACTGTCCAGACAGAGGTTTAGAGGTCCTGTAGACTCAAAGGACAGTCAGAGATGAATGTAAATTCCTCCTACAAGCTTTAACACACTAATAGAAGTCCTAGGACTGCGATTTCCATGTTCTGTGGCAGACAAGATATAGTGAATGCGGGGTCCAGGAAATCCCTTGGCAAATATTGCCCAAGCTGATCCCCTTTAGAGGCCTTACCAGCAATTTCAATACGATGCTCCACCTATGCCAACTCAACCATATCAGCAACCATATATGCACACTCCCTATTCCAGTCACACGGCTAATTTCAGCATACGCAGAGGCCTCCTAGTTCCTCTACTCACTGGTTAGTCCTCACAGGGCACGTATCATCCAACTTCAAACTCCCTTCACAATCCTCCAATTCCTCTCAATCGCAGAGCCATTCCAGCTATGGGACTTCTGCCCAGCCTCCAATGCCATTTTCACCGTCCCATTTTTACCAGGATTTGTAAGTATTAAAAAAAAAAACAGTATTTTTGGTGTAAAAAAATGTTTGTTTTCATAGGACTTTATGCGTTTTGAATAGGTTTCTTTCCTAAATAAGGAAAATTTTGTTTTAAAATTTTACCAAATTCATTTTGGAAATATAACGTGTTTGTCTTTTTTAAATGCTATAGAACAGCTTAAACAATTATATTTAAACAAAAATTTGACATACAGTATACAATCACAGGCAATTTTATTTTCTTTGGTTGGAAAATCAATACACAAATACCAAATGTATACTTTTTTACAGATATACTGCCAGAAAATTCTTTCCTGCTGGAAATAGTCAGGAAAACCTTTCCCTCAAAGTAATACATATATGAGCTGCTTGATTGCGCTCTGCAATAACATAAAGAGGGCAGGGAGAACTCATCTTCCCTCCTTGTCATGGATAATGTTATGGAGGACAAAGCAAGCCTGGATTGCTAACTCAGCGTTCTCAAGGCTACATTGCAATGTGGTTTGGAAAATATGCCATTTGCTTGCCAAGAGTCCAGAAGAATGTTTGATTAGGTGCCTTGCATGGCTCAGCCAGTAGTTTAAATTTTTTTTCGTGAATCCAACTCACGCACCCAACTGGAACCAGCTGGAGCAATCGGTGGTTGCACCTGGAACACTGGCCGATCTTATACTTAGTATTCCTATATCTAACTATAAATACTCTGTGACGCACCCGACGGTATTAGCCACGATATATGCGTGGCAATACTTTTTCGCCCACAGCACTACAGCAGCTCAGAGAATGGACATCCCTGTCCCTCTGACGGCTCTTTCCTTCCTTTCCCCGAACTTGAATCTAGCACACTGGTCCTCGTTTGGCCTGCATACAATTCAGGACGTCGCACAAACCCCCATGGGTTTTTCATTTGTGGACTGGTGTGATAGATTCCCCTCATTTGCCAAGGAGTATCTCACATTCCACCGGGCTTCCCATTTAATCTCTACCCTAGATACAACTAGCTTTTCTGTCCCAACGCAGATCCACTCCCTATGCTTCGGGTCTAACAAAAACTTGAAGGGTATAGGCACATTCTACACTGCTCTTCAGGACAAAAATTCATTTAAGAAAAGCACCTACCATCATAAATGGGAGGGCGAACTTAGGCAGGAATTCTCGGAAGAGCAATGGCTGAGGTCTTACAAACTTACCTATGCACATACTAGATGCTCTAACTTTAGGGAAGGGCTTCAGAAAATACACCTCAGGTGGTATAAAACGCCATATACTATAGCCAAATTCTGTCAGGGGGCGTCCAGTCTTTGCTGGAGACAATGTGGGCAAGTGGGCACCTTGCTACATGTGCTGTGGTCGTGTATCTCCTTGAGGGGCTTCTGGACATCTATATCCAAACTTGTAGCAGGGGTGACTGGGATGCTAAACAGAGTGACAGTGGAGCAGGCCCTTCTAGGAATCAACATTGACAGATACCCTCCCCAATTCAGAACGGTGGTCCAGAATATTCTCTTTGCCGCTAGACTTTCTATAGCTCGTAAGTGGAAAAGTAATGATCTCCCTTCCCAGAGGGAAGTTATCCAACTAGTGGGAGAATCATATATTTATGAAAAAACTTTAGCTATCAATGATTTTAAGATGCGACAATTTCAGGCCAGGTGGTCTATCTGGAATGAATTTATTCAAAAACCAGATTCACACTAGATATAATTGATATCTGGCGAAGTGAGAGGTTGAGCCCGGGTGGGAGGGGGGCCCATGATGTAGTCGGGGGGCGCAGCATGTTCCCTGTATGGGGCGCCCACCTTATGGTGTTGAAGGATGTGGCTGAGCCCACTGTGTGAAATTGGAAAGTGGCTTCCCCCCTCCTCCCTCGGGCAGATATGCAACTATGTGCAACTTACTGCTTTAGATGACGATACCTTACGATGTTCGCTTGAGAAGGTTAAGTAAGTCAGAGGTTTACTCTCTTTGGGCCATATTCGTGGCCATATGCCATACATGTTTGTTTTACTGCATTGATGCTTTCTTTTTCTTTTTCCTTTGTTATGTGACATTGCAATCTATGTATTTGTATTCACGTTTGCCTTGTTTATTTTTCTTGAAAACCAAATAAAAAGATTTGACTAAATTTTTTTTCGTACTATCTAGATTCATTTTAGCATAAGGCCTATGCAGGTGCCTTGAAAGCGCAAAGGCCTCATCGACGACAAGAACATGGGGGAGCTCTGATGTCCATGGCAATTAATTTATAATTGATGTCACAGATGACCATTAGAACTAGTGAAAAATATTTATAAAATGAAGATCCAGATGCAGGAGGCATTTGGATGTGAACATGCTCCACATTTATATGTGAACTCAAGGGCTCCAATGCAATTCGGAAAGTTGGTCTGGGTCCAAAATCCTGCTGCTATTCCCTGCCACATGTTCTTATTTAGTACTGGCATCGCTGATGGACACAGCTCCTCCTAAATGGCTGTACATGTATTATGCACAATCTCCGAACTGGTTGAGATTCCAAAAAGGAAGTAATGGTTCGTTCAAGGAGGTGTATGACTGGTTAGTTGCAGAAAACCTAGAAAAATAATAGACAAATCATTTGCAACATATGGATTATATAAGTATGCCAATGAGCTAAAATAAAAAAATACCACTTCTGTTTATTCAAATAAAATGCATTATATTTAAGTGGAGTAGAAAGTTCACAAGAAAATTGTATTAAATAATGCATATATTAAAATGTTTTATTTCATGCATAAAACACAGCCAAATATTTTCCATAATATTAGGTGGTATGTTATTGATCCTACAGATAAATATACATTTGGGATTAGCATTGAGGCTTTGCATACAGGAAGTCATTGGCTTATAAGGGTCCATGCAAAATCACCAAATACTTGTACTGAGCTGAGCAGAGGAAGCAAAGCACAGAGCTGGAGACAGTGAGCAATCCGCATCTATGAAATAGAAAATTATAATATAAAATAATAAATATGATAAAAAATAATGATTATATAAACTTCAATAATATATATGAATTTTAAAACAAAAGCAATATTTTATAGACCTGAAGGGAAAAAAGGATTAGCCTTCTTACCTCAGGGTCAGTAAAAGCCGTTTATTCACAGGTACACACCTTCTCATGTTAGTGTTGATTCGCTGCAGCTGTGGATGCAGTTTGTCCAACATGTAGTCAAACATGGATAGGCTCTTTCTTGTGAAGTTGAAGAACTTCATTGGATATTGTCTCAAATGAGTATAGTGCAGCTTCACAAGGTCTCTTCAACAGCATAGGGTGAGTCCAGTAGCTGAGACATCTCCTCTCCAAAATCTTCCTCTTCATGCTCTCCCGTCTCCACACATAGGCAAACATGATAAAGGATGTCCATTGTCCCAAAAGTTTGTAGGCAGGTGCAGTCTGCATTCTCCACTGTAGGTAGCGCTCTTCCGTAGCAGCATTGCAGTTGGAGAGGAAGTCAAGAGGAGAAGTGGTTTCTCAATGGTTTCCTGGTTCACTGGGGAAGCTATCCAATTGGATGCTGCCACCCCATGTGACTCTAGCAGCCATTTTTGGTCAGGCAGAGTCCATTTAGGGCCCTGGCTCCAAGGCTTAGTATACGCTTAGCGAGTGAGTAGAATAGGAATAGGTACCCTGTCTTGCAGAGACAGAACTAGCGGTAGGGATAGGTTCCTGACAAGAAGGGAAAGCGCAGCGCTCACAATTTCTCTAGAGATCTTTCCACTTGGGTACAAGACCACTAGGCCTCATTTTGCCCCTCTTAACAGGCGCTGTCAGTTTGGCTGAAACCTGCTCTTTACATGCTGCTGGACCCGTGAGTGTTCCCAGTTGAGCTGTCTTCCCACCGGTTTATTGTGGTGTAGTGAGTACTGTGTATTGAGTATTGTGTATTGAGTATTAACTGTCTTTGCATTATTTCAATACGTGTTCTTTCATCACACCTGGACTATGTGTGTTATTGCTGCCATACCACGCTGCACCTCACCTGCAAATTGGCTGAGGCCACTGCTATCAAGCCCAAAACAAGACACAGCAAGAAACACACTGGGGTTACATAATTACGTAGTTAGTCTGCCTGAAAAAAAGTCCATCCAGTTTAAGCAATAGAAGGCAAAAAAAAAAATATATATATACACATATATATATATATATATATATATATATATATATATATATAATATCTGACAAAAGCGAGTACAACCCCCACATTTTTGTAAATATTTTATTATATCTTTTCATGAGACAACACTGAAGAAATGCCACTTTGCTACAATGTAAAGTAGTGAGTGTACAGCTGGTATAACAGTGAAAACTAGCTGTCCCCTCAAAATAACTCAACACACAGCCATTAATGTTTAAACCGCTGGCAAAAAAAAGTAAGTACACCCCTAAGTGAAAATGTCCAAATTGTCAATATTTTCTGTGGACACCATTATTTTCCAGCACTGCCTTAACCATCTTGGGGATGGAGTTCATCAGAGCTTCACGGGTTGCCACTGGATTCCTCTAACATCCACCAGCTCCGTGATGTCATCATGGAGGAGTGAAAGAGACCTTGCGCTCCTCCACCTTCTGTTTTGAGGATGCCCCACAGATGCTCAAACGGTTTTGGTCTGGAAACATGCTTGGCCAGTCCATCACCTTTACCCTCAGCTTCTTTAGCAAGGCAGTGGTCATCTTGGAGGTGTGTTTGGGGTCATTATCATGTTGGAATACTGCCCTGCAGCCCAGTCTCCGAAGGGAGGTGATCGTGCTCTGCTTCAGTATGTCACAGTACATGTTGGCATTCATGGTTCCCTCAATGAACTGTAGCTCCCCAGTGCCAGCAGCACTCATGCAGCCCCAAATTATGACACTCCCACCACATGCTTGACTGTAGGCAAGACACACTTGTCTTTGTACTCCTCATCCGATTGCCGCCACACACACTTGACACCATCTATACCAAACAAGTTTATTTTGGTCTCATCAGACCATAGGACATGGTTTCAGTAATCCATGTCCTCAGTCTGCTTGTCTTCAGCTGTTTGCGGGCTTACTTGTGCATCATCTTTAGAAGAGGCTTTCTTCTGGGACAACAGCCATGCAGACCAATTTGATGCAGTGTGCAGCGTATGGCCTCAGCACTGACAGGCTACCCCACCCTTCAACCTCTGCAGTAATGCAGGCAACACTCATAAATCTATTTCCCAAAGACAACCTCTGGATTTGACGCTGAGCAGGTGCACTCAACTTCTTTGGTTGACCATGGCGAGGCCGGTTCTGAGTGGGACCTGTTCTCTTAAACCGCTGTATGGTCTTGGCCACCATGCTGCAACTCAGTTTCAGGGTCTTGCCAATCTTCTTATAGCCTAGGCCATCTTTATGTAGAGCAACAATTATTTTTTTCAGATCCTCAGAGAGTTCTTTGCCTTTACCAAAAGGTGCCATGTTGAACTTCCAGTGACCAGTATGAGAGAGTGAGAGTGATAACACCAAATTTAACACACCTGCTCCCCATTTACACATGAGACCTTCTAACACTAATGAGTCACATGACACCAGGGAGGGAAAATGGCAAATTGGGTCCAATTTGAACATTTTCAGTTAGGGGTGTACTCACTTTTGTTGCCAGCAGTTTAGACACTAATGACTGTGTGTTGAGTTATTTTGAGGGGACAGCAAATGTACACTGTTATACATGCTGTACACTCACTACTTAACATTGTAGCAAAGTGGCATTTCTTCAGTGTTGTCACATGAAAAGATATAATAAAATATTTACAAAAATGTGAGGGGTGTACTCACTTTTGTGAGATACTGTGTATATATATATATATATATATATATATATATACAGTACCATCCTATATACACAATCCTATACCCACAGTTGATCCAGAGGATGGCAAAAAAAAAAAAAAACAATAATGCTCGATCCAATTTGCACCAACAGGGGAGAAATTCCTCCCTGATCCTCCAAGAGGCAATCAGATATTCCCTGGATCAACTTTACCTATAAATATTAGTATCCAGTTATATTATGTGTATCTAGGAAAGAATCCAGGCTTTTCATTAAACAATCTACTGAGCTGGCCAGAACCATCTCATGAGGGAGTCTATTCCACAATAGTTGATTTTGCTAAAACTGGAATGTACAAAACCTGGCGCAGTTTTGTATGGTAGCCAATCAGTTTCAAACTTCAGCTTGCTCAATTAAGCTTTGGCAAACAAAAAAAATGGAAGCTTATTTGGTTTTTATGTAGAGCTGCACTAGATATTGCACTCTCTTATTTTAGTAAGTCATTTACAGAGACTGCAATGTGGCATGGGAGGCCCAGTGCTTCCTGAGGAAAAGCAAAGTCTTTTGGGAATGAAAATTGAACTGAACTGAAGACAGTTGCAAAAACTAATGTAAACTGCGGGCCGATTCACACCATAATTTTTGTGTTCTGGATGTGTTTCTGCATGTGTGTTTTTGATCCGTTCTGGTGCGTTATTTGCGCGTTTAAGCGCATTTTTTACCCTCTTTTTTTCTTAAGTTCAACTGAGGTCAATTGAAATTATTTGCGTTCCAGTGCATTTTTGATGAGTTTTGCCACATTCCAGATGTGTTCCCTATAGAAAAATGCAACATGTTCTACTATTGTTGACTGCACTCGAATACACTGCCCTCCTGTGAACTAGGGCCATTGGAGTCCGTGTTAAACACTGTCTATGCATTGTTGATGCAGAATAAAAAAGCATTGGACTGCATCTGGTTTGAGCCATCCCTTAATTAATTCTTTCTTAGAAAAAATGTGACTGAGCAGACGATGCCCATGTGAAAGGGGCATATAACTAATCAAAAATAAAAAAAAAACCCAAGGAAACAAATAGCATATTAAGTACCACTCCCCAATGCATGCATATGTTTTAAAAAAAACTCAACAAATACAGAAAAATACAAGTTGATCTACAAGAAATACAGTATGCATATAACTTTCTATTTGAGCCTACAACATAGGGCCTTTGTTGCACTGAAATACCAAGGTATGTTATCAAATCAGCCCAATTTTCTTATGTTGGACTACAGACATCATCTCTGTAACTTGGGGAGAGGGTTGTAGTCCACAGAGGAGAGCCAGGTAGGGTAGACAACACTGCTTGGGATTTCAGTGCAGTAGAGTCTGTGTGTACATGAAGTGAGGAGCTCACTGGATTTCTTGCAAGTTTGACGGGAATTTTTCAGAATTTGAAGCTTTTGCGCATGTGCTGCAATGCTAAACTGCATGTTTTTTTTTTTTTTTTTTGGGGCTCAGATTAAAGCGGAACTTCCCCTTTTGGGTGGAGCTCTGCTACGAAGATTTCTCCCTGGTTTAATGGAACTTTTTGTAATTTTTTGTTCTTTCACAAAACTGCAGTTGAGATGTAACTGTGTATGCCTCTGGTTATTTTAACTTGCAGCAGTTTTACGATTACTGTAGTAACCAGGATACTTGCCTTACCTTATCTGTAAATAACTTTGGGTGAAATGAGATGGTTAAGTTTATCAAGAACCTTTTGGTTAAATAATAAATGTCTTTTCAGACAAGGTGCTCTAATTCGTATTACCTTTGGCCCATACTAAGGCTCCATTTACATTTGAGTGTTGTTACCGTATTGAGTTTTACCACATTTTATTGCACGTTTTTATAGAGCATTTTTGGAGTACCACCATTCATTGGAATGGGCCTCCCTCCACTCCAAAAATGAACTAAAGAAGAACCAAATTTTGAACATGAGCCAAGCACACTTTATGTTGCGTGTTTAATAGTTTTTCATCCAGAAAAAACACACAGAAAAATACACAGCTGCTACCCGCATTTCGGGTGCCATTAACCACTTAAGCCCCTACTACCTGAGTGTCTGGGAGTACCTATTACTACCAGAGTGTCTGGGAGTGCCTATTACTACCTGAGTGTCTGGGAGTACCTATTACTACCTTGGGAGTACCTATTACTACCTGAGTGTCTGGGAGTACCTATTACTACCTGAGTGTCTGTGAGTACCTTTTACTACCTGAGTGTCTGTGAGTACCTTTTACTACCTGAGTGTCTGTGAGTACCTTTTACTACCTGAGTGTCTGTGAGTACCTATTACTACCTGTGCGACTGACCGGGCTGTGTGTCTGTGAGTGTTGTGTGACTGACCGGGCTGTGTGTCTGTGAGTGTTGTGCGACTGACCGGGCTGTGTGTCTGTGAGTGTTGTGCGACTGTGAGTGTTGTGAGACTGACAGGGCTGTGCGACTGAGTGTTGGGCAACTGAGAGTGTTGTGCGACTGACCGGGCTGTGCGACTGTGAGTGTGGTGCGACTGAACCGGGCTGTGAGACTGAGTGTGGTGCGAATGTGAGTGTGTGCGACTATGAGTGTTGTGCGACTGACCGGGTGGTACGTCTGGGAGTGTTGTGCGACTGACCGGGCTGTGAGATTGTGAGTTTTGTGCAACTGAGTGTCAAGTGAGGGTAGCGGAGTACCAGAGGGTGAGAAGGTAGAGTTAGGAAGCCAGGAAATAGCCATATAGGATAGACTTAAATTACTGAATCCCCATTAGATTAGATTAGTAGGTACAATGCCCGGCGGGGGTGGAGATGCGACTCGGTGTACATCTTGTAATATGTATGCGTTCCTCGGACATGTGATCAAGGGCGAATACAAATGCGCAAAATGTAAGCAAGTTGCTTCCCTGGAACCTCAGGTCCTGAATATAGGGAAGCAGCTGGCAACACTGAGACGAATGTCCATACCGGAGGAGAGCCAGGATCGTACCAGTCAGGTGCAGGCAGGGGTCTGCACAGAGGTGGGCGGAGTATTGGAGGTGCAGGCATCAGAGCAGTTTAGAGGGGTGACAGTTAGGAGGGGTAGAAGGGGACAAGGCAAGGAGGCTGATCCTGGGCTGGAGCACCCCAATAGATACGCCCCATTGTGTGATGTTGGGGAAACCAGTCAGGGACCAGCATTGCTGGAGCAGAGCGACGCCCCTAGCTGCCAGGGGAAGAACTCCTCCAGTGAGGCCGGGAGAAAGGGAAAGGAAAGACAGGTGCTGGTGGTAGGGGACTCAATTATTAGAAGGACAGACAGTGTAATCTGTGACAAAGACCATGTGCGCAGAACAGTCTGTTGTTTGCCGGGCACTCGGGTTCAGCACATCGCGGATTGGGTGGACAGATTATTGGGTGGGGCTGGGGAAGACCCAGCTGTCATGGTACACGTGGGTACCAATGACATAGGTAGAGGAAGATGGAGAGTCCTAAACGATTTCAGGGACTTAGGCGCTAAGTTGAGGAGTAGGACCTCCAAGGTAGTATTTTCCAAAATACTACCTGTACCTCGAGCCACACCAGAGAGGCAGCGGGAGATTAGGGAAGTTAACAAGTGGCTGAGGAGCTGGTGTAGTAAGGAGGGTTTTCGGGTTCCTGGAGAACTGGGCCGACTTCTCAGTCAGCCACCGGCTCTTTGGTAGGGACGGATTGTACCTAAATGGGGAGGGTGCAGTCGTACTGGGTGAGAAGATGGCCAAAAAGTTAGAGGGGCTTTTAAACTAGGTGATGGGGGGGAGGGTACAGATGTAGAATTAGCCAGTGGAAAGCAAGTTTCAGAGGGCAGAAATGGGGGCATTAGCGGTAGGGTGTTCGGAGCTCCTATACCCAGGGTGGTTATGGGGAAAAATCAAGAGAGCAGCCTAAAAACATCAAATGAGGATATATGTAACCGGTCAAAATTAAGAGGTTTGTATACCAACGCCAGAAGCCTGGCCAACAAGATGGGAGAGCTGGAGCTGCTGATGTTTGAGGAGGACTTAGATTTTGTGGGGATAACAGAGACTTGGTTCGACAGCTCTCATGATTGGATGGCGACCATTCAGGGGTATTCCCTTTATCGCAGAGATAGAGAAAGTAAAAAAGGGGGAGGGGTATGTCTGTATATTAAGAACAGTGTACAGGTAAATATGAGGGATGATATTAATAATGGAGCTAAGGACGAGGCAGAATCCCTATGGGTAGAGCTTCAAAGGGAAGGCACGGTGGGGAAGGTAATATTGGGTGTATGCTATAGGCCCCCCAACCAGAGGGAGGCGGACATCATTTTACAGATAGGATTGGCAGCAAGGATGGGAAATGTCATTATAATGGGGGACTTTAATTATCCAGATATAGACTGGGCAGAAGGAACCGCACACTCAGCCAAGGCTAGGCAATTCCTAAATGTTTTGCAGGATAATTTCATGGGTCAGATGGTGAATGCACCGACGAGAAACAATGCGGTACTTGACCTACTGATTACCAACAATACCGACCTGCTCACGGATATAGAAATACGGGGCAACTTAGGAAACAGTGACCATAGGTCAATAAGTTTCAGTATTAATTACAGTTATAGGAAGCAGAGGGGTAACATAAGGACGCTGAATTTCAAAAGAGCCAATTTCCCAAAACTGCGCTCGCTGCTAGAAAATATCAATTGGGATAGAACCCTGGGAACAAAGAACACAAAGGAAAAATGGGAGTGCTTCAAAAGCATACTTAACAAGGGGATTGACCAGTGCATTCCAAAGGGAAATAAATTTAAAAGAGCAAAATTAAACCCTGGGTGGCTAAACTCCAACATAAAGATGCATATTAGTGCTAAAGAAAAGGCCTTCAAAAAATACAAGACTGAGGGGTCATTGGCAGCATTTAAGCATTACAAAGAGTGTAATAAGAAATGTAAAAACGAAATCAGGGCGGCTAAAATAGAACACGAGAGACATATAGCGGAGGAGAGTAAAAAGAACCCCAAGAAGTTCTTTAAGTATATAAACAGTAAGAAAGCGAGGCCAGAACACATTGGCCCCATAAAAGATGACAAAGGAAATATGGCCACTGAGGACAGAGAAAAGGCGGAAGTGTTAAATAATTTCTTCTCTTCAGTCTTCACAAAAGAATCGGGGGGCTACACTAACCCAGCTTGTAAGGCCGAACTAAACAACACACCTCAGGAAGTGCCGCCATGGCTAACAGAAGATAGACTTAAAACTAAACTAGAGAAACTTAACATAAATAAATCACCGGGACCGGATGGCTTGCACCCGAGGGTTCTTAAAGAGCTCAGCCAGGTGATTGCCAGACCATTATTCTTGATCTTTAAGGATAGTTTACAGACGGGTATGGTGCCAGCTGATTGGAAAAAAGCCAACGTGGTACCAATATTTAAAAAGGGGCCGAGGTGTATCCCGGGTAACTATAGGCCGGTCAGCCTAACATCTGTAGTCTGCAAGATTTTGGAGGGGATGTTAAGGGACCACATACAAGACTTCAGTAATGAAAACTGTATTATTAGTAGTAATCAGCATGGATTTATGAAAAATCGTTCTTGCCAAACCAATCTATTAACCTTCTACGATGAAGTGAGCTGCCACCTAGATAAAGGAAAGCCTGTGGATGTGGTGTATCTGGACTTTGCAAAGGCCTTTATATTTGGACTACTTTTTTGACACTTAATTGGATGGACACTATTGTTTGACACACAAGGGTGTTCTGTTTTTATTCAGATGTATTGATTTACACTTGTTTCGTTATTGTACCTATATATCTCAGCACCTGTATCCATCAATTGTCACAGCACCCATTTATACTTTGATGTTTATGATTGTATGTTGTTTTTTGATTAGCGCACCTGATTTTTCATTTATTCATTCTAAATTTATTACTCTAAGGTAGCAGCTTGCCCACATTTAATCAGCGCACTTTCTTCACATTTCACGATTTCATATACTTCACTTTGCCTGGCCGGGGCTGACCGCCACAGTATATGTACTTGCGGCGGTCGGCAACCGGTTAAGAAATAATGGCACTGCAAATGCATCACGCATTTGCAGAAGTGTGTGTTTTTGCTAGCATTTCTGCTATGCCCAGGTGTGAACATGGCCTAAATGTTCCCACCCGCCTTTCCACAGATGTATACTTACAGAGATCTGATGACCGTGACCTCCACTATTTTTTTTTTTTTTACATTCAGCAGTAAAAGGCTGCTTCTCCTGGCAATGCAGTAGAGCCTCATAATCTTTTATGGGGCTTGTGTACCTCTGTCTCCTGACCAGTAGAGCAGCTCATACACAGTGAATATCACAGGTCATGCAGTTTTATTCACCAGTGAACCCTTCTTCCCTTATCCTGAATCACAGGCTGCTGTGTTGAAAGAGCTTCTCTAGCCAAAACTTTTGTTTTGCTTGTAGGGCCGATTTCAGCATATGGTTGCTTAGGTAGCCACCTTATGGCGCCAGGATAGGAGAGGTTACGGGGCAGAAAAAATCTAAATACCCAGCCACCTGCTGTGGATTCAGATCTTTAGCCCCTTCCCACCTGTACACATACTGTATATGTGGCCTCACTGAAGTGGGTCTTCTTTCGTTAGGCTGCATATATGGGTACTGGTGTTTTTAAAATGCACCTATGCCCGTGTACAAAATTCTTGCATTGGTCCTGTTTGCTTGCTTGTTTTGGATAGAGTAGGGAATTTTACATTGCACTATCCTTTTATGGATTATCTATCCATCCATGGTTTTATTTGCAATAAACTTTTTAATGTTCACCAATCATGCTGGAATCATTCACACTGACTAAACGTTCATATCGCCAATCGACACCAGTGGGTTTATTCAGCGCTTTTTTTGTAGTTATAATTATTTTGACTTTTAGTTCATAGTGTTCAAGAAGTGCTGGATATTTCTGCAGTTCAGAAATAACAATCTGATAGGGGTCTGAGCCTTCTACTACTCCACTAAAAAAGCAATTAAAGTGAACCTAAACAATATCTTTATTCCCCAAAAATAATCCATTAACATCCACCATCTAATGACCCTGTAATTTATTTTCTATGTAATCATTTTTCACTGTGTTGTCTGCCACCGTTAGTACAATCTATGAGCTCCTTACCTCTCCTTTAACCCCTCTATTTCATTTGTCTGGAATGAGCAGTGCATGCCAGGGATGATCATATGCACTGCTCTAGGCACATTACAAATACCATAGTCCATTTAACAAGAGAGGGTGGCTACATTCCTACATACAGTGGAGCCACGGGGAGCGATCAAAGTCATCCTCTAACAGGAAGTCCGGTCATAACAGCAAAAAAAAAGACTTTGAAAGAAGCTGAGAGCAATAAAACAAACAGTTTTTAGTTAACATAAGCTGAACTAGATTTTTTTTTTTGTTAAAACCAGGATTAAGTCTAACTTTAATTTATGTCTGTGTTGCTGTTAAAAAGTTCCCTTCACTTCTTGTGTGATAAAACACTATCAGCAGGATAGAAAGGTAAATCTCACTTATGTAGCCATGGATAACAATAAAGCTCTAAGCCTTACCCATTCTATCCAGAATTAAAGTGTCATTAAACCCTCATTATTAAAAACAATGAAAAAATGCTGTATAACCTGCTGTTCATACTCAGTCACTATGGGATTTGTTTTCTGTATTCTGCAAAAAAACTGGTTGATCCTGCAGTTCTCTGTCCCTCCCTCCTGTTCATGTCCCCACTGCAGCTAGGGATTCTGCAGAGCAGCCATTGGCAGTTAGTGCAAATGCTCAGTATGGAATAAAAGGTACATGGATTGTTTTTTTTTTTTTTTTTAATTAAAATAATTACAGTGCCATTATCCCTATACAGAAAAAGATGGGATAATGTAAATTAAACAGTGTGTTTAGAATTTTTCAGCTGAGCAGACACTTTAAGGTCTAACATTTATTTGAGTGCAACCTTTGGCTCAGGTACTGCTGCAGATCACAATTTAGAAAAAAAGAGCATCAAATATATATAAAGTACTAAGAGGAATTGACCAATAAAACACTGGAATATCCAAACCAAACAATCCTTGTGGTGCCAGTCCCAAGCGTAGGATGTATATGCAATGGAATGAAGCACTGAAAATGGGCAGAGCACAGAAGTGACAATAAGGTGTCAAAGGAGAATCAACAAGCAGTGATTCATAATAAATGTCAATTTATTGAACAAATAAAACCAGGGATTGTAAATACGTTACCATATGGGTCCGGATGGCGGTGGGGGCATTGTGGGATGACAAATGGCAATAGTCAATGCGGGGTGCTCCAACACTGTACCTCTTGGAGATATAGGGTATCCAGGGAATGGGACCCACTATGGAGTAGAAAGAGTCATGGCAATGGGCTTGCTTGCTTTCCACACTGTTTTCTGCATCAGGCTCTGTCCCATTGAGTGACATCCCTTCCGTGCCCCACGCTACCCTCAGCGCTCCAGTATCACGGCTTGTATATGTGCCGGCGGTGACCGGCCAGGATCCTCTTTCTACTCCCTGGTGGGTCCCATTCCCTGAACACCCCCACATCTCGGAAAGGTACAGCGTTGGACTACCCCAGATTAACTATTGCCATTTGTCATCCCACAATGCCCTCACCGCCATCTGGACCCATGTGGTAACGTGTTTGCACTCCCTGGTTTTATTAGTTCAATAAATTGACATTTATTATGGATCGCTGCCTGTTGATTCTCCTTTTACACCATATTGTCACTCCTGTGCGCTGTCCATTTACAGTGCTTCAAATATATATACCATGTGAATATGTAATTTTGCTGATTATTTCAGTCCTGGCTGCTTTTTTCTCTTATTATAATATTGTAAGTAAATTCTTGTTTTAGAAACATGAAAACATTAATTTTATTGGCCCTGCATGTTTACTAGAAGAACGCTGAATGCAACTTCTAGACAAGAGTTAATGGCTCATAGATGCAGAGCCTATTTTCACATCCACTTACATTGCTCTTGCCACTCCTCCTCGTCGTTCTCATTGCGTTGATTTTGCTGCTGAGCTCTCTTCAGACTCAAGTATAATTCTTTTGCACGTAGCTCTTCCCGTTGGCGAATCTGTTCCTCACCCTTCCTCCTCTCCTCTTCTTCTCTTTTCTAGAATGAGATAAAATGAATCACATTATTGTGTTAAAAAAATAATAAACCCTAATAGGCTCTGGTGTTAAAGTGATTGTAAACAATCACCTTGTAAAACAACCCATTCAGTTTAAAATGGGAATGAAAGGCAAAACATTTTTGTATAGATATAAAAAATACATTATAAATACCCTTTTTCCCTCTTTTATAAATGATCACATTCCCTTTGTTTTCAGTTGCGTAAGAGTTTGGGTGGGAGGAAGCAACAGCACACTGAGCTTTTCCAGTTAATAGCTGTGCAGCGGGGCGTGTCAGGACAAGTCTGATCATTGGAGGAGAGTACACTGAGTTCCCAACACTGCTAGAGAACTGACCAAGGGGCTCTCTCTTGCTTAGTGTGGTCAGTTTTATTTAATAGGAAAGCTGGGGAACTGACAGGAACACCAGGGATTTCACATAAAGGAAGCAATAGAAAGAGAACAGGATACTTTCTCATACAAGTACATGGTACAGCAGGGACATATCAAGAATATGAAGTGTTGGGGCTTTAACTACTTGTATTTTCTAAATGTCCTTAGTACTAAAATGCTGACATTATCTTTATGATACTACCCTGGGATTACATGGGATATTTGACATTTTTGGGGCAACATGTATAAAACAAAGGATGGCCCCCCTCTCGGGTAAAATGCTATTTTAGGAGGACGAAGAGGAGGACGTGCTATCCTGAAGAAGCTACGCAAGCATGCCATGAAACGCGTTGACTTCACTCACACGTCATGGCCAACGTCAGTGGAAGCATGTGCTGACCCGTAGACTGGCGCGAAGGGCTGTGTTTAGACTTGTGTGCTGGGGCTGGTGAGGAGTAGCCGGACAGATGGCCGGAACAGTGGAGGCCACACTGGACTGCACCTTCATCCCTACAAACCCTCCTGGAAATGTCTGAAGCTCGGTCCAGGTCAGGGTGAATTCACCTCAGTGAGGATTTTTCATGAGCTGAAACGTATGCATCATGAGCTAACACATATGTAGCTCTCTGTGAATATCTGGGACTAGGCAGCGATGTGGTAAGACTTACTTGTTCATCTCCCGTGTGGAATCCCATTATTGCACGTCTGGGTTCGGTCAAACTACAAACCCAAATCCAAAAAAGTTGGGACACTGTACAAATTGTGAGTAAAAAAGGAATGGACTAATTTACAAATCTCATAAACGTATATTTTATTCACAATATAATATAGATAACATATCAAATGTTGAAAGTGAGACATTTTGAAATGTCATGCCAAATATTGGCTCATTTTGGATTTCATGAGAGCTACACATTCCAAAAAAGTTGGGACAGGTAGCAATAAGAGGCCAGAAAAGTTAAATGTACATGTAAGGAACAGCTTGAGGACCAATTTGCAACTTATTAGGTCAATTGGCAACATGATTGGGTAAAAAAAGAGCCTCTCAGAGTGGCAATGTCCCTCAGAAGTCATGATGGGCAGAGGACCACCAATTCCCCCAATGCTGCAGCAAAAAATAGTGGAGCAATATCAGAAAGGAGTTTCATAATATCATCCAAAGATTCAGAGAATCTGGAAACAAAATCTGTGTGTAAGGGTCAAGGTCGGAAAACCATACTAGATGCCCGTGATCTTCAGGCCGTTAGACGGCACTGCATCACATACAGGAATCCTACTGTAATGGAAATCACAACATGAGCTCAGGAATACTTCCAGAAAACATTGTCGGTGAACAAAATCCACCCTGCCATTCGCCGTTGCCATCTAAAACTCGATAGGCCAAAAAAGAAGCCATATCTAAACATGATCCAGAAGCGCAGGTATTTTCTCTGGGCCAAGGCTCATTTAAAATGGACTGTGGCAAAGTGGAAAACTGTTCTGTGGTCAGACGAATCAAAATTTGAAGTTCTTTTTGGAAAACTGGGACGCCATGTCATCCAGACTAAAGAGGACGAGGACAACCCAAGTTGTTATCAGCGCTCAGTTCAGAAGCCTGCATCTCTGATGGTATGGGGTTTCATGAGTGCGTGTGGCATGGACAGCTTACACATCTGGAAAGGTACCATGGATTTTGAAAGGTATATCCAAGTTCTAGAACAACATACTGTATATGAGACATACCACTGCCTTTGTAACTGTATGTTTATTGGAGTTGTCTGTTCTTATTGACTTACTGCTATACATTTCTTTTTTACATCTTTATTTATATAAATATAGAAAATATAATACATGTTCAACAGTAAATATACATCCTAATAGTTAATAGAAATTGGAATTCACTGATGATACATTCTGGTGCTTGGCTACATGTCTAAAGTACAACAAATTACAAAGATTTTTCATATACAGAAAATAATTATCCAAGGACATAACTATAACAACTGCAGTCTGTTTGACTACAATGAAGTCGATAAGCCCTGGGGACTCAAGATAAGATGACTGCAGTTTTATTTTTCTGGCAGAAGAAAACTATTTAGATAAAATGAACCCATATACATTTTTTATTTTTTAGATTATTATATAGACATGTATAGTGTAGTTTTTTTTAAATCAAGACAGGCATTGCTTGGATTTTTGTATCAGGATGCTATTTTGGTGAAATGTTGTGAACCTGCTGTAATCAAAGTCACTGTATGATTCACCATATAACTTGCACATATAGGACATTCTGTTTTTTAGCCCCCTTAAAGAGATTGTAAAGGCAGAAGGTTTTTTTTTTTTATATCTTAAGGCATTCTATGCGTTAAGATAAAAAAAAATCTTTTGTATGCAGCAGGCCCCCTCAGCCCTCCCAATACTTACCTAAGCCCATTTGTATCCAGCGATGTTGCAGGAGTTTATCAGCTGCCCAGGACTCCTCATTGGCTGAGACAGTAGCGTGGCACCATTGGCTCCCGCTGCTGTCAATCAAAGTCAGTCAGCCAATCAGGAGAGAAAGCGGTTGGGGATGAGTCGCAGCTCCTTGTCTGAACAGACACAGGGAGCTGTAACTCGGCTCGAGTGCCCCATAGCAAGCTGCTTGCTGTGGGGGCACTTAACAGGAGAGAGGGATCAGGAGCACAGAATAGGGACCCGAGAAGAGGAGGATCTGGGCCACTCTGTACAAAACCAGCTGCAGTGAGAAGGTAAGTATAACATGTTTGTCATTTTAAAAAAGAACAAAAAAAAAAACAAAAAAAAACGAGACTTTACAAACACTTTAAGTGTTGTGAATCCAGAACTGTTATCTATTCAAGCTAGAATTTGTGTAAAGTTAATAAGAGGACCATGAAAAGTTCCTAAAAAGATGAGTAGAATTAGGTATCTCAGACGGGTCTCTGCCTTGTGTGTGATGTCATGAGTCCTTTTATTGTGGGCATGGAAAAGATGCTGGGTCACAAAAAAACCTTCTGAACATGTACTAATATTGGCTATACAGCTAATTGGTGTAAATATAGGCGGAACGGTGCAAAGAGAGACTCGAGTGTTGCAAAAATGTATTATGACCGTCACTGGTAAGCTACAGTATGTATGAATAACAAGGTTAATGATTTTTAGGAAACACTGTGGCTTAGCCAATCTATCTAAGTGTCGTATGAGCAAGGCCATTGTAAAGAATATTTTGTGATCTGTAGGATGCATATAAGACATATGCAGAGGAAGAACAGTGTAGCACTACCCCCAAAGGAGCCTCTGTATTTAAGTTCCTTCCCAAAAAGTGCAAAGACTACCAGTCATACAAGCAACAGTTAATTTACTCCGAAATCCACTAAACAGTCTAGGGGAATTTTTTTTAGATTTATTGCTTGCGGAACTTTAGCAGGAGAGGGGAAAAGAGCATGGGATACTCCAAAATGCAATTAGCAGAGGACATTCTTCTCTTGGTAAAGGTAGCACAGTCTAGCTCTCACAGCTGGGAACCATGACATAGTATACAGAACAGTCTATTTTATCATATCTGGGGACCATGAGATAGCTCCAAAATAGTTTTCACATCTGAGGACCATGAGATAGCTCCAAAATAGCTCTCATAGCTGGGGACCATAAGGCCGGTGTCTCTAACTACACTGTTTTAGGGAGTCAGTAAGGGTCTCTACTCACAAGTCCTACAGCAGCTACATTCACAAACACAACCCCTTGATAGAGAGGTACAGCATTGAGTCCAGTGGTGCTGCAGGGGCAAGGACCCCCTGAAGCTCACAGATCCATTCCTTGCAGGGGAAATAAAATCTCCTCAAGGCTTCGGGCTATGTTCCACCTCCCAGGGATTGGCTAGGACACAGTAAATATTCAGGCAAGTCATTTTACTTTCCCAACCTAAGCTCTGGAAGCTTCTCTCTGAGGCAGGGGGAAACAATCAAACTCCTAGCCTGTGAAACGATAAACAGACCAAGGCAAATGATAATTGCTTCTCTGATTACAGAGCAAATCAAAAATTAAATTTGCCTTGCATCCTGTACTAGGAGGGTGCTACATCAGCAACCAGATTCAAATATTTATCTTTCTTTATTGCAATATGCAAAGAAACTTGTTTCAGTCAAAACTCAATTTACCTTTCTCTAGTCCAAAGTGACATTAATCAGGATACATCAGGCTAATAAAATGAAAGTTCATCTCTAGAGAGGGGACCCCCTTGCAGTGGGGCTGCCCCTTAACTGCAGTTTACATCCCCTCGCAGCCGGCACTCTCCTCTATTCACCAATGGTCCGGCAGTGGACTGTCCCTTGGTGTCCTATGGGGCTATGGACTCTGTTTTGGTATTGAAGATGTCAGAGGACCTGTGACCACTGCAGCATAGGGGAGAAGAGGCTGCAGTGACCAGTCTTACACACCGGAGGGAGACTGAAGGAACAAAAATTGGATAAATAAAATTGCTTTTTGTGGCCCGTTAGAACTAAATGAGCATTTCACCCTTGCAGTGCATGGGCATTCCCACTGCAAGGGAGCATATTTCCATTCCAGGGGGTTCAGCTTTAACACTCCCTGTATCTCATTAGGGAATATATTCAATTGCACCACTTTAAAAGGGACCAGTAGGACATTGTTTGGAAGTTCTTCTTCTAAAGAGAACTTGCACCTCCCCACATTTAAGCTCACCAACATTATAATAGGCTCTTGATCTAGGCCTTTAAATGTTAAGCAGCTTAACTACAGCCAGCAATTCTAGCAGTCATTTCAGCAAAAAGAAAAGCTTTCAGCCATCTGAATCCACTCGTTTCTTCGGGGCTTTCTTCTTCATGATCACTAACAAACAGGTAACCAATTAAACAGTGTAAATATACAAAAAAAGTGCAAATATTCAGTGCAGCGCACCCATTAATACATAGTAAAATCAATAAAGTAATAACTAAATTGGTAGATGCAATGTGAAAAAGTATCACAAAAGTCCCAGCTATGAATATCTGCTCCACTGCTGTAATAGTGATAATTTAAATTCATCCACCTCATAGAGAACAGTGGGCTATGTCCGTTCTGCATCAGCTGAGTGGACGCGGACCTGTCATTCGCCTGTTCAGTGGGGATCAGCAAAGAGATCCCCCGCTGAGTAGGCGGATCTGCTTGACAGAGACTGCTCCATTTTTTTTTTTTTTTTAAGTTTTTTTAGTTTTTATTATTTGTTTACACACACATTATATATACAGTGGGTACGGAAAGTATTCAGACCCCCTTAAATTTTTCACTCTTTGTTATATTGCAGCCATTTGCTAAAATCATTTAGGTTCATTCTTCTTCCTCATGAATGTACACACAGCTCCCCATATTGACGGAACAACACAGAATTGTTGACATTGTTGCAGATTTATTAAAAAAGAAAAACTGAAATATCACATGGTCCTAAGTATTCAGACCCTTTGCTGTGACACTCATATATTTAACTCAGGTGCTTTCCATTTCTTCTGATCATCCTTGAGATGGTTCTACACCTTCATTTGAGTCCAGCTGTGTTTGATTATACTGATTGGACTTGATTAGGAAAGCCACACACCTGTCTATATAAGACCTTCCAGATCACAATGCATGTCAGAGCAAATGAGAATCATGAGGTCAAAGGAACTGCCTGAAGAGCTCAGAGACAGAATTGTGGCAAGGCGCAGATCTGGCCAAGGTTACAAAAAGATTTCTGCTGCACTTAAAGTTCCTAAGAGCACAGTGGCCTCCATAATCCTCAAATGGAAGATGTTTGGGACGACCAGAACCCTTCCTAGAGCTGGCCGTCCGGCCAAACTGAGCTATCGGGGGAGAAGAGCCTTGGTGAGAGAGGTAAAGAAGAACCCAAAGATCACTGTGGCTGAGCTCCAGAGATGCAGTCAGGAGATGGGAGAAAGTTGTAGAAAGTCAACCATCACTGCAGCCCTCCACCAGTTGGGGCTTTATGGCAGAGTGGCCCGAAGGAAGCCTCTCCTCAGTGTAAGACACATGAAAGCCCGCATGGAGTTTTCTAAAAAACACCTGAAGGACTCCAAGATGGTGAGAAATAAGATTCTCTGGTCTGATGAGACCAAAATAGAACTTTTTGGCCTTAATTCTAAGCGGTATGTGTGGAGAAAACCAGGCACTGCTCATCACCTGTCCAATACAGTCCCAACAGTGAAGCATGGTGGTGGCAGCATCATGCCGTGGGGGTGTTTTTCAGCTGCAGGGACAGGACGACTGGTTGCAATCGAGGGAAAGATGAATGCGGCCAAGTACAGGGATATCCTGGACAAAAACCTTCTCCAGAGTGCTCTGGACCTCAGACTGGGCCGAAGGTTTACCTTCCAACAAGACAATGTCCCTAAGCACACAGCTAAAATAACGAAGGAGTGGCTTCACAACAACTCCGTGACTGTTCTTGAATGGCCCAGCCAGAGCCCTGACTTAAACCCAATTGAGCATCTCTGGAGAGACCTAAAAATGGCTGTCCACCAACGTTTACCATCCACCCTGACAGAACTGGAGAGGATCTGCAAGGAGGAATGGCAGAGGATCCCCAAATCCAGGTGTGAAAGACTTGTTGCATCTTTCCCAAAAAGACTCCTGGCTGTATTACATCAAAAGGGGGCTTCTACTAAATACTGAGCAAAGGGTCTGAATACTTAGGACCATGGGATATTTCAGTTTTTCTTTTTTAATAAATCTGCAACAATGTCAACAATTCTGTGTTTTTCTGTCAGTATGGAGTGCTATGTGTACATTCATGAGGAAGAAGAATGAACCTAAATGATTTTAGCAAATGGCTGCAATATAACAAAGAGTGAAAAATTTAAGGGGGTCTGAATACTTTCCGTACCCACTGTATATATATGTGTGTGTGTGTGTGTGTGTGTGTATATATATATATATATATACTGCATATATATATTTTTTTTATTTTTTTTAGTGGGGGGGGTCTTTGGTGAGATATCAGAGTTCTAATCAGACCCCCATATGTCTTTTTTGAGACAAATCAAGGGACTTAAGAAAACAAAAGAAAAATGTAGGACAAAGTGGAGTGAGAATTCTTATTTAATTGAATTCAATGTATATTGCATAAAGGGGATTTTACATCCTGTACCCCTTGGTTCTGTTATCATGTGGTACTGAGGAGGGAAACATTAGAGAGGTGCTGTCCTAGATGAGGCTGCAGTGTGCTATATCCATATATATGATTTTACATTATTGGTGTGCAACTTTGGACTTAGACTGGTGAAAATTCCATACACACTCACTTTCCACTGCAGTGTATTAATACACCATTTCACTATCTTCTTAAAATATTTTACTGATGGTTGACATTCTTAAGATTCTTTTATTGATTCCTTTTTTCCTATTTGAAAAACATATCCCACTTTTTCAGTGGACCTGAGTGCCTTATGTAAACCTGTGGGATTTTTGCGTGTGATAAATTAGATCTGATAAGCAGGAAAATTTAGGTTACCTAAATCAGATCCTATATCTCTGTAGAGTGTTCTATGAGTGCCAAATAACATAGATGACCATTTTAAACATAGTCTTAATGAAGCAACCTTCCTATAGGTCCATAAACATGATAGTATGTCCCACTAGCCAGAAGAATAGGGCAAACTTCATGTGATGAGCTAGGGTACACAGCAGCTATGTAGACTGTTGTAGCAATTTCCACAACGTGGCCCCTGAGATGTAAAGCAGAATAGATGTGCAGGGGCCTGGAGGTATAGGCTTCAGATTGGCAGCCAGCAGTGTCTGGTACTGACTGGTACACCTTAAAGTGGAGTTCCGGACTATTTTGCAACTTTAGTGATTCCTGGAGTGCTCGCTATGCTGATCAACAATTGGGCATTTTCAATTTTTTTTGGGGGTCCCTTACCTTATTTTCAGGGCATTTTTTATTGTACTTCCTCCTTCTCCCCCCCTGTGGCCATGGCCATTGACATCACTTCGGCCTTTGCATTGCATCCTGGGAGCTGTTTGTCATTACTCCCAGGAGGTCGGAATCAGGAAGAACTCCCAGAACACTCCCTGAAATCAAGAAGAAGGACACAGCAGATTACACTGCAGCTTCAGATGCCCACGTCTAAGATGGCCGCGCCCAGACAGCGTTTTTAAAAGCAAGATTTTGAATAAAATCCAATACTGTACACCTTGTAAGTATGAGAATAGTGGTTCTGTAAAGGGCAATGGATTAGTATTATAGGGGTATTTTTAGTTAAAAAAGGTATTTGAGGCCGGAACTCCACTTTCTTCTATTTAAACATTTACATATGTTTAATTTTCCTACCTTACGGAGTCATAATGGGTTTATTTCGAATTGTTATTTCTAATCATTGAATTTCGTCTTTGATATTTGAAAAAAAAATGTTTAACAAATGAACTGTTGCAAAAAAATTGTACTTGGTTATTCTGAGCACACTTGTGTACACTTAAGATATTACAGCTGCTTTAAAAATTAATTTAGCCTATCATATGAGGACACACAGTAGCTTTCGAATTTCCAAAAAAAGACCTTCCACATCATGATCAAAGAACAGTCAAAACAAATTCAAACAGAGGTTAGAAAAGCACCAATTATGGGAATGACATAAGATCTCAAAAGACTTTTAACATCTTCTGAAAGACTCATTTATTCATCAGAAAGATAGAGAGATAGAATATAACACAGTTATAAATCTTTTTAAGGGTAATGCTCTCATGCACTTTAAATACTTTTGTACACTGATGTGGTGACAGGCAAGGTCCGACAATCACAACTAACAAACAAAATGACCACATCAGAGTTATAAAATATATCTGAAAATACCTTAAATTGTCTATTCTACTAATAATTATATTATAAAAAATAAAGTAATATTCAGCGCTGAACAATTCAAAATAATAAATCTACTATGATTAGCAGCTGAAAACTAAAGGACAATCACATAAAATAAGAATAAATGCAGAAAGTGCAGCGCAATCAAATAAGTACAATATAAAATTGTTACTAAAGGAGTGTCCCATATATAGGCATAATAATATCTCTTCAATAAAGGATAAATACACCAAGTCCAATTAATATCTCAAAGCTAGAGTTCATATAAAGGTAAAAGATCCAACGCTATCTGGAGCCAGGGATATAGAAGTGTAGAGGGAATCCTCAGTGGATGAAAACAGGGTGCTGACAAAAGTGCACACAAAGTCTCCTAAGGCAGCACCTTACCATCTCTCTTTGATTTTATCTGCTGATACTCTCTTGCCGCCTTCTACAGCTACTTGGTATGCATACACTTAATCCTATTATAACTTTATGCTCTATACTAACATTGTCATATGGATGATGATGCTTATATGTCCTTTTTTATCAGTATGAGATTACTTACTATTTATTAATATTGTCTAGGAAATCAATATTCTCCATCTACATACCCCTGAAGAAGGGCACTCTCGCCTGAAACGCGTCGGGTTTGAGGATTTCCACATTTCCACTGTATACCCATACACAGTACATGTGTTTTTTATGCTTATACCTATGGTTTCACACCGCCATACCTTTATTTATGTTTTGTACAAATTTGAATGTTGTTTGCTACTATCCTTTGTATAGTCTGATCTCTTGATTTGTTTTAAAAATACTAAGAATACATATACAATTTTTACTCTATTGGAAGTGTGGTGGCCTTTATAGTCCCATCCCCAGGGGGAAATTTTATTTTTTTTTGTTTGTTGCAACATTTAGGGACGATGGCAACCCAGATCCAGGGTTTCCTTGTAACGCTCCTGCGTTTTTGTAGTAGGCTGGATATGCAGCTGCAAAATCTCCACTCAGTAGTCATGTAGAGATGTGTTGAATAACCAGATCCAACTCTCCAGACTCATCACTGTGGGCCTGTCAGCTTCAACATACAGATATATACACACTCAATAAGATGTTCCTGGAGTGGTAGAATGTATATGACAGTATGAAGGTGTTGTGCTGAAGGGACAGGTGTGAACAGTGATAGAGATGGTAAGTACTTGATAGGTTTGTTCAGGAGAGTACTAGATGGTATCAGGTAGAGTGCAGATAGGTTAGTAATCGAGTATGGTGACAGGTGGTAAGGACAGCAGATGACAATTACAGGATAGACTAACCCAGTGCAAGGATAGATGGTAGTAGACTCAAGAGCTAGCAATCTATGTAGCAGTGCAGATGATAGATGGTAGTAGACTTAAGAGCAAGCAATCTATGTAACAGTGCAGATGATAGATGGTAGTAGACTCAAGAGCTAGCAATCTATGTAACAGTGCAGATAGTAGATGGTAGTAGGCTCAAGAGCTAGCAATCTATGCAACAGTGCAGATGATAGATAGTGTAAGTAGGTTATGGAGGATTCCCCTGTGGGGTACTTATCACTAGTAAATGTTAGTAGTAGAGGGGTCCAGTAGAGAGGGGAAGATCCGGTAGCGAGATACAGGGATCAGTAGTGAGGTTCCGGTCTGCTCCTGGTAGAAGCAAACAGCTGGAGGTTCCGACAGCAAGACAGGCTTGAAAGCATGTGGATACACAAGGTTGAACGAACGATGTGAGTGAGAACGCCGGCGGTTGAAATAGCCGCTCTGCGGCGCTCAGTGATGACATCATCCGTCTTAAAGGTGTATGCGTACCACCTAGTAAGAAAAGGTGGGACGCATATTTGGAAGGAAATAAATTATTAAGGGTACCAGAGGTACCAGAATCTTACATTCCTATAGCTGGGGATTCGCTACATTCTTAACTTGTCAATGTTTACTGCTTCCTGGATCCTTGCACTCCCCTGAAACTTAAAGCCCATTCACACGATAAGAAAATCAGACGATAATGGCCATTCACGAATGAATGGCTGACTATCTGATCATTAGTATAGTGCTTTCGATGGCCAATTTCGACTTTTTGAATGACAAAACCTGAAGGTGCAGGCTAGAAAATTGGTATCATAAATGAACACAACGTTAAATTTTCGTTTAATTAATACAGTACACGATGATTTGTCTGATAATCTCATTATGTGTACCAGGCTTTAGTAAGCATGAATGCAATGAGGATTAGAAGCCTAGAACATGCAGCTTTGGGAGTGTCTTAGGATAGAATGTTTGATTTATTTAAATTTGTCTTACTACACATGGGCATAACCCCTGGTTTGGATGGTGATTGGTATTTGTGTTCCAATTCAAAGAAATTGGTTGTGGGTGACATTACCCTTGGGTGCACATGTCACTGCAGAAATAAAGACAACATTTTGAAAGTGAGTATAGAGTGTGAGACTTATACACAGCCTGGCCACAACATCCAAGTAGCCACCTTTATGCGTTCTAGGAGCATAAATTATACATCTAATTTCCTGACAACCTATTGCATTTTTAAAGGCACTTCATATTTCTATCACATAGCATTGGTCAATACAGCCAAAGTATTGGTCTAGGCAGCAGGAAGAAACATGGTCCATAAAGTCCTGGCTCATTACAGGCATCGATATGGTCCGCACAGCCAAAGTATTGTTCCAGGCAGCAGGAAGGACCATCAAGCTTAAAGCCTCAGCCAGGAAAGAATGGCAAAAGGAGTGGTGGCTTCCCCCACCAAAATCTCAAAGCCTCCGGACTCCAGACCCTGTTCTGGGAACACAGAAAACCAAAAACTGTTTTTCTCTACTCAGAATATTATTCTGAAGCCCCTCACATATGTAAGACCCCTGTGTACTAAAGTAGAAGGGCATAAAATCAGTCCAAGTGGCAGGCAAAAAACATGGTCGATTAACAGGACGGTGCACATGGAAGTCAGAAATGTGGTTTAAAATGGCAGGCAAAGGCATCATCGGTAAACAGGCCAGGGTCAGTTAACGTTGGAGGTAAAACCGTGATAGCAAGCAAATGATCTGCAAAGGTTTTTGAAACAGGGAAATGGCAGTCTGTTAAAAATAATGGGAGATAAAATCTTATGGATATGTGATAACTGCTGAAGCATTCTCCGATGCATAAGCCAGGTTGGGAGGGACATTGGGGACAATGATAACTAGTGTCTCTTCTAACTCCTCCTCTGCTTCATACTCAACATTTCTTGTGGCATCTTCTTCCTGATGCTGTGGGGGGGGGGGGATGTTATTGGGAAAATGTTGCTCATTAGGTTGACTCACACAATCAGTGTGAATGCTTCCTGGGGTGGGTCCTTGCTGGTAAATCAGGTTCAGTGAAAGTATCTTCAATATATTTGAGGCAGGTGCTGGGTTGGCTTTCTGTTGACTTTTGATAGAAGATATACGAATTATACATGGCCATATGAAAGAGATGAAATGCATCTTTTTTATACCAGAAACAGGACTTTCATGTTGATAAATATGGTTGTAGCATATGGTCGTTTAAATCCGACCTCCCCCCATGAACTGATTATTTTCATGGACACATTTAGGCTTTACAATGGGACTGCATGTTCTGTGAATCTCCATCAAGGTGTCATTGTGGATGGTGGAAATTATGTAAACACCCTTCCTGTCCCTCCACTTCACGGCCAAAATTTCCTCATTCTTCAGACTTGCAGATTCCCCACTTTGTAGCCTTTTTGGTATTACATTTTGTGGGAAGACCTTCCTGTTTTTTCTGGTTGTACCGCAGGCCAGGTTTTTTTCATTGTACAGGTGACGAAAAGGGGGCAAATTGGTGGACTGATGGCCTGTTTCAATTTTTTTTTTTAACTATTTTTCCATTGGTTTCGATATATGTTGGGCACTCAGGGGGCTGGAGCTGAAAGTTATTGCCTTCATGCACACGGAAGGCGTACACACATCCTGTGGCTCTTTCACAAAGTTTATTTAGTTTCAACTCATACCTGGCCCTCTTACTGGGAATATATTTTTTTCAAGTGCAGCCGGTCAATAAAGTGGATAAGGGATTCATCCACAGAAATGTTTTGGTCTTGGACATACACTTTAGCAAATCGCTTGGGAATTTTTTTTATTAGGGGGCGTATTTTTTATAATTTATTGTGGTGGAGATTATCTCGGGGAGGGCACTGCGAGTTGTCATTAAAATGTAGGAAGCGCATAATCATGTCATAGCATAGTCCTGGACATGACAGCAGAATAAAATGGCATGTGGTGGATGGGGTGGGTGGACCAGTAGGCATGCAATTTGTTTTTCTTTGTAAGTCCCATATTGAATGTAAGGCCCAAAAACAATTTTAATGTGTCTAGTGTGAGATGTCACCGATAAAAACATATGGGCCGAATTGGGGTTGAAGGCATTAAATTGCTCTGCAAAGAGGTTTGTTTGGTCCACCATTTACTGCAGCAAATGTTGTGGGAAAAACAAATAAAAATAATCTAATTGAGAAAAATTGTTAGTGTTGGGCTGCACTCCTGGCTATGTGGTAAAAGGGGGGATTGTAGCTGACCCTGAGCTGGCACGCAACCATAAGTGGTTTGCCAGGGCATGGGGAAGGTAGGTTTGGTGTGTTTATCCAGTGCTGGTACTGGGCTGCTCGTCCTTGAGTCTAACTCCATTTGTGTTGGTGCCGTTGGGTGCCATTGCCATTTCCTCCTCTGATTCAGTACCTAATTTTCTACTCTCTACTGGCTCGAATTCCAAACCAGAATCAGATAATGAGAGCAGCCGGGCTTCTCTCATCATCTGACATAGTAAGGATTGTATATGCCTCCTCAGGTGTAAAAATATTTTTGACATGGCGGCTGGTACTGATGGCCTGTGTGGCAGATCACTGATGGAGGTACTGATGGCCTGTGTGACAGATCACTGATGGCGGTACTGATGGCCTGTGTGACAGGTCATTGATGGCGATACTGATGGCCTGTGTGACAGATCCAAATGGGCTGTGTGACAGATGGGCTGTGTGACAGGCCCAGATGGGCTGTGTGACAGATCCCTGGTGACAGGTTCACTTTATTTGGGGGGGGTGCTTGTGGTGCACAGGAAAGTGTAAGATAATCAATCACTCACTGATCCTGTTCTCCTCTTCACAGGATCAGTGTGTGAGGAGAAGAAGCCGGGAATGGCTCGTAACTGGTGTAGTGTTTACAGTTGTGACCAGCTGTGATTGGACACAGCTATCAAGCGGTAAACAGCCAATTTCATTGGCTTTTTACCCTGATCGGGGATGGGCTGTTTGCAAGGGACATGTGTCATCCCCGATTTCTGCTATGTTCACCCCCGGGGGCGCGCATTAGTGGCGCATATTGTTGGACGTCATATAACATCTAGTCAGGATAACTGATCCTGGCCATCATTTTGCTATAGGCCAGGTGGCAATTGGTTAAAACAGAACTATAAGCAAAACATTTTATTTTTATTTTTTTCACTTTGAATAGAGCAAGGGAGGGCATAACTCCTCTCCATGTTTTTTTTTTTTCTCTCCATCTGTGTCCCATTGCGGAGATTTTCCTTCACTTCCCATTCCATAGCCAACGAGGAAGTGAGAGAAAATTAAGGAAATTCCTTGGGGACCCGCAGGTCACCAGAATTAGTGGTGGAAGATTTCCCCTGTATTACTTTTCTGGGGACAACCAAAAATGTGGAATTTTCTTTTACTTTCACTTTCAGGCCAGGTTCACACATATGCCTCTGTGGGTTTGTGTCTGGGGTCCGGTGTGTCCCTGTTCACCAGTTCAGGTGTGAATCAGGTCTGAATTTTTGCCTGCATTTGCAACTAAATCGGACCCAAAGATGCAAAGGACCCTTTTTGAATGTGGACCGTAACCTGTGCGACATTGAGAGCCGGTCACACTCGCCTGCGAATTGGATGCGGGAAAACCAGCATCCAATTTGCATATGTGTTGACCCAGCCTCAATGAGAATGGCAAAAAGGGGCAAATAGAGAGGGTGAAGCTCTCTAATGTGGACATAGACAGCAATAAAAATGGACAGGTGTTCTAATCCATCTGCACTCTATCTAAAACTAAAAAAAGAGTGTTGCCTTTAGTTATACTTTAAATATGTTTTAAGGGCTAATGGAGACAGGCAATTAGGGCCATGCACCACCCAGACTGGGGTATTTCTATGGCAGGTACAGCAAGGTGTTTCCAATCAGCCGTGGACATGTAGCTTGTACAAATCAATGACGGGCTGACACTGTTCATGGCTATCTGCAGACAGTTCAGTCTACAGGCACACATCCACCCCTAACCACTCCATGTGTGATAACATGCCAACACTTGTGTACAGCTACAGAAAGTGTCAACCTGTCACTGATCTGCATGAGCATCATTGATGTACATAAGCCCTAAACTTTCACATCCTAACTGTCATTTTCTAGTGCAGGTTTGAGCATGACTAGTGGCTATGGTGCAGTACAGAAAGTTTTTGCTTATGACACATTAATATATAAGCCAGTATGTTATGAAGACTTTTCCTATCCTTCTTATACGTTAGGGAATTTTTAATTTGGTTTTGTGTGTATTATCCTCCCACTGTCTACAGATTTAACATAGTCAAGACTATTGAAAATGAACTGATGTCTTAGCTCGCCTGCATTTTATGGTAACGTTTTAAAATAATGGAAGGTGCATTACCGAATAGGTAAATTATAACAGAATTCTGGGAAAAGTGCTACTTTAGCAGGACATTAGTTCAACATGATTAACATGGTTATAATGAACACTAAATGAGATTCTAATGATGTGAAGGAGTAAGGAGTCGCTGAGAAAGAAAAGGAGAGGGCGGGCTGGCAGTTTTATGAGAACAGTTCATGTGAGCAGGAGAATATGAACTGCATTGTTGAAAAAATAATAATCCAGATATAATGTGACCTGCAGTACTGTACTATTCATTGTCTGATCCTTTCACTAAAACCTAAAACCTTCTGTAACAAAGGGCTGCTCCACCAGGTCACAGGGTTAACACTTGCTCCACTGAATGAAATAATAATTCTGAAATATGTGATAAAATCCAGTCAAATAGTTCTGTTTTCTGGACAAAACTTCTTTTATACTGGACAATATAATAAGGTGATTCGGTGTCAGACAGTTTAAAGAAGTAATGTCCATACCTTTCCTTAGATACCACTAACACACTTTCAATGTCTTCCCAAAATCAATGGTAAAAAATAATGAGATTCTTTATAAATGTTACTGATTACTGACTGTACTCTTATCTGAACATGTAGAGAGCACGACTTGTTAAAAGATATTAGAGAAATAGCTTGAAAAAACTGCAGTCTGCCTAAAGTGACTCTACTGTCTGAAAAATCTTCAGCATCTGGAATTTTGGATGCCTGTTTGCTTGTTTCCCCTCAGCGCCTTGTAATTTCTTCCTTCGGCCCCTCTGTCACTACATGAAACAGTGCCCAGCAGACCACTAGGAAACTGACAAAGGAGTCTGTCTAGTTCCTGAAGGCCTTTAATCCAGCAGAGCTTCTGAAGACAGCAGGCATTGGTTCTGTAGGCAGTGGTAAATATTAATTATTTCTTTGCAGGTAAGACTTTCATTTGGAAATGTAAAAAACTAAGTGTTACTGTAAACAGGTTGTTTCTTAAACTCGCAGGCTGAGTCTAGTCAATATCTGCTGTGACAGGAAGTCAGGTAAATCTGTGGGTGTTGTCACAGACAGGAGATACATTTCTGCCTTGTTTAGACAATTCACCAATTACTATCAGGTGTCGGCTGCAGAGATAGCCAGAAAGGTTTAAGGACGTTGGAAAGCTTCAGCTATTCAGAATGAGGCAATTAAGGCCTCTATAAGTTATCCAGAGGATGACTACTGATTGCTGTATCCTGAGGCTTTGTGCGTTAAGGAGAGCAGTGAGCTGAGAGACTTCTGAAGGTGAGGTGGTGTTGACTTTTTCTGTGAGAAAAGAAAACAAATAGACTATTGGTCTTCTGCTGTATGACCAGCAGTGTCTGCCCAGCAGTAGGTTGGGACAGACACCATAGGTAGGTTCCTGTGTTGTGAAGGTAGACGCCCCAAGTGGCCAGGGTTTATTTTATCTGCCCGCGGCACTGCACCATGTGTAAGGGGTTAACTCGGTGACCGCTTGGGTGGGTTCGTTACACAGAGAGACAGCCGAGGAGTGGTTGAAAACAACGGTCTATGGTTTATTCTTCCAATTTGCTGGAAACAAGTGCAAACATCCAAACAGCATAAATCAAAAAAACATAAAATAAACCCTGGCCACTTGGGGCGTCTACCTTCACAACACAGGAACCTACCTATGGTGTCTGTCCCAACCTACTGCTGGGCAGACACTGCTGGTCATACAGCAGAAGACCAATAGTCTGTTTTCTTTTCACACAGAAAAAGTCAACACCACCTCACCTTCAGAAGTCTCTCAGCTCACTGCTCTCCTTAACTCACAAAGCCTCAGGATGCAGCAATCAGTAGTCATCCTCTAGATTAATTATAGAGGCCTTAATTGCCTCATTCTGAATAGCTGAAGCTTTCCAATGTCTTTAAACCTTTCTGGCTATCTCTGCAGCCGACACCTGATAGTAATTGGTGAATTGTCTAAACAAGGCAGAAATGTATCTCCCGTCTGTGACAACACCCACAGATTTACCTGACTTCCTGTCACACTGCTCTAAAACCAAAATGCAAGTTTTTGCTAATTATTTACATTTTACAACATAAAGGGGATGCATTTCTGGGTTTTAAATAATGTGCAAAAACATAATTTTTTTTACAGTACATTTGTAAATTTCCCACAGACTTTTACATGTTAAAATATGCCAGAGAAAGTGCAGTCTTATTACTATGGTTCCCACTTCCCAATGGTTCTTCCTTTATTATACATATTATTAAAAAAAAAAATGGAACAAACATTGTAAAATCATCACAACGGCTTCTATTAATCAATAGGTCAACAGATACCCAATCCTAGACATGGAGACATGAATCCAATCATGCGTGAGTCCATCAAATTGAAAAAGGTAGATAGATGTCAATAGTCACGTCCACAATTCCTCCAAGCGTATAAATCTTACATGCATGGAGGAATTGTAGACTTGAATAAAGATTATACCCTTTTTTTTACTGACTGCCTTATGCTGTGCCCACAAAGTCTGCCTTTTCTAAGAAAGTAGGGTCTACTTTCTCTGCCTTTTTTCTTTATTCAGTTTGGATGTTGGCAAGGTGAGCATTTCCTTTTTTTTGTAACTATCAAACATGTTATACTACTCTAAACCTTTAATCAAACACCTAAATTATCACATCTGGTATGTTTACTATAGGAGGACTTCAGGAGATATTATTTTAACGCCAAGTACCAAGTAAAGCAGGAAAAAAATGTGCATTCGTTATTTTTTCCCACAGGAGCCTGCAAAGCATTATACCTGCAATCAGTGTATTGCAGGTGCAATGTCAGGCTCCTACAGACACATCCTTCAGCTTTTTTACCATACCTCCATACAGGTTTTCAGTTAGAAAGCGGCAGGAAGTGTCAAGATTTCCCACGGCATAAAGAAGGAGCCAATCAGAAGCTCCGAAACGCGCCCCGCCTCCCTTACGTCAGCTCCAGAGCTGCGTTCCATGCTGACTCAGGCCGCTTCCTGTTTATGTCATTTCCAGCTTATGCTTTCCACGCTGGCCCAGGCAAGGCGGCCGTCCTGCCAGTGTGAGCCCACAGGCGAGAAAGTGATACGGGGTCCTCCAGGACTTGGAATCTAAGGGCCAGCCGTTGTTCCACCAGAGACCCCCCCCCAACCCCCCAATGGAAGTTTGGACTTAGCTGTGTGCTGACCCCAGGTCACGACCCCCAGTTTCACCCTGCCCCCGAGGAGAGTACCCAAAGCCACAGTGTAGGCTCAGATGGATGAATGGAGCAAAAGGTGAACCGGATAACGATCCACAGTAAGGGTGGGCAGCAGACAAAAGTAATCAGGAGAACTAGCTGAGTCGGTACACAAGAGATCAGTCCACGGGAAGTCAGGTTTGGAATGATTGCACAGAAGGGGCTCAGGAACAAGTGTTGCTTAAGCAACCAGAAACTGGTCTGAATGGGATTTAAATAGGAAGACACATGGGAGGCTGGACAGGAAGTAGCAGGAAGGAAGGTATATTAACCATCAGGTGAAGCAGGTGACACCCATAGCTGCTAAGTCAGTGCAGCAAGAGCAGAGCACAAGCTTGTGGAACCACAGGTGCCAGCAGACCTACAGCAGCAAAAGGTAAAAAAACGTATGCAAACAGTAAGACACAGATCAGCTCTGCTGGCCGGATCGGGATCCCTTTCACCGGATTTTTTTGTGACAACCTCCTGCTGGATTTGTTTTTATCGATGAGCCTTTCTCCTACATCCATTTTGTAAGTGTGTTTTTAATAGCCTAATACATTGTGTTGTGATACTTCATTTAGAGGCACCTCCCTTTCTCTCCAGGAAGTGTCAATAAACTATGAGTGCACTGATCAATATGTTCGCAGTCCATTGAGAACTACACGTCTGTCTACCACAATGGCAGATTGAATTTGCAGTTTTTACATTCATAGATCCCTGTACAGCCTTATTGATGTTAAAGTGTTATTAAACCCACAACAGTAAAATCAGTCTGTATAAGCAGTAAAGCATGCTTGTTATACTCACTGTAGAACCTAAGGGGTTAATCCTCTGCATTGTAAAAAAAGTCTGTTTGATCCTGTCTTCCCTGTTATAACAGAGACTAGGGGACAAGCTGCACATGCTCAGTTTGGTGTGTATTGCTAGAGAGGTTTTGTTTTGGAGAGTACAAGTGATCAGCACAGGGCCAATCAACACTGTCCAGACAGTTGGTCAGGGGTCCTGCAGCCTCATTGGACAGTCATAGGAGAATGAAAACTCCTGCTACAAGCTTTAACCAGACACTGATAGAAGTCACAAGACTGCTATGTACTGCTGATGAGAAAAGGTATGTAGCAGTGTAAACATACTGAAGCTATTGCATTTCCATGTTCTGTGTACTGTGGGAGGCCAGATATAGTGAATGCAATCTCCTGGGTTTAGTAACACTTTAAATGTTACAGCGGCTGCAGGGGAGAGCGACCACCACTTGCTGTCACGGGGAGATTTCAGGGGGTGGGGGGATGCTAGAACAGGTTACACACTAACATGTTTTTAACAGTGAATTTATAATTTAAATTGCTGTTCACCAAGGCCACCAGAGCACAGTTAAACCTATGTAAGAATTTAAATATTTATTTTTAAGCTGTCCCTTTATTTATCTTAAATTTGAACTGAACTCAGTCTTCTGCTTGCTTTTTATGGGCAGAGTTTTCAAAAGACTAATCATTGCAGATTGGCCTCAGGTTAGGGCTGAACATATATTCGGTTCAAATTATACCTGTTCGGCGCTTGGGCAAACTAACGGCATGTTCATTCCATGAGCCCCAAAACTCTGACTGTGCAGGAAAATTATATTTAGTAGTGGTATTACTAATGATCCTAACTATGACAGCATGGGCAGGGCATCTGGTTGTTAGGGAGCCATGAATGTTAGGGAATTGGGGTTTATCCTCAGAGTCTATTCAGAAGGTGGGGATGAATGTCTGACATGGAAATTAGACCATGAACCACAATTGGTCAGTGGCCATGGCAATAGTTTGCCAATGATAGACCAAATATGGATGTGTCCATATTTAGTGAATGACATCAGCAACCATCCCACCAAGCAAGCGTAGCAGCACGGAGTGGACAGGTCTTAGGGGTATCAAAATGTTTTAAATTTGGTTGGTGATGCTTATTGTGATTGAAAAAGCTCTTCATCACTGGATGACATGATTCATAATAGATTTACATTGTGGGGCCTTTTTTTTTTTATTTATTATTAAATTACTTGTTAAAGTGTGTTATAACTCTTTTTTTGTGCATAAGTAGGGGTATCTGTGGGGTGTTTTCGGATTCTGATAAACCTGTCATGCATAGAATCCCCACAACCACTGGACCAGGGTCGTGGTGAAGAAACCCTTATCCTCACCAACATGGGGCAACCTACTTTGTTTTTTCTTTGCATTGAGTCCCCCTTTGACATCCATACCAGACCCTATTCAAGGATAAGGTTCAAGTATGTATCTTTAGAGAGAACTTAATGCCATTTTTTGTGGGGTTCCCCCATGTATTAACAACTATACTAAGCAGTTAGGAGCAGTCATTTAACTGCAATTTAACCACTTCAGTTCCTGAAGGTTTTACCCCCTTCCTGACCAGGTAATTTATTGCAATACAGCACTGTGTTACTTTAACTGGCAATTGCACGGTCGCGAGACACTGTACCCAAATAAAATTGAGGTGTTTTTTTTTCCCCCCACAAATAGAGCTTTCTTTTGGATGTAATTGATCACCTCTGCTTTTTTTTTTTTTTTTTGGGCTATAAACAAAAAAAAAAAAAATGACAATTTTGAAAAAAAAAGAATGAGATGCATGGCGGGTCAGGGTGCTTGCCGTGCATGTATGGGGCCGTGGCATGACAAAAAAGATAAATTGTGTGTCAGGATTGGTCAGTTAAATATGTGTTAGGATTGGTCAGTTAAATATGTGTCAGGATTGGTCAGTTAAAATTGAAATTTAATTGGTAGACAAAATTACGTTTCAAGGATTGGACGTTTTTTAAATAATTTCAATACCTTGAGGCGACAGTTTTTCTTATATAAGCAAGTGTAGCAACTGACAAAAAATCAGTTGACAGGAGCTGATCAAGAAAATTCGTCCCCCCCTCCCTCCCTCCCATAAATTTGTTTGTTTGTTCAATTCTGTAAGGGGGTTGGTGTTTTTTTATTGGTTAAAAAACTGGGTAGTTCGAGTTTTTTGACTGGACTACATTTTTATGTCGATGTGTATGGTTAGTTCGAGCTTTTGGGCTGAGCTAAATTTTTGGTTATTATTATTAAAAATAGTTACTAAAGGGCCAAGGCCCATTATACCATTGCAAGTCCAGTGTTATGTTGTCTTTATTTAAAATTAGAAGTGTAAGATGTTTAATTAATTGTTCTGCCTGCGGCACCATGAGATGCATGGCGGGTCAGGGTACCTGCCGTGCATGTATGGGGCTGTGGCATGACAAAAAAAACAAAAAAAAATTGTGTGTCAGGATTGGTCAGTTAAATATGTGTTAGGATTGGTCAGTTAAATATGTGTCAGGATTGGAGTTATTCGTGGAGTCATGGAGTCCCTTCTGCGTGAGCTGCTGGAGAGAGCCCGTGGTGCCGACGGTGAGGAATGGGTGAAGAAATGTCTTTCCATTCCGGTGGATGCCTCGGTTGGTGCTAGTCCTCCGCCATCCTTGTCTCCGGATTTCTGCGTAGTTCCTGTTCCAGTTGACCCCAGTGTTGACGCTACTTCCGCTCGTCCAGTTTCACGAATGACAACGACCGCCTCCGGTGACCTGAATGACGTCTGCGGTGATCGTCATTTCCGGGCGACGGCTTCCTCCGGGTATCCAGATAGAAGATCGCTGCCGAGTGTGAAGAGGCCTTGTAGATTCGGTCCTCCTTCGGTGTCATCGGCCGCGGTCTCTGCTAAGAAGAAGGGAAAAGTTAATAAAGGTACTTGTGGTACCCATTTGCCGTCTTCCCCTCGGGGTAAAGCTGTTACTTTTTTACAGGATGCACTTTCTTCTGCTGTGGACCAGTCGACCAGTGTGGCTCTGCCCGGTTCGGTGTCGGCGTCGGTGTCCTCGGCCTCCACAGGTTCTGCTACTGCAAGTTCTTCTTGTCAAGCTCCTGTCCAACTGCCAACAGCTGTCAGTACTGCGGTCATTGGTGACACAGTTGTTGCAGGTGAGCGCCCTGCTAATGTTATGTTGTCTGATTTTTTTAATGTGATGTCTGCATTATGTGCCAAGTTTTCTAATACTGTTTCGGCCCCTGTAGTGGTTGACAGTTCTACGGTAAGTCAATGTGCTGTGGACCCAATTGTTCCTGCATCTGTACATAATGTTTGGGGTGATAGTTTGCTTTGTGCTGAGTCTCCTTCTCCTATGTGTGTTATGGATTCTGTGCCTAATTCTATGGATTCTACTTTGTCTGAGCATTTACAGCATGTTCCTGAGATTTCTTTACGGGAGGCTTTGCCATGTCCCATTTCTCCTTTAGGATTTCACCTTAAGGATTCGGTTAAAGAAAAAATATTTAGGGGAGATTATGTGGACATCTTGGCTCTGCTTCCTGGCCATAAACCTTCTAAATTTGAAAATGAGAAATCTAACGAGGATAGATCCAGGGTTGCTCCTAGGTCTTTTACTAATTGGTTACAGGGTTTCTGTATATATTCCTCTGTACTGGGTGAAAGGAAGCCTGAACTATGTAGCGGGCTGTTCCAGCATTTAGATATAGCGCTGGAGGCATACAGGAGTTTTCCTGGTTTTGGATGGTTAGCTTATGACAAGTCGTTTAGGCAAAAGCTGTCCGTCCATAAATCTTTACAATGGGGAGTTAAAGATGTGGGTTTGTGGCTCAATTTATTGTTGCCTCAGAAAAATCCTTTTGTTCCGAAACCTGCTAATTCTGTTCAGCATAGGAAAGGCGTTTGTTTCGGATTTAACGATGGCCTATGTAAATGGTCTCACTCTTGTAGGTTTAAACACGAGTGCTCACATTGTGCTGGAGCTCACCCGGTCTCTAAGTGCTTTAAAAAGCAAGCTTCGCTTAGTGGTCACTCGAACAGAGAGCAAAGTTTTCTTAAAGGCGGAAACTACAGTGAGCTTGGAAAAAATGCTCCCGTGGCTACATTTTGATTAATGGTTTTTGTGTTGGTTTTCCCCTGCCTTCTTTTTCTGGCTCGGGTTGTGTGTTGCGTGATAATCTTCCTTCTGTAGCTGTGCGTCCTGATGTGGTTAGATAGAAAATTGCTAAGGAGGTTGCTGGAGGAAGAGTGGCTGGTCCTTTTTCTGCTCCTCCTTTCCCTAATTTTAGGATTTCACCTTTAGGGGTCATAGCTAAGAAGGAACCAGGTGAATATCGTTTGATACACCATCTATCTTTTCCTGTAGGGGAATCATTGAATGACGAAATTGACGCTAATTTGTGTTCTGTTTCTTACGCTACATTCGATGATGCATTGTATAAAATTAGGAGAGCAGGTTGCTCTGCTTTGCTTGCTAAGGCTGACATCAAATCTGCCTTTAGGTTATTGCCCATTCATCCCCAGGCATTCAATCCCCTAGGTTTTTGTTTTGACGATAAATTTTTCTTTGACAAATGTTTACCGATGGGGTGTTCCATCTCTTGTTTTTACTTTGAGTTGTTCTCCACTTTTCTGGAATGGGTAGTTGTTAGCAAGTCCAGTTCAGATAACATCTTGCACTATTTGGACGATTTTTTATTTATTGACAAGGCAGAATCTTTTGATTGTATTTCTACTTTTAGGATTTTTGAGTCTATTTGCGTTGAATTTGGTATTCCGCTAGCTGTAGAAAAGACTGTATATCCTACCGCTTGCCTTGAATTTTTAGGCATCCAAATTGACACTACGGAAATGGTTTTTCGTTTGCCTGAAGCAAAAATTTCTAAACTTCGTTTGCTGTTGAATTTTGTTTTGAGTAAAAGTAGGATCCAATTAAAATTGGTTCAATCTCTGCTTGGTTTATTCAATTTTGCATCCAGGGTCATGCCTTTGGGCAGGGCCTTTACTAAGCGGTTATATAGAGCTATCTCGGGTATCTCTTCCCCTTGCCATTTTATTGAAGTATCAAGTGAGATTAGGGCTGATTTATTAATTTGGTTGCAATGTTTGGATTCCTTTAATGGATTTACTGTGTGGCAGGAATGTTTCTGCTCATCTTCCGCTTTGGAATTGTTCATTGATGCCTCTGGTGCACACGGCTATGGCGTTTTTTGGAATGGCCATTGGTCTGCTGCTGCTTGGCATCTGACATGGGTCTTTAAAGGTTTAACAAGTTGCATAGTTCTGCTAGAATTGTTTCCGGTATTGGTTGCATTGGAGATTTGGGGCATACATTTTTGTAATAGGTGTATACTGTTACATTCAGACAATAAAGGTGTGGTCTTCGCCATTAATTGCCTATCCTCCAAGTCTCCTCCGGTGGTTTCTCTACTAAAGTATTTAGTGCTTTTGTGCTTAAAACGTAATATTTAGCTAAAAGCTAAGTATATACCGGGACATTCCAACGTTATTGCTGATTCTCTATCTCGCCAGCAGATGGACCGTTTTCGGTTGGTGGCTCCTGGTGCGGATCTAGTGGGCCTTTCCTGTCCTTCTCATCTGTGGGAATTGGTCTGACTGACGTTTCTTCAGCAATTCGTTCAGCCCTGGCTCCTTCGACTTGGCGTTCGCATCACGCCGCGTGGCGTATGTGGTCTTCTTTTTTTGTTGACCGCGGTGTGAATGAATTTTCTTTTTCTGAAGTAATGTTTTGTCCTTTTTAGACTATTTGTTTAATAGGAAATTGTCTTATTCTCATGTTCTCAAATCCTTGGCGGGAATTTCTTTTTTCGCAAAATTACATGGCGGGACTTCTTGTACGGAATTTTTCTCCGTGAAGCTAGCATTGAAAGGTTATCGAAAATCTCATGTTACCCCAGATAGGAGATTTGCGGTTTCTCTTTCTTTGTTGGATGATTTATGTATAGCCTGTTGTTCTGTTTGTTTTTCCCAGTATGAGGCGGTTTTGTTGCAATGCGCATTTTATTTGTGTTTTTTCGGTGCATTTCGCTTTTTAGAGTTGCTGGCATCCAAGACCTCTGCAGTTGATGGTTTGCAATGCTCTGATGTGTCTGTAAATAGGGGTGTTCTTTGTGTTTTTCTGAGGCACAGCAAAACGGATCAGTTTGGTAAGGGCCAGTGAATATCTTTAGGGCGCTATAAGAATGCCGATATTTGCGCCGTTAATCTGGCTGAAAAATATTTATCCATTAGGCCTCTTCCTTTTCTTCAATTTTTCATTAATCAGAATGGCACCCCGCTTACCGTTTTTCAGTTCAATGCTATTTTACAAAAGTGTTTGAGCCATTTGAATTTGCGCCATCTGCCAATTTCCGCTCATTCGTTCCGCATTTGCGCTGCTACCACGGCTGCAAATTGTGGTATGTCTGATGATGCTATTTGAAATATTGGTAGGTGGCGTTCTGCCGCTTTCAAATCGTATATTCTTGTATTTGATTGCAGGTTCTCGTAAAGTAATTTGGATCATCGGGCATTCGTTTATTTTTTGGGCCCACAAGCGGGCCGAAGGTCGCGTTTATACTACAAACTTGGGTTTTTTATCGTCCTCTACTTCGTTATTTTGGTACGGTAGGCGCGGAATGCGGTGGCATGACGTTTTTTCTGTTTTTTTCTGAATTATGTTTGTTGTGGCCTCCCCCGGATGCATTGGTTATTCATCTAGGGGGTAATGATTTGGGTTTCAGAAAGAGTGTAGATCTTTTATTGAACATTAAATCTGATTTTGTATATTTTAAATCTGTGTTTTCTTCCTGCACTTTTGTTTTTTTCCGAAATTATACCACGGCTGTGTTGGTATTCGGAAGAGCACTTGTTTTTGGAGAAATCTCGGATAAAAGTTAATAGGGCAGTTTCTAAATTTATGCCCTCTGTGGGGGGTTTTTCTTTTAGACATGTGGATTTGGAGGGTGGTTTAAGGGGTTTTTATATTTGGGATATGGTTCATTTGTCAGAAATTGCTAATGATATTTTTAATCTGGACTTGCAGTCGTGTATAGAGGTGGCATTGGGACTTGTGGTGGTGCCATGCTCTTAAAGTGTGCATGGCTTGTAGGTTGGTGTTTTTTATTGGTTAAAAAACTGGGTAGTTCGAGTTTTTTGACTGGACTACATTTTTATGTCGATGTGTATGGTTAGTTCGAGCTTTTGGGCTGAGCTAAATTTTTGGTTATTATTATTAAAAATAGTTAATAAAGGGCCAAGGCCCATTATACCATTGCAAGTCCAGTGTTATGTTGTCTTTATTTAAAATTAGAAGTGTAAGATGTTTAATTAATTTTTCTGCCTGCGGCACCATGAGATGCATGGCGGTTCAGGGTACCTGCCGTGCATGTATGGGGCTGTGGCATGACAAAAAAAAACAAAAAAAAATTGTGTGTCAGGATTGGTCAGTTAAATATGTGTTAGGATTGGTCAGTTAAATATGTGTCAGGATTGGTCAGTTAAAATTGAAATCTAATTGGTAGACAAAAATACGTTTCAAGGATTGGACGGTTTTTAAATAATTTCAATACCTTGAGGCGACAGTTTTTCTTATATAAGCAAGTGTAGCAACTGACAAAAAATCAGTTGACAGGAGCTGATCAAGAAAATTCATCCCTCCCTCCCATACATTTGTTTGTTTGTTCAATTCTGTAAGGGGGTTGGTGTTTTTTTATTGGTTAAAAAACTGGGTAGTTCGAGTTTTTTGACTGGACTACATTTTTATGTCGATGTGTATGGTTAGTTCGAGCTTTTGGGCTGAGCTAAATTTTTGGTTATTATTATTAAAAATAGTTACTAAAGGGCCAAGGCCCATTATACCATTGCAAGTCCAGTGTTATGTTGTCTTTATTTAAAATTAGAAGTGTAAGATGTTTAACCACTTGACCACCGGAGGATTTTGCTGTCTTCCGTCCAGGCCACTTTTTGCGATTCGGTGCTGTGCGAATTTAACTGACAATTGCACGGTCGTGCGATGCCGTACCCAAACGAAATTTACGTCCTTTTTTTCCCACAAACAGAGCTTTCTTTTGGTGGTATTTGATCACCTGTGCGATTTTTACTTTTTGCGCTATAAACAAAAAAAGAGCGTTTATTTTGAAAAAATAACAATATTTTTAACATTTTTTTATATGAAATTCCCCCCCAAAAAAATGTAAAAATCAATTTTTTTTTAAATTTTTGGCCAATTTGTTTTTTGCTACCTATGTTTGGTAAAAAAAATTGCAATAAGCGTATTTTGATTGGTTTGCGCAAAAGTTATTGCGTTTACTAACTAAGGGAAAGATTTTTGTCATTTTTGGTGTTTTTTTTTTTTAACGCGTAATGGCGGCGATCTGCAATTTTGTTTTGCGGGACTGCGACATTGCGGCGGACAGATCGGACCCTTGACTGACATTTTTGACACTTTTGGGGGTACCAGTGACATTACTGCAGTAATCAGTGCTATATATATGCACTGTTACTGTAAAAATGACACTGGCAGGAAAGGGGTTAATTTTATTGGAGAGGGAGGGGTTAATGTATGCCTGGTGCTTACTGACGTGTGTGGGGGGAGGTGACTGAGTGACAGAAGGACAGATCTGATGTCCAGCTATGCTGAACACTACTATCTGTCAGTCCCTGTCACTATGGAGATCCGCCCGCTCTGTTTACACAGGCGGGCGGATCTCCTCACTAGATTCCCCGACGATCGGGGCAGAGCAGCGGCGATCGCCGCTGCTCCTCCCCTGGCCCGACTCCCGCTGTGAATGAAAACAGGGGAGGAGTCCAGCGACGTAGGTCTACGTCGCTGGACGGGAACGAGCCACTTTGCCGCAGTACGCTCCATGTGAGCGGTCGGCAAGTGGTTAATTTAATTGTTCTGCCTGCAGCACCAAAAATGGTTAACTTTCTGCTATAAAACATATCCAATAAAAAAATTTAAAAAAAATCTAATTTCTTCATCAATTTAGGCAATTATATATTCTGCTACATGTCTTTGGTAAAAAAAACCCCAATAAGCGCATATTGATTGGTTTGTGCAAAAGTTTTAGTAGCGTCTACACACTATGGGTAGAATGTAAGGACTTTTTATTTTTTTAATATGTTTTACTAGTAATGGTGGTGATCTGTGATTTTTAGTGGGACTGTGACATTGGGGGAGACAAATCCAGGGCCAGATTAACGTAGGGGCTATTGGAGCTGCAGCTCCAGGCCCCTACCTTTATATAGGCCCCGGGTTGGCCATATTCACTGTTACCGCTCTTCTGTCACTTGTAAACACAGAAGTCTGGCTTCTATGCTCGCTTCCCCAGGCAGCTCCCTCAGAACCTCCCCACACAGCACGAAGGCCGGACAAGGAGGGACAGTTGCCGATGCATGGATGTGTTTATGGGCTTCAGAGACAGCATCCCATGTTGAATTAGGCATGCATGGCTGCACCCTTCCTCCTCTGGGTGCATGCCAAGGCACGGCCCTTAAGGCCCTTCAAAATCCTCAGCACCAAGCCCATGATGCTCTTAATCCGGCCCTGGACAAATCTTACATGGGGTGACACTTTTTGGGGACCAGTGACACAAATACAGTAATCAGTGCTATAAAAATGCACTGTCACTGTACTATTGACACTGGCAGGGAAGGGGTTAACATTAAGGACACTCAAAAGGTAAATTGTGTTCCCTGGGAGTGATTTCCCACTGTGTGGGAGATGGTTGCACTGTAGGAGCAATGAAGAGAGATAACACCGCTCAGGCTAGTCAAAGTCCACGATTCAAGGTGGGTGCTGAACCTCGGCTCGCCACCAGGAGATGCATAAAAGAAGAAAATGGTCACATACCACCACGGTATCCAAAGAACTTTTCTTCATTGTATTCCGTGGTGGTGTGCGACCTTTTTCTTCTTTTATGCACTGTACGAAGACAGAGATCCGTGTTCCTGCTTAGCAGAAACATAAGATCTCTGTCTTCCTTACTAGCAGAATGGTGATCTGTCTTGTTTACCTCTCTTTGAATGATCGCCGGGTTCCCACTGTGTCCAAACACAGCTGGAGCAGGTCCTCGGGTGGCGCACGCGCTTGAGCGGTAAACATAATTTTTTACTTTATAAATGTTGGTTTTTCTTTAGTAGTATATGTTGTACACATCGTACAAGTGAACCCCTTCCCAGGCAGGTTAAGAGCATCCCCCAGGCATGTTAAGTTACTTTTGCATTTTTAATAATGCTTTATTAAGCATTAATAAATTTGCTGCTCCCTGCCATACAGAACTTAAAAAATGTTGGTTTGGTACATGTTACCTAGGGCAGCGACCAGCCCCAAGCCAATTTCTACAATCCCTTTTTAAGAAAAGGTCAGCCAGACCCAAACAGGCATTGGCACATGCGTGGGGACATTAGCGCGTGAACAAGAAAAAAAGGTGCGTGTGCGCATTTGCGCATTGGCGGCAAATGGCCTATGACTGAGCAATGGCAGGAGCACATTGCTGAGTGGTCTTTCAGCTTGTTCCTATTCACCCGCGCCCTGACCAGCTTCCTGCCAATCTGTGTTTTTTTTCGGCTTGCCCTTGGCTCGTCTCTGGATTCCTGCCTGCCTACCTGTGACCTTGGCCTATGTTTTGACCCTACTCCTGTCTTATGCCTTTGTACCTCGCCGCCTGACTGTGCACCAACTTCGGCTTGTATCTTGACACTGCTTCCATCTCACGTTCCTGTACCCGCACTCCCTGGCTGTTGACAACCCTTTGGCTCATGTTCCGACTACGCTCCTGCCTTCTAATCCAGCATGACAGAGTTCCAGTTCCAGGTGCCCATCCGGTGATCCACGGCCATCGGTTTCCTATCAAGGCTCAGCTTGTGCCACCTGCTATACCGGCCCTCATGACACTCTTGTGTCCCACACCACCTGTCATCTCTACCAGGGGTTTGGACAGGAGGTGCAAGAGAAGCCCCCTCTACAGCTTGGTCTCCATCAGGTACGTGATACCCTTACCCTAGCCTAGAAAATGGACATCACTTTTTTAACATTCAGCTCCTGTTGAGTTCAGTGGGGTTTAGATTTAGCAATCGAACCTCAGTAATGTTCAGCAAACCCACCCTGAATCAGACCCTGGTACATTCTGCTCAATCCTACTAGCCACCAGTATTTCCTATGGTCTTTCAGCAGCCAATTTTTTCCCATTACTAACTTACCATGCCTTGTTCTGCAGTGGATATCCATGTGGAAGTGGCCAGGGTTTTGCTCCCTTGTGTCAGATCCTCCAGAAAGGAGAGCAGTGAGCAGCACAATAGTAACATCACCAAATCTCACTCAAAATCTCCTGACACTAGTAGTCAGAAGAAGTAATGCCTTAGATCTTAAACTGCAGATATACAGCTGTAAGGAAGCACTAATATATTTCAAGAGGAATTCTAGATAAAAGGTACATTTCCCTGAGTAATGTTAAGGCACAGGAGACTGCTCTACCAACTGCTGATAATATACTGTCCTGTTTGATACCAATTAGCCATTGAGCCATGTTATCATGCAGTTGATGGAAAGCAGCCCTCAAGACCAATCCTCAGAATAAATATTAGAATGTCATAATTGTTCACATTCTTGTATAAGTCTAGTTCTAACTAGTTAACAGTAGAACGCCAACCAAAAATATCTTCCCTACTAATTCTCTTTTGACATCTTGGCCTTTTATGACTTAGGCACTGTTATATAAACCTGTTCAGATTAAAATATTATAGGCAACAAAAGAGTTTTGGTAAGAGCATTGCTTAATTGTTTTATACTTTTATAAATACTTTATTTGTGGGATGTTCTGTGGATGACACTGGATATAGAAGCTAGCAGAATGTTGTTTTCTTTGGTGTACAAGCAGCAAAGCTGTTAATTAAGGTTGCATTTCTATGGGCTGCAAAAGCAAGCAATTGGCAGATCTTTCTAACCTCTGCTTAGTGCACTTAAACTGCCAGGTGGGACTGTGTGCACTGAGCTAAACACTTCTGTGTTCACTGAGCATTGCATTTCTTTATATTAAACAGAACAGGCTGCCATAGGCTATTTATTCACAGCCAGAGGCCTCAGCCTTAAGAGTAGACTAGGCACACACCGTGGATGCAGAATGTTCTGCTTTTGCATCCATCTCCTTTGCAGATCCAGCATTAGGTAAACATTTAGTATGTGTATAATACCAGCTATTTGTTGAAATAGTAAGTTGTGGGCATAAGCTAAAGCAGAATAACATTCAATAAGTAGGTAAGACAGCGGACATATTTGAAAATAAAAAGCATGCTGAAGGATAGAAAGAAGAAGACCTACAGTATATGGCAAACTGGACCACTTTTGACTGTACCATAATTTCAGGTATCTAAGAGGGAACAGCTGTAATGACTATCTTTGAAAAAGCAAACTTATTGTTGAATACAAACATCCTTTGTCTCATGTGACTCATAGTGGCAGCTGTGGTTGTTTTTGCCCATGCTGACAGAGGTGGTGAAGCACTAAAGCAATAGTGAGTTAAAAGGGGTCACATCTACAAAATCATGAATCAAGAATGTTCACTTTTTTAGGCTGGGTGCAGCGAGGAAAACATTTTACTATATGTTTGCTGTGGCTCCCACTTGGAAATAACATAGTGGATTATTTATTGTTGGTCTCTTAGCTCTTCTTGGATTAGTTCCTTGCTACGTCAATGAGTTTTGATGAACAGCCTTCTCTAGATCATGATTAACCACTTGCCGACCGCTCACTCGAGCTCTACTGCGGCAAAGTGGTTAGTTATCGTCCAGCGACGTAGACCTACGGAGGCTCGCTCCCGATGTATTCATTCACAGCGGGAGTCGGGCCAGGGGAGGATCGGCGGCAATCGCCGCTGCTCTTCCCCGATCATTCGGGGAATCGAGTTTGAAGATCCGCCCGCTTGTGTAAACAAAGCTGGCGGATCTCCTAAGTAACAGACAGTGACAGATTGTAGGGTTCAGCATAGCTGAACATGTGATCTGTCCTTGTGTCACTCAGTCACCTCCCCCCACACATGTTAGTAAGCACCAGGCATACATTAACCCCTCCCTCTCCAATAAAATTAACCCCTTCCCTGCCAGTGTCATTTTTAGAGTAACAGTGCATATGTATAGCACTGATTACTGTAGTAATGTCACTGGTACCCCCAAAAGTGTCAAAAATGTCAGTCAAGGGTCCGATCTGTCCGCTGCAATGTCACAGTCAAGCAAAAAAATTCACAGATCGCCGCCATTACTCGTTAAAAAAAAAACACCAAAAATGACAGAAATCTTTCCCTTAGTTAGTAAACGCAATAACTTTTGCGCAAACCAATCAAAATCCGCTTATTGTGATTTTTTTTCCCAAACATAGGTAGCAGAAAACAAATTGGCCAAAAATTTTAAAAAATTTTGATTTTTACATTTTTTTGGGGGGGAATTTCATATAAAAAAATGTGAAAAATATTGTTATTTTTTCAAAATTTATGCTCTTTTTTTTGTTTATAGCGCAAAAAGTAAAAATCGCAGAGGTGATCAAATACCACTAAAAGAAAGCTCTGTTTGTGGGAAAAAAAGGACGCAACTTTCGTTTGGGTACAGCATCGCACGACCGCGCAATTGTCCATTAATGTCGCACAGTGCCGAATCGCAAAAAGTGGCCTGGACGTAAGACAGCAAAATCCACCGGTGGTAAAGTGGTTAATCAATTTTCTTTTTTTGAATAATGGATTTAGTTCCTGCTCTAAAGGATTTTCAATGTTTGGGATGTTTTTCTTTAGAACCTAACCCTGACTGGTTATTCTTTTTACTTATATTGGTATTTCTTTATGATACTATTTGTGTTGGTTCCTAGATTTCAACTATAGCAAATATTGATTGGTTGGTTTTGGCTAGAATGTAGAATGGATGTGTCTATATAATTGATGTCCTATTGACTAACAAATGCCTTACTTCCTATCCGAATGACCACACAAGGAAATCTCAACAATAGGGGCAAATATGACAAAAAATAAACCTGACAGAGGTTTGCACCCTTCTCCACTATACTTTAATCCCTTTTAATAATGTCTGTGCCTCAGCTGATAGATTTACGGTTATTTTACACCACAGTGCAGTGTGATTCAATGCACAAATGCTTGTGTTCTGTTTTAGGCAGCCTATTATTTTAAAGGGAATGTCAATGCCTTTCAACCCACAAAAAAGTGGTCCTGCAGGATTTTTAGAATTACAATGCATAACAATATATAGAGCTTTTACATCTGTACATTGTGTTATGCTGTAGTACAGTGCAGTGTATATTTAGCTGGTTTAGACCAGTCTTTGAGAAAGGGGTCTGCCATAACTTCAAAATGTTGGTGGGTTTTGTCTACCTTTGCACATTTTTTTATTGTCATTGCAAGATTACCTTGACAGAATGAGGGCTGGCTTTTTCTCGGTTATTTAATGGTATCACTGATAGCCATGCACCCCCACCAACAATAGAAAAACAAAATGGGGTTTGGTGCTGGATACATTTTTTAAAAGGTATGTTGATTTTAACCATCACTTGGACCCTCTAAAATGTCTCTTTGTTTTTCCCCAAAATGAAGTTATGGATACGATTTTTGGGACAGTTTATTTACTTTCTAGTGCAGAGCACCTACAGATAACCCATGGGGTGTTCGCTCATCCTTTTTGGATAAAATGTATGCTCTATTGTTTCCAATCTGCTGTCTTTGGGAAGGACACAGCAACAAATTTGAATGATTTTGAAAATGCTGTGTGTGTTGATTTTGAGTTGGGTTTATATACACTACAGGGCAATGAAGATAACACAGGGGCTCAGGATTAGGAACAAACCCACAATTGGGAGGCAACATTGCAATTTAGCTTGGATATAGCTTTGTCTGAAACCTCCCTCAAGGAAAAGACCACCCTGGCTAATTTAGCTAGCAAAATTACAGCAACTTGTGATAGACATCCTGACATACACTGAAAAAACACATCATAAAAAACACAAGGTAATTGTTCCAAGATTGTCCAAGATTATGCAGAAGGTTGTGTTTATCCCTGTTCACAGTTGTCAACACCAGAAGAAAACACCCCAAAGAGCGTGTGTTAACAAGTTCACTACTAGGGAACCAGCACCTGTTTGGTCTGACAGTGACCCATTGACAAAGAACATCTCAACTGACAGTGATTCAGACCAAAATGAAGTAGCATCATCCACAGCTATTAGTAGTCTTCTTTTTTAGGAAATATGACCAATGCAGGTGAGAGGGATAGTCATAAGTATAAAAGTAGGGTGAGAAAACTTGAGATCAAGAAGGTAATCAAAAAAAGTGAGCAAATCAATTTGGTGATCAATCTTTCTACGTGGCCATTTTCTGCTGGCTAAATGAATCTTCTACAGAGAGAATTGTCTTTCTGTCTTAAATACCATACTAGCTAGAGGTGAAATTACCTAACTACAATAGGTAATTAAAATTTCATCAACTTTTTTTAAGCTTATCCACTAATAATTCAACATCATCCACCTCTCAGGTTAAGAGTAAGTTGATACCTACTGGTGAGTTTGGGACTATTAAAAGGTTTATCGTATACATCAAGAAGGATGCCCAAGACCCGTTGAATCAGAAACAGCTTTATTCTAACATAATAACATAAGATATGACAAAGAAATTATCATCAAGTCGGCTGATAAGGGCAGGGCTATAGTGGACCTGGGCTATGTAGAATATCAATGTCGTATTATGGTGCTTCTTTGGTGCAATCATTTACACTCCTATTACTGTGGAAGTTTACATACACAGTTATGAATAAGATGAAGACCTTGATCGAATTGAGTGTTACATATTGATAAATTATGCAGAGATCAAATAGTGTTATTTAACCTTTGGGTGAATTTCTTGATAGCCAGTTCCTGCCTTTGGTGTTAGTCTTTCTTCGTATTTGAAGGGTACAGTTGATTTTTAAATAACCCCAATTAGGCATGCATACATGCTGAAATATTATTTTAACTTACTTTGTAAAAAAAAAAAAAAAAAAATTCAGGGTTTAAAGATGATACAAAAAAAAAAAAATTCTTTAAATTTGAAAATTCATTGGAAACAATACAGTGGCACAGTCATGTGCAGCTCAACTGCCCTGGCCTTTGCAGGATTCATTAAAAAGAAGTATATTTACCTCTCACAACTATATACAGTGCCTTGCGAAAGTATTTGGCCCCCTTGAACTTTTTGACCTTTTGCCACATTTCAGGCTTCAAACATAAAGATATAAAACTGTAATTTTTTGTGAAGAATCAACAACAAGTGGGACACAATCATGAAGTGGAACAAAATTTATTGGATATTTCAAACTTTTTTAACAAATAAAAAACTGAAAAATTGGGCGTGCAAAATTATTCAGCCCCTTTACTTTCAGAGCAGCAAACTCTCTCCAGAAGTTCAGTGAGGATCTCTGGATGATCCAATGTTGACCTAAATGACTAATGATGATGAATAGAATCCACCTGTGTGTAATCAAGTCTCCGTATAAATGCATCTGCACTGTGATAGTCTCAGACGTCCATTTAAAGCGCAGAGAGCATCATGAAGAACAAGGAACACACCAGGCAGGTCCGAGATACTGTTGTGGAGAAGTTTAAAGCTGGATTTGGATACAAAAAGATTTCCCAAGCTTTAAACATCCCAAGGATGTTTTATATCCTTATGTTTTTAAGCCTGAAATGTGGCAAAAGGTTTGAAAAGTTCAAGGGGGGCGAATACTTTCGCAGGGCACTGTACATGGCTCCAGTATAGAGATGACATTTATGTAATCTGGAAGGGGTGGGGAAATATATAGAAAACCACCAAATACAGAATTCTATACCCACAGCTGATCCAGAGGAAGACTTTATCGATAGCTCCTAGATCAACATTCCCTGGTGTTGCTTATGAATGTTAGTATCTAGTTATGTTTTGTTCATTTAGGAATGCATCCAGCTCCTTTTTTAAAACAATCGATTGAGCTAGCCTGAACCAAGCCTTGAGGAAGCCTATTCCACATTTTTACAGCTCTTACTGTGAAGAAGTGTTTCCGTATCTGGAGACTAAATCACTTTCTCTCTAGACGTTTCCTTTGCATTGACCTTAAAATGTATAGCTCTACACCAATTTCACTATGGTATATGGACCTTATAGATGTAGATCATATCCCTCTTAACTACCTCTGCTCAAGAGAGAATAAATTCAGTTCCTCTAATCTTTCCTCATGGCCGAGCTCCTTCATGCCTCTTATCAGTATGGTTGCTCTTTGATAATTTTTTCAGTTCCTCAATATCCTTTTTATGAACAAGTGCCCAAAACTGAAGTGAATGTTCCAGATGAGGTATTATAATAGCTTTACACAGGGGCAAAATTATGTCTCACTCCCTGTTGTCTATACCCCTTTTAATAAAAGAATGTATTTTCCTTGGTTTAGAAGCTGCCGCTGGGCATTGCATGCTGTTATTAATAGACATGTGCAGAGCCACAAAATGTGTTTAGTTTCGTTACCTTTTGGATAGATTGGTTATGTTACTAATTTTGTTTCAATATGAAATTAGTTTAGTTTGGTTTCAGAATTGGTTTAGTTTTGTTTTTGTTCGATTTTGTTTGGTCTTCATTAAAATTAGTTTAATTTATTATTTTCTAAGGAATTCAAACTTTTCAGAACGATTACAATTCGGATCGGTCAAAAAACGATTGACTAAATAGAATTCTGTGTGAAGAAATAGCTGGTTGTTAAGCAGCAGGCCGGGAAGCCCATACCCATTCACCAAAAAAGTGTAAAAAAAACCCCACAGAGACAGTTTTGACAAATTATTTATTAAAAAATAAAAAATAGTGTTCAGCGATGTAGATCCATCGTCAATCTTGCCGCCCGCAGACCCGAAAAAAAATTGCTTTCGCTGACACGGAGGATCTAGTTCTTTTATAGGGAAGGGTGAGGCCATCTGTCTATGTCACCTGGTGGCATCACCCCTTCTGAAATCACGGACCCAGCAGGTGACATAGACAAGTGGCCCCACCCCTTTCCTATAAAATAACTGTTAAACAGATGCGCCTGCAGTAGGCATAGCAACTCAGTGTCAGCGAGAGCAATTTTTTTTTCTACATCGGGGGAGAATGTTTTTCATTTTGTAATAAAGGATTTGTCAAAAATCGTGTGTGCTTTTATTGATTTTTGACCCTTTTTTGGTGAATGGGTATGGGTACTACCCATTCACATGGGGGGGCAGGATATGGGGGCCCCCTTGTTAAAGGGGGCTTTCAGGTTCCAATAAGCCCCCTGCCTGCAGACCCCAATACCCACAGCCCAGGGTTGTCGGGAAAAGACCCTTGTCCCTATTAACATGGGGACAAGGTGCTTTGGGGTCAGAGAGTGCAGAGCCACCCCCCCATGTCGAGGGCATGTGGCCTGGTATGGTTCAGGAGGGGGGGCTCGCTCATTCCCCTCCCCTTTCCTGCCCTACCAGGCTGCATGCTCAGATAAGGGTCTGTTATGGATTGTGGGTGGGACCCCGTGATGCTTTTTTTCTTTTTTTTTTTTACAATTTTCTATTGCTGGCAATGGTATTGTATTGCCTATGATGCATTTTTTTTCTTTAGAAATGTAATTTTTGCTGCAGCATATTCTATACATGCTACAGAAGTGCCACTTTACAGGCAGACTAAGAGGACCCCCCAGGCACTATATTTAAAGGAAGTTTTCATATGAAAAATGCCTTTAAATATAGTGCCTGGGGGGGTCCCTTAGTCTGTCTGAAAAGTGGGGCATTTGTAGCATGTATAACACATGCTGCAGCAAAAATTACATGGACCTACTCCTGAGTCACGCTGCCTGCATGTATAGATACAGACAGCATGGTTCAGCCTCACTTCCCACTGCTCACAGACTTTGATCAACAGCAGCTTGAGCCAATGGCTTCCGCTGCTGCCTCTGTGAGCAGAGTTAGAGGAGAGAGCTGCTACAGACGGGCACAGCATTGAACCGAGAAAGAACTTGACAGGTGGGGAGGGGACGAAACAGGTACAGAAATTTGGGAAACCCAAAAAGGAAGTCACAGCAGGACCATGCAGCCTAATCACAGGATATTAATTACATTTATGCAAATACAAAAAACTTCTGGAATAAAAATACCACCATCACCAGCGATTAAAAAGACAGCGTTGTCTGTGATAGGCGCAGTTGCGACCACACAGTGCGCACACACACATACAGATCACACTCAATAGTTAGTTAAAGCCAGGGCCGGAATGGCCGACCGGGATAGCGGGAAATTTCCCGGTGGGCCGCCGGCCCTGGGGCCGCTTTAAGATTGGGGCCGCTTTAAGATTCATTTGGCCGCTTTAAGACGCGGCCGCTATTGGGACCGCGCCATGGCCGCGCTGTGATGGCCGCTGCAGCCCCGCCCCGGTGAAGTCTTTCCAACGTGACGTCAGCCGCTATGAGCGGCATGACATCACATCTGGCGGGAGCGGCTGCGCGGCGCCGGCGGTGGATCATGTGACCCAGGCTCAGCAAGACGGACCGTCACGGCGCCGAGAGTCCCACACCACATCCAGTACTGTCTGGCAGTACACACACAGACGGCAGCAGCATGATCGACGGACCAAGTTAGTAATAAAAATCAGCAGCAGTGCAATTATTGGTCCCATCCTCCGACCTCCACCAGACCACCACTGCCCCCTGGCCCCTACTGATCTCGCCACCCCTGCCACTGATTTCCCCCCCCCCCCACCACCCCTGCCACTGATGCCACCACCCCTGACACTGATCCCCCCCACCACCCCTGACACTGATTCCACCACCCCTGCCACTGATCCCCTCCCCCCACCACCCCTGCCACTGATGCCACCACCCCTGCCACTGATCCCCCCCACCACCCCTGCCACTGATGCCACCACCCCTGCCACTGATCCCACCACCCCTGCTACTGATCCCCATCCCCCTCACCACCACCACTGCCACCGATCCCATCCCCCCCACCACCCCTGCTACTGATCCCCATCCCCCTCACCACCACCACTGCCACCGATCCCATCCCCCCCCACCACCCCTGCCACTGATCCCATCCCCCTCACCACCACCCCTGCCACTGATCCCCCCCACCACCCCTGCCACTGATGCCACCACCCCTGCCACTGATGCCACCACCCCTGCCACTGCTCCCCCCCACCACCCCTGCCACTGATGCCACCACCCCTGCCACTGATGCCACCACCCCTGCCACTGATGCCACCACCCCTGCCACTGATCCCACCACCCCTGCTACTGATCCCCATCCCCCTCACCACCACCACTGCCACCGACCCCACCCCCCTCATCACCACCACCGCTGCCACCCCCTCACTGCCACCCCCTCACCACCACCCCCGCTGCCACCAATCCCACCCCCCTCATCACCACCATCGCTGCCACCCCCTCACCAGCACCCCTGCTGCCACCGATCCCACCCCCCTCACCATCACCACTGCCACTTATCCCACCCCCCTCACCATCACCACCGAATTCCACTGATTCCACCCCCCTCACCACCACCCCTGCTGCCACTCATCCCATCCCCCTCATCATGTCTGCAACTTCTGACCTCTCCTGTACCATGTCCACACAGCCTCTGACCTCTCCTGTATCATGTCCGCACAGCCTCTGACATCTCTTGTACCATGTCCACACAGCCTCTGACCTCTCCTGTACCATGTCCGCACAGCCTCTGACATCTCCTGTACCATGTCCGCACAGCCCCTGACATCTCCTGTACCATGTCCGCACAGCCCCTGACATCTCCTGTACCATGTCCGCACAGCCCCTGACATCTCCTGTACCATGTCCGCACAGCCCATGACATCTCCTGTACCATGTCCACACAGCCTCTGACCTCTCCTGTACCATGTCCGCACAGCCCCTGACATCTCCTGTACCATGTCCACACAGCCCCTGACATCTCCTGTACCATGTCCGCACAGCCCCTGACATCTCCTGTACCATGTCCACACAGCCTCTGACCTCTCCTGTATCATGTCCTCACAGCCCCTGACATCTCCTGTACCATGTCCGCACAGCCCCTGACATCTCCTGTACCATGTCCGCACAGCCCCTGACATCTCCTGTACCATGTCCGCACAGCCCCTGACATCTCCTGTACCATGTCCGCACAGCCCCTGACATCTCCTGTACCATGTCCACACAGCCCCTGACATCTCCTGTACCATGTCCACACAGCCTCTGACATCTCCTGTACCATGTCCGCACAGCCCCTGACATCTCCTGTATCCTGACATCTCCTGTATCATGTCCGCACAACCCCTGACATCTCCTGTATCATGTCCGCACAGCCCCTGACATCTCCTGTATCATGTCCGCACAGCCCCTGACATCTCCTGTATCATGTCCGCACAGCCCCTGACATCTCCTGTATCATGTCCGCACAGCCCCTGACATCTCCTGTACCATTGTCCGCACAGCCCCTGACATCTCCTGTACCATGTCCGCACAGCCTCTGACATCTCCTGTACCATGTCCACACAGCCCCTGACCTCTCCTGTACCATGTCCACACAGCCCCTGACCTCTCCTGTACCATGTCCGCACATCCTCTGACCTCTCCTGTACCATGTCCGCACAGCCTCTGACATGTCCTGTACCATGTCCGCACATCCTCTGACATCTCCTGTATCATGCCTGCACTTTTACCACTTTTAACTATAATTTGCTCTTTTATATATAAAGCCCTGCTTTTATATCTATCTTATCTATGATAGTACACTCTTCAAATTTGCTTTAAAATGCATGGTTTTCCCTTTTATGAACAAGAAAATAATGGCGTTATGGTGTTGGGCCGGTATAATAATGCTATGGGGCTGGTATGACATTTTTTCCAGGGCTGAATTTTATTCCCAGTCCGGCCCTGGTTAAAGCATAATGCTAACAGCAAGGGAAGGTATGACTTTTCATATATCCTAATAGAAATTTGATTTTGCAAAAGCGTTTGACACAGTTCCCCACACATACATACATTTTGATAATTTGAGTTGACTATTAGCCTCTGTTTCACATCCAGTATGCCATAGTCGAAAAATGACTTTGCACAAAAACAAGTTAAGGTCCTTGAAGCCTGTAAACTCATCCATAGGCACTGCTGGTGAAAAAGATAGGTCCCTACTAAGAAGACTAATATGTTTATCATTAAGTGGAAATTTAGATTCACTACCTTCATATCGTCACCTGTCATTTTATGGGCTTCAGATTTATTCCCTATTTCCCACTGTGTGTTCTCATCTGCTACTGATTCTTGGTGCCCTTTGTTTTTCCTCCTCCTCTTCCTCTTCCCTTTGTCCCTCTTTTTTGTTCCCCTTTGGGATAACTTCCCAGGGGACCTGGCTCTATTTCATGTATCTTCACTTCGTGCAAAAAAATCAACAGATTTATTGAATTCCTCATTTTCATTTCCAGATGGAGATTGTATATTTCTTGATTGAGTTTGGGATAGTGTCTGGTCATGCTGCAGCCCCTTGGGATAGTTGAATCAAAGATCTCCCCTTTCTCCCAGTCTTCAAGGTTGTGTCTACATTTTTGCTGTTTAGTAGTTCTAAGATGTCGTTGGACTTTCTCAATTTCTTTTTTCAGTAAATCATTATATTTTTCAAAGTTTGGTTCATTTTAAAGGGGGTCTAAAGTCTGGCTGCTTTCATCCAGCTCTATCTTATTTTCATCAAGCTGTGTCTTTTCTTCCCAATCTATATAATCTCCTATCCGGTAAGCCATGTAAAATATTAAAGCAAAAAATGTGAAACCGATACAGGGGCATTTTTTTAACTTAACAAAGGGAATGCATTAAGGTAAAAATGTCCAGCCTTTACAGCAATTTTAAAGGATATTCTTGTATGTGCTGATCCAATTTTAATCTCTCACCCACATTCTGCATATAAGTATTGCATACGTGAATAGTTCAGATACTGTAATACAGATCACTGCATTTATTTCTTTGCTTTATGTACAGTTCTGCTCATAAGTTTACATATCCCTGACCAGAACTTAAGGTTTCTTGGCCATTTTTCCGAGAATATGAATGACAATACAAAAACTTTTCTTTCACTCATTTTTAGTGTTTGGCTGAAGCCATTTATTATCAGTCAACTTTGTTTACTTTTTTTTAAAATCATAATGCCAACAGAAACTACCCAAATTACCCTGATCAAAAGTTTACATACCCTGGTGATTTCGGCCTGGTAACATGCACACAAGTTGACACAAAGGGGTTTGAATAGTTATTAAAGGTAACTACAGTTGATTGACAATAAATGGCTTCAGCCTAACACTAACCATGTGTGAAAGAAACGTTTTTGTGTTATCATTCATATTCTCAGAAAAATGGCCAAGAAATCACAAATTCTGCCAGGGTATGTAAACTTATGAGTGTAGTGTGTAGTGACATTAAGGTGGCCCCTAAAAACCACTGTTTACAGAAGCCTATCAATCCTTACAAACCAGTACAGTACAGTAGCAGTACAGTTTGTGCAAGCATGCCACCTAACACATTAGTTTAGAGGTATGGTGGTGGACTGTATGCCACCCCTCTTTCCATGGAGGTGATAAAAATCAGTTACTGCAAAGCAAAGCTTATTGGATTCACTCATTGCTGCCTGTTGGAGGTTGTGTAACTGTCTGATGCTAATATATTTCTTTACAGCAGCTTTATCATTGCAGAATAAAATTGTTTAATTAATAATACAAAAAGACCTTCCAAAATAAGCAGTAGTTGACATTTTCTACCCAACAACAGCAGCAGCAAATTGTTATTTCTCTATCGCTCATTGACAGACGTAGTCTTCTTGATTCTCAAGAGCTGGGTTATGTTGTCTCCGCAGGAGTAGGACTAGGCAGAAAGACAAAACGTTCTGGCTCCACCTTAGGGGCAGTCCCTGAGGGTATATCCTCCCTCTCTCTGCTACAGGGAATCAGTTTTTTTCTGTCTAGTCAGGAGTAAGGACCTAAGTTCCTTGCTGGGATCTTTCGGTCCTGGCAAGACTTTTTTCTTTAAGAAAAAGACATTTTTTAGGTAGTTTTCTCCAGTGTTTTTTCCTGTGAGATCTTCAAGCAAAAATGCCGGACTGGGCGACACTTGTGGTCACCCCAGCCGGCCTACGAGCGCGCGCAGACCATGGCATTGCGCTTGGTCGGCCGCGACATATTCAAGTAAGTATGCGGGGCCGGGCGACGGGCTGGATGTTGAGATCCAGTGGTCACCCCGGTTTCTGCCTACGAGCGCGTGCAGACCAGAGCTCCGCGCTGGGTCGGCCGCGACGGAGTCCCAGTGAAGGGACTGACTTTGCGAGTTAAAAGTCTCGCTTGGACGCCAGGTACCAGAGAGTCGAGGCGTCCACAAACCCCCACCCCGGTGGAGAGGGTATTCTGAAGAGAGGGTGCCTGTCGGTTCGGTATGGTGAGTAAACGTTCCCTTTTTTCCTCATTATGAGGCAGTATGTATTATGGGCCCCTCCATATATGGTCAGTATATATCTGATACTTACAAGTCCCCCTTGTAATACAGCATGTGTTTGTGGGAAGTGGACTTGGTTCAAGAGCTAACACTCTACCCAGCAGACTGTAACATTACAGCAGACATAGGAGGTATAATCCTACCTTATGTGTAGTGTATCTCTGTAGATCCATATATCACCTCTTAGCAGAGTGCAGGTGGATGTGCTGGGAAGACGATATCGGCGGTCCGCCGCCATTTTGCCGTAGACCGAATGCATGTATGTCCTCAGGTCACGTCGGCCGCCATGTTTTTGGAGTCTTATGTCTCTTCTATGGGGGCGGCCATGTTTTGTGAGCCCAGCTACCTCGTGGAGGGCTGGGAACGCCGGAAGGCGTACACAGGGGGCGGAGCCACGCCTTCTACCCGGGAAAAAGCAAACAGCTCCTTCCAGTCTGTGTAAGACAGACGCTGACTGCAGTTGGTTGGAAACTGCACTGCATCGGTTGGTGAGCCTTGGGGGTCCCTCTCTCTCTCTCTGGGATCGAGAAGCAGGTACTCTGAGGGGCGCTATTGCGCTAGGGGGAGACACACAAAAAAAAAAAAAAAAGAAAAAGTTTTTTTGTTTTGCTGGCAAAGGTGTCCTGTATTAACATGGACCCTGCCACTCATGTATCTCCTCCGGATCCCCTCGAGGGGTCTGCGGGATCCTCCAGCACCCCATTGACAATTGAATCATTGTCAGCTATTATGGAAACTTTTGTGTCCCGGGTGGAAGTGGCTTGTCAGGGACAGGGCGCAAGAAAGCGACCCCCGCCTAACCCCTTATTATCTGAAACCTCGGATTCAGACTCTGAGCCTATTTCTGCAGTTGCAGGTACTTCATCTGGTATTGGTGTCTCGGGTTCTGTCTCTTCAGACAGTGAGGAGGATGTTTCGGCATCCGCCATAGCCCGAGAGGAAGCGTTGGTAAACGCACTCATTGTATCTGTTCAAGAGACCTTAAGGTTACAGGGTATTCCATCGGAAATAGCTGAAACTGAAATCCCTTTTGGGACTAAAAAACGCATCAAAGTGGCGAAGGTTTTTCCATTGCCCAAATGTTTTGGCAATCCAATCGAAGAAGAATGGCGTCTGCCAAAACGCACTTTTACTATTTCTAAACGCATTGACAGGTGTTATCCGTTTGAGGAAACCCTTATTAAGAAATGGACAGAACCACCTGTGGTGGATTCACCAATTGCTAGATTGAATAAAGCCACGGTTATTCCTTTAGAAGACGCTCCGTCTTTTAAAGATCCAGTGGATCGCAAGATAGAAGCTATGTCTCGCACCATGTTTTCCTTGATTGGATCAGCTTTCAGACCTATAATAGCTATTGGTCTGGTTTCGCAGGCTGTAACTGAATGGACCAAGTGGTTACGCCGGGACTTAGAAGAGGTCCCTCAGGCGGTATCAGATTTGTTGGAACAAATGATACAGGGGTTACAGTTTGTGTGTGATGCGGCGTTAGACGCCACTCCATTAATGGCGCGAGCATCAGTCTCAGCAGTGGTTCTCAGGCGTACACTGTGGCTAAAAGGTTGGTTAGCCGACCAAGGTTCCAAAAAAGCATTGGCTAATATCCCCTTTTTAGGAGAGCGTCTATTTGGAGCCAACTTAGATGAGATCATTAAGGATCTCACCGGTGGAAAGAGCACCTTTTTACCGCAAAATTTTAAAGGTAGAGGAACTCGTCAAAGACGAGGGCCTTCTTTTTCTGCTCACAAGAGGTTTTTTCGTCCAGCGGGTGAAAAAACGAAGTCTTCCAAAGCTCCTGCAGGAGGCGTCAGGGGTCGTTGGTCGGGCAAGCAAAAGCCCGCCCCCTCCAGACCTGAAGATAAACCATCCAAAGCCTGAAGGTGCGCCCCCACCCATAACTGGGGTGGGGGGACGTCTTCGCCGGTTCCCGGATCCATGGCTTTCCAGAATCCCGGACAAATGGGTTTGCGAAGTCATAAGGTCAGGGTACAAGATCGAGTTTCGATCTCTCCCACCGGCGCGATTCTTCCCTTCCAATATCCGACTATCCTCAGATCGTTTAGAAGATCTGCGGAGAGCAGTCACAGATCTACTACAACAAGGAGTGGTAGTCCACGTTCCTTGGACAGAACGGTTTCAAGGGTTTTATTCAAACCTGTTTACAATACCCAGGAAAGAGGGCAAAGTACGTCCAATTCTGGACTTAAGAGCACTCAATTCTTTCGTCAACATAAGAAGATTCAGAATGGAATCCATTCGCACGGTAGCAGCCTTCCTGCATCCAGGGGATGTCCTAGCGTCCATAGACATCAAGGACGCTTATCTTCACATTCCCATTTTCGCAGGACATCAGCGGTTTCTACGCTTTTCCGTAGAGGAGAACCACTATCAGTTTGTGGCGTTACCTTTCGGTCTCGCCACGGCTCCGCGGGTCTTCACAAAGGTGTTGGCCCCAATGTTGGCACTTCTGCGCCAAAGAGGTATATCGATCCTTGGTTACCTAGACGATCTTCTGCTTCATGCAGAGTCTCCTCAGACCTTGCTACAAAACATAGAAATTACTATGATTTCTTTACAGGAATTCGGGTGGCTGGGGAACCAGCAAAAGTCATTTCTGGTTCCCACCCAGAGGCTCGAATATCTGGGTCTAATCCTAGACACAGTCAGGACAAGAGTTTTTCTTCCGGTAGGGAAACTCCGAAAGATTCAATCAGCAGTCCAGTTGTTACTGTCCAACAACTGATCTTCCCTTCGGACTTGCATGAGGGTTCTGGGGTTGATGGTGGCTTCATTCGAAGCAGTCCCATTTGCCCAGTCCCATACCCGAATTCTCCAGCAAGAGATTCTTCTCAGATGGAATCGGAATCCGGAATCCCTGGACAATCAGATACGATTGAGCAAACAGACCAGAGAGTCTCTGGTTTGGTGGCTTCGGTCTCCGATGCTCAGCCAGGGAAAGTCATTTCTGCCAATATATTGGACGATAGTGACCACGGATGCCAGTCTATCCGGATGGGGAGGAATTCTCGGTCTATTATCTGTCCAGGGACTTTGGTCCCTGGAAGAATCCAGGTTACCGATAAATGTACTGGAACTGAGAGCGATCAGACTTTATCTGATTCACTGGACCGAGCAGCTCCAGGGCAGCCCGGTTCGGATCCAGTCGGACAATGCCACGGCCGTGGCTTATGTCAATCACCAGGGGGGCACCAAGAGTGTCCGAGCGGCCAAAGAAGTGGCTTGCATTCTTCGCTGGGCGGAACGATTTGTTCCAGCAATCTCTGCGGTGTTCATTCCGGGGGTGGAGAATTGGCAGGCAGATTATCTCAGCCGTCAGACCCTGGATCAGGGGGAATGGTCCCTCCATCCAGACGTTTTCCACCAGTTGTGCCTACGGTGGGGCACCCCGGATGTGGATCTGTTGGCATCACGACTCAACAGGAAAATTCAGAGATTCGTGGCTCGCTCCCACGATCCTCTAGCAGAAACCGCAGACGCACTGATCGCCCCGTGGGGGCAATACCAGCTAATATATGCCTTCCCTCCTCTCGCGTTACTGCCAAGACTTCTTCGCAGGATAGAGGAGGAAGGAATCCCAGTAATCCTGGTAGCTCCGGACTGGCCTCGTCGAGCTTGGTACGCCGACATGGTCAGACTGGTGGCGGACGTCCCGTGGAGACTTCCTCTCAGGGAGGATCTACTGTCTCAGGGACCGATCTTCCATCCTTCTTTACGATCGCTGGCTTTAACGGCCTGGCTATTGAGACCCAGGTGCTGAAGGACAAAGGTTTGTCAGCTTCAGTTATTCCTACTCTAGTTGAAGCAAGGAAAGCGACTTCCAGAAAGATTTATCATCGCACATGGAAGTCCTACATTGCATGGTGTGAACCTTTGGGGTTCCGTCCTTGGTCTTATTCGATTAGTCGAATATTGGCTTTTCTGCAACAAGGGGTTGAGCAGAAACTGGCCTTGAGTACTATCAAGGGTCAGGTCTCAGCATTAGCCATCTTCTTTCAGAAGCCTTTGGCTACTCATTCCTTGGTGCGGAATTTCATCCAGGGGGTGCGACATCTGGCTCCGCCAGTGCACGCGCCGTTACCCCCCTGGGATCTTAATTTAGTGTTGTCGGTTCTTCAGAAACCTCCCTTTGAAGATATTAGGGAGATTCCTCTACCCACGTTGTCCCAGAAGGTGGCCTTCTTGGTGGCTATTACTTCTGCACGCAGGGTGTCAGAACTGGCCGCATTATCTTGTCGTTCCCCATATCTGGTGGTTCATAGAGATAAGGTGGTTCTTCGTCCGAATCCATCCTTCCTACCAAGAGTGGTTTCAGAATTTCATCTAAATGAAGAAATTGTATTACCTTCCCTGTGTCCTAAGCCCAGTCATCCTCGGGAGTTTGCTTTACACTCCTTGGATGTGGTCCGGGCGATCAGGGTATACTTGAAAACGACAGACTCGTTTCGCAAGACGGATTCACTTTTTGTGATCCCAGATGGACCCAAAAAGGGGTTGCCTGCATCTGCCGCGACCATTTCCAGATGGATCAGACAGACGGTAGTGCAGGCTTATTCTATTAAGGGTCGGGAGCCCCCGTTCCCTGTTAAGGCGCACTCCACTCGGGCACTTAGTGCGTCATGGGCCTTTCGCCATCAGGCGTCAGTGGTCCAGGTGTGCAAGGCGGCTACCTGGTCGTCGGTGCATACCTTTTCTAAACATTATAAAGTTGATGTAATGGCATCGTCTGATGCCTCGTTTGGCCGCAAGGTTTTGCAGGCCGCAATTTGAGGAGACCAGTGGTCTACCTCGAGGGTTTTTTTCCGTTGGAAAATTTTTTCTTTAGTCTCATTCTTTGTTTATAATGAGCCTTTAAAACTTCTAGTTTGGCACCGGTTGGGCCTTCTAGATTGGATTTGATTTTGTCAATCCCACCCCTCATTTGTGGCACTGCTTCTGGATGTCCCAGCTCTTGAGAATCAAGAAGACTACGTCTGTCAATGAGCGATAGAGAAAAATGGATTTTTGTAAGATCTTACCGTAAAATCCTTTTCTCTTAAGCTCATTGACAGACGTAGTACCCGCCCGTCTATCATTGAGTTGGGTTGGGTTAAATTCTCTGTACTGCTTTAAACAGAACTGATTCCCTGTAGCAGAGAGAGGGAGGATATACCCTCAGGGACTGCCCCTAAGGTGGAGCCAGAACGTTTTGTCTTTCTGCCTAGTCCTACTCCTGCGGAGACAACATAACCCAGCTCTTGAGAATCAAGAAGACTACGTCTGTCAATGAGCTTAAGAGAAAAGGATTTTACGGTAAGATCTTACAAAAATCCATTTTTAATGATTTTATATTCTAATTTAGTAGACCAATATTTTTGAAAATTAGTACTAATAAAAAGTAATACATTTGCAGAAGGTTTTAAAATGTCTTTTTCAATAAAATCCTGAAATCTCACAGAATACAGCAACTGTGTAATTTTTCAGGAAAGCTCTACCTTATCCTTAAAGTGTCATTAAAGCATTTGTAGCAATTTCATATGTCACACCAGGAAATCTAACATTAGAAGCAATAATATCTAGCACGCATAAGACATTTTCCCAAATACATTTTTTTTTTTTATGCCATATAAAGCAAACATGTGACATAAAGGTGTTTCTCCCTAAGGCAGTGTGATTCCAAGGAACGGAGCAAACCAGAAGGCTCTGCCAAAGCTTGCAAACATCACTCTCTATTCTATCAATCATTCTGTCTCCTTTCAACTTGTGTTCTGCCTAATTTCTTTCTTCCCCAGTCACCGCCTGTTCTTCCTTTTCTCCCAATGTTCAATAGTCAACTGTCCATGATCATCTTCTGCTCAGCTTTCTCTATGCTCCCCTGATCTATAATCAGTTGCATTTCCAGCTAGATGCATAGATGAAGCCTTTATCTATCAATCCTGCTGAAGTTGTCCCACAGGCACACACAGACGATCATGTGGGCAGAGAACAGGGAAGAAGGAGCAGATGCCATTCATCCTCCTTGAGCTGCCCCCTCAGTCATGTGGGGTGTCTTCCATAGTAGAGGACATGATGTGAAAGGCTTCTCCCTGTGTGAAATCTCTGGTGATCCTGCCAGTTTGTCTGCTTTCCTATCAAAAGCTGAACACACTAAGCAGGGAACACATCGTGGCCAGTTCTTTGCACAGCCTTTTACTTGGAAGCTCAGTGTACTGCAGTTTCTCACCCACCCAGTTCTTATGCAGCTGAGAACTGAGGGTCTGGGATCACTTAGAAAAAAAGGTAAAAAAAAGTGTTTGTAATGATTTTTTTTTATATCTCTATTTTCTACTTTAAACTGGGTTGTGTTACAAGATGAGGGTTTACATATGCTTTAAGGAACAGGCATAACAAATACTGCAATATCAACATTGAATACAAAGACCACAGTTTATCTTGCCATTTTGCAAGCATGCATAATAGACTTGAACTATAAGTAGCACCATTGTTGAGCAAGTAACCTTGTCCATTCAGTACAATGGATTCAAGAACCTATGACAAAGAGAAACTTTTTGGATTTTCCAACTCAATACTCTTAAACCTGATGGTTTAAATGACGCCAACTCTCTGCTGAACAAGTTCCACACCTTGAACCTTTAGTCAGTTTATGAATTCAGGTATCCATTCATTCCTCCCAGCTCTTCTTAGCCCCAGTATGGTCTTCTTCACACCCACCACTTCCCTTCCCATAGTGTTGCTGGCATATTTTAGTCCCTGCTCACATGAATCCATTTTATTTTTTTTTCTCTTCTTTTGCTCTGCCTCAACCTTCTGACCCTTTCAGCCCCAGTATGGTCTTCTTCACACCTACCACTTCCTGCCACACAGTGTTGCTGGCTAGCATAGTCCCTGCTCATATGCATTCTTTTCTTATCATCTTTTGCTCCACTTCCAACACTTTGATTCTTCTAGCCCTAATGTGTGTCTTTTTCTTTTTTTTTTTTTTTTTAACATATACTACCCCTTTCCCCACAGTGTTTGTGCTTTTCTACAGATGTCAGGTGCTCTTCTTATGCTTTGAATCTTCTCAGTTGTATCTCCTGTTCTAGTCCAACTCTCCTCCCTCTCTTTACAGCTGGGATTTTAAGAAACACTTTGATTCCACCATTCCCAGCAGAATCTGTAGTTTCTTTTTGCCTTTTTCTGTCTCCCTTTCCCCTCCTTTCCAACTGTCTCTACCATACAAACGATGTTCTCACTGTCAGCTCCACATACATCAGTTTAGCTGCAGCCCACTCACATATTGGGGTTGATTTACTAAAACATAAGAGTGCAAAATCTGGTGCAGTAGTGCATAGTAGCTAATCAGCTTCTAATTTCAGCTTGTTCAATTAAGCTTTAACAACAAAAAAAAAAAAAAACTGGAAGCTGATTGGTTTCTAATAAGAGATGCACCAGATTTTTCACTCCCCACTTTTAAGAAAATCAACCCCACTGAGTCCCTAAATTTTATAATACGACCTGTTTGCAAAAATATCATATTGTTTATGGATTGTATACTTCTAATTTGTGGTGTGTTGTTTTTGTTTCGTTTTTTTCTTGTGTTATCTTGTTGCTTTAACAAGAGCACATTTTTTTTGTGTTGTTCTGTCGCCTTAAAAACTAATTTTTTTTCTTTTTATGGTTTATTCGGGCATACCAAAAATCTTTGAAGTGCTAATTCCCATGGATTCAGTCCAGGGGTATCCAAACATGGGCCCCACAGCTTTTCAAATTTACCCTGACAGCCACGTCTTGTGTAGATATGACGTTCTAAAAGTAGTGCTTTTCCTATAGCTGACACCCATGATTTATGTATGGGGGGGGGTCAGCGCATTTCCACATTACTAGAATTAACTTCCGGCATGGAAAAGGGCCCTTCTGACCGCTGTCCTGGGGTACTCCTCCTCTATAGCACCTTCTAGGATGTTCAGTAGACAACATTTAGGGTGTCATGTATATTAAAAAAGAATAGCGCGCAAATGCAAAAGAAATTACTACCAAATCTGAAGAGAGTCCATAAATAAAAATGGGGGTTTGGTCCCACCATATGGCCATATCGTGCTCAAGCCCACTACTGTGTCAAAGTACCCCATTATCAGTGGGTCCTACACTATCCATGAAAAAGAGATGAATCCAGCCTTTCTAACCCTTGGAGATAATACTCCTTGCTGGGAAAGATGTGCAAATGCACTACAGGGGACTCCTCCTATATCCACTTGATGGTGGACACTGATTGAGTACAGGTGTGTGTGGGGGGGTGGGGAGGGTTGCTCAACCTCGGTGGTCTGGTCAGACCGAATACATAATAAACAGGCAAAAAATTTGGGGGAGCATACCCATGTATTTCCAAAGCTGCTGCAGCTATGAACCAAAAGACATGTATATTAAAAAAACATGTCTTTTGGTTCATAGCTGTAGCAGCTTTGAAAATACATGGGTATGCTCCCCCAAATTTTTTGCCTGTTTATTATGTATTCGGTCTGACCAGACCACCGTGGTTGAGCAACCCTCCCCACCCCCCACACACACCTGTACTCAATCAGTGTCCACCATCAAGTGGATATAGGAGGAGTCCCCTGTAGTGCATTTGCACATCTTTCCCAGCAAGGAGTATTATCTCCAAGGGTTAGAAAGGCTGGATTCATCTCTTTTTCATGGATAGTGTAGGACCCACTGATAATGGGGTACTTTGACGCAGTAGTGGGCTTGAGCACGATATGGCCATATGGTGGGACCAAACCCCCATTTTTATTTATGGACTCTCTTCAGATTTGGTAGTAATTTCTTTTGCATTTGCGCGCTATTCTTTTTTAATATACATGTCTTTTGGTTCATAGCTGCAGCAACTTTGGAAATACATGGGTATGCTCCCCCAAATTTTTTTCCTGTTTATTATGTATTCGGTCTGACCAGACCACCGGGGTTGAGCAACCCTCCCCACCCCCCACACACACCTGTACTCAATTAGTGTCCACCATCAAGTGGATATAGGAGGAGTCCCCTGTAGTGCATTTGCACATCTTTCCCAGCAAGGAGTATTATCTCCAAGGGTTAGAAAGGCTGGATTCGTCTCTTTTTCATGGATAGTGTAGGACCCACTGATAATGGGGTACTTTGACGCAGTAGTGGGCTTGGGCACGATATGGCCATATGGTGGGACCAAACCCCCATTTTTATTTATGGACTCTCTTCAGATTTGGTAGTAATTTCTTTTGCATTTGCGCGCTATTCTTTTTTAATAAACATTTAGGGTGTATTGGGATTTTTCTTAAAATACCATGTTTAGTGTACTTATGATTTGGCTCCAGTACAGGTGGAGTTTGGGACACCTCCATAGCAGATGGATCAATTCCCCTTTTGCACCTAGAACAGTGTGGCTCCATACCATCTCCCATTTTGCTCAGCTTCAGGGGAGTATAGTGAGCACGTAAAAGAATATACAGCTGAGACAACTTCTGTGCTGCATTTAAAGAGCAAGTACCCATTGCTTGTTATGCTTCTTCCCATTGCTAAACTGATATTGGCCCCAAATCATTCTCCCACCCCGAGCTGCTGACATACTTTAGCTGAACATGTGCAGCAAGCTGTATTATTTACAGTATCTCACAAATATGAATATACATGATAAATAATCTGTGCTAATAAATAAAGTGCTCAGTGCTTGCTTAGTAAACTTTTGTGTGGATTTATTTTTTGCACAGAGACTGGCACCCAGCACTTTGGAATATTATATGAACTTTTGTTATAGATATGTATTAGTTTGGCATTCTTTTTATAATTTATTTATCACTAAAGCACTGGACACTTTAATATTATATATTGCATTTATTTTATGCATCACATTTATATGCTTTGAGATGTATTGCATTGATATGGATTTATGTTAGTCATCCATGAATTAATTTAACACCAGTATATTAGTTTATTTATTAGCACAGATTATTTATAGTGTGGTTGAGATACCCATTGTTAAATCTTACAATATAGTACACTGAGCAGCGCCGATACACTATTTTTCAATTGATTTTAAAGGCACCCCTTTTAATCACTAGAATTGCTATTTATTAAAAACACATTTTTATCCTAAGCACTGGCACTTTATATTTAATGAATATGCATGACTCATCAAAAAGGTCCTCTGAGCATGTGCTTAATTTGAGGGGCTTTCCTTCTTCTGGGAGAACTCAGGTTTATGTAACCATTTTTTCTGTGGACTGAACATGAGCTGAGGGGCACGGGTGGGGAGAATATAACCTATGCCTCATTTATACCTCCCCACCCCTTTACCCTTTGCATTTACATCCCCCTCCCCCACCTTTTTCTTCTCCTCTTCTCTTTTCCCCTGCACGCCCTCACTTCTCTCTTCAACCTTTGTCTTACGTTATTTTTGGTACCTGTTTCTCTCCTTTCTTCTGGATATCCACTATTGATCCAGTCTATTTGCTTTACTGTTGTATAGGTTCCCCTCTTATTCCTTCTCAACTGTTTTCTCCTTTGGCACAGGTTAGGAATCATTCTGTACAGGATTTCCCTCTGGGCTATGTGTGAACAATGCCCTTATAATTACATTAGCCTTATCTGGCTAGAAAAGTCTGTGCCACCAGGAGCTCAGCTCTTTGTAGGATGCTTATGACTATATGTGCTGGAGCTTAGTCCTAATGGGATTTAAAGTGGTTGTGAACAATAAACCCCAGTCTCAGTTCAGTGCTGTGCACAAGGGCAGCGGTGCTCCTCTCTCTTTCTCTCTCCCTCTTCCCTCCTCACTGGACTCAGTATGTCAATCAAATCCAGGGATGAGAGAGCAGGGCCAAGCCAGACCATGTGTATCAATAGACTCAGTATTGAGCCCACACAAGTACCCCCACTAGCAAGGGGGAGGTGCCAGGAACATCGGAAGGGGACCCCAGAGGAGTAGGATTGGGGTTGCTCTGTGAAAAACCATTGCACAGAGCAGGTAAGTATAATTTGTTTATTATTTTAGAAAAATAAAAGTTGAATCTTTAATATCACTTTAACCTTACTGTCCACAGTCCTCCCTAGCACCCATATCCTATATATTTAGCAAACCTATCTTATTGCTACAATACCTGATACAATGACATGCTTTCTTCTCTTCTTTGCTTCTATATCACAGTTGATTAGGACTTGTTTATTTCATGGTGTCTGTATATGAACTCAATAAAATATTTATGGGACTAAAAACTTAAAACAGAGTGACAATGTGAGCATGGCTAGGATTATGAAAGGCCTAGAGCACCCACCTTGGAAAAAAAAACGAAAAAAAAATTCTATGCATGCTGTGGTGAACAGTATGTATGGCTGCATTTTGCTCAGGGGATTAAAGGGGATCAAAAAACAGAATCTGTGCCTAGTTGTAATATACCCGACACACATATAACAGCCCTTATACCCACAAAATAAAACCCAAATTCCAAAAAAATGAGGACGCTTTGTAAAATGTACATAAAAACAGATTTGCAAATCTCATAAACCCATATATTATTCACAATAAAAAAAGGAAACATATCAAATGTTTAACTTTTTCCCGTTTGGCCTATAGAAAAATGATTGCCAGGTTGGAGATACGTTGTTCTAGGTGAACGTCATATGACGTCCTTCCAAAATTGTGCCTTGTGCAGGCCCTGTGCACAATCTGTCATCTGCTGAGTTCACCGGACAAACTTTTGGAAAAGACAGCAAAGATAATGACATTACCACGCACCTGAACCTGTGGGCCCACCTCCCCTGCCCGAGCTGAGGCCGAGCAGATACTGAGCTCAAGGAAGACTCAGCCAATTACTAACAGGCTAGATCCAGAACTGAGCATGCACAGTTTAGAGTCGGGGGACAAGCAGTTTTTTTTATGCCTTTTCTCCAGTTCAAGGACATTACAGATAGGATAAAAGTACCATGTTTTTACAAACTGTCCAGTAGGGATGTTCTGCTGTCATTCTGGCCTTACGGTTCGGATAACTGGCTTAAGTACCCCTGCTTTTATGGTGGAGGCCCATGAGAAGAGAAACTGGGCTAAGTGAGGTTACATAGTTAGTCAGGTTGAAAAAAGATCATCTAGTTCAACCAATAAAAGGGAAAAAAATATCATACAATCCCATATTCACAATCTTATACCCACAGTTGATCCAGATGAAGGCAAAAACCCCCAGCAAAGCATGATCGAGTTTGCTACAGCAGGGGACAAAATTATTTCCCGATACCACGAGAGGCAATCAGATATTCCCTGAATCAACTTTAACCATAAATGTTAGAATCCAGTTATATTATGTACATTTAGGAAAGAATCCAGTCATTGCTTAAAGCAAGCTATCGAGCTGGCCAGAACCAGCTCTTGAGGGAGTCTGTTCCACATTTTCACAGCTCTTACTGTTTAGAAACTGTTTCATATTTGGAGATTAAATCTCTTTTCCTGCAGATGTAAAGAGTGCCCCCTTTACCTCTGTGATGACCTTAAAGTAAATAACTGAACACTAAGTTAACTATTTGGACCCCTATGTATTTATACATGTTGATCATATCCCCCACTTAATGTCCTCTTCTCAAGAGAGAATAAATTCAGTTCCTCTAATCTTTCCTCATAGCTGAGCTCCTCCATGCCTCTTATCAGTTTGGTTGTTTTTCTCTGCGCTTTCTCGAGTTTCCCAATACCTTTTTATGTGAACTGATGCTCAAAACTGAACTGCATATTCCAGATGAGGTCTTACTAATGGTTTGTACAGGGGCAAAATGATCTCTCTCTCTCTCTCTGGAGTCCCTATCTCTCTTAATACAAGAAATAATTTTGCTCACTCTGGAAACTGCAGCTTGGCATTGCATGCTATTATTAAGCTTATGATCTACCAGAACACCCAGATCCTTCTCCGCCATTGAATCTGGGAGTAATTTCCTGTAGGAGGATTCCAAGGGGCTCAGTGCCCCTTATTTATACTGGTCTACCTGGTCTGGTTAGGGGCGGGGAAGGTAAAGAGTCCAAAATGTCAAGCGCCCCCTGGGAGTTCTGGAGTAGTATTGTAGTGGTGTGCCCCTTTATCCAGATTCAGGTGCAAGTCCCTTTAACTCAACTCCCCACAATCCTCTGGGCTCCCAGCATCCCCTGAGTTCCTGGACACGCCCAGGGAGTATAAATGGCCACTCCTCCCATCTTCCTGTGCTCAGAGAGATCCTGCCTGATGGGACAGCAGCGACTGGGCAAGTGAGCTGTCCCCAGGTGATGGGTCCTTATCTGCCAAGTCTGGTGTGCGGGCCACCAGCAGTGAGCACAAGAGAATTCAGCATCTATCCAAGCCCCAGTCACTGGAGAGGACTCTGTTACAATCCATGTGGAGAAGTTGTCCAAGCAGTGGGATGGTCCTATCTACAGCCCCCAAAGCCTCCTGACAGAAGTCAGCATCAGCAGTGTCAGTGTGAAGTCTGTGCCACCAGGAAATCCCTCAGCTCACAGTCTGCTGAATGAACGATTAACATCTTGGGACACGTGAGATTTCTCTAGCGTCTATCCTATCAGTAAACTGAACTCAGAGCACTTTGCTGCCATCCAGTGGTCATTTGTAGAAATGCAGTAGAATTGTTTTCATATGTTTTATGTCTGTTTCCCCACTCCTCACGCTGCTGTTTTGTACTGCAAACCCCTGTTCACATGATCTCCTGTGTAATCTGAATCTGATTTTCATTGTTAAGTAAAGTAGAAATTGCACATCACCACTGGTCTGATCATTTGGCTGATCCCATTACATAACAGTATTATTGGTGTGAGACCCCACTGTAAAATAACACTATGCCACATCACCAAAGCTTTTTTTCTCTGTACTATACCTCATGAGCTAGACCTTTTGAGACCAGGGCAACCTTTGTTACCAGGCCACAGGGCCTAGTCATTGCACCTGCACTTGCAGCTTTTTATTTTCTTTTATTTATTTTTCTTACATGTTTGTCACTTTGCACTTATCTTGCTATCTTGCTGCTTGGATTGCTAGGGGTATTGGACCATATTTTTCATCCATTCCTCTCACCTACCAGCATAGGCTCTCCCAGTAGCCACCCGTGAGCCCCCTATTTGGATGGACTATGAGATGTATATACACATACTCTTTGGCTTGGACCGCTCCCATGTCCGCCCGGGGGATATCTACTCTAATTACGATCCTTGGTCTGTCCTCTTGGTTTTAGGATTGGTCTGGTTGCAGGATTTGTGATGTCCCCTATCTGTGTATATGCCCCTGAAGAAGCGGTGACCCGCGGAACATGTTGGGCTAGTGTATGGGGATCCTCGTTCATTACACACATCAAACCTATGTTACCTCTCGGTTTTCTGTGCAGCATGCTACCTACATTATTTGTATTATTTATGTTTTTTTTTAATACAGTAATTTCTATATATGATTACGGTTTCTTTCAAATAAAAACTGTTTTTACTCTACATATACTCTGATTATTGGTCCAATGACGGTATCCCATTTAAAAGTCCCCCTGCCCCCTCCTATTTTTATTTTTTCTATGAATTTTGGGACGTGGATACCTTTGCTTTCATATCCATCTAGGATATACATATTCCCTGTTTTGGAGCTTGTCTTTTTGTACTTTATATGTGTTTTTTGCTTTTTTTTTTTTTTTTTTTTTTTTACTTTTGTAGGATTGTAGGGTATGGATCTTCAGGCACATCCTAGAAGTCTATAAGTCTAGGAGAAGGATGCATGGCCCTTAGGTTTCTTCCTCTCCTGCCTCAGAGGGTCTCTTTTTGAGAGAGAGGATCAGGGTTCACCAGGCCTTCTGGCTAGGTGGACCTAAGTGTGGCTTGCTCCATCAGAAGTCTTGCACACTCGGGGGTCGGGGAAGGATCCTCTTCAGGAGGGGACCATTTGACACACCCTAAGTGCACTTTTTAGTTTAGTTTAGAATTTGCCCACCGTGGGCTTGAATAAGGAAAAAACCTGCAATATAGACAGGAAGTGGTGAGATGCTCTCACTTTATTTTCATTTTAATACCCATCAGATAGACAGGAGACAATTAAAAATAAATCCAAAGTGGGGAAAATATACTAATGAAACGTTGACACATGTTTCCACCTCATTCCTTTAAACCAGGACACATAATAAATACACAGGTTCTGAGGCTAATATAATGCACATAAGGCGCTAAGTGAGTTTAATTACCACCTTGATCAGCCAAAGAACCTTTGTAATTAATGTTTGTCCTGGTTTAAAGGGATAAGGTGGCAACCCTAGTTGCAACCCACTATCCAAACCTAAACAAGTGAGCTGTAGCAGGGTTTTAAATCCATTTTTCACTATGTAGAATAATTTGTAGTCCGTGTCCTCACTGAAGATGGGCACAAAACAACAGAAGATCAGAGTTTGTAATGTTAAGACAAATAATAGTAAAAATAAAAAATAAAAAAACGGAGAAATATCAAGGGTATATAAAAGTTAAAAACAAAGGTGAGGACTAGCTTAGCATTCACTGCTATAAAAAATAAGCCACCTATATGCTATTACTGTATATCCACCCTATTGTGAGCTTATTATTTGTATTATTATAGTATTTGTATTATTATTTATTGTATTAATATTTATTGTATTATTTATTGTATTATTATTTGTATTCTTAGAATATTCTTACATGGCCTGCCTTTTTTTTTTTTTTTTTGTTTAACTGAAAGCTTTCCTTGAGGATGCCTACTGGTAAATGCACCAAGATGAAATCAAATTGATCCACAATGTGATGCCCATAAAACCGTGCTTTGGACTGGAACATAAACAACCTATTTTATGAGACAATGACATGAGAAAATGTGTTTCTCCAGGCTTCATAAACGTGCAAGTTGGAAAAGTAGTATTGATGTTGGGGTTAATATTGGCATAGAGGAAAATTGACCATGCTTCACTTTGAGAATTGCAAATCTAATTGATCTGCTGCAGCAAGCTTTCAATTCCTGAGCAACTGTACAAGATGGGACGTGCATGAGCTGCTAAAGCAGGGCTGGGCACACTGCAGTTTCACTCTAAATGAAACAACTCAGCAAAATGCCTAATTATGAAAACAATAATGTAAGCAATGAAGGTTCGTAAAAGGTAGGTGCACCTTTGCTTGATCAGATACGTGCGATCAGGCACATCACAATAAATAAAATGTCTTGCTGCTTTACAAATGATCATCACTGTCTTATTTTAATCATTTCATATCACTGCTGACACATGCTATGTTTTTGCTGTATGCTTCATTAGGCTGGCTTTTTTTCCCTTTACCTCCACTGCCACATATAAGCTGATTATCATTCATAAAAGGATGTCTGTAGGCAAAGAGAATCATTCATGTATACGTCTTTGTTTTCAGCTGCTATGTAAACAGATAGCGATATAATTAACTTATATAGGGAAGATGCAGTCGGAGATTATGTTTACACTTTAGACCTCTGTCACTTACTATAACTATTCTCAGCTGTAGCCTTGGTATTTTATATGGCGTATTTAAGACAGCCACAAAGAGCAGAAAATAGGGCTTAGTTAATTTGTGCTGAAGGTTTTGCGAGGAATTATCCATACAATATAATATATCCTATAATTACAAGTCCATATTACCAAAGTGATTAAATCTGTACAGTGGTCACCAGAGATTTAAAGTCAAAACTTGTAAAACAATTTTATCACTTTGAAATAGAAATGAAAGGCAAAACATTTTTTGTATAGATATAAAAAAAAAAAATTGTAAATAACTTTTTTTCCTTTTTTGTATAAGTAATCACATTCCCTCTGTTCTCACCTGCATAAGAGCTGGGGGGAGGAAAAGCAGCAGCACGCGGAGCTTCCCAGTGAATGGCTGTGAAGGTGAGGCATGTCCTGAAAAGTCTGATCTTTGAAGGAGATTACACCGAGTTAGCTAAAGAACATACCAAAGTGTGCTCTCCTGCTTAGTGTGCTCAGTTTTTAATAGGTAAGCAAGGGGACTAGCAGGATCACCAAGGATTTCACATAAAGGAAGCAATACAAAGAGAACAGGGTACTTTTACAGACTGGTACATGGTACAGCAGGCACACATCAGGAATTTGAAGTGTTGGGGTAGCAAACACTTTAGGTCTATAATGAGGGTTTCAGAAGGCTTATAGCAACATAGATTCTGGTACTTACATCAGTAGCATTAAACATACATACGTTTTTTGTTTTTTTTTCTTATTGCACACATAACTGCATTGATTGGTGTTGTTTTATATCTTTATGCAGTTAATATTTAAAAGGAACCTGTGGCAATACTGTGGATATTCGGGTGTTTGCATATTCCTAAAAAATAATATTCTTTAAGCCTGTCCTCACTGACCTCTTTAACTACAAGTACTGTGGAGCAATGTATCATCAACGTTCACAACAGAGGCACTGAAGTTTTTATTACACACATAACTGCATTGATTGGTGTTGTTTTATATCTTCATACGGTTAATCTTTAAATGGAACCTATGGCAATACTGTGGATATTCAGGTGTTTGGCTATTCTTAAAAAATAATATTCTTTAAACATGCCCTCACTGACCTCTTTAACTACAAGTACTGTGGAGCAATGTATCATCAAAGTTCACAAAAGAAGCACTGAAGTCCCTCAAGTTGTCCCCTCATTCAGCTCATCTTGATCCCCCCACCCAGCAGTGATTCAGCAGCCTTCCAACCTTCTAATTGTAATGTAAACAGAGCAAGAGCTAACAAATAATTGGCACTTCTGCTCTGAACTTTGAAGATGAATTGCTGTACAGTGTCTGCAGCTAATACGGTCAGTAAGGGCTTGGTTTAAAGCTCATGTACTGCTTGTTAAGAATAGTTATAAATACTTAATAATAAAAGGAAAACGTGCTGGCATATACAAAGAAAGACGCTGACAGAGACAGTCAGACACACTGTTCACTCAACAAAAAGTCATTCACAACTCTGCTTCTGTCAGTTTGTTGTTTGTCAGCTTATTGGCCTTTCTTGCTGCTTCTCATTTTCAATTCTGAGTGCTGTTATAGAGAGGACTATGTCATATACTGGCACCTAAACTTGTTGCATTTATAAATGCATCAATACATTAAAAAAAAAAAAAAATAAAAAACTAAGTTCAGCTTACAGTCGCCTTACTACCATTCCATTTTAATTACACTTTATAAGTCACTAAACCACAACAAGTACAGTACGCAGATCTTAAGTAACCCTTCTTCTGCTCTACCTACAACTGCTAATTATATAGCTAACACTAAAGTGGTGTACCCAACCAACATAAAATAATACAAGAATAAAACAGTGTAGCGCACTAGATAAGTAACCCCCCTGGGGCGTGGCCAGCGCGGGACCTAGTTGGACGTCTGATCCTTCGCTCTGGCTCCAGGCATACTGAATCCAGCGACATCCGCTCAGCAAAGTCCGGCATCCAGCTCACGACTGCCTCACTAACCTGCCCTGCACCTGCTGCCATGATGGGGAAGAGGAAGAACGACAAAGGGCCGAAAAAGCTCAAGGCCTTCTTCCCGCCGCCATCCCGGAGCGGTCGACAAGATGGCGCCGGCAGCTCGGGCCTTGCTGCTCCGGAGCAGCGGCGGGCGCACTATTCGGACTTACCTGATGATCTTCCTCTAGGGGATCACCCCGAACCAGGTACTGTGTCTCCTCGCACCCCAGAGCCCTCCAGCCCCTCATGCAGCAGCCACGCCAAGTCCAAAATCAGACTAGATCCACAGGACCGGGCCTCTGTCACAGGCCGCACAGGCGCCTCTCTGCTGCCAGTTTCCTTAGGGCCTTCTCCCATTGCTGAATTCCCTACCCATGGCAAGCCCATCATGGACACTGCCCTTAAGGACATGATGTACACGCTCCACACATCCCTGCAGGCTGACATAATGGCACTTGCAAACAGATTTACCTCTGAGATACACTCACTGGGTGATAGAGTACACAATGTGGAATCCTCCATGACCGATATGGTAACCACGGTTAATGACCTGGTGGAAGCCCATGAGGAAAACATCACGGAACGCCAGTGGTTAAAAGCCAAAATCGAAGATCTGGAGAATCGCTCCAGAAGAAATAACTTAAAAATCCGGTGCATCCCTGAGACCGCCCCGCCTGCAGAGCTACACAAATTCGCCCTGGAGTTATTTATATAAGTAACCCCTAGTGACCCCTGTGACCACGTCCATTGGGATTAAACGCATCAGGGTGACTATTTGACACTGATGTCCCCACTGCTGTGCGATTCCGGGTCACCAGCAGCAATTCATGTGAGTGTTATGTGACTTTCTTTTGTGTTGTACTGGCTTTATGGTTGTTTTTAATAAACATACTACACTATGATTGTACCTTTTGGCTCTGGCTGAGCTGCTTCATTTCCCAGTTGGATACTTGTGTGGTGATTCAGCGCAGGTCTCTCTTCCATCCGATATCAAGGTGGTGTACGGTTAAGACATTCTAGCTACTGTAATGGTAGCCATACATCTGGTGAGTGTCCAACTTATCTGGTGATGGTGATGACTCACGAGTAATATACATTACTGCACCTTGAAGTGGTTATTATTACATATACTACTGCACCTTGAAGTGATAATCATCACATTTAAGGTCTTCACTATGGACATCTGATTGCTTGGAGTTTTTATGAGCATTTATTGTACTTATCTAGTGCGCTACACAGTTTTTTCATTCTTGTTAATTATATACTGATGAGCAAAACCGGCCTCTTGTCTCTCAAGGTGTGTGGTAGGTTGAATTCCCCGCTGGCTCTGCCCACACCCTCTTCTATAATATAAGAAGCTAATCTGCTGAGTTTACTTTTTTGAACTGTGGACAACCTCCCTGCAATGATATGGGGCTGTGCACCAGGAGCGTTGTCACCCTTGGACAAGAATTGTATTAATGGCAAGATCACCAGATGAAAATAAAGGCACAAAAGCATAAAAAAAGAAAACTAATGTAGCCACCATATTTTAATGACTTTTAATGACCGGTAAGACTGGTAAGCTGCAATATACCACATTTCTGTTAGCCTAAACAGCAAAGTCACATTACGTTGCCAGTGCTGACATGACTTAGCTCATAAACAAAAGGTCGGGGTTACTGTTTGGATTTGTGTTAGTGCTAGGGTTTAAGATGAGCATTAGGGTTATTGATAGTGTTAAAGTGGAGTTCCACCCATTTTTGGAACTTTAGATCTATGTAATCCCCTTTAAAATGGCTTTTACCAATGGAAACTTTTTTTTTTTGCTAGTTAATACCTTAATTTCGGCTTTATTCCTCCTCTCCTCACTTCCGGGTCCGATCGGCGATGACGTCATTCGGCGATCCGCAGTGTCTGCTGAGATGTATTCTATTCCAGTAATCTCACAGTAGCTGTATCTGTACTGAGCCGTGCCTGCCCCGCCTCTGCCCCGCCTCCTCTCATTGAGTTGCATTGTATGAATGTATTAAGGCTGTTCTCTGCCCCGCCTCCGCCCCGCCTCCTCTCATTGAGTTGTATTGCAATACAACTCAATGAGAGGAGGCGGGGCGGAGGCGGGGCAGAGAACGGCCTTAATACATTTATACAATGCAACTCAATGAGAGGAGGCAGGGGGGAAGGCGGGGCAGGCACGGCTCAGTACAGATACAGCTACTGCAAGATTTCTGGAATAGAATACATCCCAGCAGACACTGCGGATCGCCGAATGACGTCATCGCCGATCGGACCCGGAAGTGAGGAGAGGAGGAATAAAGCCGAAATTAAGGTATTTACTAGCAAAAAAAAAAAAAAAAAAGTTTCCATTGGTAAAAGCCGTTTTAAAGGGGATTACATAGATCTATGTATTCCAACCTATTAAAAATGGGTGGAACTCCGCTTTAAGGTTACTGCTGAGTAACCTAAAAAAAAAAAAAATTCTACCCATTCATATATGCGCGACTTAAAATTGCAGCAACTTCAAAGTAGTTAATGCACTATTTTGGTCCGACTTTCATGCAACTTGAGGGTCCGTAGACTTCAATGTTAATCCTCAGAAGTTGCATGAAAGTTGTAAATGAATGTTATCTAATGCAACTTGTGTGCAACAGTTGTCCATTATCACTGGTCAAAGCCAAAGCCGTATCCAAGTTGCACCCATCCAAGTTGCGTAAAAGTTGCATGTCGGCGCAACTTTGGAGTCATACATGTGGGAATTCAGTCTAATGCAAATGCATTTTTCAAGATGTATTATTCTCACTAAAACTGCAACTACTACCCCTAATGATAACATTTACCAGCTGATTAGGTCGTTTTACAGAGTAAAATATTAAGGGCTGGTGACACTAAGGCAGACCTGGGCATTTTATGGCCCCTAGGCTGCATCCAGCACCTTGGCTGTCCTTTTCCAGCCCACGTTCCTCATTGATGTAGCTGACAAGCTCAGATAGGCATGCTGACATATGTCTTTGTGGAGAGCTGCAAGCACTGGAGCAGTGTCTGTGTAAACTGGTCCAAAAGACTCAGGAAGGTCTAGGTTCCCTAACTCATATTCATACATACACATACTAGGGACAATTTAGACAGTAGCTAATTAGCATGTCTTCAGAGTGTAGGAGGAAACCGGAGTACACAGGGTAAACCCATACAGACACAGGGAGAACATGCAAACTCCAGGCAGGTAGTGTTGTGGTTGGAATTCGAACCAACAGCCCTAGTGCTGCTAGTCATAAAAGCCAACCACTTAGCCACAATGTTTTCTAGGAAGTTGATGAGGAAATGCCCTGACGCACTTCCACTACTGTTTCCTATCTAAGTTTTTCCTGTCAGCATCAGAATGTGCCTGCTCTTTACTCCAGGATCTGCAGAAATCCCAACTTTACTGAACTCAGGCTCTCTCCTGTTTGTGCTTGCACCTCTGCTGGTTATCTCTCTGAGCCTGTCAGTTACACATCAGCACTTAGAATGGCAGACCAGTTATTTAACTCCTGTGCCTGTCAGCTACCGTACTGTTTTTACCAGCCTGCCCTACACCAACACTGTGACCTGCAGATCAGCAGGGGACATTTCTTCACTGTTGCTTCTAATTATTGTGAGTTTGCATGTCCTTTCATGAGCAGCTATACCTATTCTATTTATATACTATATGTTTATGTACATAAGGATCTTTCCAGGTCCAAAATTAATATTCAGCCTATCAGTTGAGCCCTCCACAACAGTCCCAGTTGCTAATGTGGAAAATGAATTGTCCACCTCTGTACCAAGCTTGGGTTTGTTATCTGGAAACTGGGTATTTGTAGACCTGCTAGGAAGATAACCTGTTTATGGAAAATAATTATCTCACCTATCCAAAGACTATACAGTATGTATGAATATCAAAGGGATTGGATTTAAAACATTCTGTAGCAAGAACATGGTGTCTAACTTTTCCTTCTTGCTCAGCCACACACCCTGTCAAAGTTTTATATTTCTGGCACCAAGAGTTTGATTCCTCTGTACCGTTCCAGACATCATTTGTCAGTACAAGGGTCTTTACAGAGACAAAAGTACTACCAGGGTGCCCACCTATCTCTGTTGACATTTATCAATAGCCTTGAGGAAGGAGGAGGCATTTCCTCTGAAACATGTTGTCCCAATGTGTTTATTCTTGATTCTTGATCAAAGACTGATATCCTTTCAAGTGTTACATCACTTTAGACACCGGGTGCTCATCTTTTTTAATCTAAATATCCCTTCTTCTGAAGCAACATCAGAGTCAGACCAGTTCAGGTAGCAGCCCAGACTTACAAAGGGGGGGTCAAAAACTTCCATTTATCCACGTAATTACTTAACGAAGACCAGAATAATCAAATCTGTCCAGAGTGGTCCCTAGCTCAAACCAATCCCTGCTCTGTCTGAAAGTCTAGATTAAAGGATGTAGGGATTGATTCATAAATCGGACAAAGCCTTCAATGTTGACTTCTCTGTTTATTTTACATTTTTGGAATCTGTGCAAAACTGAGCAAATCATGAATCCTTATTGCCTGGATTCACAAAATTACTCAATTTTCTGCAGATTAGAAAAGTTTACCTGGGCAGATAAAGGTGAACAGAAAATGTGCTAATTTTTTCAAATTTTACTAGATAATGCTATCTGGATCTAGTCAGATGTCCCAACCTGGAGTGAATCTTTAATGGAGTGAATCAGGAATAATTCTTTGTGCAGAAGGGTGTAACAAGTGATTAGCAGTAAATACAGTTCTAGCAAAGCTTTAATCTTCTATTTGAACACAAGGTTTTGGAGATGCAAGCATCAAACATTATGCCATTATAAGTGCTAAAGTGAAACAAATAGTTTTCATTTGGTTGATGGTGAGGAAATTATTTGCATAAGTCTGGAAAAGCAAATGCTCTTTAATGGACTTGACATTTTTTTTTATACTATACTTTCTCAACTTTAAATATGGTCCACTCATCATTTTAGGAGGGAGATTTGTGGAGTGTTAAATATTTTAGCATGGTTAAAGCACGCTTGTTAAGTGTTCTGCATATAATTCAAGTCTTTGAATCGTTAATGAAGGCATTGAGCTCTGGGAATTGTATTCAGTGCATTACTGATTTTAGTAGACACAAAATGTAAAATACTGAGAAATATTGATATAATTTGGACTTAAAAAGAACTACCGATCTAACAAGAATCAAAAGAAGATATATATCAATCGATAGTACACCATATATATATAAAGACAGTTTTGATTTTTCCACAACCGGTTATAAAACACTGTCAGTAACAAAATAGCTGCAAAAAAGGTCAAAGTTCATATAAATGTGTTCAATTCCCTGTTTTATATATATAGCTCAAGAGAGGATATATATTGTTCTTAAGATTTTACAACCTAGATGGTAAAAGGAAACATATTTAGTTCAAAACATTGTGTATGAACCGAGAGGCTGACATATGCTACAACAAATGATGCAGTAATAAAACTTGCTTTGAAAGGTTTCATATATATATCTATCTATCTATATATATAGAGGTCCTTCTCAAAAAATTAGCATATTGTGATAAAGTTCATTATTTTCTGTAATGTACTGATAAACATTAGACTTTCATATATTTTAGATTCATTACACACAACTGAAGTAGTGCAAGCCTTTTATTGTTTTTAAAATTGATGATTTTGGCATACAGCTCATGAAAAACCAAAATTCCTATCTCAAAAAATTAGCATATTTCATCCGACCAATAAAAAAAAAGTGTTTTTAATCCAAAAAAAGTCAACCTTCAAATAATTATGTTCAGTTATGCACTAAATACTTGGTCGGGAATCCTTTTGCAGAAATGACTGCTTCAATGCAGCGTGGCATGGAGGCAATCAGCCTGTGGCACTGCTGAGGTGTTATGGAGGCCCAGGATGCTTCGATAGCGGCCTTGAGCTCATCCAGAGTGTTGGGTCTTGCGTCTCTCAACTTTCTCTTCACAACATCCCACAGATTCTCTATGGGGTTCAGGTCAGGAGAGTTGGCAGGCCAATTGAGCACAGTAATACCATGGTCAGTAAACCATTTACCAGTGGTTTTGGCACTGTGAGCCGGCGCCAGGTCATGCTGAAAAATGAAATCTTCATCTCCATAAAGCTTTTTAGCAGATGGAAGCACATAGTGCTCCAAAATCTCCTGATAGCTAGCTGCATTGACCCTGCCCTTGATAAAACACAGTGGACCAACACCAGCAGCTGACATGGCACCTCAGACCATCACTGACTGTGGGTACTTGACACTGGACTTCAGGCATTTTGGCATTTCCCTCTCCCCAGTCTTCCTCCAGACTCTGGCACCTTGATTTCCGAATGACATGCAAAATTTGCTTTCATCCAAAAAAGTACTTTGGACCACTGAGCAACAGTCCAGTGCTGCTTCTCTGTAGCCCAGGTCAGGCGCTTCTGCCACTGTTTCTGGTTCAAAAGTGGCTTGACCTGGGGAATGCGGCACCTGTAGCCCATTTCCTGCACACGACTGTACACGGTGGCTCTAGGTGTTTCTACTCCAGACTCAGTCCACTGCTTCCGCAGGTCCCCCAAGGTCTAGAATCGGTCCTTCTCCACAATCTTCCTCAGGGTCCGGTCACCTCTTCTCGTTGTGCAGCATTTTCTGCCACACTTTTTCCTTCCCACAGACTTTCCACTGAGGTGCCTTGATACAGCACTCTGGGAACAGCCTATTCGTTCAGAAATGTATTTCTGTGTTTTACCCTCTTGCTTGAGGGTGTCAATGATGGCCTTCTGGACAGCAGTCAGGTCGGCAGTCTTACCCATGATTGTGGTTTTGAGTAATGAACCAGGCTGGGAGTTTTTAAAAGCCTCAGGAATCTTTTGCAGGTGTTTAGAGTTGATTAGTTGATTCAGATGATTAGGTTAATAGCTTGTTTAGAGAATCTATTCATGATATGCTAATTTTTTGAGATAGGAATTTTGGTTTTTCATGAGCTGTATGCCAAAATCATCAATATTAAAAACAATAAAAGGCTTGCACTACTTCAGTTGTGTGTAATGAATCTAAAATATATGAAAGTCTAATGTTTATCAGTACATTACAGAAAATAATGAACTTTATCACAATATGCAAATTTTTTTGAGAAGGACCTGTACACATATATATATATGTATATATTCAAAATATTGATTTATAAAGGGCAGCATTGTAAAATTGCTAGCAAGGATTTTCTAGTTTTAAATAGACTCTCTAACTGGAAAAAGGTGGGCAAACTTCTGCAAGTATAAAGTGCAGGCCTAGCCTACCTCCACCCGAAACCATTCCTGTAGGTCCATCCCGTTGATACCATCCCTTACTGGCCAAAAGGAATAAGCAAGAGTCAAGAAAAGGTAGGTAATCTTTGGCATTATTAAAAAAAGTACCAATGTGTTACCCATCAGAATGGCGTGGGATTTAGCTGTGACAGGATGCTTTGAGAGGCTACTGCAAGTTTGTGTACCTCCAGGTGCCTACAGAAGTTCTCACTTTTCAGGCATTGATAGACTTTCCTTAAATACTAACTACACTGAAGGGATAAAAAGAAAGGACTACACTTTTCTAAGTCCTGAGCATATTCTTCCAGTCACCTTTCCGCATCGGATGCTGAATTCAGGAGCTCATCCCGCTTGGCACATATAGCATCAATGAAAGACAAAGCCCTACTTCAATAAGGTCCCACCATGAAGTTTAATCAAAGCAGTAAGCTTCCGATATAGTCGATGTCTCAATGATGGGTTCCACCTCGATGGGCTTAATCATAGAGATACCTCCAAGAATAAGCCTAATCAGGGTGAAATGTATCAAAGGGGTGTGGACTACGTCAGAAGTCTACTGCCTTGATTAAATTTCACAGTGGGACCTTATTGAAGGTCGGGTTTGTCTTTCATTTTTGCCACATGTGCCGAGCAGGAAGGCAGCACCTAATGCAGAGGAGTGACTGGAGGAATATGCTCAGGACTTGGAGAAGTTCAGGCTTTACTTTTCATCCATTAGGGCTGCTTGCAGTGTTCAGATATCCTAAACTTCCTTTTCCATCAAATATTTTACCTTATTAAATGAATGGCAAAATAGATATTTTTCCTATTCAGGGGAAACAATTTTGTTCATACTCGCCTTTCTTTTCCCCTGCTGCCCTTTTTTTTTTTAAACAAGAGCAGTGAGACAGATGTATGATAATTAGGCGACCTAATTCACAAATACCTCCCTCTGCTGTACTAAAGAAGTACTGCGACAGAATAAAACCTTCCCCTAGCCAATTCTTACCTGTACACCTGTTTTCAGTGAGTATCTTATTTCAAGCAGTAAATCTGCAACAGACCTTTAAAAATTTGTCTTAGTTAGGCTGCCCAAGATTACAGGTGCAATGGTCACAAATACACATAAAAACAGACTTTGCAAACTGATCAGTTATTTTGCCTGTAAAAGGATTTTTTACTGTCCAGCCAATGATTTATACAGCCCTACCAGACAGCACAGTCAGGTCAGTGACCTCATTTTCTTCACTGTAGCTAAAGCAATACAGCTGGGTCTGGTGCTCTGGCCACAGCCTATCTTGTTCAATAGTACTATATGTAAGATAACCTTAAGGCCCCTTTGACATGGGCTTTCTGATCCGGTCCACCTGTCAGTTTTTCAGGCTGACCTGATCGGATGCTCCATGCAGCCGTATGGAGCAGTGGATGTCAGCGGAGACATCTCTGCTGACACCCGCCGCTATCCGATCTGATCTTGTCCGTGAAATCCAGATGGATGGAAACCCTAATTTCCATCCGTCTAGAGGATCGGATCAGATAAGATCGGATGAAAACGGACAGACGGTCCATTATCATCCAATCTCCATAGAGGAGAGCGGGGATCTGACAGCTCAGTCTCTGCAAAGTAAGCGGAGATAGAGCTTCATCTGCCTGCTCAGCGAGGATCCGCGAATCAATGCCCATGTGAAAGGGGCCTAAGTAATAACAAACCAAAAAAAAATTAAAACAGGAAAATATAACAACATCATACCTCCTTCTTGTTGTGCACTATATTACTGTATCTAAAGTATTGGGGCACCTTCTTTTACACACACATGAACTTTAATGGCATCCCAATCTTGGTACCTAGGCTTCCATATTGTGTTAGCCCACCCTTTGCACCCTTTCCGTGTCTTTTTGGACCTTGCTTTGTGCACCGTTCCAAATCATATGGTGGAGTGGGGATTATGGTGTGGGGTTATATTTTAGGGGTTGGGGTTGGGCTTGGCCCCTTAGTTCCAGTGAGGGGAACTGTTAAGGTGTCCGCATACCAAGATATTTTGGAAAATGTCATACTCCAAGGTTTGTTGGAACAGTTTGGGGTGGTCCTTTCCTGTTCCAACATAACTGCGCACCAGTTCACAAAGCAAGGTCCATGGCTGAATGAGATTGGGTTGGAGGAACTTGACTGGCCTGCACCTCAACCTCAACTCGATAGAATACCTTTGGGGTGAATTAGAGCAGAGACTGCAAGCCAGGCCTTCTCATCCAACATCAGTGCCTGACCTCACAAATGCGCTTCTGGAAGAATGGTCAAACATTCCCATAGACACACTCCTAAACCTTGTGGACAGCCTTCCCAGAAGAGTTGAAGCTGTTATAGCTGCAAAGGCTGGGTTTACTTAATATTCAACCCTACGGACTAAGACTGGGATGCCATTCAATTCATGTGCGTGTAAAGGCAGGTGTCCCAATACCTTCGGTAATATAGAGTAACATTGTTGTAAGAGAATGAAAAAAAAACAGATAACCTCTATAACCATTTATTGAAGGGAGAGTTGGCCACAGCCATCATTGATTAATGAATAAATAACACTAGAGCAAGCGTATCCCTCTACTATCTCCCATCTGCAGGTTCCTTGTCAGCCCATATAAAAACAGTACAGCTACACAGCCCTTTGTGTTACTCTATACACTTTTTTTTTTTTTGTTCAGCTATTCAGATTCCCACACCCATACAATGTCCCCATACCGAACAATGTATTATGACAGTGGGACTCCGCACTGTCAGAATACACTGATCAGCGACACAGACGATTGGCTGCTAGCCACTGGTTAAGACCTTTCAGTTTTGCAGAAACACACTGCAGTCCATTTAACATGGTGCATTTTATGGAAAGGACCAGGGACCTGCAGGTTGTGTTTTTGGTTCCCTAGACTTCAATGGATCAAAAATGTGTATTGAAAAATGCAAAATGCACCTGAAATATGCAACCTGCATAGGTGTGAAAAAAAGAGCCTTAAAGTGGCTCCTTAGTCATTTTTTACATCTTTCCATCTAATAAATCATCTGCCCTTGTTGTTTTAACTTTGGATAGTAAAACATTTTTTTTTCTGCCAGTTAATACCTTATACAGCCCACTTCCTCTTTCTTGTCTGGTAATTAGCCTAGGCAAATGACATCATGCACAGCTCTCTCTTACTTTCGTGAGAGTTTGTCAGCAAGGGAGGGAGGGATGAGTCTTATGAAAGCCAAGGAAAGCTGCAGAGCTGGAGGGACCTGGATGAGGGACTGCAGAAATTCATGAGTATTCATCAAGAGGGCAGACATGTGCAGGCAAACAGTGGCGTGAGAGTGTGTGTGTGTGTGTGTGTGTGTGTGTATATATATATGTGTGTGTATATATACAGTATCTCACAAAAGTGAGTACACCCCTCACATTTTTTAAAATATTTTATTATATCTTTTTCATGTGACAACACTGAAGAAATTACACTTTGCTATAACAGTGTACATTTTCTATCCCCTCAAAATAACTCAACACACAGCCATTATTGTCTAAACCACTGGCAACAAAAGTGAGTACACCCCTAAGTGGAAATGTCAAAATTGGGCCCAAAGTGTCAATATAATATTTTCCAGCATTGCCCTAATCCTTTTGTGCATGGAGTTCACTAGAGCTTCACAGGTTGCCACTGGAGTCCTTTTCCACTCCTCTATGATGATATAGTGGAGCTGGTGGATGTTAGAGACCTGGTTCTCCTCCACCTTCCTTTTGAGGATGCCCTACAAATGCTCAATAGGGTTTAGGTCTGGAGACATGCTTGGCCAGTCCATCACCTTTACCCTCAGCTTCTTTAGCAAGGCAGTGGTAATCTCAGAGGTGTGTTTGGGGTTGTTATTATGTTGAAACACTGCTCTGCAGCCCAGTCTCTGAAGGGAGGAGATCATGCTCTGCTTCAGTATGTCATAGTACATGTTGGCATTCATTCCCCAGTGTCGGCAGCTCTCATGCAGCCCCAGACCATGACACTTCCACCACCATGCTTGACTGTAGGCAAGACACACTTGTCTTTGTACTCCTCATCTGGTTGCCACCACACACGCTTGACACCATCTGAACCAAATAAGTTTATCTTGGTCTCATCAGACCACAGGACATGGTCCTGTCCTTAGTCTGCTTGTCTTCAGCAAACTGTGGGCTTTTTTGTGCATCATATTTAGAAGAGGCTTCTTTCTGGAAAGACAGCCATGCAGACCAATTTGATGCAATGTGCGGCGTATGGTCTGAGCACTGACAGGCTGACCCCCCACCCCTTCAACCTCTGCAGCAAGGGTTAAGGCAGTGCTGGAAAATAATGGTGGTCACACGAAATGTTGACACTTTGGGCCCAATTTGGACATTTTCACTTAGGGATGTACTAACTTTTGTTGCCAGCGGTTTAGACAATAATGGCTGGGTGTTGAGTTATTTTGAGGTGACAGCAAATTTACACTGTTATACAAGCTGTACACTCACTACTTTACATTGTAGCAAAGTGTCATTTCTTCAGTGTTGTCGCATAAAAAGAACTAAGAAAATATTTACAAAAATGTGAGGGGTGTACTCACTTTTGTGAGATACTGTATATGTGTTTGCGTATGTGTGTAAATCCAGGAAGTGAACAGGCAGCAGCTTCAGCTGCCCACAGTAAGATGGCTGCAACCAAACTTAGTGGAGGGAGATTTTTAATTATGCAAAGTGGTTGGAGGGAAGCTTCAGAATGGCAAAGATGTTTTTTCTACAAATTATGTGAGCAGACTGCAGTTCTCTTTAAGAAGTGTAGCACCCTCCCAGGTGAAAGCATTGTTTGCTCTGCCTGCTTCACAGGGGAGCCTGATCATTAGTTGTGCCTGTTACATGTGTCTATGTGTGATTCAATTGGTCTGGGGGAGTGTCCCCACTGTATCCAATAGCGGAGCCTGTTGGACAGTGGAGGAAACCCAGCCAATGACACACAGGCTTTTGTGGCTGACCCAGTGGGTTGACACAGGAGTGGGGCATCCTGGGATTGGTAATAAAAGCCAGGGACACATGTGACAGGGCGTCTTTTGGTGGGAAGCCAGGTCCCAGGAGGAGGGTGACGTCTGTCTCTCCTCCTGTCAGCAAGGAAGGTGGTCACTGGCAGTGGGCCCAGTGTGTGATGCTGAGCCAGGAGGTCCAGGATACTGACGAGTAGAGCTGAAGGCAGAGCAACCCAGGGGAAAAACTGTGTCTGTGAGTACCGGGAAGCCTGCCAGGGTCTGCCCAGGAAGGGGACCACTCCAGTGGAGAATCCGAGGACAAGGGGCTAGCATGCACGGGAAGTGAGAAAGTGGGTGCCAAGTTAGGACCCTGAAGAGGAATTCCTTCAGGAACATATCTTCTACTTTACTTGAGTGGCAAGGTGAAGCAGCGGCCTTGCCGCATACACTACCGTCAGTTGTCCTCAGGAATTGTGCATAGTCCAAGTTGGAGTATCCACTCATCCCTTCTCCCATCCAAGTACTAAAATAAAACACAAAAACCAAATCCCCTGGATTGTTCATTGTCTGAGCCAAGCAATAAAGTGATACGTTTTACAGACTGTTGCTATGGGTAACCCAGGGGAATCCATTCTCAGCAGCTCCCTAGGGGGCAGTTCTACAGAAGGTTTTCCAGTAGTCTCATTCAACAGAAGCCAATCTAACTATTGTTTTTATCTAACAAGGAGATCAAAGTCTGTCCATTCCCTGCTGAACCGGTCACATTTTGATCTGTGTGTACCCAGCTTTACTCTCCCTGTCACACTTGCACTAGTTGCATTTATAAACTCATTTCATTATTTTTTTTAATGAGCTGCATTAATTGGTGTTATGTGTTATGTGGCAAGAGTTCAGCTTTACAATTGCTGAATAATTACTAAGTGTACTGAATCGCTGACCCAGAACAAGCGCAAAGGTTCACATTTAAAGATTCCATTGGCTTTATGCTTTAGATTTGTGACTCACTTAATAACAAAGCCATAAGATGAGCATGGCAACCATCGATCTAGCAGCTAATTAAAAAAGGCATCACAGATAGCAGCCATATTTCTGTCACAACAGATTTACTCTAAAACAGAGGAATAGTCGTTTAAATGTTTGTTATGATTGTACAGTACATATGATCAGTTCAAAGAATTGAACTGAATTGAAGTTAAAGATCCTAATAATGAGCGGTAATGTTTTAAACCCGTATCTATTTCTTTAGTATTTGAATGCACCGCCACAAGGGGGCAGCCATATTCCTTCACTGGAGGATCTCCTTCCTGCTCAGTAATACTACACAAAGATTGGGCTTCGTTGTTTATTTCTCTTTCTTAGGCCCCATTCACAACTCAGCGTTTTATAGCTTGAAGCTCCAAAACGCTGGAGGAGAAAAAATAGATTATTCTCTATGGAGCTGGTTCACATCTCCACTCCAATTCACCTGAAGCCAAATGCCTAAAGCTCAAAAAAGTTCTGGAGCTTTTTTTGTAGCTCGAATCAGGCAGATTTGAGTGTTTTGGCACATTTTTATTCCCATAGAAACAAATGGAAACGCATCATTAGCGTGTTTTTGTGCGTGTTTTGTCACGCATATTTGCACGATTTTCTGCTCAAACGAAAAATGTAAAAAATAAAATAGTAATAATATATGAATAAAAAAATGTAAAATAAGTACAGAAATCACAAAAATCATCATAAATAATAAATAAAATAAATGAATAATATGTAATAATACATAAATAATAATTAACCCCTAACCTTAAAAAATGATGAATACATTATTATTATTAATATTCTTTTTAATAATAAAAAAAAATACATAAACACCTACCCCCCCAAAAAAAAAAAAAATGTTATTACTAGAATAATAATGTGATTATTTATTTTGTGTTAGGGTTAGGGTGTTTAGCTATTTATTTATTAATATTATTTGATTTCATATTTTTAAGGGTGCACAGGTGTCCAACTAGTGGCCCTCGAGCTGCTGCAGAACTACAAGTCTCATGAGGCTTTGGAGTCACAAGTATGACTCCCATAAGCAGAGGAATGATAGGACTTGTAGTTCTGCAACACCTGGAGGACCGCCCGTTTGACACCCCTGGAAGGTTTAAGTTAGGGGTTAATTATTTATTTACTTTTACTTAGTACTCATTTGTTGTATTTATTATTAATTATTTATGATTAATTTTATTTGTTTGCATATATGTTTTTAAATGTATTTATTTATTATTACTAGTAGTAGTAGTAGTATTACCACCCTAAAATTATTAGTAGTAATAGTAGTAGTATTACCACCCTAAAAAAAAAAAAAAAAAAAAAAATATATATATATATATATATATATATATATATATATATACATATATATATATATATATATAACCCTAACCCCTAATAACCCTAAACCCAACTCCCAATCCTAACCCTAATCTAACCTTAATTCTAACCTTGTACCCTAATGAAAAAAAAATAATATTAAATTAATAATAATAATAATAATAATAATAATAATAAAAAGGAAATAAAAATATGCCAAAATCACGCAAAAAAACAACTGCTCAAAGACGCTTCGCTCAGGTGTGAATGCAGCCTTAGTAAACACATTTGTGAAGTTGAATTACTAATTAGGTAGACAATCTATCTTCACTTCACTCATTCAGTCATCTGCAAGGTACACATTTTATTAATTTTTTCTACACTTTCTCTACTTCTTTTGTGCAACAAACCCTCTAGGTTAGGTATAGACTGATATACATACACCGATCTGCCATAACACTATGACCACTGACAGATAAAGAGAATATCTATCTTATTACAATGGCATCTAAAAATTGGTGGGATATATTAGGCAGCAAATGAACATGGTGTCCATTAAGTTGATGTGGTGAAAGCAGAAAAACTAGGCATCGCAGTTTGTTGTGTATGGGGCTGTGTGAAGTCCATTGTGACCCGTGTCCACAGCCAAAATCTTCTACAATGGTCACAACATCAGAACTGGGCAACGGAGCAATGGAAGAAGGTGGATCACGTTTTCTTTTACATCATGTGAATGGCCGGGTGCGTGTCACTTACCTGGGGAAGAGATGGCACCAAGATGTGGTATAAGAAGGCAAGTCGGCAGAGACAGTGTGATGCTTTGGGCAATGTTCTGCTGGGAAACCTTGGGTCCTGCCATTCATGTGGATGTTATTTTGGTGCCCATACCTCAATGGGTCAGGACTGTTTTAGCAAAAGGGGGTCATACTCAACATTAGGTGGGTGGCCATAATGTTATCGCTGATCGGTGTATGAGCATTAAAGGGATATTTTAAAGATAAGAATGTGAAATATATTAATAAAAATATGGAAGAGCAAGAAATAATGTGAAAGTCACATGAAAAAAACAATCAAGTATTCAAATAAATCAAGTATTCAAGCACCAGCTGCTGTTCTGATCCCAATTCCACTTTTATGTGGCTCCCCTTATGGCCTACATATAGGAACTTGTAGGGAACTTTTGAATAGTGGCATAGTGGTGGGTGTAATGCTTGAAAAAAAGCAGATCATTTTTTCTAGCCCCAGAACAGTTTGGCTTCAGTCACAATTACTGGGGGCCTCCATTTCTATGTGACACCTATGTGACAAGATTGGAAAGTACACCTTATCTGGAGATTGAAGTGCCCTAGGAACTCAATCTCATGCTTGCGTAGATGGCATTTCTTGGGTTTGAGCCAGTGCAGTCAGGCCAGATAGCATCTAATTGTGCAACATGGTCCATTATTGTGCCAGAAAACACTCATTGTTTTCATTGTGTAGAGAAATCTTTCAAAGTGTTACTTTCTCACATCCTCCTTCCTCACAGCTCCCTTTCCTTCTCTCCTCCGCAGACAGCTATTGAAACCTCCAATTACCATCACTGGTGTTATTTATAGGGGTGATAACCTGTATAGTAAAGTTTGTGCATTGATTTTACATTTAATTTTACATAAGGGCCGGTAGCACTAACAGTGATATAATAGCACAAGTAATAGTAAAACACCACTACTCACAAATCTAACTAAATTGGGTATCCTGTGCATGTTTGTAAATTGAGATCTGAAAGTTATGAGGTAAATAAAGCATAATACAATTTTGTTAGCATTTATTATTTTCAATTTTTACTGCTTGCTACCATTTTGAAAGTTCTTTATTGAACTACATTGTCACCCCAAATGATCAATCCCTTAGCTGGCTGGTACATCTTGTGCGTCACATGAAAATTAGACACATAAGCAGAGTGTTTTTATTGAAAAGTGTTTTAGTGGCAGTTGCTGATGCATGGTGTTAACTGCTAACCCCTATGGCAGTAGACCAGAGGCGTAACTAGAACCTTCAGGGCTCCGGTGCAAGAAACCATGAAGGGTCCCCCGCACCCCTGGCCCTTCCCTTCAAGCCTGGGGCTCTTCCCACTGATCCTGGGGCCCTTTACTCTCATTGCAGGGCCATTTAGTATGGTCCCACAGCGGGACCCTTTCACAAGTTCTGCAGTGGGCCCCCTTCCTGTCATCCTGTCACTGACTATGACTCTGTCCATTCAGAAAAGGAAGAAGCTGGTAAATTACATATTTACCGATCCCTTCCTGGTTCTCTATTGTGACAAATCTACAGCAGCAGCTGGCAGGAGAGGGAGCACAGTGGGGGGCGGGGGGCAGCACAGTAGGGGGGGGGGGTTGACCAGGGGAGCACACAGGGGCCCAGAGACAGCAGAACACAAGTGAACTGGATAGGAGGAGTGGAAGGGGCAGCATACAGAGGAACCAATCTCCTCCATTTTCCTCCTGCAGCTACAGGAGGAAATAGGTGGACTGGGATTTCTCTACATGCTGCTCCCACCGCCCCTCCTATCCAGGTGTACAGGGGAGCCGCACAGGCCCCCTGGAGCATGGGGCCCGGTTGCAATTGCAACCCCTGAAACCCCTGTAGTTATGCCCCTGCAGTAGACCTTAGGGAAACCTACCAAGTGCCGTTTTACAGGCACTCCAAAAATATAAATTGAATGCAAAATTTGATAAAAAAAAAAAAAAGAAATATGTACAAATAGAAATTCAATGCAGCTATTTAGGTGATAGTGCATGTTATGGCAAATACTTAACACCTTTACACAAAATATTTATTTTTATTGTGTATTTAGATAAAACTTGCATGCATTTATGTGAACATAGACACAGCATAACAAAATGAGTCTATTGTTATAAATTATTCACTGCTTTATATGTTTCCTATTCGATTCTAACAACTAAGAAGTAAAGAAAAAAGAAAAAACCTTTACATAGAAAGAAATAAATGTACTGTTTAGGCCCAGCAAACCTACAGTCTTAGTTGTCATATACAGTAAAACTGTCATTAATTCAATAATGTTAAAACACTGCTGCAGATATGACTTATGATTCAGAATGTTGCTGGAACATATGACTGAGCCCTTTTTGTTTTATTGGAGACAACTTGAGCACAAAGACAGGAAATTGCATCATAGCCAGATAGCTCCAGCGGGAAGAATAATATTACATTCGAGAATTAAAGGATAACAAAAGGCAAAACTTATTTTTTTAGTTTAGGATAGAGTGAAGAGGGATTAGAACATTTGTCAGATTTTATTGCTGTCTATGCCTTCATTAAAGGTATTCACGCTCGCTATATGTCTTATTTATTGTAGCACTGCCCCCTAGGGGACTGCTGAGAATTGCACTTTCTGGATTCCGCTGGGTTACCCGTAGCAACAGCCTGTGGAAACGTATCACTTTAGATGCTTGGCTCAGACAATGAACAATCCAGGGCATTTGGTTTTTTTTTTTGTGTTTTATTTTAGAACTGGGATGGGAGAAGGGATGAGTGGGATACTCCAACTATGAACTATGCACAAATCTGAGGACAACTAGCTGTAGTGTCGGCAAGGCCGCTGCTTCACCTTGTCTCTGAAGTGAAGATAGAGAATATGATCCTGTTATAGTTTCTCTTCAGGGTCCTAACTTGGCACCCCTTTCTCACTTGCTGTGCATGCTAGCCCCTGACCACTGACTCTCCACTGGAGTGGTCCCCTTCCTGGGCAGACCGCTGGTAAGCTTCCCAGTACTCACGGACACTGTTTTTCCCAAGGTTGCTCTGCATTCAACTCCACTTGTCAGCTTCCTGGACCTCCTGGCTCAGCACCACACTTCTGGCTCACTAGGCCGACTGCCTGTGACCACCTTCCATACAGACAGGAGGAGAGACAGCCATCACCCTCCTCCTGGGACCTGGATTACTGCCCAAAGACACCCTGTCACATGTGCCCTTGGCTTTTATAACATATCCCAGGATGCACCACTGTTTGTGCTAACCCACTGGGGCAGTTTCAAAGCCTGTGTGTCACTGGCTGGGTTTCCTCCACTGTCCAACAGGCTCCCCTATTGGATACAGTGGGGACACTCCCTCAGCCCAGATGAATCACACATGGACACATGCAACAGGCATAACTACTGATCAGGCTCCCCTGATAAGCAGATGGAGCAAACTATGATTTGACTGCTGCTCCCCTGTTAAGCAGGCAGAGCAAACTATCCTCCTTCCTAGCACCTATCTTGGAGGGTGCTACATTGCCATTATCATTGAAAGGGAAAGTAAAAGAAAATCCCAAATTTTGGGTTGTCCCCAGAAAAATAATAGAGGGAAAATCTTCAAATAGGGATACTAGTTCTACCCAGACCTAGAGGTCCTCCAAGAATTCCCTTAATTTGCAGGGATTTCCTTTCACTTCCTGTATGGCTATGGGACATCTCCACAATGGGACCGAGGTGGCGATAAAAAATCGACATATATGTTATGCACCTTAGGGGCGCGTCGCTCCTGCGACCGTTGCGTCCACTGGACACAGCAGATTGTTGCTCCCACTCCCTGGCTGCTTTGTGTGGCTGGGGAATCATGTGATCACATAGCAATCACACGATCACGTCAATTAATTAATTTTGTTCATAATAGCTGTGATTCCTATAGTGGTGCTGTGATTGGTCCACAGCTATTATATGGTATCTGGGCAATCACAGCTGTTATGAATGTAACCCAGTCATGACAGTTCAAAACATTGCTGTTATAGTCATCCTCACTAAAAATGGAATCAAATTGTAAAAAAAAAAAAAAAAAAAACATTGACCCCCCCAGAGAAGTACTGTATCACTATGGTGAGACTGGTCTATTCTAATGAAAGCATGCAAACAAAAATTAAAAAGTGGAATAAAAAATGAATCTTATTTTTTTTTAACATACTGTCACCAGTCAGTATACCTGATCATTGCCACATTAGCCATATAATGACACTGTACTGCACTGGTGACAGTATGTAAAAATAAAAAATATGAAAACAAAAAATTACAACTTTACAACAAACTTAGTGGTTCACACTAAATACCTCAGACTGTCTACTTTCCAAAAAAAAACTGCCATTTTAAGATCCTTAAGAAATTACATAAGTACATTAGGATTGATCAGTTTTCAATTATACTGTATATACCATAATTTGTAGACTCAATAACTTTTACACAAACCAATTAATAAACGTATAAACTTATTGTTATTTTTTGTTTACCAAAGACATGTAACAGAATACATTTCGGCCTACGTTTATGAAGAAATTGATTGTATTGGCTACGTTTTATAACAGAAAGTAGAAAACATATATATATATATTTTTTTTAATTTTCGGTCTTTTTCTTTTATATAGTAAAAAAATAAAAAGCCAGTTATGATCAAATGCCACCAAATTAAGCTATATTTGTGTAAAAAAAAAAATTATATACTTTTAATTTGTGTACAGTGTTGCATGATCGTGCAATTGCCAGATAAAGTAGCGCAGTGCTAAATAAAATGGCTTGGTCATAAAAGGGCTAAACTTGAGGTCAAGTGGTAAATTTGTATGTGCATTGTCTGCCACTCATAGATTAATTTACTGTACATATGAAATCATGAACATTGTAAAAGGCTTGAACTGATTGTAAGAGTTAAAGGGATTTTCTCAAATAACTCCTAGGATTTAGGGATTCCCACATCCTATACCCTTGACATAACAGCATGTCTTCAGACCTAATGATGTCTACAACTCTCTGAATACACCTATGAGACTACCAACTAGAGACTTTCCTGTTACCCAAGTGTGTAAACATTGTAGTGCTTTTGTAATCTGATTTATGTGAGGCTTAAAAAAAAAAATAATACAATTCTGAAAGTCATGCAGCCTAAACAATGCAGTTATTAATATACAAACTTTATTTTTTTGTCAAAAGTTAACAGCTAAGTGCTCATCTCCATTATTGCCCTCTTACTTTGGATGCAGCATTCATCCAGAATGCATGACTATCTCAGGAAGGTGAGAGGTGTGTTTTGTATTCTGTGTAAGAGGCAGGATGGAGGTTTTTAAGGAAAACCTCAATGGTCTTTATTTTTCTTTTTTTAAAGTACACCTGTCATGGTCTAAGTTCAAGAAATGCCACTGCTGGTCTTTTTTTTTGAAAATTCTAGTTTCCTGAGTATCATATCTGGAGCAAGCATGCCATAGGGAAGTGTAAAAAAAAAAAAACTACAGATATCTTTGCTTGTTTTGGTCAGAAGATCAGAAAGCAGTGAAGCCAAAGCATCAGCAAGACAATCAGGGAATTAAAGGGATTGTAAAGGCAGAAGGTTTTTTGTTTTTTTTTATCTTTTTTTTTTTTTTTAATGCATTCTATGCATTAAGATGAAAAAAAAACCTTCTGTGTGCAGCAGCCCCCCTAATACCCACCTGAGCCTGTCTCTATCCAGCAATGTTGCAGGAGTGTCTCAGCTGCCCTGGACTCCCCTCCTCATTGGCTGAGACAGCAGCACGGCACGATTGGCTCTCATTGCTGTCAATCAAAGTCAGTCAGCCAATTAGGAGAGAGAGGGTGTGGGGCTGGGTCGCAGCTTTGTGTCTGAATGGACACAGGGAGCTTTGACTCTGCTCGGGTGCCCCCATAGCAAGCTGCTTGTTGTGGGGGCAGTCAACAGAAGGGAAGAGCCAGGAGCACCAAAGAGGGACCCGAGAAGAGGGGGATCCGGGCCACTCTGGGCAAAACCAACTGCACAGAGCAGGTAAGTATAACATTTTTGTTATTTAATAAAAAAAAAAAATAGACTTTGCAATCACTTTAACCTTCCTAAAAGCAGAAGTCGGCAATGGGAGCCTTTGTATAAGGTTTTAAGTTATACACATGATAACTGATGCTTTTTTTTTTTGTTTTGTTTTTACAATCTTTGTAATGCAAATAAGCATTTCATTCTCAAGAAAGGATTCAACAGAACCTGCTTGTCTTGAGTATAACTTTATTTAAAGTGTTTGTTACCCTAAAAAATAAAAAAAAAATGATCTTGTTCCTTTAAATCATGAATAACAGCACAATGCTAATGCTGTGTACTGTAATTTGGCCCATTCTATCACCTGAAATACCTGGCTGATCCTGCCTGGTCTGCCCTCCCCTTTCTAAACTGACCATGGTGTATCATGGCTGCTGAGCCTCGAACACTTTGGTGAGTTTACGTGCCTTTGTCATCCGCAGCTCTCCTCTGTTCATCTCTGCCCCCTCCCTCTCTGCCTGTCAGCTTCTACCAGTGCCCGCCCCTCCCCTCCCGCTGCTAAGATTACTTTTGTATTTCAATACAATCCTCCCTGTTTTATAATGATAGGTGCCCAATGTGTGTTATTTATAAAAAAAATGCAGTTCTATACCTTATTTCAGAGTGCCGCTCGGTGCTCATATGACCGGCCGCCTCTCTCCTCCCCTCCTGCTGACCGATGTTAGCTGGGGATTATCAGCCCCTCCCCCTGTAGCTGTCAGATTGAAAGAGGGGAGAGGTGGCCAGTCATGTGAGTGCCAAGCGGCGCTCTGAAATAAGGTATATAGTGGCATTTTCCTTATAAAGCACACACACAGGGGAACCTATCATTATAAAACAGAAGATTGTATGAAGTTATCACAGTGGTTTAACAACCATTTTAAAGTCTACACTTTTATTAAAACATGATCTGGATCACTGATCTGATCCCTGATGCATACACATAGTATCTTGCTTTTAGCTTAAAGCGTAACTCAACTTTTGAGTCTAAAGGGAGTGGTTTTATACGTATCAATCAGCTGTGCACCTGCAGGACATTAAAGAGGAAAGCTGATGCGCTTGCATCCTTTTAGACGTGTTCCTATTGGGAGTATCTCACCAATAATGAAAATTTTTTTGCAGAGGATGGCTGAAATCTGACTTGTATCTTAGACAGACTTCTGGGAAAATCGGTGAGCCAATCACACAAGCAGGAAATGATGTTTCTGTGGGGTGTTCAGTATACATTCTGTGTACAGAACACCTCGGGTTAGCCATATTGCATTGCATTTTCAGAAAATTACAGTGGCTGCAGATTGAAAAGGAAATAACATTCAATTACAATATGACTTGTGTGGCAATTGTATACGCTATATTGTTTTTTCTTTATTTGCTATATTTTCCCTAAGAAAGTGGAGTTACCCTTTAAGCTGATGAGCTGTATAAACAGGGTTTTTAAACTAGGCAACAGTGTAAAAAGAGTTTACATAGTAACATACTGTAGTTAGGTTGAAAAAGACACAAATACACCTAGTTTAACCAATAAAGAAAAAAAAAACAAAAAAAACAACCATACAAACCTATATACACAAACCTATACCCACAGCTGATCCAGAGGAAGATGAAAAAATTCCAGCAAAGCATGATCAGGTGAAAGCTCTACCTTAATACAAGACTAATATGCCTTCGTTTTCTGTTTCCCCCTTTTTTTTTTTATAATCTACTCTCCCTTGCCTTGCACCCTGAATGCCCAGGCATTATATTGGTGAGATCCTTGAGCATGCCAAGTAGCCCAAATCTTGAAGACACTTCTGAACTGTACTATATCTAAAGAAATGAGATTCTCAGGCATGCCAAGTAGCTTGAATCTAATGAGAAGATCCTACTGCACTGTACTGTGCTGAAAGGTAACTCTGCCCCCCCCCCCCCCCATGGGCTCTTTTCACTTTTTTTGCAGTAGGTTAAAAAAGGGGAGGAGGCCCTTGCTAAATAAGTGGATCTTGCATTAATTGCAAGGTCCATATTTAAAATATAGCCAAACCTATTTTGGCTGTTTTTCTCCTGGGAATCACAGGAGTGCAATGTGTTCTGCACTCCTGTGATCCATTTTCAGCTGATGATGGGCTAAAGCCTGCTGTCAGCTGATGTTACGGGGCCAGTCCAGGCTCTGAAAATATCCCAACCACCCCAGCAGCTGGCTCAGCCTATCAGTGAGATGCTTAGAGCCTGAGCCAGCTGCTCCTGCCCCCTCTACAGCTCAGTGCTCCAGTGAGTGATGGAAGGGCAGAGCAGAGAGCCGGTGACAGTCACAGACTCTGTGGTCCCTGAGGGCTGAAAACCAAGCAATTTGATTGTCTGTCTTAGAGCCGGCGTTGGACAGATGCAACATCGATCCATTTCAGTGAGTATAATTTTTTTTGTTTTTAGAAGCCCGTACTTCTCTTTTAAGTATAAGTTGTAAATATAAATGTACATAAGGGAGGACTTACATATTTATATAACTGTAATGATAATTTTGTGAATCGACAAGGTCAATTTTGTAAGTTACAAAAATGTACTATAAAATATATTATGACCAAATTTGTTTGCTAGATTAGCTAGGGGTTTAACCAATGTCAGGTTTTTAAATTTTCTATGTCCCCATTATGGGTATTTACCTTCTCTACTTGTCCTGTTGATCATTTAGTCTAGTTAGAAAAAAAGTGAAGGAAAATCCAAATTTTGAGTTGTCTTCATTCATATTGGAGTTTTCTTTTCACTGCCTGTTGTGTCTACAGGACTGGAAATTAATGGAAATATCCGTAATGAGACACAGATAGAAAAATAAGCTGACGGGGGATTAACAATTTTATACTTTACAGTATATTAAATGTAAAAATAGGTTTGCCTTTAGATATTCTTTAGGATAAACAACATTAAAATAACAAATGTGCTCACCAAAAATACAATATACTATATAGGAAATTCTGGAGCATGAAGTGCTCTAGAATTTCCTGGTAGAGGGCTGCACTGACTTTGGACTTTACATTGGACCTCATGCAACTTGGATTCTGTGCCTCTCCATTCTTCCTTCAGACTCTGGGACCTTGATTTCCAAATGAAATGCACAATTTTCAACAGCTTGTGATGATTTATGGAGCTATGTCACCTGCTGGCAGGGCCGGAGTGGGACTCATTTTCAGCCCTGGAGTTTCATGACTTAGACCGGCCCACTTTAGTTCATGACTGACTATATTAAAATAATGTAATTAAAACCTCAGAATATAAGTTTGCAAAGGTGCACTGTTCTCTATTCTCTACAGCGTTGTAATTCATTGTATTTTTCAAAAAATATTTACAATTCAGTGCAAATTCAGTAGCCTAATGCCCCATACACACGTGCAGATTATCTGCAGACTTTTGTCTGCAGACTTACCTTTTCTATGTAGTGCAAGGGCCTGCCGGATTGCATACAAATTGAAAGTGTTTAGGTTTGACCTCATATTATATGGTTTTGGCAAGTCTGCAGACAAAAGTCTGCAGATAATCTGCACGTGTGTACCGGGCATAAGGCCTTTTTCACACGGCGGCTCCGTTTTTTTTGTTCGCTGTGGCACTTTTTTTTTTTTTTACGGACACGGATGACACTTGTGTCATCCGATCCGTATGTCTGCATATCATCCTATCCGTTTGCGGATGATATACGGACATAATGCATGTCTATGGGGTACAGGGGGAGATGGTTAGAGGCTGTGGACATGGTACAGGGAGAGATGGTTAGAGGCTGCGGGCACGGTACAAGGGGAGATGGTTAGAGGCTGCGGGCACGGTACAAGGGGAGATGGTTAGAGGCTGCGGGCATGGTACAGGGGGAGATGGTTAGAGGCTGTGGGCATGGTACAGGGAGAGATGGTTAGAGGCTGTGGGCATTGTACAAGGGGAGATGGTTAGAGGCTGTGGGCATGGTACAGGGGGAGATGGTTAGAGGCTGCGGGCATGGTACAGGGAGAGATGGTTAGAGGCTGTGGGCATGGTACAGGGGGAGATGGTTAGAGGCTGCGGGCATGGTACAGGGAGAGATGGTTAGAGGCTGTGGGCATGGTACAGGGGGAGATGGTTAGAGGCTGCGGGCATGGTACAGGGAGAGATGGTTAGAGGCTGTGGGCATGGTACAAGGGGAGATGGTTAGAGGCTGTGGGCATGGTACAAGGGGAGATGGTTAGAGGCTGTGGGCATGGTACAGAGAGAGATGGTCAGAGGCTGTGGGCATGGTACAGGGAGAGATGGTCAGAGGCTGTGGGCATGGTACAGGGAGAGATGGTCAGAGGCTGTGGGCATGGTACAGGGAGAGATGTTAAGAGGCTGTGGGCATGGTACAGGGAGAGATGGTCAGAGGCTGTGGGCATGGTACAAGGGGAGATGGTTAGAGGCTGTGGGCATGGTACAAGGGGAGATGGTCAGAGGCTGTGGGCATGGTACAGGGAGAGATGGTCAGAGGCTGTGGGCATGGTACAAGGGGAGATGGTCAGAGGCTGTGGGCATGGTACAGGGAGAGATGGTCAGAGGCTGTGGGCATGGTACAGGGAGAGATGGTCAGAGGCTGTGGGCATGGTACAAGGGGAGATGGTTAGAGGCTGTGGGCATGGTACAAGGGGAGATGGTTAGAGGCTGTGGGCATGGTACAAGGGGAGATGGTTAGAGGCTGTGGGCATGGTACAGGGGGAGATGGTCAGAGGCTGTGGGCATGGTACAGGGAGAGATGGTCAGAGGCTGTGGGCATGGTACAGGGAGAGATGGTTAGAGGCTGTGGGCATGGTACAGGGAGAGATGGTCAGAGGCTGTGGGCATGGTACAGGGAGAGATGGTTAGAGGCTGTGGGCATGGTACAAGGGGAGATGGTTAGAGGCTGTGGGCATGGTACAGGGAGAGATGGTCAGAGGCTGTGGGCATGGTACAAGGAGAGATGGTTAGAGGCTGTGGGCATGGTACAGGGAGAGATGGTCAGAGGCTGTGGGCATGGTACAGGGAGAGATGGTCAGAGGCTGTGGGCATGGTACAGGGAGAGATGGTCAGAGGCTGTGGGCATGGTACAGGGAGAGATGGTCAGAGGCTGTGGGCATGGTACAGGGAGAGATGGTCAGAGGCTGTGGGCATGGTACAAGGAGAGATGGTCAGAGGCTGTGGGCATGGTACAGGGAGAGATGGTCAGAGGCTGTGGGCATGGTACAAGGGGAGATGGTTAGAGGCTGTGGGCATGGTACAGGGAGAGATGGTCAGAGGCTCTGGGCATGGTACAGGGAGAGATGGTCAGAGGCTGTGGGCATGGTACAGGGAGAGATGGTCAGAGGCTGTGGGCATGGTACAGGGAGAGATGGTCAGAGGCTGTGGGCATGGTACAGGGAGAGATGGTCAGAGGCTGTGGGCATGGTACAGGGAGAGATGGTCAGAGGCTGTGGGCATGGTACAGGGAGAGATGGTCAGAGGCTGTGGGCATGGTACAAGGAGAGATGGTCAGAGGCTGTGGGCATGGTACAGGGAGAGATGGTCAGAGGCTGTGGGCATGGTACAGGGAGAGATGGTCAGAGGCTGTGGGCATGGTACAAGGGAAGATGGTTAGAGGCTGTGGGCATGGTACAAGGGGAGATGGTTAGAGGCTGTGGGCATGGTACAGGGGGAGATGGTCAGAGGCTGTGGGCATGGTACAGGGAGAGATGGTCAGAGGCTGTGGGCATGGTACAGGGAGAGATGGTAAGAGGCTGTGGGCATGGTACAGGGAGAGATGGTCAGAGGCTGTGGGCATGGTACAAGGGGAGATGGTCAGAGGCTGTGGGCATGGTACAAGGGGAGATGGTTAGAGGCTGTGGGCATGGTACCAGGGGAGATGGTTAGAGGCTGTGGGCATGGTACAAGGGGAGATGGTTAGAGGCTGTGGGCATGGTACAGGGGGAGATGGTCAGAGGCTGTGGGCATGGTACAGGGAGAGATGGTCAGAGGCTGTGGGCATGGTACAGGGAGAGATGGTCAGAGGCTGTGGGCATGGTACAGGGAGAGATGGTCAGAGGCTGTGGGCATGGTACAAGGGGAGATGGTCAGAGGCTGTGGGCATGGTACAAGGGGAGATGGTTAGAGGCTGTGGGCATGGTACAAGGGGAGATGGTTAGAGGCTGTGGGCATGGTACAGGGGGAGATGGTCAGAGGCTGTGGGCATGGTACAGGGAGAGATGGTCAGAGGCTGTGGGCATGGTACAGGGAGAGATGGTCAGAGGCTGTGGGCATGGTACAAGGGGAGATGGTTAGACACTGTGGGCCACTGCTGGGCCACTGCAGTTTTTTTCTTTCGATTTAAAAATGGCGCCCCCCCGGCGTCATTAGGTCACTGCTGACAGAGGAGGCGGGACAGATTACTTAGCTGAGACAGGAGGCGGGGCGGAGGCGGGACGAAGTGCTTAGCTGGGAGGAGGTGGGAGGGAGAGAAGACATCCTCGGGTCTGAGAGGAGGCAGGGCGGAGGCGGGACGAACTGCTTAGCTAGGAGGAGGCGGGACGGAGGTCGAGCATAATTGTAATAATGCAGAGCTTGCTGATTACATTTTTTCTCTACCTCCGTCCCGCCTCCTCCCAGCTAAGCAGTCCGTCCTGCCTCAGCCCCGCCTCCTCTCAGACCCGAGGATGTATTCTATTCGTGCCGCCTCCTCTCTGCTAAGCAACCAGTCCTGCCTCCTCTCTGTCAGCTGTGTTCTAAATTTTAGAACACCGGTGTCACCGGCCCTCAACCCGACCAGCCCACCGGGAATTCTCCCGGTTCTCCCGATTGGCCAATCCGGGCCTGCCTGCTGGTGTTGGTCCACTGTGTTTTATTAAGTCCAAAGTCAGCACAGCCCTCTACCAGAAAATTCTAGAGCACCTCATGCTTCCCTCTGCTGACCAGCTTTATGGAGATGCTGATTTAATTTTCCAGCAGGACTTGGCACCTGCCCATACTGCCAAAAGTAGCAATACCTGGTTTCATTATTATGTTATTACTGTGTTTGATTGGTCAGCAAACTCGCCTGACCTAAACCCCATAAATAATCTGTGGGGTATTGTCAAGAGGAAGATGAGAGACACAGGACCCAACAATGCAGATGAGCTAAAAGATTCTATCAAAGCAACCTGGGCTTCCATAATACCTCAGCAGTGCCACAGGCTGATCACCTCCATGTCACTCCACACTGATGCAGTAATTCATGTAAAAGGAACCCCGACCAAGTATTGAGTGCATACTATACTGTACATGGACATATTTTTAATCGGCTTTATGTGATATTCTAATTTTATGAGATACTGAATTTTGGGTTTTCACTGGCTATTAGCCATAGTCATCAAAATTAAAAGAAAGAAATACTTGAAACACATCACTCTGTGTGTAATGCATCTATATAAAATATATAAGTTTCACTTTTTGAATTGAATTACTGAAATAAATTAACTTTTTGATGATATTCTAACTTTATGAGATGCACCTGTAGTATCCTTTTTAAATGGAATACAGTTAGCAAAAGGGTGTATATTTCTCTATGTGAGTTAATCAGACATACCATTTTATAATTTATTTTAAAGGTTACAAGACAGAATCCGGGAAACAGAAAAATAAACCTTAATATTTTTAAATGAGTTTCATTTTTTTTTCCTGTCAGATTTACTGAAATAATTACTGCAATATGTTGACATCCCTGATTTTAATTAAGAATGTACGTTTCCCTCCGCTGGTTATGAAAAGCTATATACAGGGAGTAAATTACTTCTTATTTTAGTTAGTGTTAAACCCAGAATCCTACTTGCATCACAGCAGGTCACAGCATGTAGTATCGATTGGTCAATGTTCTTGAGCTGGGACAATATCCTTTTGAGTGCTATTTACCAAAGGTCAAGAGACAGCTCAAATACAATATGTTACTATCAATTTATTCTGCTTTTCCAAAAAAGCTAACGGTGCAAGCTTCATACATAGCAATATACAGTATTCAACCGCAAAGCTTTGCCATTTAAGAAATCTTTAGATAAGTTCAAAACTGTTCGACGTTACAATTTTATGTTAGCAATTCCAATAATTAACTGTGTGCTTTATTTGGCTAAAAGTATATGAACTGTAACTGTTCTGTCCTCCCTATGTGTGAGGGTACATAGATTGACAGGCAGTATAACCCTGATTTCCTTCAATGCATTGACAAAGGAGCAAGGTCCAACTTCAACTTTTATTGCAAGGAAATACGTGAAATTAGAGTGTGATAAAACTGTGGAACAGAAAAGAGAATACACTTACTAATGTATACTGACATGTGGCAATGCATATAAGACATTACTGTACATAGCAATGCAAATACAAGAAATGTGCACAAGATGTAAGTTACACAAGACATAGATACAGGATGATAATGTTAAGCATCCATAAGAGTATACACACCAGCGATGCCGCCATAAACTAAGATGAGGGAGGATGCAACTAGCTGTGTTTCCTCTAGCTGAATTTCCTGTAGAAAACAAGATATGGAGGGAAGATGATGTCACCAAAGTTCATAGGTGAAAGCTATGGTAGCTGGGCTGGGACAAAAATTGTTCCAATATGTAATATGTGAATGGCCACTAGATGGCGCTGGTACAACATGAACAGTAGGTTACACAGTAAATTACACATTGTGAAAACTCTCATAAGAATAACATGACAATATAATGATGGAGACATGACACTCCCCGCTTGGTATCCCAAGGATACCACATTAACTATTCTCTGGAGAGAGTAACAAAATCAGTTCAGTAACAGGTCTCTGGAAGAGTTTAGGCTCATTTTGCCTGCAGACTTTCACTTCCACCTTCCTGACTCTTCCATCTTCACTTGGAAATACTTTGGTTATCAGTCCCAAAGGCCAGTCATTTCTTTTTGACTGAGAGCCTTTTACAAGAACAACATTACCAACCTTCATGTTGGGTTTACTGGTTTGCCATTTATTCCGGGACTGTAGAGTAGGGATGTATTGTTTTCTCCATTTATCCAGGCATCCGCTAGAGTTTGCACTCGTCTCCACTGACACTTGTACAAATCTTTAGTGCTAAACTCACCAGGGGGAGCTGTAACCATACCAACCTTTTGGGTGAGGATAATAGAAGGAGTGAGTAAAAGAGGATCTTCTGGATAACTGGATATTGAAGTCAAAGGTCTGGCATTTATGATCGTCACTACTTCGGCCATAAAGGTTGTAAGAGACTCATGGGTAAGCTTCAAAGTCCCCAGCTGTAGAAAGATAGAATCAAGGATCCTGCGGGCTATACCAATCATACGCTCCCAAGAGCCTCCCATGTGAGAGGAGTGTGGGGAATTGAATGTCCATTTACAGTCTTGGTCAGCAAGATATCTCTCTACATGGTCACTGTCGATGTTTGAGGGGATCTGCAGTTCCTTACAGGCTCCCACAAAATTAGTGCCTCTGTCAGAGCGGATTTGTTTGACCGGGCCTCGAATAGAAATGAAACGTCTGAGAGCATTTATGAAGCTGGATGTGTCCAAAGACTCAATGACTTCTATATGCACAGCCCTAATACTCATGCAGGTGAATATGACTGCCCAGCGTTTGCTGTTTGCACGACCTCCTCTGGTGTGTCGTGTAGTGACAGACCAAGGGCCAAACACATCAAGACCAACATTTGTAAAGGGAGGGTCTGTACTGAGTCGGTCGGCAGGAAGATTAGCCATTTTCTGTGACTGAAATATACCACGTAGTCTTTTGCAAGTGATACATTTGAAAATTAGACTACTCACAAGTCTTTTTGCTCCCACTATCCAGAATCCAGCTGTCCGTAAAGCTCCTTCAGTGAACAAACGTCCCTGGTGCTTGGTCTTTTCATGGTAGTGTTGCACAAGTAACGATGCAATATGACTGTTTGGAAGTATTATTGGGTTACATTCCTTACTCTCAAGTTTTGCCTTAGAAATACGTCCCCCAACTCTCAACAGTCCATTATCATCTATAAATGGGTCAAGTCTCTTAAGGGAACTGTCTTTAGGAACGCATTTTTGCTTTTGGAAGTGTTCAAGATCTTGAGCATAAACTTCTTGTTGGATACACCGGATGATAACGTCTCTAGACTGTGTGAGTTCATCCAATGTATAGGCTTTATGACAGTAATGCCAACCTTTACAATGTTCTGATCTTGTAGATGTGGCTCTAAAAGATCTGGCTATGTGGATCAAACCAGCTAATGCTCTGTTTAACGATTTCCATGTGGAAAACTTGTTGAATCGTTCAGATCCAAGATCTCTGTTAGAAACTGTTGTGGTGAGTACAGAAACGTGAGGACGAATCTCTGCATCAGAATTCGGCTCTGACAACTCAAATGTATCTTCCTCAAGAGTGTCCACTACTGGTCTGTAGAGGAATGTTGGCCCTGTGAGCCAGGTAGAGTCTTTGAGGTGGGCTGCAGGAACAGCTCTTGTGGCATGATCTGCCGGGTTTTGGTCAGTTGGTACATAGCGCCACTGGGTAGGCTGTGTTGACCTCCTAATTCTTTGCACTCTGTTGTGTACATAGACATAGAATCTCCTAGTCTCATTGTAAATGTAGCCCAACACTACTTTGCTGTCTGTATGAAACACTGTATTGTCAAGTTGTATGTCTATTTCTGACACAATAAGCTCTGCTAGTTCTACTGCCAGAACAGCAGCACAAAGTTCCAACCTTGGTATGGTGAGCTCAGGACATGGTGCCAGCTTCGCCTTGCCCATTACAAAGCCAATTTGAACTTGACCTTTATTGACTATTGTTTTGAGGTAAGCGACAGCAGCAATTGCTTTTACTGAAGCATCACAAAAGATGAACAGTTGCCTAGACTGAACCTCTGCTGGAGAGAGGTGGGTATATGACCTAGGTATGTGTAGGTTAGATAATGACTTTAAAGAGTCTCTCCATGTTATCCATAGTGCCTCTTTCTCTGAGGAAAGTGGAGAATCCCAATCACATGTATCTGTGGTTAACTCTCTGAGCAGAGTCTTACCTTGGATGATCACGGGTGCTGCAAACCCAAGTGGGTCATACAGACTGTTGATTGTAGATAAGACACCACGTCGTGAGAAGGGCCTTTCCTCTTGGTTGACCTGAAAGGTAAAGGTGTCAGACTTGAGATCCCAGCTGAGCCCCAGGCTGCGCTGCATGGGTATTGTGTCTGTAGCCAAGTCTAGGTCTTTCAAGTCGTTGGCGTGATCTTGAGTAGGAAAAGCTTCCATAACAACTTTACTGTTTGAAGCTATCTTATGCAATCTGAGGTTTGAACATGAAAGCATAGTCTGAGTCCTCTTGAGTAGGCTGATTGCAGCTTCTGGTGAGGGAAGTGACTTTAGACCATCATCAACATAAAAGTCCCTTTCAACAAACTTCTTAACATCCTGTCCATAGTCTTTTTCACCTTCTCGGGCAGAGAGTCTGAGTCCATATATTGCGACTGCAGGAGATGGGCTGTTGCCAAAAACGTGTACCTTCATGCGGTATTCTATGATGTCCTTGGTGGGGTCATTGTCTCTGAACCAGAAGAATCTCAGGAAGTTTCTGTGCTCCTCTGTAACTTGGAAACAATAGAACATTTGTTGTATGTCAGCAACTATAGCGATGGATTCTTTACGGAATCTGATGAGGACACCTAGAAGAGAGTTATTGAGGTCTGGTCCTGTCAAAAGAACATTGTTGAGGGAGACTCCCTGATATTGTGAGCTGGAGTCAAACACCACTCGGATTTGACCTGGCTTCTTAGGGTGATAAACACCGAAGATTGGCAGATACCAGCATTCTTCTTTTTCTTTCAGAGGTGGAGCTACCTCTGCATGGTTGTTTTCAAATATCTTGCCCATAAATAAGAAGAAATGTTCCATCATCTCTGGTCTTTTCTGGAAATTGCGTCTAAGTGAACAGAAGCGTTTTAAGGCCTGATCCCTGTTGTTAGGGAGACAGCGTCTCCGAGTTTTGAATGGAAGTGGTGCAACCCAGGTGTTTGTTTCATCCTTGAAAATTCCTTGTTCCATTATTTTTAAAAAGGTCTCATCTTCAAAGGGGGGAGCTATCTTGTGATCTTCTTTTGTCCTCTGGAACACTGTGCATCCTAAGTGGTCTAGGTCTTCACCACAAGAAGGGTTCTGGATTTCAGTAAAGTCCGAATATAGCATACCTGCAGGCTTCTCTCTTACAAGGAATTTGTTAGGGCAAGGCTGAAAGAGGGATGGACGTCCATTTTCCAATGTATGCGTGTAAAAAGAATTTACAGTGGTTGGCTTGTGGACATTTCCTAAGCAGACATCACCTATAATGACCCACCCTAGGTCCAGCTTCTGAGCATATGGAGAATTGTGAGGACCGTTTATCTGTTCTCTCACCTTGTGGACTCTTATGATGTCTCTTCCCAGCAGGAGTATTATTTGAGCCTCTGGATCAAGTGCAGGAATGAGATGAGCTATGGGTTTTAGATGCCAATGATGCGATGCAGCCTCAGGTGTAGGAATCTCTTCTCTATTGTTTGGAATCTGGTTACATTCGATCAGGGTAGGCAGAGGCAAGGATGCTTCCCCATTTACAGATTCGATTTGGTAACCAGTAGCTCTTCTGCCTTTTTCTTCACTCACACCTGTGCAAGTTTTAAGTGAGTATGAAGAGTTATGTCCTTTAATACTGAAGATATCAAAGAAAGCTGAGCTAGCAAGAGATCTATTGCTTTGATCATCAAGGATGGCATACAACCTTATGGCTTTCTCTTTGTGACCAATGGGGTACACTGTAACCAGACAAATCTTAGAGCATGATTTGTTACTAAGACCTTCTCCACAGACTTGGGTGCACTGGGGTGTCACTTCAGGAGGTTTTGTATCTCTCTCCTCCCCGCCGTGCTCTGCAGCCTGGTCTGAAGGTGTGAGAGTCCATGGAGGTGGCCCAGGGTGTAAAGCTGTAATATGCTCTCCACTGTCACATTCTGAGCATTTAATGTTCTCTGTACAGTCTTTTGCGAGATGAGAGGTAGATGCGCAACACCTGTAGCAAATATGGTTTTCCTTGAGGAAGGTTTTGCGTTCCCTGAGAGGTTGTCCTCTAAATCCTCTGCATTTCAGCAATGAGTGTGGTTTCTTATGTAGAGGGCACTCTCTGTGCAGGTCTTTTGTTGGGACCTTCTCAGTCTCTGTAGTACTGTAAGTTTTGATTGAGGAGTCTTTAAGAGATACACTGGTTTTGTGTACTGCAACAGGTGTACCTTTCAGGTTGCGAGGTGAGACAGGTTTACCTAGTTTGGGGTATGCGGTGTCAAACATTGAGAAGTCAAAGCTAGGATCATTTCTGGTCTTTGCTTGTTGGTGCACAAAGTCCACAAAGAATGAAAATGGAGGAAATTGGACATTGTACTGCTGTTTGTACTTGGAGCCTTGAGCGATCCACTTCTCTTGTAGACTAATAGGTAGTTTTTGTACAATGGGGTTGACACCACGCGCCGTATCTAAGTATGCTAGACCTTGCAAGTCTCCTTCGTCCTTGGCAACTTGGAGTTCCATCAGCAGATCGTTTAGTTCTCTAAGCTTTTGATAACCTTTGTTATGAATTTTGGGAAAATCTTGAATTCTTTGGAATAGTGTGTTCTCTATTACTTCTGGTGAGCCATAACACTCTTCAAGTCTCTCCCATATGGCGTTCAGCCCTCTAAATGGATAGTTAATGTTAATGTCTCTAATCCGCTTTGCATGTTCTGCTGACTCATTTCCTAGCCACTTGACTAGAAGATCAACTTCTTCACTTGTAGACAGATCTAGATCTCTGATCGTATTCTTGAATGATGATCGCCATGATCTATAGCCTTCAGGTCTGTCATTAAACTTGGAGAGACCCTTGGTTATTAGCTCACGTCGGGCAAAGAATTTAAGGAAGTCTGACATACCTTCATTTCTGCTTGATGGACTCGGAGATAAGTTGTGGTGTAAAGGTCCCGGCGGGCTGGTATAGCTTTTTGGTGTCAACTTGTTGCTGTAATAGTCACCATCTACTTCAGGTTGCACTGAGGGATGATGGTATGCAAAACTGCTCTCTTGCTTAACATGAGGAGAATGGTCAGCAGAAGTTGCTTGCCGTGTGTGAGGATTCTGCTGCTCTTTAGCAGGGGTTGACTCTGCTCCTGGTCCTAAATGCAGACTGTCACCTGACTTAGAGTGCTGCAGTATGTAGTCTGTAGTGCGTTTCAGGTTATCAGGATGACCAGGTTCAGGCCCAAGCATGTTGCTGAGTCTATCACTTGTGGAGTTTGCTGCTTCTTCTAAAGCTTCTGCTTCTGCGATAGCGGCTGCAGCTTCCTTCTCCACTTCTAGCTTTTCCAATGTTGCCTGTTGTTCAGCTAGGACTGCTTCCATGCGTGCTTTCTCTATTTTCAATTGTCTCTCTTGTTCAGCAAATGCTGCTCGCATTTTGGCGGCTTCAGCCTTTGCGCGGGCAATGGCAATAGTGGAGCTTCTCACTGACCTCTTTGAGCTTCTGGAACTGGCTGAGGTGTGGGACCTTGTCTCCAATGGATCAGACTTGCTTGTTGACATGGTAGCAGGTTTGCACACTTGCACTGTGTGGGGTTCAGTATCACGTGGTCCAACCTGTACTCGGTTGCTGTTTCACTGCAGCTTGTGAGAGGTCACAGCGTCTTGCATCAGCTTGTGCAGAATCTGCAGCTTTACTGTGTCTCTAGCTTGTTAGGAGGTCGCTGTTTTACTGTTCTGTCCTCCCTATGTGTGAGGGTACATAGATTGACAGGCAGTATAACCCTGATTTCCTTCAATGCATTGACAAAGGAGCAAGGTCCAACTTCAACTTTTATTGCAAGGAAATACGTGAAATTAGAGTGTGATAAAACTGTGGAACAGAAAAGAGAATACACTTACTAATGTATACTGACATGTGGCAATGCATATAAGACATTACTGTACATAGCAATGCAAATACAAGAAATGTGCACAAGATGTAAGTTACACAAGACATAGATACAGGATGATAATGTTAAGCATCCATAAGAGTATACACACCAGCGATGCCGCCATAAACTAAGATGAGGGAGGATGCAACTAGCTGTGTTTCCTCTAGCTGAATTTCCTGTAGAAAACAAGATATGGAGGGAAGATGATGTCACCAAAGTTCATAGGTGAAAGCTATGGTAGCTGGGCTGGGACAAAAATTGTTCCAATATGTAATATGTGAATGGCCACTAGATGGCGCTGGTACAACATGAACAGTAGGTTACACAGTAAATTACACATTGTGAAAACTCTCATAAGAATAACATGACAATATAATGATGGAGACATGACAGTAACAAAGATCTTTACTACTATTTAAAGCTAAATTTCTTCCCTAACTGTAAAACTACAATGAAGGAATATAACAGTGTGTATGTGTGATGGGATCTCATATCAAAACATTTACCAAAACATTTACCAGATCCCCAAGTTCTTCAATCCCCATATTCAAAATAAACCAGTTCTGAACATCTGCCACTGTGAAACTGTAACTGTAAAGCGTTAGGCCCCTTTCATATAGGCGGACTGTTCAGATCCGCCTGTCAGTTTTTTGGCGGATCTGAACAGTCACCCCTATGCATCTCTATGGGGCATCGGATGTCAGCGGAGACATGTCCGCTGACATCCGATCCGATCTGTCAAATCTGGATGGATGGAAATAGCACATAGCATGGAGACACAGCTATCATCCGCCTGCTCAGCGGGGGATCGGAGGATCGATGCCCCGCTGAGAAAAACGGAGTCCGCCTGATGGACTCCAAGTGTGAAAGGGCCCTAAATTAATACCTTAATGCCCTCATTCTTTATATTAATTTTCCCAGGCATGGTTCTTGACAGCCGCAGGAATCACTAAAGACTGGGGACATTGTTCATTACTCTTTGGTTCCTGATTGTTAAAGGGAGCAGTGCTGGGACAAAGTCTTTTACCACTCAAGGCAAAAAGGTTAAAGTTATGCCCCCCCATGAGTTGTGAACTACTTCAGTAGCAAAAGTTGCATTTTGCAGATCCTGCCACTGTCCACCAGGAGGTGGCTGCCACTTCTGGCCCAATCGTGAGTGGGAGATCTGTGAATCCTGTCCTCCTCCTCCTGATGCACCCAAGCAGTGTTGCCAACCATCAGTATTTTTACTGGCAGCCAGTAAAAAATGGGCACTTTTCTCCTGCCAGTAACAGGAAAAGGTTGCCAATTAAAAATATGGCTGTGGAGGATGTGTTCGGACGTGAGGGCGTGAGGGAGAGAGCTCCGGCTCCAGTTTGGCAGCACCTGTATTAATTATCTAGGGACTGCAGTTACCTATCTTACCCTATCTACCCTACTTAGCAAGCCTGACTCATTGGGTTACTGGATCGGGGACTCTCCCTGCCATTCATGCTGGTGAAGGGTAGATCGGGCAGGAAGCAACCACCTCCTAAGCCGAGGCTTTTCCCGGCGGTCACACATGCAGCGGCCAATCTGTCGTCAGAAGTTGGGAGAATAATCCCTGTGCAGGTGGATCTAAGGTAGCTTATGGAGATGGAGAGAGTGATGGAGCCAGATGATAGTCCAGTCTCATCATCAGTCTCATCAGGTACAATACCGAAGGGGGAGCAGGTGGCTACCTCTGCCATCCTAGCGGCCATAGAAGCCAGCAAAACTACTTTGATGGGCAAGACAGACTCTCTGGTCCTAAAATGTGGCTTAATTAGAAAGGACTTAGACAAGTTCAGGGGTCAGCTGACCACAGCGGAATCCCGCATTTCCCTCATAGAAGATACCGCAGCAGCCTCTAATCTAAGAGTCATTACAGACTTACAGCATACCATGAAAATATTGATGGCTCGCTCAGAAGATACAGAAAATAGGCTGTGCAGGAAAAATGTGAGAGCGATGGGCCTGCCTAGGGGGCAGAAGGCCAGAATTCAGCTAGCTTTGCTGAGACTTTTTTTTAAGGAGATTCTTGCTTTAACTAAAGTGTCAGCGGCATACGGCGTTGAACGAGCTCATAGGGTCCCTATGGGTCCAAGAACACAGGGTGCCCCCCCAAGGCCTTTTCTGGTACGCTTCCTAAATTTCAGGAACCGGGATCTAATACTAGCTGAAGCCAGAAAACACTCCCAACTCCGATATCAAAATGCCACGGTCCATTTTTTTCCTGACTTCTCGCAAGAGATACAGAGGCGCAGGAGGTCATTTGTTGAGGTGAAGAAGCGGTTGAGGGGGAAAGGATTCAAATATGGCATGCTATACCCCAGCAAGCTGCATGTGGAACATAAGGGGGTCGTGAAGTTTATTCAATCCCCATCTGATGTATCTGATTGAAGGCTTTGAAGGCTGTGCAGACAGGTTTACTATCTGAATCACAGTTTTGAGTACAGTGTCATGGTTTGGGTGAAGTATTCTGTCTATCAATGCTGGGGGACTGATCCATTGTGCCTGATCCGTGGACTGGGATCTTTCGAAGGCATCAATCAGGCTGTTTGCTGACAGCTCACCTCTACATCCTGTAACTGGTGACTCCAGAGATTCATTTGGGGCCAGAGCTCCTCAGACACGAGGGAGAGAATATAGCAATAGCTTTTTTCCCCCTTTTTTCTTTTGGTTTGGGTTTTAAGTCCTACAGACGGGTGGTAGTTGTAGCTACCTGTGCTGGCAGGACAGGGATAGACTTTAGGGGAGGGGTTTTTTTTGGGGGGGTGGGATGGGGGATGGATGCATGTTTTGGTTTTGGTTGCTTTGTGGTATTATGTCTTAGGTCAGCAGGCTACGTGGACATGTATGGCTCTGGGCCATTTCAATCTTATTGGACATTTACCCTATTTCCATTTTAATGGTACTCAATACTGCAACGGATATTAAAAACATCTTCAGGAATGTCCAGGGAGTGAATTCTAAATTTAAAAGAGCACTGGTATTTAAATACTTGTGGTCTCAGTGCCCACATATTATGGTATTATTGGAAACCCACTTGTTGGGTAATAAAATTCTAGCTATGAGAGGTCCCTGGGTGCATAGAGCTATACATGCCACGTTCTCTTCGTACGCTCAGGGTGTGTCTATTCTCCTGCATAAATCTTTACCATGTACAGTGGAGGTGGTTGTTACCGACCCTGATGGTCGTTATGTAGTGGTTGTGCTTAATATTTATTCCCACCACTTAGCGGTGGTGGGGGTATACATTCCTCCTCCATTCTCTGGCAAGATTCTTTAGGATTTACTGGAGAAGTTGGCGCCACACTCCCCATTTCAGGTGTTTGTTTTTGGGGACTTTACTAACATTTTGAATTACTCGTTGGATACTTCAAATCCAGATCGGGCTACTAATTATGATCTGAGGCATTGGGCAGAGACGGCGGTTTTTATGGAGCTTTGGCGGTGGAGGCATCCTACTAAAAGATGTTACTCTTATTTGTCCCCGGCACATGCTTCCTCCTCCAGAATTGATATGGCATTTTCCAGAGCCTTCCTCCTGCCCATGATCTCGGAAGCCACATACCTACCTGGGGGGGGGGGTCTCGGACCATACCCCTCTGCAAATTACTCTGCAACTCAGGCTTTTTAGGTCGAGGGAACCCTGGCGGCTGGCTCTGAGCTGGACTGGAGAGCCAGCAGTGGTGGAGATGTTGAAGTCTCATATGGATTTTTTGGGCAGATAAATGAAGGCTCTGCCACTCCACAATTGGAGTGGGATGCCTTTTAAGGCTACTAACAGAGGGATGTACTTATCTGCCATTAAGGCCCTTAGGAAAGAGCGGAGGGGAGAGGTGGCCTTATTGGAGGATAAAGAGAGGGAGTGTGCCAGTGTTTATGCTGCAATGCCCTCATCAGATACAGCGCCGGCACTACAGTTAGTTAGGAGGGAATTACAGCTTTATTATCAAAATTTCACATCCGCCTCCTTGCAAAAAAAGGCATGCAATGTATTTGAAAAGGGGGGCAAGAATGATAGTTTATTGGCCCTACTTACAGCGACTGGTAGTCTTCGGAATGTGGTCCCGGGCATAACATCCCTGACTGGGAAGGTATTGATAAGTAGGGAGGATATACTGCAGACTTTCAGGTCCTTCTATAGTACACTTTATATGTCTATATCATCTTACGACAATGAGGAGTTGTTTTGTATCCTCGGTGCACTGCATCTGTCTACATCTGGAGGATGTTGGGGAATTTCTCGAGCAAGATCTTAGGGAGGAGGAGATAGCTATGGCGCTCAAACAATTTCCCGTTGATAAGGCACCCAAATCAGATGGCCTGCAGGTGGAGTGGTACAGGCTGTACGCGGCGCTCCTGGTTCCTAGGTTGCTTGGTCTTTATGCGGACTGTTTCTGAAAAGGTATGCTTCCCTTCTCCATGTATGAAGCGCATATTGTAGTACTAGCTAAATCCGCCAAAAAACCCTCCTTGTCCACCTCCTATAAGCCTATTTTGCTGCTCAATGTGGACGTCAAGATACTTGCCAAGTCCTTAGCTACCAGACTGATGACGGTCCTTCACCATCTTATCTCTCCTGACCAGAAGGGGTTTATACCCAAAAAAAACTACAGACATTACCTCAGAAGGGTATTTACGCATACCCAGTTGGGACCTGAGATCTCCAGTGGTGGAATATTGATTTTTTTTTTGGATATTGAAAAGGCCTTTGATTCCATAGACTGGCGATATATGGGATTTGTACTTCAGGAATTTGGGTTTGGGCCTAAATTCTCGAAATGGATCGATATTTTGTATAAACAGCCTATGGCTGCAATAAAATTAAATGGCACGCTGTCGGAAAGTTTTTCTGTGGGGAGGGGAACCCTTCAGGGTTGTCCATTGTCCTCGGGTATTTTTGCCTTGATGATAGAACCTTTGGCGACGGCTTTAGGGAACTCTACGGAGATACAGGGGATACAAGTGGGTAAACTGTCCGAGAAAATTGCACTTTATGAGGATGACATGGTTCTTTTTCTACGTGACTCTGAGTCTTCCTTGTTGACAGTGCTGGATATTCTCAATTCTTTTTCAAAATATTCAGGATTAAAGGTTAACTGGAGAAAATCTCAAATTCTCCCCTTGAAAACACCATCTCCAGGGTGTAGAGCGCCGGATACTTGCCCACTTGAACAAGTGGATAAGGTAAAATATCTTGGGTTGTATATTTCAAATTCAGTCTCAGACTTTCTAACTAGGGATGATCGAACTTTTGAAAAGTTCGGTTCGACCAGAACACCCGAACTTCACGAAAGTTCGGCCCGGATTTCAGAACCCCATTGAAATCAATGGGACCCGAACTTCTGTAATCAAAAAACACCATTTTTAAGCCCTAAAACCCAATAAATGCCCCTAAAAAGTGCCTAGGGTTCTGGGTCATGCCCCATTAACTATTAATCACACAAAAAAAAGTTCTTAAAAATTGTCATTTTTGATAAAAAAGCCAATTATTGAAAAATTAAAAAAAAAAAAAAAAAAAGAGATTTTTTTGATTTTTACTTTGGATTTAGTATCTGGGGGGTCTTAAAGGTGTGCATGTGAAGTTTCAGCTCTGTAGCATGTCCAGAACCATGAAAAAAAAAAAGATAATTTTTCAGTAGAACAGGGATGTGGTTCGGGAGCCTCCTTTAACTTTAACACCTATATGATCTTTTTTTCTGGTTCTGGACATACTACAGAGCTGAAACTTCACAGGTACACCTTTTAGACCCCCCAGACACAAAATCACACAAAAAAAGTTCTTAAAAATTGTAATTTTTGATAAAAAAGCCAATTATTGAAAAATTAAAAAAAAAAAAAAAAAAAAGAGATTTTTTTGATTTTTACTTTGGATTTAGTATCTGGGGGGTCTAAAAAGTGTACATGTGAAGTTTCAGGTCTGTAGCATGTCCAGAACCAGAAAAAAAAAGATCGTTTGTATTAGAAAACTTTAAGCACAGGAATATGGCTTCTCTGCTGTAACACCTTGCCGGTTTAATAGAAGGCATTTTTTTGGGTTCTTTGCAGTCAGGAAAAACATCTGAACTTGTGTATAGTAGTACTGTGCACAAGTTCTGATGTTTTGCCTGCCTCCAAAATTCCCCAAAAAATGCCAGCAAAAACACACCTGGGCATTTTTTTTTTTGACGCTAGCGTTTTTTTTTGGCATTTTTTGGGGTTCTTTTGAGGCAGGCAAAACATCTGAACTTGTGTATAGGGGGGATATATAGACATATATGTCTGAATATATACCCCTAGACATATATAGGTGTGATAGTAGCAGAAATAAATGCTTGCGCTAATGAAATCATTTACAGTAATATATTTCTGCTACTATCACACCTATATATGTCTAGGGGTATATATTCAGACATATATGCCTATATATACACCCTATACACATGTTCAGATGTTTTGCCTGCCTCAAAAGAACCCCAAAAAATGCCAAAAAAAACGCTAGCGTAAAAAAAAAAAATGCCCAGGTGTGTTTTTGCTGGCATTTTTTGGGGATTTTGGAGGCAGGCAAAACATCAGAACTTGTGCACAGTACCACTATACACAAGTTCAGATGTTTTTCCTGACTGCAAAGAACCCAAAAAAATGCCCGCTATTAAACCGGCAAGGTGTTACAGCAGAGAAGCCATATTCCTGTGCTTAAAGTTTTCTAATACAAACAATCTTTTTTTTTTATGGTTCTGGACATGCTACAGAGCTGAAACTTCACATGTACACTTTTTAGACCCCCCAGATACTAAATCCAAAGTAAAAATCAAAAAATCTCTTTTTTTTTTTTTTTTTGATTTTTCAATAATTGGCTTTTTTATCAAAAATGACAATTTTTAAGAACTTTTTTTGTGTGATTTTGTGTCTGGGGGGTCTAAAAGGTGTACCTGTGAAGTTTCAGCTCTGTAGCATGTCCAGAACCCCAAAAAAAGATCATATAAGTGTAAAAGAGGGGTCCCACCATCCCTGCTCTACTGAAAAATTATCTTTTTTTCTGGTTCTGGACATGCTACAGAGCTGAAACTTCACAGGTACACTTTTTAGACCCCCCAGACACTAAATCCAAAAAAAGTCATGCCTGCCTCCAAAAATGCCCGATAAATGCAAGAAAAAGCGCCGTAGAGAAGCCGTATTCCTGTTCTAATAAAAATTATAAGAAAATGCTAATTTTTGGGGGGTTCTGGACATGCTACAGAGCTGAAACTTCACATGTACACTTTTAGACCCCCCAGATACTAAATCCAAAGTAAAAATCAAAAAATCTCTTTTTTTTTTTTTTTTTTTTTTTTTTTAAATTTTTCAATAATTGGCTTTTTTATCAAAAATGACAATTTTTAAGAACTTTTTTTTGTGTGATTTTGTGTCTGGGGGGTCTAAAAGGTGTACCTGTGAAGTTTCAGCTCTGTAGCATGTCCAGAACCATAAAAAAAAAGATCGTTTGTATTAGAAAACTTTAAGCACAGGAGTATGGCTTCTCTGCTGTAACACCTTGCCGGTTTAATAGCAGGCATTTTTTTGGGTTCTTTGCAGTCAGGAAAAACATCTGAACTTGTGTATAGTGGTACTGTGCACAAGTTCTGATGTTTTGCCTGCCTCCAAAACCCCCCAAAAAATGCCAGCAAAAACACACCTGGGCATTTTTTTTTTGACGCTAGCGTTTTTTTTGGCATTTTTTGGGGTTCTTTTGAGGCAGGCAAAACATCTGAACTTGTGTATAGTGGTACTGTGCACAAGTTCTGATGTTTTGCCTGCCTCCAAAACCCCCCAAAAAATGCCAGCAAAAACACACCTGGGCATTTTTTTTTTTTGACACTAGCGTTTTTTTGGCATTTTTTGGGGTTCTTTTGAGGCAGGCAAAACATCTGAACATGTGTATAGGGGGTATATATAGGCATATATGTCTGAATATATACCCCTAGACATATATAGGTGTGATAGTAGCAGAAATATATTACTGTAAATGATTTCATTAGCGCAAGCATTTATTTCTGCTACTATCACACCTATATATGTCTTGGGGTATATATTCAGACATATATGTCTATATATACCCCCTATACACATATTCAGATGTCATGTCTGACATTAAACATGTCCTCAAAAAAGCACTGGCAGTGGCAGCCCCTGCAGCATTAAAAAATGCTTGCTGGTGAGAAGCCACATTCCTGTCCCGAAGCAGAGAAATGATCATTTCTCTATAGCGGTCACCCTGCTATGGAAGGGTTTTGTCACCCTGCCATAGCAGTCACTGTCAGTTAACCCTACACTACACTACGGTCCCCTGACACTTAACACTTTCCCTACAGAAACTAAATTTTTGAAGCTAACTTAAGTGTAAAGGAGCACTCTAACTACACTAGATATCCCTTTCCTCACACTAAAAATAGCTAAATGACACTTTTAAAGTAAAATTAACAGAACTGCTTCCACTCTCTTCCATGTCCAGTATAACAATGCTGGGAATATGGCGGGGGCGATCTTATATACTGGGGGGCGTATTCACTAATGATTGGTCTAGGGACCCCCTAGTCACTCCAATCACATTCCTAGCATTCTCCTGCCCCCTCAATTGGCTTTTGCTAATGGTTCTGGTCCAATCACGGGCTTTTAAAGCCCATTTCCTGAAGCATTGCATTTTGGGCGGTTCTGGTTGCCGAATTCCGAACTTTTTGGGCAAAAAGTTCTAAATTCGGCCGAACCTCGAACACCCAATGTTCGGGCCGAACCGATGGTGGACCCGAACCGTTCGATCATCCCTATTTCTAACACAAAATGTTATTCTACTGCAGCAACGGCTTAGACATCAGATACAATCTTGGCAAAAGCTACCTTTGACACTCATAGGTAGAAATAATCTACTTAAAATTAAATTTTTGCCTCTTTTTTTGTATGTTTTTAGAAACTCTCCTGTGTGGATTCCAAAATGTATTTTTAAAAATATTGATTGTCTTATTACTAACATTTGATGGCAGGGTCGCCACCCTAGGATTAGGCCACAAACCCTACAGCAGCCATGGAGGAAAGGGGGGTTGGCGGTCCCTGATTTATAGCAATATTTGGTAGCGGGTAAGTTCGTTTTTGTCCACTGGTGGCTGAATAGTCCTGACGATGATTCGGCCATTGCCCTGGAGGCGGCCATTTTGGGCTCCTATGAGGCTTTGTCACATCTCGTGAAGCGGGGTCCTGGGGCATAATTTTACTATATCTATGAGGGCAATGGTGAGAGCATGGGTGGTGGCCGGTAAGGTGGAGGAGAAAGAGGGAGGGGGAGCAATTTCTCCCCGTACACCATTATGAAGGAACCCTCATTTGCCACACTTTTTTGCCCACCCACATCCAGTTGTCTGGACGCAATATAATATTAAGATGTTGGTAAGTTTAATTTCCCCAATTCCCATCTGTTCCGCTATTTCAAGCTCAGACATGCTTTCCATGCTCAATTTGGTACAGCTGGCCTCCAAGTCCGGGTGGGCGGGATGGAATCCCTGCTTAAAAAGGATCCCTTGGTAAAAACATTGTCCACTATCTACAAACATTTATTTACAGATAAACAAAGAATAATAGTAGCGCTTGAAACAGTGTTAAAAAAGACTCTAAAATAAACCATAAAGAGTCCCCCAAGATGTCACTCTGGTAAGTGTTGAACTCCTCCCAGCATATGGAGAATAGTCCTGTAAAGTTATTCACTGTTGGTGCATCAAAACATCCATCCCCTGAGAATCCGAAACTCCAACAATTCACAAACCGCAAATCATTCGTGTAGTTCAACAGGGTCACCAGTATTCCACCACCAAGTGCAGGGGGGCAATAAGAAATGGCCACTCACCAGATCACGTTGCTCACTTACTCTCATAAGTGAGCACACCTCGCATATAATCAATGCCCACGAGTAGAGATCAGCAAGGGTTAAATCCAAGATTGGTTCAGTGGTTCTCTTCCTCTCATGCTCCCATGTGCGTGGAAAACAAAAAACATTCCCCACTAGTGCAATATGTCTGATAAGATTTTATTCAAAAAATACCAACACAGCATACATCGCACTCACTTGTAAAAGAAGTAGTAAAAGCTTATCTCGTGTACTGGCAGGTTCGGATCCTCCACTGCTACATCATAAGCTGGATCTGCACACAGCAGCTAATTGGTTCACCTGAGATGGAATCAGTGATCACAAAAATCTGGAATGGTCATGTCTTCGAAGACATGACCATTCCAGATTTTTGTGATCACTGATTCCATCTCAGGTGAACCAATTAGCTGCTGTGTGCAGATCCAGCTTATGATGTAGCAGTGGAGGATCCGAACCTGCCAGTACACGAGATAAGCTTTTACTACTTCTTTTACAAGTGAGTGCGATGTATGCTGTGGTGGTATTTTTTGAATAAAATCTTATCAGACATATTGCACTAGTGGGGAATGTTTTTTGTTTTCCACGCACATGGGAGCATGAGAGGAAGAGAACCACTGAACCAATCTTGGATTTAACCCTTGCTGATCTCTACTCGTGGGCATTGATTATATGCGAGGTGTGCTCACTTATGAGAGTAAGTGAGCAACGTGATCTGGTGAGTGGCCATTTCTTATTGCCCCCCTGCACTTGGTGGTGGAATACTGGTGACCCTGTTGAACTACACGAATGATTTGCGGTTTGTGAATTGTTGGAGTTTCGGATTCTCAGGGGATGGATGTTTTGATGCACCAACAGTGAATAACTTTACAGGACTATTCTCCATATGCTGGGAGGAGTTCAACACTTACCAGAGTGACATCTTGGGGGACTCTTTATGGTTTATTTTAGAGTCTTTTTTAACACTGTTTCAAGCGCTACTATTATTCTTTGTTTATTTATCACCAAATATACTGCATATTTGTTTAAGTAGCTGCTACATTGGTTTTAACTTTTACCAGCCGGTGTGCTGGTGCTTCCTGGAGCGCGGAGACTAATTCACAGTATAGGCGTAAGACTGAGGAATTTTTTACATATTTATTTACAGATGTTTGGGAGCACCTCGCATGCTGCCGAGCAGCGTGGGAAGCTGTGTTCCCACAATTGGATGGGGATGATTGGGGCGATTTATGGGACATAAATCTGTCCAGGTATCTTCCAGAGATCATCTTATCCAATATAAATTTTTGCATCGCATATACTTCACCCCGCCTAAGTTGGCGAAGCTGTATCCTGGACAGTCCCCTGATTGCTGGTGATGCACTTCTTTTCATGTAGACTTTGATCATATTTTTTGGCGGTGTGTGGAGATTCAGGCATTTTGAAGGGGAGTCATGGACTGCATAGCTGAGGTGACAGCCATTTTGGCACAGCCAGTGGTGGAGGTGTGTCTCTTTCGTGGATGGATTGGCTCACAAAAACGCCACCCATTCTCTTTTGACGCTTTTACTTTATTACGCTAGGAAACTAATAATACTCTCATGGAAAAAACCCAGACCGCCTACAGTACAGGCCTGGAAGGCAATTATAAATAAGACACTCTCTCTGTATAAAGCTACATACATGAACAGGGGAATACCTGCTAAATTCAACAAGATAAGTTATAGTTCCGGTCGGCCGGCTGCCTGCTCTGGCGAAGTGAATTTGTGTATGTCCTGCTCTATCAGGACAAATGCTGAGACCGACTTGAGGCTGCTGACACTGACAGGGAGCAGCAGCAGCACTAGTCCCAGCTGCGGAGGCATGGCAGCAGTGCATCACACAGTGAATGACACTAGTATTCGGATACAGTCCCCAGAATCCTCACTGTGTCTTCTGAACATCAGCATTAGGATAAACATACAGTATAGCAAGTGATCTATAGCTCTGTCACAGCGCATCACATGGCAGTTACGGTGCTGACTTTGTTCAATTATGACTGTACTGAGTGTTACAGACTGCTGCCCAGTACAGCCATAAAGTCAGAAATGAACTGCCATGTGATGCGCTGTGACAAAGCTATAGATCGCCTATTGTACTCTGTGTATATCCTAATGCTGATGTTCAGAAGACACAGTGAGGATTCTGGGGACTGTATCCGAATACTAGTGTGACTCACTGATGATGTTCAGAAGACACAGTAAGAGTATACTTTACAGTAAGAGTATACTATACTTTTTGGGGGGAGGGGCTGTGCATTTTTTAATGCCGCAACCACTCCTCTTTAACCCCTTAATGCCAGTGCCTCCAAGCCCTTTAAGAGGTTTCTGATGCTAGGAGGTGGGACAGTGTTCCTGACCATGATCGGAAAGCTCCCAATCACAAGTAGAGATTAGGAGCTTTCCATTAATCGCCGATAACTGTCCAGGGAGCGCACAGGGCCACGCTTTCGGCACAGCAATGTGTACATTCTGGTACGCATATATGTGACCAATCGGTGTTAAGGCCCACCCACCAAGAGGCTGTATTAATGCATGTGTCCAGTGTGAAGAGGTTAAGAACGTTACAAGCTTTATAGTTAGGGCCGCCTGTCAGTTTTTCATGTGGACCTAATTGAAAGCACTATTTAGGTCTACACCTACCTCTATGTCAGTTCAGGACAGAAAAAAACTATGGAAAAGGACTGCATCTCTTTCTTTTTTTCCAGACCAGATTAGAGACCATTTACAAATGGTCACCCATAGAGCCATCACAATTCCACCCTTGTCCATTGTATGGTGCATGCGAGCACAAACTGAACAGGTGGAGTCAAGGGAGGGGTCAGGGGTGGAGCAGAGGGCAGGGCCAAAAGTGGGATTAAAGGGGGCCCCATCAGGTAGGCTGTAGTGGGCCCCATGATTTCTAACAGCTGCCCTGACTGTTACAGTGACTCACAAGGAGACGTGTCGTGTAGGTGAGGTGATAATTTCATATGTGTGTGTGTGTGTGTGTGTGTGTGTGCCTGCCCATTCTAACTTCTTGCTCTCCTGAGTCCTGTCCCTGAGATACTTACTAACTATATCAAAAATATAATGAGAAATATTTTTTTCCTTAATATCTACCTTAAATCCCATCACTTATTGCATATTATACTTGTTTGTAGCCTAAGCCTAGGTTTACACTAGATGCAGTGTGAATTCACAGCAAATTTGCTGTGGGTTTAGCACCAAATCTTAATCGCAACCATTCCATGCGAACCGATTGCGGAGTGTATTGTAAGTTAACAACTTGCAGACCTGGATTGCCCAATGGGTGTGAACACAGAGACACTGCATGTAATTGGCACATGAATATGCTGTGATTCCTGTGCGAATAACATGTGGTGTCTCGCACCACAGCAGTGTGAACCCAGGCTTAATACTAAAATTTGCACTTAAAATTTTAATTTTGTAACTTTTAGAAATGTCAGTAAAAACTTGGCAGTGCCAGTAAATTTCAAGTGTCTGGTCAGTAAATTTCATTTTGGTAGGTTGGCAACACTGCACCCAAAGCATTTGTTGTCACTTCCACCTACCACTTGGCAGAGCCATGGATGCAGAACAGTGACAGCTAGGTTTCAGAACTAGCCCTGTGCACAGGTGATCCCCAAGGCAGTTCAGGAAAATAAATAAGTATCTAGACCTAAGAACAAAAATGTAATGTATTGCAGACTATCAGTCCTTAAATACAGTATGTTGGCTGCTTAAGTTTTTCTTTTTTCCATGCATGTTTTCTATTTTTGCCCAATGATCCTGGCAGTAACACACTTCATATCCTAAGGTGATAATGCTCACTTACTGTACTGGAGGAGGAGCAGCATTGTCTGCCCTGGAAGGAAAATATGTTAGGACTATAGAACACCTACCCTCACTATAATTTAAAGAAATGAACTGGGCAGGGCTGATAACAAATAGGAATATAGTGCAGCAGAGGACATTTCTGTAATGAAAAGATATCTGTATACACACTGTTTAAAAAAAATTAAAGGAACACTTTTTAATCAGAGTATAGCATCAAGTAAATTAAACTCCTGGGATATTAATCTAGTCAATTAAGTAGCAGAGGGGGTTGTTAAACAGTTTCACCTGCTTTGATGTTAATTAAATTAATAACAGATGCTAGAGATGGGCAACAATGAGACAACCTCCAAAACAGGAATGGTTTTACAGGTGGAGGCCAATTACATTTTTTTTTCCCTACTCATCTTTTCTGACTATTTTTCACTAGTTTTTCATTTGGCCAGGATCAGTGTCACTACTGGCAGCATGAGGCGATACCTGGACCCTATGGAGGTTGCACAGGCAGTCCAGCACCTCCATAGTGGCACATCAATATGTGCCATTGTCAGAAGGATTGCTGTGTCTCCCAGCACAGTCTCATGAGCATGGAGGAGATTCCAGGATACAGGCAGTTGCTCTAGGAGAGCTGGACAGGGCCATAGAAGGTCCTTAACCCATCAGCAGGACGAGCATCTGCTTCTTTGTGCCAGGAGGAACAGGATGAGCACTGCCAGAGCCCTACAAATTGACCTCCAGCAGGCCACTGGTGTGAATGTCTCTGACCAAACAATCAAAAACAGTCTTCATAAGGGTGGCGTGAGGGCCCGACATCCTCTAGCGGACCCTGTGCTCATTGCCCGGCATTTGCCATTGAACACCAGAATTGGCAGGTCTGGCACTGGCGCCCTGTGCTTTTCACGAATGAGAGCAGGTTCACCCTGAGCACATGTGAGAGAAATGAAAGGTCTGGAGAAGCCATGGAAAACATTATGCTGCCTGTACAATCATTCAGCATGACCGGTTTAGTGGTGGGTCAGTGATGGTCTGGGGAGGCATATCCATGGAGGGATGCACAGACTTCCACAGGCTAGACAATGGCACCCTGACTGACATAAGGTATCGGGATGAAATCCTTGGACCCATTGTCAGACCCTAAGTTGGTGCAGTGGGTCCTGGGTTCCTCCTGGTGCACGACAATGCCCGGCCTCATGTTGTGAGAGAATGCAGCCAGTTCCTGGAGGATGAAGGTATTGATACCATTAATACCATGCTCGTCTGACCTAAATCCAATAGAACGCCCCTGGGACATTATGTTTCGGTCCATCCAACGCCGTCAGGTTGCACCTCAGTCTGTTCAGGAGCTCGGCGATTCCCTGGTCCAGATCTGGGAGGAAATACCCCAGGACACCATCTGTTGTCTCATTAGGAGAATGTCCCGAAATTGTCAGGCATGCAAACAAGCACATGGGGGCCATACAAACTACTGAGTACCATTTTAAGTTGCTGTTATGAAATTTCAGCAAAATGGACTAGCCTGCTGCATCATTTTTTTCACTTTGTTTATCAGGGTGTCTTTGAATTCAGCCCTCTGTAGGTTAATCATTTTCATTTCCATCAAAAGATGTGGTATCCTTTTGATCCTAACACATTACCCAGTCCATATTAGTATAGATATCCAGCATGATATTTTTTCCCATTAAGATCAGATGTGTTTTCAAAGTGTTCCTTTATTTTTTTTGAGCAATGTATATACACTATATATTCTTTTAACTTTGTCTATTCAAAACTCTTTAAGGTCATGCCCTTGGATAATACATTACATGTGTAGAGCAAATCAGAATTGCTGATGACTTTCCTACACCCACAAAAAAAAAGAAACATTGTATGTACTGAGTACATGGAAAAGGGATTATGTTATAGATACAGAATAACAGTAATATTATGTCACATTTTCCCAGTACAACACCGATGCTGTGTGTTTCTGCGTATGAACACAAACTGCAAATTCATGGTCCCTACCTTTAATTCTTCCTGGAACTTCTTTTCTAGTAGTTTTGCTGCTTTCCGGTCTTCAATTTCCACCTTCCACTTTTCAGCCACTATTCGTGCTTTTTCTTTGGCCATAGCATCACGGAACTTCTTCTCAATTTCTGCCTCTTTTTTTTTCCTTTGAAAAATATCAAGTTGGTACAGATAAAGTGTATGCAAACTCCAACAATGAACTTCTCTTATTTTCTCTAATTTCGTCTTTTATATACCATTGAAAGTATTTCATTATACTATGTCAATTCTGAAAACAACATTTTTGGGCAAGACCTCTTTAAAAACAAAAGGGTATACAATATACAAGCAAACAAGGATAAAGGCTGATCTCATGTCATCTAGTAGACACTTTCATAATAAATGCATTGGAAAGATACAGTGGGTTTGATTTACAAGGGCAAATTGGCTATTCACTTTGCAAGGGAATTTGCTCCAGAACTTAGACAGCCCATACGTTGATCTTATATCTTTTTTTTTTTTTTTTTTTGCTGAACAAAAAAAAAGGATCTGATTCTCCCATCCACACATTTCATGTGGATGGGGGAATCCTTCCCGCTATGGTATTGTATTCTGACACCTTTTTCCTCCATCAGAATACAATGATCATTGTCACCAGCTATAGCGAGAAGCACTGATGGTTCTGGAAAAACCCAAAAGGCTGGTTGTACACAAGTTGATCGATGGATCGACTTGTGTACAACCAGCCTGCCCATACATGGATTTAAATTTAGCCGGTCCCTGCTGAACTGGCCAAATTTAAATCCATGTTTGGCCAGCTTTAGTTAGTGAATGTTGAAGTTTCACATTGCAAATAATACTCAATCGCATGCAAGGAAAATAAAAGAAAAACAAAAACAAAACAGAATTTTTGCTTGCACATCATTGAATAATGGAGGTCAGCAGAGCTCAGCCCGTGTCTTCAGCTCACACAATCCTGCTGGAACTACCTAACTTGGATAAAATAGTTAGCATCTGGCTGAAGAAGGTAGTGACACCTGATGGACTATCAACCCCCCCCCCCCCCTCCATCTGTGCTCCATTAGAGCAGAATGGCATCTCTGTTGAAAGATAACCACAATCATGCACAAACATTATTCATTTCGTTCAGTTTTTAGGATGATACAACTGAAATTATATAACCACTTGCCCGACCAGTCACGTTGACTGTACTGCGGCAAAGTGGCTCGTTCCCTTCCAGCGACGTAGACGTACGTCGCTGGACTCCTCCTCTCATGGGCGGCGCGCGCCGCCGGAGGCTCGCTCCCGCTGTATTCACAGCGGGAGTCGGGCCAGGGGAGGAGCGGCAGTGATCACCGCCGCTCTTCCCCAATCGTCGGGGAATCAAGTCATGAGATCCGCCCACGGGCGGATCTCCTAAGTGACAGGCAGGGTAAGATTGCAGGGTTCAGCATAGCTAAAGCTGCGATCTGTCCCTGTGTCACTCAGTCACCTCCCCCCACACACGTTAGTAAGCACCAGGCATACATTAACCCCTCCCTCTCCAATAAAATTAACCCCTTCCCTGCCAGTGTCATTTTTACAGTAACAGTGGATATGTATAGCACTGATTACTGTAGTAATGTCACTGGTACCCCCAAAAGTGTCAAAAATGTCAGTCAAGGGTCCGATCTGTCCGCCATAATGTCGCAGTCCCACAAAAAAAATTGCAGATCGCCGCCATTACTTGTTAAAAAAAAACACCAAAAATGACAGAAATCTTTCCCTTAGTTAGTAAACGCAATAACTTTTGCGCAAACCAATCAAAATACGCTTATTGCAATTTTTTTTACCAAACATAGGTAGCAGAAATCAAATTGGCCAAAAATTTAAAAAAATTTAATTTTTACATTTTTGGGGGGGGGGGGGGAATTTCATATAAAAAAATGTGAAAAATATTGTTATTTTTTCAAAATTTACGCTCTTTTTTTGTTTATAGCGCAAAAAGTAAAAATCGCACAGGTGATCAAATACCACCAAAAGAAAGCTCTGTTTGTGGGAAAAAAAGATGTCAATTTCGTTTGGGTACGGTGTCGCACGACAGCGTAATTGTCAGTTAAATTCGCACAGTGCCGAATCGCAAAAAGTGGCCTGGACGTAAGACAGCAAAATCCTCCGGTGGTAAAGTGGTTAATACACTATTCAATTTTTTGTACATGAAAGTGATAGCTTCTTGATATAGCACAAGGTGTGTGCTACATAACATAGGGATGAAAAATGTACCTTCGTCCTATATATTCAAGTATAGAGTAATTTCATGGTACAGTATAAGCTCACAACACAATTATTATAAAAAAAAGTACAAAAGTTTATTACATCAATCAATATTAAAAAATCACCCATAAAGGGAAAGGAACATGAATTGACAATTATAACAGGACACAACAAAATTCCTCTAATACAGATTGGATATTAACTAGGGTTTCCGCCCATTTAAGGGGGGCCTCTAATAGCATGCCTCCAGTCTCACACTCTACATGTTTCGCGGCTCTTAAGGAGTTTGGTTCAAGAGGAATATTTCATCTGTGGGAGAGATACAAAACCAAAATAATACAAAAACCTAAACAAATTTTAACATGAATATAGACATAATAATGTGCAATTAGATATGTTCATGACATCACAAAAATTAGATAGCTACCAAAGGGTAAAAATAGACAGAAACAGAACCTAAATCTTTCCCCAATAATGCCCAAAAGTCGGCTGGGCATGGCAAATCATACTCAGCAGGGACCACAACAATAACCCAAGGAACAGCGACACCAAATGGCAGTCTCCTGGGCGAGTGCAGGAATAAGGTATGAATGGATAAAAACTGGTAGAAATAAATTGCATAAATACAAAAATGGATCACTATAGAGCCATCCCACTTGGGGTAAATATAAAACACAAGCCCCTAACAGGTTGCATGAGATCATAAAATATATACACACCTAACAAATTCTTAATATATTAGTAAGGACGGCAGATGGTGAAATGGACATGGCAATTCCTATGGCAAGGGAAAAGGGCAAATTGCTCACACAAACACCTTATACCGCATAGAAGGTCAGGGGGCATAGGTCTACCTGACATTAGAGATTGTCAAATGGTTACATTGTTGGCACAACTTAAACACTGGTTTTGAAACTGATCGAAAATGCTGTGGGATGGAGGCTGCTTGTTCACAAACATTCAACTTGACTCTCTTATTACTAGCAGACCCGTGGAAACCACTTACAATATCGAGCCTCCCCCCTGCTACTCAGGCCTCAATCATAGCCTTTTGTCAGTCACAACAAGATTCAACACGCACTAGACTTAAACTACCGGTAGAAATACTGGAAATTAATTCCATACCTCTCAGTTAGACAATGGGTGGTGAAAGATAAATCTTTGATAGATGACTTAATGTTGAATGGTATACCTAAATCATTTGCAATGTTGACATCACAATACGACCTTCCTAAAACATTCCACTTTACTTATACATGCATCATCACTTTCCTGACTAAGCAACCCCCTCCCACGATTTATATTAATTCTCATGTGTGGAACTACTTTCCCATCACTTCAACTGTACAACACCCTGCAACAAAAACGGCAATTGGTTAAAACTCCCCCCATGCTAGCATGGCAATTAGACTTAAAGATGGAATTCTTACTCCAGCAATGGTCCTCAGCCTTTAGATATAGCTACACATCCTCCCACTGTATCAACCACTGGGAACTATCCCAGAAATTAGTAGCTTGGTGATATAGGACCCCATTTCAACTGGCTAAATACTACCCCTTCCAATCCTCACTATGTTGGAGAGAGTGTGGTCACCTGGGCCCCCTTCATGTTTTCTGGGCTTGTAAAAGCCTCAATAGCTATTGAAATAAATTATTTAGTATTATCGCAGAAATTACTGAATTGCTCACACAGACACCACCCGCCCACCCCGTTTCAGTCAAGAGGCCCATCACCATCCTCTAGTAAATGAAGGAGAAAGGACCATAAAGATCATGGATAAAAAAAGGAGATCACACACTCGCCCAAGGGAGAATTCACCATCCAAGGGTAAAAAAAATAGTGGATCTGTGAGTGGCTATACCAGCTAAGCTCATGTGCCAATGGTCAAGATGACCACAAAAGGGGAGTAGATTCAAGTCAACAATATCACTATATTAGTGACCACGTATATAGATACTATAGACATGTATAATGCAATCTAAAGAAGGTGTATATAAAATATAATAATGGCTGTCAAGCAAAGATATCCATAACGGTCATCCATACAGTTCACAAATGGACCCCAAAATCAGCAAATTATAGATCATACAGTTGGAAAATAGGAAAATAGAAAAAAGTTGAAAATTAAAATGAATTGCATAAGCTTCAACATGGTCCCGATTAGCATAACCATGCCAAAGATAGGGCAATGCTGGGATTTAGGGATCAGTCAGGTTACAGAAACGGTTTGTATGAATTGATCTCATTAATCGTCGCAGCTAATCTTTCGATCCAAATAGTTTCGGACCTTAAAATTTGGTTGTCCCAGTTCCTTCCTCTTGAGTCGGGAGGAACTACCTCCAACACAAAAAAAGAGACCATCGAGTTATCAAACCTGTGGTACAGGCCTATATGCTTAGTGACAGGAGTAATCACCTTGCCATTTCCAGAATAGTACACATGATCCCTAATCCTTTGGCCAAATTCCCACATGGTTTTACCTATGTAAAAAGGATGACACCTACATGTCATGTCACCAAGGTGAGACTGAAATGTTTCCAGAACTATCTGATCCCATCTGTCATCTATGACGACACCCCTTTGTTTGTCCATTTCACCATCTGCCGACCATCCTCACTAATATATTAGGAAATCGTTAGGTGTGTATATATTATATGATCTCATGCAAGCTGTCGGAGGTTTGTGTTTTATATTTTCCCCGAGTGGGATGGCTCTGTAGTGAGCCATTTTTTGTAATCATGCAATTTATTTCTACCAGTCTTTATCCATTCATACCTTCACCTGATTCCAGCACTCACCTGGGAGACTGCCATTTGGCGTTGGGTTATTGATGTGGTCTCTGGTGATTATGGTTTGCCATGTCTATGTGACTTTTGGGCATTATTGGGGAAACATTTAGGATCCGTTTATGTCTATTTTCACCCTTTGGTAGATATCTAATTTTTGTGATGTTGTGCACATATCTAATTGCACATTATTACGTCTAAAGATTTAATATTAAATATTTCTCTTGAACCAAACTCCTGAAGAAGCGGACAGTCTGCAAAACATGTAGCGTGTGAGACTGGAGGCATGCAATCAGAGGCCCCCCTTAAATGGGTGGACACCCTAGTTAATATCCAATCTGTATTAGAGGAATTTTGTTGTGTCTTCTTATGATTTTCAATTTGTCCTAAAGTGGACACAACTTTCCCTGTTCCCTTTTCCCTTTATGAGTGATTTTTTTTAATATTGATGGACGTAATAAGCTTTTGTACTTTTTTTTATAATTATTGTGTTGTTGAGTTCATACTGTACTATGAAAGTCCTCAATCCAATTCCCTACTCTATACTTGAATAAATAGGACTACGGCACATTTTTCATCCCTATGTTATATGTACCATGAATGTCCTCAGTGCTTTAATCCAATAGCCTCTTGATATAGCTAAATTTGGAACCACACTGGATCTTAAAGCAGGATTACCCCAAAAGCCATCATTGTTTTTTTTTTCAGTTTACCAATTCTTAGATGAGATGGTTGCATTCATTTATTTTTTTTTTGTTTTGTTTCTTTCCTTCCTTTAGTTTTACCTGGCGATATGGCCAATAAGTAGATGATCGGTTTTATTTATTCATGTAAAACCTCTATCCCAAATAGAAAAAAAAAACAAAACAGTTTGCTGCAACTGTTTATAAAGTGTTAGCTGGAGCTTCAATTTGTCAGTGTATCTAAATCTGCTGGTGCATCTAACACGCCTCTCCCCAGAGACACAGTGCTGCTGTCCAAATGTGCCCCTGTGTTTCTTTATCCAGAGTGGGGGTCCAGACCAGATCACCAGGTGAAAAAGCCTAAAAAAAATAATTCAGCCATCACATCTAATGATTGGTAAGCTTCAATATATTAAATGTTTTGGTTTTGGGTTTAATACTGCTTTAAGTAGCAACTTTGGATCATATAGTGTGTTCAGGTTCAATGGTACAGAAAATATTTAGGTGAGCCTTGAACTGTAATCCTTGCTGCAGGATGTGTTTCTTATCTGTAATTATATTTATTTCTTTACCGATGTACAGTATCTCACAAAAGTGAGTACACCCCTCACATTTTTGTAAATATTTTATTATATCTTTTCATGAAACAACACTGAAGAAATGACACTTTGCTACAATGTAAAGTAGTGAGTGCACAGCTTGTATAACAGTGTAAATTTGCTGTCCCCTCAAAATAACTCAACACACAGCCATTAATGTCTAAACCGCTGGCAACAAAAGTGAGTACACCTCTAAGTGCAAATGTCCAATTTGGGCCCAAAGTATCAATATTTTTTGTGGCGACTTCTATTAGGTTGCACATTTTTGTTTTGAGAAGGGACTGCAATCCCAGACCCTTGTAGCAAATCATGATTTAATAAATATTCTTTCTTAAATGCAATTTGGATGGTTAGGCTGGGTTCCCACTAGTGCACCACTGTGGTTTGGCCGCAACATAGGTGTATATGGGGTCTCTATGCATTTTACCCATTTTAGCCATGATCCTATTGACTTCTATAAGGTTGCAAATTTTTTCTTGTGTTTTCTGAAAGCTCGCCCAGAAGTCCTTCATGCTGCATCTATGGTGAGCCTTTAGAAAACCCAGCAAAAACACTCAATCTAATAGGCTAATAGACTTAATCGTGGCTAAAACACAAGTACAATGCATGGGATCCATATATACACCTGCAGTTTGGCCGCAGTGCATCAGTGTGAACTCAACCTTAGGAAGAAACTGGGATGTGATCACGTCAATATAAGATCATCGCTCACCATTGCTCCTCTGCCTCCTTTTGTGCTTGCTGTCTGGCACTCTTAGCCATGAGCTCTTCGGCTATTTGCTCATATGGCTTGTCTCCATTGGCTTCCCCCATGATCCACACCCAGACTTCTCCATCAGTTCCCTGTAGCCATTCAATGTGCTTAGAGTTATCTGTAGAAAATAAAAGAAAATACACATGAACACACAAAATATTAGGCGGAAATAAATTAAGCTGACAAAAAAGCAGAAAACAAAACCTAGAAAAATGAATTGGATTAATATTCTAGGGTTTGCAAATTTCCTGGTGCAATTTGATTTAAACTGATTCAAGTTGTTCTAATATTTCAGTTATTTTCTAGAACCACTGGCTTTTTTACCATCTCCTCCTTCCCCAAAGAGATAGCAGCACAACAAGGGATGGTAACTACTTAGCTAAAGTTTTACCGATGTGTATGCTCACATACATCTTGTAGCAGCTAATATGCCTTTTAGAACCCATATGTGTCTCAAGAGGGGAGCCTTAAAATGTATGCTCTGCAAACAACAACCTGATATTCCGTATCTTGAGTATTCCAGTATTTTTTACCACCATGTTTTTATTGAAGATTTTCATATAAAGATACAAACATCCAGATTGGACATTATCAGTTTTCTGTCAATATGAGGAAGGGTACATTTATATGTGACTTAACGTAGTCAGTGCAAACAGTACAGCAAAAGTAAACCAGAACAATAAGAGCAGTGAGTAGGAGGAGCTCTTTAGCATACTGGTGATGTTGGTTGTGCCCCCAGCAAACCGTGTCCAGGTAGGGGTAAGACCAACCATCTCTCGAGTATTCCAGGAGCTAATTTGTGGATTGTAGCAATCTTATTGAAGATTAAGGACCAGCCTTACCAGCTCCATTCTTAATCCACCCGTTGAAGGGGAGAATTTGCCTCCTTATCATCACCTGTGTAATCTCAATATTGTATAAGGAACATTAACAACATTTGCTCTCTTTAGACATGTGGCAAGAGTCTTAAACTGGCCATACACTAGTAGAATTAATTTCACATTTTTTGTTAAAAACATTCATTACATTTTCAAATGGTTATTTGGGGTCAACACTCAGAGAAGAAGGGGAGCCTTTTACTATATAAAAGCCTTGTTCAGGTTTATTTATGTTTATTTAGTTCTCCACTGTACAGACAATTCCAATTGTTGTACAAAAGCCCCTGTGAGTAAGCTCTGGATCAAGTGAAATGCGTTAGTCTTGTGTACACTAGGTGGAACAGTCTGCACACTGGAGAACCTAATAGATCTAAACATGACTTTTAAAGGAGAAGTAGAGATAAAGCTCGTTTGGCTGTACTTCTCCTGATGATCACAGGAGTGCAGTTCGTTTTGCACTCCGGTGACCTGTTTTCAGCAGAGAGCAGGCTGAAGTCCGCTCTCTGCTTATGTCACAGAGTTGGTCCAGGCTTGGGTGTCATCATGACCATAGAGTCGGGATACACTCACATGACTGGACCAGCACCCACCATGGTCTCTCAGCAAGTGCCTGAGCCGGCTGCTCCTACCCCTTCCGCAGCCCAGCGCTCAAGTGAGCGAGGAGGGGGGCAGAGCAGAGAGCTGCTGACTTAAAGTTAGCAGCTCTCTGCTCAGAGAACTGTGAGAATGGAGCAATAGGCTGTGTTTGATCGCTCAGTGTTAGAAGTGCCGGGGGACAAATGCAGCATTGGACTGATGCTTCCTCAACCTAGGTAAGTAGGATTTAAAAACAAAAAAACAAAAAAAAAACATACATCTCTTTTAAAATCAGCTCCCCTTCTTCTCTGTGAGGTTGTGTGTGGAGTCTACGGAGTCAGCAGTGACGGCTGGGAGCCAGCCTCCCTTAGTCAGAGGATTAGGTAGAGGGTGTGCTGGCAGTGGAACACTATTGTTTGTAATATGTTAATGTGGTCAAATTGATGTTGAATTTTGATGAGAAGATTCAAAGGAGCAGTATGGAAAAGTTTTCTCTAATGAACATCCTAACAGTGTATATGGTTTCCATTTGGGAACGTCTGTTCAATCCAAAATTTAATAGAAAAAGCAAATGAAATTTTGAAGTACCTTCAAACGACATTCGCTAAGTCATCGAAGAGAAATTTTTGTACAAATGTTTGTACAAATATTCATAGAAAAGGAAGGATTGGGAGACAAGGATTTTTTGGCACAACATAATAGTAAAATTCAAATTTTTATTTGTGAATATAAATAAAAACAGGGGAAACCACTTAAAAAGTGACCTAATAGAAGGCCCAAGAATTATATACAAATTATGTAGCAGTTTGTTTAAATATTAATTCCATACAGAAAATACATAGGATATTGCAGACTTTTGTATAGGCAAATACTTGACATCAGAAGAATTTCGCCGACGGATGCCAGAAGACACGGACTGCCGTCCAACCAGACCAGCTGATGTTGTATTCAGACATGCATATGTACAGATTTAACATTGCTCAACATGTTTCGCCTTTTTCAAAGCTTCATCTGGAGCATTTTTAATGGAATACTCTGTATAGTATTATAGAACAAGACATGTTCGTCAACATCAATTGTAAATAACGAGGAGGGTATCGTGGATTGCAGGAAGCTCATATAGTCAGTAGAAAGTAGAAAGCCTTTGAATTGTAACGACCAAGGATTGGCGAATGCCTGGCTGGCGTCAACAGCCCCAGCACTACTAATTTACTGTAGTTTGAGTCCAAGATGAAGACCCATCTGATAGATGCTTCCTTGAGCTCTCAAACGATAGCCACAAGACCCTACCTGGATGGGGAAACGCTACCATTGGACTTCAGTCCGTGTCCTCTGGCATACGTCGGCGAGATTCTTCTGATGTCAAGTATTTGCCTATACAAAAGTCTGCAATATCCTATGTATTTTCTGTATGGAATTAATATTTAAACAAACTGCTACATAATTTGTATATAATTCTTGGGCCTTCTATTAGGTCACTTTTTAAGTGGTTTCCCCTGTTTTTATTTATATTCACAAATAAAAATTTGAATTTTACTATTATGTTGTGCCAAAAAATCCTTGTCTCCCAATCCTTCCTTTTCTATAAGCAATTTGTTAAGGATTTGGCACCACCAGCATACTTGTATATGCCCAGATTGCTGCTATCTGAGTGCATATTCCCCTCTTTATTTCTGTACAAATATTCATATGAACATTTGTTTGAAATGTTACTATGCATTAGAAAGTGACCCACCAAAACTGTAACTTTTACTGCAGGAAATGCTTGTTTTTTTTTTTTTATTTCAGGCACTGTGCACCCTTGGGGAAAAGCAGTGAGCCAATTATATAAACCATATATATGTCAGTGGATTCTTGAATTCTAGGAAATCGTAGTGGCTGCAGGCTAAAGTGTAAAATGGTTCGTAAAAAAATAAAAAATTATACAATGGCTTGTGAAGCAGTTATACATGTTTAATTTCAAACGTTTTTATTGAGTTTTCATAAAGAGGGTAACAAACAAAACACATAGGTAGAATACTCTGTATACATAACAATGTATATAAAAAAAATGTTTATGTGGACATAAAGTCGAGTAAAAGTCATATTTAAAATTTGAATTCTGAAAGTAATACCAGTCTTAATCTTTTGGTAGGGGTGTTGCTTCCGATCCCGGACATCCTATTTGAGAGCAAAACTGTGTCCTGCGGAGATTAACAACATGGCCAACCATGGTTTATTGCCATAGTTTTAATTCACTGAATCTTAAAGGTAAGTATCTTAGATTGAATAGTATGTCCAATTGTGAAATAGTAAAAATTGTGATAGTTGCCAATCAATTGCCTCTTAGGTCCAGGAAGGCGTAGAATCTCAAACTTTTAGACTTATAAGGCTAACGCATGTTCCAGAGGCAAGTGAGGGTAGTGATATACAGGAATGGGCATAGTGGTCATGCAGATATATAAATACATTATGTCGAAGTGATCATGTCTACTATTCAGACTCAAGGAACAAGGGTAGGTATATAAAGATGTGTGTTATGTAAATGTGTGAAATAGAGAGGGAATCAGAGGTGAAAATTGAGAAGTAAATGTAAGCCTAAGGAGGGGGGGAAGAAAGGGAAGCGTAGGGGAATACTCAAGTAGAGGGTTGTGTAAAAATGAGGGGGGTGGGTAGAGTTTCCCAAACCCCCTCCCCTAGGTCTCAAAATGTGTGCGATCAGAAGGACTTCAGAGCATATTTTAAGATTTGTTCGCAAAAGTGGAGTTTTCTGTAGGGGTTGTAGATTTTCTAAAATTTTATTGAAGTTATGTTGTGTCACATTTTTTACCTACAAACGTCATTTATTCGGTTAAATAAATAGCACATATGCCAGAAATACATTATATAACTTCATAAGGGAAAAAAAATAAATAAAAGCTTTTAGAGAGAATGCCTTTCCTATATGAAAACCACAGAATGGAAAGTCGCATCAAACCTGCATATAACCTTGGAGATTAAACCAAATTTTTCGCTAACAAAGCTCTTTTTTATTTCAAAGTATTGTTTTAATTCTAATTGTTTAAATGATTACACACAGTAAATAGCAGCACATTTGCAATTTACCATATGCAGCTGAATAGAACAAAAAAAAAAATCTGTTAATGAAAAAAAATAAAATGCAGTGTGTTCGCTATGAAATTTCTAAAAACTGTTTTGTATTAGCCTTGAATGTAACCTTGGTGATTGAAAGGCTTGCACTACATCATCGGTGTGCACTGTCCTGGACTAAGATTGTGCAATTTGTCATAATCAGCACTAGATTTCCCACTAGGGGAAGTAAATAGTTGTTCTGCGAATCCTAGCGGTTAGGGTCAGTAATCAAATCTGATATGTCAATTTGTGACTAATTGGCTATGAATGCTCTAGTAACTGTATTGATCAACACTGACCCTTACCACTGAGTTATGTGGTTCTTAAGGAAATGAAACTGGAAGTAGCACAGTGTTTTGGCATCATTACTTTTTATTAGCTTCAAGCCTATTTAAAAAAATGGGTTTTGGGTCTCTTTTTTTAGTATTCATAGGCTTTATAGCTTAACGTGTATCTAAACCCCAAAAGTTTAATTGATATCAGCCTGCCACGCCATAGATGTGGTGTCTGCATTTGTTTTCTTATTTTCAGGCTTTTTTTTTTCTTCATTTTTACTTGGTAATGAAGCAGACAGTATACTTTCTGTCCCTCCATGGCTACACTAATTTCTCAATTGTATCTATGGAGGTAGCAATGGTTGTCTCAAAATTTGGACTTCAAACCTCTATGTTTGTTTATTTAACCACTTCTGGACCGGAAGATTTCCCCCCTTAATGACCAGGCCATATTTTGCGATTCGGCACTGCGTTACTTCAACGGACAATTGCTCGTGCGACACTGTACCCCAATAACATTGATGTCCTTTTTTTCCCACAATTAGAGCTTTCTATTGGTGGTATTTGATCACCTCTGTGAATTTTATTTTTCGCGCTATAAACAAAAAAAGAGCGACAATTCTGAAAAAAAAAACTATATTTTTCACATTCTGCTATATAACATTCCCCCCAAAAAATTAAAAAATCCAAATGTTTTAACATTTTAGGCCAATTTGTTTTCTGTTACATATTTTTTGGTAAAAAAGATTGCAATAAACTTATTTTGATTGGTTTGCGGAAAAGTTATTGTGTCTACTACCTGCGGCAAAGATTTATGTCATTTTTATTGTTTTTTTTTTTTTACTAGTAATAGGGGGCGGTCTGCAATTTTTTTTTCCAAAAGAGATTTTTAGCGGGACTGTGACATTGCGGCGGACAGATCAGACCCCTAACTGACATTTTTGACACTTTCGGGGGGGGGACCAGTGACATTATTACAGTAATCAGTGCTAAAAATATGCACTGTTACTGTAATAATGACACTGGCAGGCAAGGGGCTAACACTGTGGGTGATCAAGGGGTTAAATGTGTACCTAGGGGCGTGTTTCTAACTGTATGGGGGTCGGGCTTGTGAAATGATCACAGAGACCTGTATTCCTATATAGAAGGATCACAGGCACTCTGTGATCATTTCAGAGAGAAGAATGGTCAGCTGTGTTTGCAACAGCTGATTGTTCTTCTCTCTCAGCGGGGAACGATCGTGGGTGTCAGGCAGCAATTGGAGTCGCCTGCCCCGTGCATCGGAGTCCCTGCTGTCGAGTGGCGGCGGAAGCGCCCCCTAGCTGCATGCACCCGACCGATGTAGACCTACGTCATTTCGCGCAGGAGGGCCGCCCTGCCGCAGTAAATCAACGGTGGGCGGTCCGCAAGCGTTTAAGGTACATGGAGGTGGATTGATTGGACTAATAATTTACAAAAGAAGAATGGTGTTTGTGCTATCTTTTCAGCTCACAGCAAGTGACAGGGACACTGCATTTCTGACAAGATCAATAGGTATTTTCTGTACTTGCTGAAAAAAAGACAATTGTGCACCAACAACATATAATGACTGATAAAGTGAAATTTATTATTTTATTTTATGTTTACTTTTTTTGAGTGAGTGGGGGGGGGGGGGCATTATTTTACTTCAAATCTGTCAAAAACAGCAATGACTTAACCTGTTTGAAAGCTGGAAAACATACTGCTTGAAAATCACAAGTTAAACTTTATTAAAAATGCAGCTCATGTCTGTCAACTTTGCAAATGGAATATAAAGAACAAAGAAATTCAAAAATACCATTTAAAGCTTTAGTCACATCACTTACCTGTAATAAAGTAGTCCCATATTGTGCAGGGAGTTGGATACTGGAGAAATCTTCACTGCAGTGATGTCTGCCCATTTTATGTATCTGAGCATCTGACTCTTCTGGGGTTAACAGCTTCTGGTCTTCAGGCAGAACTGCAGTACAGATAGTCAGACAGGGACATGACTCCTCATTTCTCTTCCACTGGGAACAGTTCTTTAATTGATTATACTGCTTGAAACATCATCTGAGAATGGGGGAGAGAATCCAGGGACTGATCAGACTTTCCCCCCTTCACAAATCATCTTCCAAGCAGTGTAATCAGTGAAAGAACTTTTGTCAATGAAGGAGGAGGAAGGAGGGGGCGTGTCTCCATTGAGCCATCTGTACTGTTGTTCTGCCTAAAGAGACTCAAAGCTTTTTTTTTTTTTTTTCAATATTTGCTTATTAAGTGTTAAAACGTTCACACAAACGTTATACAAGATTGTGCAAAAAAGTAAGAGAGGAGATTATATGGTATACACTGGTGGATTCTTACTAATATCAGAATGTCGTTTTAACAAGAATACTCTATATTATCAAAAGTATTTGGACGCTTGTCTTTACACGCACATGAACTTTAATGGCATCCCAGTCTTAGTATGTAGGGTTCAATTTTGAGTTGGCCCACCCTTTGCAGCTATAACAGTTTCAACTCTTCTGGGAAGACTGTCCACATGTTTTAGGAGTGTGTCTATCGGAATGTTGGACCATTCTTCCAGAAGTGCATTTGTTAAGTCAGGCGTGGATTCTCATCCACGTCAGGCGTCTGACGTGGATGAGAAGGCCTGGCTCGCAGTCTTCGCTCTAAATCATCCCAAAGGTGTTCTGTCGGATTGAGGTTGGAACTCTGTGCAGGCCAGTCAAGTTCCTCTACCCCAAACTCACTAATCCATGTCTTTATGGACCTTGTTTGTGCACTGGTGCGCAGTCATGTTAGAACAGGAAAGGGCCATCCCCAAACTGTTCCCACAAAGTTGGGAGCATGAAATTGTCCAAAATGTCTTGGTATGCTGATTCCTTAGGACTTCCATTCAAGCCCAGCCCCTGAAAAACAACCCCACACCATAATCCTCCCTCCACCAAATGATTTGGACCAGTGCACAAAGAAAGGTCCATTAAAGACATGGATGAGCGAGTTGAGGTGTAGGAACTTGACTGTCCTGACCTCTACCCGATAGAACACCTTTGGGAGGAATTACAGCAGAGACAGCGAGCCAGGCCTTCTCATCCACAACAGTGACTGACCTAACAAATGCACTTCTGGAAGAATGGTCAAATATTTCCATAGACACACTCCAAAACCTTGTGGACAGCCTTCCCAGAAGAGTTGAAGCTGTAATAGCAGCAAAGGGTGGGCCAACTCAATATTGAACCCTATGGACTAAGGCTGGGATGCCATAAAAGTTTATGTGCTTTAAAGGCAGGTGTCACAATACTTTTGGTAATATAGTGTATATATAGAAAGATAACAATGGCTTTCAGTTCCAGTGCTTTATATAGAGACAGCAATCCCCAAGCGCTCCTGTTATAATGTGGAAAATCACTCAAATAATAGCCCGCTCCCTTCCAGGGCACCCGAATCTCAGCTCTGCTCCCTGTATAGGCTTGGGAGTGTTTCTTGGGCTCACAGCAAGACATCACACACTCAGAATTGTGGCTCTGTACTTCTCCCTCTGTCTTCAGAGATGCAGCCAAGATGGCAGCTACAGAGTCATCAGCCCTCAAAAGACACTGCTTCCCAGTCACATCAGAGGAAGATCCGCACATGAATCACTCCTCCATCACTGCAGAGATGGCCAAACTTCCTCAACAATAAAATTAGCTGTGGATGAAGCCATAAAGATCAACATCTAGCAAATTAAACAGGAGCTGCAAACTCAGGTACAGAGAATGACAGAAGTTGAACACAAGATATCTTCATTGGAAAATGCATTGCCCCAGACCCAAACTGACTTAAACTCAACTATACAGCACAATACTTCTATTATGGTAAAACTTGATGATGAAAATTGTTCTCGTGGGAACACTCCCAGAGTAATAGGCATTCATGTGTTGATGAAAGCATCTTCATGAAGAGAGCTCTGTTCAATGTGTATACTTGCCTCCCTGGAACTGGCTGGTACCTTTAAAGTTAAAAGAGCCCACAAACTTGGAGCACCTAACTCTGACTGCAAAAGTCCATGCCCTGTCATTGTCAAATATTTAAACTAAGCTGACAAAATGGCTATCCTTCAATGTTTTCGTAAAAAACAAACTCCCCGATGGTTGACGGAGCTAAACTTCTCTTCTTCACAGAGTATTCTGCAGAGGTTTTATGGAAACTAAAAGCGTTTGGAAAAGTCTGCACAGATGTGTTTACCTGCAATATCCAGTTTACTTTAGCCTACCTTGCGGTGCTTTGTTTCCAGCTACCTGATGGCCAGCAGTACTCATTCCACAACCTGGCAAAGGCTGAAACTTCTTCTATCCACCTGGCTTCCATTGTCAAAGGAATCATTGGCTCCTCCCAAAGATCACAAGTATCCGGTGACCCCTCACGCAAAGAAAATGACCTCATCCAGTGGACTGACATACCGTTCCTGTAATGCCTCCAACACACTGGACTCTATCTCTGAATGAGTATAGAATATATTTATTTTACTCCTTGGAGCGATTTATCCTTATGCTCTCCACCTCAAACTTTTTAGCAATATACATCTTTCAGAAAGTTTGCTGCTTAACAGTTGTGCCACCTTTTAGGCCTTCACTTGAAAGGCTGTATTTTAAAATTCTAACTTTCTCCCCTTCCCAATGACACCAGGAAACCAGCCAGTTTAAGGAATGCCATATTTTAACTCATCTACTGAAGAACAAAGCCAAGCCCAAACAGACCAGTGTTTTCTTGTTTGATTTGTTCAATGTATTCTCGGCTGCTTCTGCAATAGGATGGTCCTTTATTTGTTGTATCGTTTTTTGCTAGTTACATACTGTTTAAAGCTAGGTATGCAGTTAAGGCTGACATTACCCATGCCTGACACTTACACATCTACTGAGGCCTGCATCTTTCATTTAGTGAGGACACCTAACCTGTTAGCCTCTACTGATAGCCACATTTTGCTGTATTCAAGGGTGAATAACACCTTTCTGCCCATAACATTCTAATGTCTAAAATGCTTACATAACAGTACCTCATATTGTACCGTGGTATGCAAGTAATCTCCTGTAATGTGAGGGGCCTAAGGTCCCCAAACAAGAGAATAAAGATCTTGCAACATCTTACAAGGCTTTGTGCTGGCATAGCTGTATTACAAGAATCTCAGCTCACAGCTTGTGAATATGATTGCATGAAAAAGCTATGGGTGGGTGAAATAGTAGGCTTTATCTGATGGTAGAGGGGTGGTAGTTCTCATTATTCAACAAAAACCTGCCCCACACAATAAAATCACATATGCACGATCATGTAGGTTGTAAAGTCACCAGCTCCATAATTCAATGTTTAATGATGAGCTTATATTTACCAACATTTATGCCCCTAAAACACTCAACTCTGATTTTTTCACCTTACCATTCAGTGCCTTTGGCATAACCACACCCCCAAACACATAATACGAGGCTATTTTAACTCAACAATAAATGAAAGGGAAGATACACTTCCAAAAAATTGCTCTTAAGCAAAACTCCAAATGCATGCTTCCATCTAGCGCTCCACTAACCAATATAATTAACGCACTAAATCTTATAGCAGGCATGTCCAACCTGCGGCCCAGAACCGCAGGCAATGCGGCCCAGTGCCCCCTGACAATTTTTTTTTTGCTGGGGAGGAAGGAAGTTGGGTCGGGGGCACGGCCACAGCAGCTTCCAACTAATGGTAGGCAGAGGCTGCCTCAGAGGGGAGCGAGGGGGGGGGGGGGATGTGAGCATGTGCAGTCTTTCTGACTCCTACCACCATGACCACTTCAAATCACTGACATGGTCATGGTGGTTAGAGTGTTCCTTTATTATCTCTCAGAGGAGGTAAACCTCTGTATACTGATTCCATTTCATTTGATCATCCCCTAGTTGTGTTAAATTAGTGCGGGGGGGCACGACGGCAAGGGAAGGGTGCATCTGCATTTTATTACATATCTTAACTATAGTATATATTTTATATGCGGCCCGAGAAAATGTCTCTGCACTCAATGTGGCCCAGAGAAGCCAAAAGGTTGGACACCCATGTCTTATAGGTTTCTGAAAGATAACTAGTACATATTACCCTGGCTAGACTGGAATATTTGTTTTTTACCCCAGGACTATTGCCAAAGATTACTCATGCATATTTCCATGAGATGGCTATTTCAGACCAATTCCCAATTTCTATCACTCTACAGGATTCCCCAAAAACAGGTAATTCCTTCCTGTGATGTTTTCCCCATTTATCATTTGAATACTGATACCTTCCAGTATATGTTTAAGGATGCGTGATCAGAATTTCTGGAAAAAAACTGCTAAACACATTTCTAATCCCACACTGCTTTTGGAAAACTGGTGGTAAGTCTTACCTAACAGGGAGGATCCTGTCTTTCATGTCAGCCTATAAAAAGATTTTTCACCAATAGCTGTATAAAAGGCCAAGTCTGCCTCAAATGATTCTCCGACACTATTACATAAGAAAGCCTGGAAAACAGTCTAACTCAATATAGATCCATGGCAAGACAGATATGAACACACCTTGTCCTCTTACAGAGATTTTTTCAAATTTGGAAATAAAATTTGGAAAATCTTATCTCACTTAGCTAAGGGTATGCACATTCCCACATTTAAACACAAGTTAACCTCACTGACAGGAAAACAGATGTCCACACTGTCCGAGATTGGTGAGGTCCTTGAGAATTTTTTTAAGCAACTTCTATACAGAAAATAAGAGTGTGGGAATGGCGCTGCCTACTAGAAATATGGTGATGTATTGGCAGCACAGGTATATAAAGTATACAAAAAATGCACAAAGATAAATATCACAATAAATAGAATACAATACGCTAAAATGTGGTGTGATGAAGTGCAAAAACCAGTAAGGTGTTTAAATGAATAAATATTAAATTAAAGTGACCAATTGCATACAAAGAACATATAAGTACAATAAATATGTATAAATGTCCAATATCAGTGCAGTGTGTCAAAGGACTGAACAAGATATTGAGCAAAAAAGGTGATCAGTGCTGATAAATACTAAGATCGAAATTAAAGTGACACAGTGCCAACAACAATGCTTAATATGACTAGTGCGTAAAAATAAATAAAATCAAATAAAAGTGGTTGAATAGTATTGCTGGTGATCCAATAAAGTGCCAAAGTGACGTATTTAGTCGATATAGGTGACAAAAATCTTCATAAAGAGGTAATGAAAATGAACCCCGTGGTGTGTGATAGGTGAGGTGCTCGGTGACCCCTAGGGTAGTTAGCCCACTCACCGGACGTACCCACCCCACACAGGGGTAAAGAGCAGGTATATGGGTATGGATATTAATTCCTCTGATGGGTCCTGTTCCCCTCTGGAGGTCCTTGGGTAAGGGTATATCAGGAGTGCCCAGTACGGTCCTATGGAAAGGCCCAGGAATCAAGGGGGTCCGCTCTCTTATGGGGTATGTACTCCGGTGTCAACCAAGCATAGCGGGACCAGGTATGGGTAGATGGGTCATGTAGGGCAAAAAGAGGCCAATAGTGTAATACTGCATAAACTCTTTATTGCTAAAAAGTAGATAGATGGGTACTCCCAATCGAAGAATGTAATACAGACGTAATGCAGAGCTTTGGAATGCAATGCGCTCCACGCGAATGCTGGAACCCGGAAGTGATGCAACGGCGCTGTACGCATTTGTCATCCAACGTCTGCAGCAGCGTCTATACAGAGTCACCTTCTTCCACAACAAAGGGCTCTGATTTTCAATCCAAGCTAATCCATGCTATACTTATTGTTATTTTATGCTATTAATAATGTTATTTTCAGGGATACCATCATCTCCTGAAGAGAGATCAGGAAGGCTATGAATCTCTCCCCCTTCCAATCTTGATTCATTCCAATACAACAAAATCTGATGTTTCTTCCGGGTCTTAGAGCATCAAACATGGCTTTCATACATGGCAAATCAGGTATTCGCTCTTTACTTTCTCTCTATGTCAATAGCAATATCTCTCCAAAGATTTTTCAAGCTTTATCTCAACAATATGACCTCCTTTTCTCCCAAAAGCTACCAGCTGTTGGAAATCTCATACTAAAAACAGCAACCAAACTTTCTAGATACCGTGATGGAGTGTGACTTTACTTCCACTCCAGCCATCTACAGTATATTCCTCTTTACCACAAAAGGAAGGTCCATATAGACATGGATGAGCGAGTAGAGGAACTTGTAGAGGTAGAGGAACTTGACCTACATAGAGTCCTAACCTCAACCCGATGGAACACCTTCTCATCCAACATTAGTGCCTGACCTCACAAATGCAGTTCTAGAAGAGTGGTCAAACATTCCCATAGACACGCCTTAATCTGGTGGACAGCCTTCACAGAAGAGTTGAAGCTGTTATAGTCGCAAAGGGTGGGCCAACTCAATATTGAACCCTACGGACTAGGATGCCATTAAAGTTCATGTGCGTGTAAAGGCAGGAGTCCCAATACCTTTGACAATATGTATTGTATTTATTATCTATAACCTGCACTTTACCACTTAGACCCTCTTCTCCTCCTATTTGGTAATGAGGACTTACCTATGAACTCTTGCTCAAGCCCCATGACTCCACAACTCAAAATAGATGCATGTGTGTTTATTGGCTGCTGAACACTCATTCATTAGCAGATGCAATTCTATTCAGGCTTTCACTATTGCTGAGGTTAAAACCATTCAATATGTCTACTCTAATGAAAAACTTGATGCTGACCTAAATTCACATCTGCAACATCCACTCTTTGGGCAAAAATTGAAAGATTACAAAATCAGCTCCTGAATTCTTGTTCACATTTGGGCTTTTTTACTGGATGAGTTGAGAATTCTCCTACAAAAAATTGAGTAAAAATTTACTTTACTTTACAAATTCTTGTTCACTTATCCAACAACAATACTCAGTTGTATGAAAATGAAATAAGTGAACAGGAATTTGCTTTTCACATGATTGAATTATAGACATAGGTATTTACACATTTTATTGTACTAAGATTTTCAACTCCTTTTGTAAATCAGGCTCATCCCAGCTGAGAGAACACACAGTGATTATTGCTAGCAGCTATAGCTGCTGGCAATAATCACATGAAAAAACAGACAGGCTGCTTGTACCCAGGTTGATGGAGCGATCAACCTGGGTACAATCAGCCTGCCCATACTTGGTTCAAAGTTCAGCTGGTCCCTGCTGAACCTATGTAGAGAAAGTGTGTTAGAATACAGAAATCGTACCCAGCACTGTAGAATGGACAAAATAATTTGCACAGATGACAGCGTATGTATTCATTTAAAATTAAGGAACAAGATTGTAGCATCACATTTTGAATGGTTAAAAAAACAATTTTACTCACTGCAACTCCTAACTTCCACTTGTCAGTAAATGTAATGCAACCATGATTTTGAATAAGAGAAGGAATATGCTAATATTACTAAGACAGATAACCATTGTCTAGATGCTTACGAGTAATATTTCTCAGCATGATGTAATAAAAAATGGGACTTGTTCCAGTGTTCAACCACAAATTGCCTTTTTGTGCAATACCACAACGTACATAAACATTTATGCAAATCTTTGGAATTGGCTATTTATTATACTCAGAATTCTTTTGCATGGAAGCAGCAATTCTGTCTTCAAGAAAATGTGAACTTGAGTATAAATAAGGAACCTTTCATTTTTACCAGTGTTACTGGAAAAATTTACAGGCCAATTCCAGTTTTGTAGAAAGAAAAAAAAAAAAATCTCCTCCAGGTCAAAAATAATTCTAGCTAAAAAAGGACTAATGCAGATGCACACCTGCATCATATCTAATATCTAAAAGTTATTAAATCTTATCCCCACGCTAAAAGATAATCAATAATAATATTCTAAAACTGTGAAACTGTCTAAAGGAAAGCAGAAGCATACCTGTATTTATGTGCTGTTACTACTTCATAGTCAAGACAGCTGGAGTGGGTTGACCAATCTGCACTGTTGTACTAAAGTTGTGAAAAGTATGGTATAGTTCCTGTTCTGACCATAATATGTCAAGGGTGTCTGTATTATAAACACAGCTTGACAGAATCACAAATTATCTGACAGGCTGATTGGTTTGCTGACAGAGACTATTTTTACAGACATTTATAAAACCTCAATCTACAGGCTGCTTAGACCAGCTATAAAGAAACATTTGAAAGTGGAGGAAAACCTTGTCCAATTATGGTAAAGATGATGAACTGGAGCAAGATAACTTAGAGAGGTGGGGGAGACTGAAATTTTGATTATTCTACTATAAATTTCAATAAAAAAGAAGGAATAAACTATTAAAATTGGTGGAACCAATAAACCTAAAGTATTTAAGTATTCCTGACAAACAATAATAGAACTTTAATACAAGCCATTCCTAACCCTTCTAGCTGCATGCAGGCTAAAGAAATGTATCCTAATAAAATACTTAACAATTACAACAAAGATTCTGAACTTAGATTCCAGTCAGTTTCTGAAAGTTTATAAACCCTTGCTGTGTGTTTTTATTAGAGGACTGGTAGGCTGCCAAGAGTTTGTGCCCACTGAAAATAATCCCGGCCATACACTATACGAAAATTTGTTCAAACCTGTTTTTGAAAAACAGAGGTTTAAAAGCAAACAATAGTGCAAACAATAGTGCTCTCATGTAATGACCAAATTTTGATCGCTATACATACACTGTATTATCAAAAGTATCGGGATGCCTGTCATTACACGCACATGAACTTTATTTGCATCCCAGTCTTATGGGCCATACACACTATAATATTTTCTGAAGACTTTTTCCTTTAGATTTACCAAAACCATATAATATGAGGTCAAACCTAAACACTTTCAATGTGTATGCAATCTGGCAGGCCCTTGCACTACATAGAAAAGGTAAATATGAAGGAAAATGTCTTCAGAAAATCTTATAGTGTGTATGGCCCTTTAGTCTGTAGGGTTCAATGTTGAGTTGGCCCACCCTTTGCAGCTATAACAGCTTCAACTCTTCTGGGAAGGTTGACCACAAGTTTTAGGAGTGTGTCAATGGGAATGTTTGACCATTCTTCCAGAAGTGCATGAGGTAAGGCACTGATGTGGGAAAGAAGGCCTGGCTCACAGTCTTCGCTCTAATTCATCCCAATGGTGTTCTATCGGGTTGAGGTCAGGACTCTGTGTAGGCCAGTGAAGTTCCTCCACCACAAACTCTCACATCTATGTCTTTATGGACCTTACTTTGTGTACTGGTGTGCAGTCATGTTGGAACAGGAAGGGCCAGCCCTAAACTGTTCCCACAAAGTTTGGAGCATGAAATTGTCCAAAATGTGTTGAAATGCTGATGCCTTTACTGGAACTAAGGGACCAAACCCAACCCCTAAAAAAACAACCCCACACCATAACCCCCCCCCCCCACCTCCACCAAATTATTTGGGCCTCTGCACAAAGCAAGGTCCATAAACACATGAATGAGCAAGTTTGGGGTGGAGGAACTTGACTGGCCTGCACAGAGTTCTGACCTCTGCCTGATAGAACACCTTTTGGGATAAATTAGAGCTGAGATTGCGAGCCAGGCCCTCTCATCCACACCATCCTGACCTCACAAATGCGCTTCTGGAAGAATGGTTAAAAATTCCCATAGACACATTCCTAAACCTTGTGGACAGCCTTCCTAGAAGAGCTGAAGATGTCATAGCTGCAAAGGGTGGGCAAACTCAATATTGATCCCTACATACTAAGACTGGGATGCCATTAAACTTCATGAGCGTGTAAAGGCAGGCATCCCAATACTTTTGGTAATATAGTGTAGATAGTGAGCCAAATAGAGTGTATGGGGTTTCTGCCAACATCCCAAAATAAAAGTAAACAGTATGCACATACAGTATGTGCAAAGAAATCACCCCTCTAGGACTTTTAGAGTAGAGTATAAAGTAGTTAGGTTAAACGGCGTATGCCAATGTCTAGTTTGAAATACGAGATAAAAGGGACATCAGTCCATGAAAATGTCACATAAAACAAACAATGTGTATAAAAAACACAAACAGTTGCATACATATACATGATATACCCTATGCATCAAGATAACTCCCAACAAACTGCTTGGTCTGCTAGGGAAAAGATCTTAGATGTGTCCCGAAATGTTTTAGAAGATTTTCTTCTTCAAGGGAATTATTGGGTATACAAGAACTAATTGACAGATAAGCAAATAGTATAGATCAATCCTATCAGATGAGGCTGATACACTCTCCAACCAGTGGGCAATGCAGCAGTGCATAGACCCCCAACGTGTCCACAAGGACCCCCAAGGACCCCAAGGGCCAGTGAGCACCCAAGTGGAGGGGGTTGTTTACTCTTATGTAAAGTTCAGCAATCCACCAAACGGACGGTAACAGGATCCCAACCCCTTTATTGTTTTCTGTCTGTCACGGTTCAGGAATGTTATGTGAATAGCCACAAATTCTATTTTTGGGCCTCCCTAGCCACTTTTATGGTGCCTTTCCTTTTACCATATCTTTACAGTCACAGAGTTCATAATAACTTCTATATAATAAATAACATAAAAGTAAAAGTATTTTTATTTTTTGGCTTCCTTTTTTTCCGTAACAATCATGTAATAAGTTAAAGGTAAGCTAACAGTATACAACTATGACATTACTATTATTGACTACAATTATGTCATACTCATCCTCGAACTTCTGTTAAGTGAATGTCTGCCACTACTATTATTTGCTATGCATAGCCTTATGAATTCTTATGAAATGGAAAAAAAATTGCCATCACAAGATGTTGTTGACTAGTAAAACTTGCTTGAAAATCACATGGATGCAGTGTGTCCCAGAATCATCTAAAAATTAAAAGACTACAAAATGCAAATGCTGACTTTTGAAAGAGGTCAAGTAGAGTATCACCTTCAGGGCTCCCACAATGCATTGTAGAGGCTAATCAGCCTGTTGAGTAGTGCCTCACTTTGTGTTGTGATATGGGCTGGGACTAGGATTGCCACCTCATCCCTTTAAAACCGAACATGTATTAATTACACAGGTTCTGTGGCAGATTCAGGTGGTAATAAACTCACTTAGTGCCTTATCTGCATTCAATTAGCCCCAGAATCTGTGTTATTATATGTGCTTGGTTTTAAAGGGATGAGGTGGCAGCCCCAGCTGGGACGTTACATGGTGCTAATTTTTCGAAAACATGGAAGCTACAGAGTACAAGTACACTGAATTTTAATGTAATCATGATGTGCCCCATAGCAACAGATTCTTAATCGTGATACTGACTGACAACTTGTAGTGCCTACCCATCATTTGTAGCAGTTAATAGTAGTGAACGTTTCTTCTGGAGTTACTGGACCAGAAGAAGTATGCAGATTTAAACTGGCTATATATTGGTTTGTGACAGTGATTTACTTAGCAGTTAGGATCAGTATATCAACCTCGGATGCTTATACTATTAAAGTGAACCTAGCATCAGATATATTTTATGATAAGGACATGCATGCTAAACACTGTGTAAGTGTCATACTTGCTGGTATTATATAAAATATATAAAATTTCATAGAGATTACAGTACTTCCCATCTTTTCTCTCTAGGAGGATGACAGACTTCATTCAGGGTCAGAGTTTACTTCTGCACTGAGACACACAGCAAGGTAAATCCTAGTGTCTGTACAATTTTTGAATGTATTCTCAAATGTCTGCCACTAATAAGCCACATGCTACGGCCTCTCACACCTGGTAACGTGCTACCAAGTACCAATGTTGCAAGGTGGTTTCTGCGGGAAGTATGGCTACTTTCAAAAGACTCTTGGACGTTCATCTCAAGGATCAGAACATTCAGGGGTATGAGAGATGATTACGGCCACACAGGGCCGGTGCTAGACTATTTTATGCCCTAGGCAAGACCAGCTATTTGTGCCCCCCCCCCCCCCAAAAAAGGGAAGGGGTTAAAAACTCCTCTATGTGACCCTGATCTGATGGTTCCTCCATGTTATGCTGTCATACCCAGTGACCCCCATATTCCTCCATTTCACACCCAGGGACCCTAATGTCCCTCAATGTCACACCAAGGGACTTTGATGTTTTTCCATGTCACATCCTGGGACCCCAATATTACTCCATTTCATGCCGTCATACCCACTGACCCCGATGTACCTCTATGTCAGATCCTGATGTTTTTCCATGTCACATTTGGGGACCCTGATGTTCCTCCGTGTCACACCTGGGGACCCTGATGTTCCTCCGTGTCACACCTAGGGACCCCCAATCCCCCATGGCACACCCAGGGACCCCTATTCCTCATGGCACACCTGGTGACCCCGAACCCTGTTAAACGCAGTGGCTCCTAGTGGAGAAAAAAGCAGCAGTTAGAGAGCTCCACACGTCCTTCATCACCAGCCTCCTCAGACCATTCTGGTGCCTTGTCGCTTCTGCCCCAGTAAAGGTTCCGCCCTCCAGTGCCGAGCTCTGGCTCAGGTTCAGCTCTCCTCCGCTCCCTGCTTAATACCGACCCAGGGAAATAAACGGCTGCCCACCAGCTCAGTGCAGAGAGTCACTTCCTGCCGCTCAGCTCCACCTGAAGAGGATCATCATGCAGGATGCACTCTGGGGGGCTTCCTTCTTGCCTTTTGGGGCCCTTCCAACAGTGGTGGAAAGCCAGGGCCTAGTAGTTCCACCACTGCCCAAGACACTTGGCATCTTCCGCTGTCCCTTCTTTCCCCCCACCTCCGCCCCTCGCCTCAGCTCACAATAATCATTCATGATCTAGAATTCATGATGGAGAGAGAGTGCCGACTCCTGGCTGCGCCCCTAGGAGGCAATGCGCCCTAGGCGGCTGCCTAGTTTGCCTAGTGGAAGCACCGGCCCTGCAGCCACACACACCTACACAGGTTGAACTGTACGGACTATTGTCTTTATTCAACCTCAACAACTATGTATGAAACTATGTAATCTCTTTTACCGTGGAAGTGGGGGAGGGGGTTGGAGAGACTGAGAAAATGCTTGCAGCAGACTGATCATCATCTCAGACTAGGCAAGTCACATGACTGGAGCTCAAAGATGGCATTTTAATGATACAGATAGAGTTTTTCTGAGACATTTTACTACTGCTATATATGGTACTGTAGTGGTACGTAAAGTGATTGTAATGTCTCCTTTTTTTTTTCTTTAATTAACAAACATGTTATACTTACCTACTCTGTGAAGTTGGTTTTGCACAGAGTGGTCCGGATCCTCTTCTTCTTGGGTCCCTCTTCTATGCTCCTGGCCCCTCCCTCCTATTGAGTGCCCCCACAGCAAGAAGCTTGCTATGGGGGCACCCAAACCCATTCACAGCTCCCTGTGTCCATTCAGATACAGAGCTATGACCTGGCCCCACCCCTTCCTCTCCTGATTGGCTGACTGACTTTGATTGACAGCAGCAGGAGCAAGTCTTAGCCAATGAGGTGGGGATTCCCGGGCAGCTGAGACACTCCTGCAACATCACTGGATAAAGACGGGCTCAGGTAAGTATTGGGGGGGGGGTGAGGGGGGCTGAACACGGTGGAGAAGCAGCCGCTCAGGTGCAAATGATAGAACCATCAGAAGTCAGGTGCACGTTCGGTCCACAGTCCAAGCAATGCCAAATCGCAAGAAAGTTGTAGACCGCACTCCAGCATGAAGGAACAAATTGACTTTATTGAATAAAATGTAATTGAAATGTGACAACCATCATGGAGATGATGAACAGTTATGATTAAGAAAATGTAATTCCTGAAACACGTTAACTGTTCCTGTGTTTGTCTGTTTGTTCATGATGGTTGTCACATTTGAATTACATTTTATTCAATAAAGTCCATTTTTTCCTTCATGTCGGAGTGCGATCTACAACTTTCCTATGATTGGGCTACAGGGAGCTGCTGCACACAGGTTTTTTTTTATCTTAATGCATTAAGATAAAAAAAAAAAACTTTCTGCCTTTACAATCACTTTAAATTACCAGTATACACTTACAACCTGATGTTGCATGAATGCAATTAATAGTCACATAGGCCTTGATTAACCAAGCTGCAATTACATTACAGGTGGGTCAATACATGTTGACGTGACCTGTCAACAAATATTGTCATATGTCATTTTAGTGTGTCTTAAACACAAATACCCTTTTTAAAAATAAATGCATTCTTCACTCCAAAATGTAAGCAAGATGACAGGCAATACATTTATCATCTGTCACCTTAGTGTAAAGCTGGCCATACACTGTTAGTTTTTTTTTTTTAAATCACTCTATAGGCATTATAAAAACAGAGACATCACCCTACCGACAAAGTGCCATAAAGTTCAAGCTATGGCATTCCCAGTAGTAACCTATGGCTGTGAAAGTTGGACCTTAAGGAAGGCTGAATGCTGAGGAATTAATGCTTTTGAACTATGGTGTCGGAGAAGACTCTTGAAGGTCCCTTGGATGGCAAGAAGATCAAACCAGTCAATCGTGGAAATCAACCCTGAATATTCACTGAAAAGACAGATCCTGAAGTTGAAACTCAAATACTTTGGCCACCTAATGTGAAGAGAGGACTCATTGGAAAAGACCCTGATGCTGGGAAACATGGAAAGAAAAAGGAGAAGAGGACGACAGAAAACAAGATCAAACATGAACATGAAGTTAAACAAGCTCCGAGAGGCAGTAGAGGACAGGAAAGCCTGGAGCACTATGGTCCATGAGATCACGAAGAGTCGGACATGACTAAATGACTGAACAACAACAACTACAGGGTGAAGGAAAGAAAAATCAAACAGGTTCCTCCATTCTTGGCATACAGTGCAGATGAATGTACCTGTAGTGCCAGCTATTGTGTTCTGACAGTAGGCACCACAGGCTGGAAGGGCTCATTCACACGTGAGGCTGGGGGTCAGTAAAACCTGGCACCCCTTCCCATCCCCCCCAACTCACAAAGGCAGTGGCCATATGTGTACATATGCTTCGGGCCGCTGCAGGATTTATACCCCCTGTTGCTTTCAGGAGGCATAGCACCCACTAATCAAAACCCATTTAAGTGAATGGGTCTGCTCTGCAGGTGCCCCGCAACCGCATGCATTGTGTACTAAAGTGGGACTCAAGAGGCTAAAGCAGAGGGGTGGGCGATACAAGAGGCTAAAGCAGAGGGGTGGTGAGGGGGCAATACAATGCCTCCCCACTGTCTCTTACATCCTTTCTGAAAAGTGATTCAGACATGGATTGCTGTTTAGAGACCAAAGCGCATGTGAACTAGCAATAAGAATTCCCAAACTTTGGATGCATCTGATTGGATGCAGCTATCGCTCAGCCAACAATTTTCTGTCTAGCCCAGCTCCTGCTAGACAGGGTCACTCGCAAAAAAAATGTTGGCTGATTTATCGAGAACCAGATAAAATTCACTCAGTTTATGATCGGGTTAAGAGTTCCCTACTGGCACTTATGCATTCTGTCCCCAGATGCTGGCCAGTCGCTCTCTCTAAAGCAGTCTAACACACCCCCTCCTAATTGCAGAGCTATTAGTCTGACTCAGTAGTATTGGGATAATGAAGGTGTATTGGGATAATGAAGATACATTGATGCTCAGACGTAACTAACTGTAATAGCGCTTGGGCTTCCCCATACACAAAAGTACCAGTTATTCTCTGCCAAGGAACAAATAGCTGTGAGGGAGCATAGGTAAACTAAGTATATGGGAGTCAATATATGCCCCTCTCAAAGACTAGATCAATTTTCTCTGTAAGCCAAGGTGACAGCATCTCTTAAAGGCTGGGTTCACTCATATGCAGTAGCGGTTTCTGTGCGGGAGTCCGGTGTGGTTCTGTTCAACGTTTAAGGTGTGATTTAGGTGCAAATTTTTAAAAACGCATCCAATCCGCATATATATATGAACCGAGCCTAACTAACGTGTAGAATAACATAGTGGGGGTTATTTACAAAAATTAAAGCGTATAAAATCTGGTGTAGATCTGCATAGAAACAAATCAGCTTCCAGGTTTTATTGTCAAAGCTTAACTAAACAAGCTGAAGTTAGAAGCTGATTGGCTACCATGCACAGCTGCACTGGATTCTGAGGGCTCCAATTTTAGTAAATCTACCCAAGTATGTTAACATTAAAATTTTAATGAGACTCACATTTACCTAAAAACTTTACTATAGCTCAGGGGTCTCCAAACTGCGGCAGTTTGCTTAACTAACGTATATACAGCCTTTGGGGCACTATTCTCCCGTAAATATACTTAAAAACCAATGCTTGAATAAATGCTTATCATACAAGATTAAGTCCATGTGCTCATGTCCCATGGAATCACTTGATCGGCTAACGCTCTGAGGAATGGGAAAACCTCGAAGCGCGTTAGACGATCCAGCGATTCCATGAGATGTGAGCACTTCTACATGGACTTAAGCAGATGTCTTGTAGGATAAGCATTTATGTAAGCATTGGTTTGTGAGTATATTTACCCTTGTTCATTTTTTAAAGCCATTTATTGAGGATAATTCGCTAGACCTATGCGTCTTCCCCTCTCTTTCCTTTATCTGCTGTATTCGGATGTCCCCAGTCCTTTTAAAGGCAGCAAGGCATGCATTATACATTCAATCAGTCTACATAGGAGTCTATCATAACATCAGGGCTTACCACACAGTGCAGGAGAGTGAATGTAATTATATTCTCCCACTGATACGAGACAATGGGGCACCATTTCTTCCATTGACACCAGCACTGGGGCATTATTTCTCTAGCTTATACCAAATGTGGTCATGCTTACTCCCATTGATGCCAGAAAAAATTCTACTACTGCTGGCCACAGTCTGACCCCCTCAAAAGTCAGAAGAGCAATACACTGGTTCTTAGTTTAGAAAGTATGGAGACCCCTCAACCACACTCAAGGTTTTTTGTTTTTTTTCGTTTAATTATTAGTGTAAAAATGAGTTTCAAACTTATTTTGCTTAAATAGTGTATTTGACTCCACTGGGGTAAAAAAAATGACCCATATATGAGTCACACACCATAAGGTCTGGATCCATAAGTAAAATGCTGGGTGAATATAAAGGCGAATGGCCCCAATAGCCATGTAAGCAAATGTTCCTCAACAACACAACATTTGTACCCTAATAAAGTTGTTTACTCAAACGGTCAGCATCTCCATAAAGCTAGTTAACAGAGGGAAGCATGAACTGCTCTAGAATTTCCTAGTAGAGGAGTGCGCTGACTTTGGACTTGATAAAACACAGTGGACCAACACCAGCAGATGACATGGCTCCCCAAATCATCACTGACTGTGGAAACTTCACACTGGACCTCATGCAACTTGGATTCCGTGCCTCTCCACTCTTCCTCCACACTCTGGAACCTTAAATTCCAAATGCAATGCAGCATTTCACCCAGTCCATGATGATTTGGGGAGCCATGTCATCTGCTAGTGTTGGTCCACTGTGTTTTATTAAGTCCAAAGTCAGCCCAGCCCTCTACAAGGAAATTCTAGAGCACTTCATGCTTCCCTCTGCTGACCAACTTTAAAGAGATGCTGATTTCATTTTCCTGCAGGACTTGGCACCTGCCCACACTGCCAAAAGAACCAATAACTGGTTTAATGATCATGGTATCACTGTGCTTGAATGGCCAGCAAACTTGCCTGACCTAAACCCCATAGAGAATCTGTGGAATATTGTCAAAAGGAAGATGAGAGACACCAGACCCAACAATTCAGACAAGTTTAAGACCGCTATTATAGCAACCTGGGCTTCCATAGCACCTCAGCAGTGCCACAGGTTGATTACCTCCATGCCACATCGCATTGATGCAGTAATTCAGGCAAAAGGAGCCCTGACCAATTTTTGGTATAGTGCAGGGATTCCCAAACTACGGCCCTGCAGCTGTTGCAGAACTACACATCCCATGAGGCATTGTAAAACTCTGACATTCACATACATGACTAAGAATGATGGGAATTGTAGTTCCTGAACAACTGGAGTGTCGTAGTTTGGGAATCCCTGGTATAGTGCATACTATACTGTACATAGATTTACTTTTCAGTAAGCCAACATTTCTGTATTAAAAATCCTTTTATTTTTTATTGGTCTTATTTATTATTCTGATTTTCTGAGATACTGAATATTGGGTTTTCACTTTTCACTAGCTGTAAGCCCTAAACATCAAAATTAAAAGAAAGAAATGCTTGAAATATATCAATCTGTGTGTAAAGCTTCTATGCAAAATATATGAGTTTCACTTTTTGAATTGAATTACTGAAATAAATTAACTTTTTGATGATATTCTTATTTTATGAGATGCACCTGTAAATAGGTTGATTTTTTTTAACACTCTGATGGTGTGGGGCTCCAGATGAAAATATTTCTATAAGGTCTTTGTATCTCTTGTACCTTTTTGTGTCAGCAGACTCTCCTATCACAGCGACGGCCAAGCACTAAACCTTGAAAATGAACCACATGTATGAAATGAATCATAATGTAAAAACAAATTTAGACAATTTGCATTACATGCAATCGGAAATTGCTCTAGAGGCTTAAGAGGGTGTTTTACTTTACTTTTGTTGTAAAACAGCAAACTTTATAGATGTTACGGATTTCATTCTTTGAAACTGTATTTGAAATGTTAATAAACTCTTGGACCAACATGAAAACAGCATGAATTCTGCATTGCACTCTTGCCTTTTTTGTCTGTTTTCTTCCTGGGAGTGCCTCTGCTTGTCAGACTCTGTGGAGTGAATCTAGAATTCACAGAGGAAGCCAAAGGAACTGAACAGACAATCCCCTGATAATAAAGTGACCTCTAGCAAGGAGGAGGAATTTTAGCAATCACCACAAGACATTGATTAGTAAAGCTTCTATGTGTATGCATATTTATGCCAGGGCTTAGGGGAAGAAAAATCCACAGCACCATCTACCAGCATAAGATATTATATCACACGATTTTCTTGATCAAAGCATATAGCACAATCCAACAGTTCTGAAAGGATTAAGAAACTGGGATGCTTATTAATTTACTAGATTTAATATTTATTTATGATTCATAATTATGCAGTGCAGATATTTTATCTAGTTCTTTAAAGAGTACATACAACTATTTGCATCACTCCTTTTGCCCTGAAGTAGCACACAACTGAATGTGGCTATTAGAACCAAACATATTAGGGCTAGGTTTCACAGGACTAGGAATTGGGTTGGGGGGGGGGGGGGTCAAAATCCATATATGTGTGGGGAGAACAATCAATTCTAGACCTAGAGCTGGGTTTAAAGTACATATTTTACTAATTAACCTGTCATAATATACACTGTTCTACATATTTGAAGATTATTAGCTGGAGGTCAACCTTCTGAAAATAAAAGGGGCACTTTAAAGCAAACATGTGGCCAGGCTATTTGCATTTACCTAATCACATATTCTTAGCAAGCTGTACAGTATATTAGGTTTGAAACAAGCCCTAAACTGACCTCTGTAACTGCAAGCCTTGTGGAACGATTCAATCCAACTTAACATTAGAGATTAGAAAGATGAAAGGTTGTTGGATCACTGCTAGGAGGGGAGCAGGGTAAGTGCTTAGTTTGACTTAAACATTTTTTTCCCAGATTCTGCTGTATGCTTTGAGGATGAATTGTTATACAGTACCTGCAGCCACAGAGGGTGGTTGCCTTGTTTTAATGCTCATTTACTGTTGTAATATGGAAGATAAACATGAACATATTCACTATATTATCAAAAGTATTGGGACGCCTGCCTTTACATGCACATAAACTTTAATGGCATCCTAGTCTTAGTCAGTAAGGTTCAATATAGAGTTGGCCCACCCTTTGCAGCTATAACAGCTTAACTCTTCTGTAAAGGCTGTCCACAATGTTTAGGAGCGTGTCTATGGGAATGTGTGACTATTCTTCCAGAAGTGCATTTGTGAGGTCAGGCACTGATGTGGACAAGAAGGCCTGGCTCGCAGTTGCACGTTAAAAAAAGTTAAAATATACTCACAAACAGAATGTGAATAACAGCTATGTACAGTACATAGCTCAGGAACCCGAAGATCACCCTATTGGTGGAAGTCCTCTGGTTCGAATTAATATCCCTAACACCAACTGAAGAGTTTTTGGGGGGGGCAAGACCCCCATCCTGTGATTTACATAGTTACATACATACATATGTAAGAGATAGAGAAACAACCGTTGTTGTTGTATTTACATTTTGTTTGTGAGTATATATTAAAGTTTTGTTATCTTTGAAAAAGAGGCTTATTGTTACAGTTGCAAATTCCCCCAATCTTTAGAAGGGCAGCAACTTTTACATTATCCAGTCTGAATGGCATGAGGACAGTTCTGATTTGAATGTGTATAAAAAAGCAGGTGCGCTAAACTGATGGGTTTCGACCAATCAATTTGGTTGGTCGAAACCCATCAGTTTAGCGCACCTGCTTTTGTTGACATATTATAAAAAAAATCTAACTTTTGTTGACATATTATAAGAATCTCTAATCTGTAATTTGATGCCTTTTGGAGATGTTTCCATCTTTCCTTGGCTTCTTTATGCACATTAATACAAATTTTTACCTGGGGTGCCCAAACTTTCGATCCCCACTGTATATAAAAAACTTTGTGGTATACACTGCACTATCTGTTCTCAACAGACTGTAAAAAGCAAAAATCTCTCTCCCTGCCAGCAATGTATTATTAACTATACTACACTATCTGTTAAACTCACTATACTCTCCCTAAAGGAATTCCACTTATAAATCACCTGCTGTGTGTACAGCCTAAGCAGGCTTGACGTGGTATAGGTGGTAGAATACCAGGCTTGCAATTGAGAGGTTGTGGGTTTGAATCCTTTGGCCAGTGGGTGAATTATAAGTGGAATTCCTTCAGGGAGAGTGTAGTGAGTTTAACAGCTGCCCATGAGCCATGATTGGCTAAAGGCACCTGCCTTTGGCCAATCATGGCACATATGATTTGATTGGCCAAAGCATGGAGGGCAGAGTCCATGCTTTGGCCAATCACATAATGCACTGCCAGAGCGCAATGCAATATGGATGTGGGAACTTGAAGTTCCCGCAAAGAAGCCCATTTGTTTGCCATTCAGTGAATGGGCTAACTGGCTGTGTTTAAGTCAAACTTAGGTTCGACTAGAATACGAAGCCCATCCCTAGTCAGAGGCTTGCTCTCCTCTATGGGGAGATTGGATAAAAATGGACAGAATGTCCGTTTTAATCCGAACCCATCCGATCCAACCCACTGGACAAATGGCGAACGTATCACCACCCGTCTGTTTTCAGCAGATCTTGTCTGGTCGGATTGCAAACAGGTTTTAGCGAACACATGTCCACTGACATGAGCCTCCCCATAGAGGGGAATGGGTGACCCGATCAGGCTCCGCCTAAAAAACGGACAGGAAAACCTGATCGGTCTGATAGTGTAAAAGGGGCTTAACATGCATAAACAACAGCAGCCACCATGTGTTTTAACAAAAACATGCCCAGTTCACAGTATCTGGTATAGTAAGCCTGACTATGTACAGTATGTCTGCAATTGACACACCAGCCAGGGAGTTCAGCATATATTTGCTTTCTTCAAGAGACAAGCTGCATGTTCCTCCTGGTGCATAAGAGGGAGACCGCGAGACGGTTTGGCATGATGCCTTCTGTTCATGCGGCTCCGTACTTGTGCACTGACGTGACGCTGGGTACTTTAGGGTCGGCGGTACTCGGCGAATCCGTGGCACACCTCCTTCCTATCCTTGGATCTATTTTATTTTAGGTAATCTCCCATTCTTCTGATTTCCTTTTTACACACCCCCCTTTTTTCTTTAGCCACTATTGCAGTGGCAATATCTAAGGCACAGGGGTAAGTCGGGCGCACTCAACTTCACTTATTCTTTTTCTTTTGATCCACATCCTCACTGGTCCACCCTCGTATCACTTTAGTTTCCTCACAACCAGTCCTGGGGTCACTTTTCATTCCTTTACTCCACTCTACTCACTTTTCAACTATTTCATTTCACCTCTTCACATTCTTTCTTTTTATCTATATTATGGCAAGTAGCATGACGCCTTTCCTATATAGTATACACCTACTTACTGTACTACTCATTTTTACTCATCCTATATAGATATACTTCTGGCTACTCAGCAATACTCCAACCATTTCTACTCATACTCCTTTCTGTGTGTGACGCTTCTCGCCCTGCCCGCAGGCCTCAACTCCCGTGGGAGGCGTCTGGGTCTATGCCCCCACCTCCAGCACCATTTACTGTCAGAGCCACTGCGTAAGTTTTGGGAATGTGGGGACCTTTCCCCATCTCCCCCCCCCCCTTTTCCCAGTTTCCAATAACCATCGTTCAATACAATGTTTCTATACGCATGTATTTATCTATCTTTATAGACATGGATCATACACCTACTCTGAAGAAGTGGCGAATCTAGTCCATGAAACGCATCAGTCTGTGGATGTTATGATGTCATCATATTACCTCGTTACTATTGTTTCATTGCTATGCTGGTTTTCTTGAATCTGTTTTTTTGGGGTTATTTACTTTTTTTTTTTACCATTCTAGTACCATATTATCTACTCATCATGTTTGTAATACATCATGTTTACTCCTTTTTGCATATATCAATAAATGTGATATTTTTGCTTTACCAGCCTTGCCATGTCATGTCATGTCATGTCTCTCATTCAAAGTCCCAACCTTTCTTTATTTGCACCTGGTAATAGAACCAGGAAAGGGATATCCTTTATTTACTTTGCATGACTGCCTGTAATGGGGGTCATCTAGTTCTGGCGAGTAGGATGTATGCTTTAATGTTGGTGAAGGAAGACACAGGATTATCGACTTACTTATGGTGGAAATTTTAGGAAGATTCACATTTGTTTGGAGACCCCTGGTGGTTGTTTTTATGGACATTGCACTTTATGGATGCTGCACCTTTATATAATTTTATTTTGTTTTTATAATTTTTTATATTTACTTTACATTTTTTTAGAAATAAAGCCTAATGATTATAAATATTGTTTAAGAAAAGAACATCTGTGGTAAAAAAAAATTACAGAAAAAGACAGCACAAACATAGTAACAGAAAAAAGGGGATTACAATGAAAAGTACCTAACAAGGCTTACCTAGTTTTGGGTTCTGGCAGAGTCCAATTAAATGCAGTATAAGCCTGATCCTGACAGTCACTGGTTCTCAGAATAAATCAGAAAAGTGAAAGTAGAAGAAAATACATGTTGGGTTCTTCCCAGAAAAGTAATACAGTAGAAGAGAAATCTTCCAAAGGGAACACTCATTTTATTGACCTGGGGCTTCCCAACAATTTCCCTAATTTGCAGTGATTTCCTTTCACTTCCTGTTTGGCTATCAGACAGAAAGTAAGGGGAATTTGCTGCAATGGGACACAGGTGGCAAAAACAAAAAAATCTGACAGGGGTTATAACCCTCCCTTTCTCTATCCAAAATGAAAAAAAAAAAAAAAAAGTTTTGCTTATAGTAGTTCTACTTTTAAAGTTAGCCATGTAGAAGGTGCTTTTTTCAGTCAAACTGACCCGTATTGTACAACAGTGTTGAGACTGAGAAAATAGAAGGTTTAACCACATTAAGAACGCCCGCTGCAGATTTACTGCGGCAGGCTGCCCCTTCTGCGTGAACTGACGTAGGCCTACGATGCTGGGGGGCAAGCGCGTGCCACTGCTGGCGCGCTCCCGCCCCCACTAGGCAGTAGGGATGCCGTTGCACAGGGCCGGCTGCCGTAATTGCCGCTGGGCACCCGCGATCGCTCCCCGCTGAGAGACAAGGACGGTCATCTGTTGTCATCTGTTTATCTGTTTACCACTCAGCTTATACCTGACCTGATCTTGGATTTCTGCCTGCTGTGACCTCAACTTGTATTCTGACTCTGCTCCTGTCTTGCATTCCTGTACCTCATTGCCTGGCTATGTACTGATCCCGGTTTGTGTTCTGACTCTGCCTCTGTCTGATGTTCCTGTACTTTGCTGCTTGGCTGTTGATGATCTTTTAGCTTGTGTCCTGGCTTCACTCCTGTCTGCTAATCAAGTGTCACCATGTTCCAGTTCCTGCCTAGTGATTTGCAGTCATCTGCTTCATACAAACTCCAGCTGGCACGATCTGCTACTCCAGCCCTCGTGCCGCTCTGTGCCTTCACACTTCCTGTCATCACTACCTGGTGTGTTGGACAAGAGGTGCAAGAGAAGCCTCCTCTCCAGCTGGATCTCCACCAGGTACGTGACAGGCGCTATATTTCTGACCCTGGAAATTAAGCAATGAAGAGTTCCTAGCTGCTTGAAGGAGTGTTTCCCAAGAGAAATGCAGCTTTGGCCACTCTCTTGTTGGCCGTATCTTGTCGAGGTCCAGTATCATGTTTGGGGCTCAGGGCCCTATGGACTCTATCTCCAGTCGATGAGCTGGAAGTCCTGGGGCTAATACTTTGAAAAGTGCAGTCACAGTGCCCTGGAGCTCCTTTATTGTCTCCTGGAGCTCTCTGATGCAGATGCTACTCCATGCTACTTGTCCAACTGGTCTCAGAAAGTGGCCATTTCCTTTTGATATTCCTCTAGGTTTTTCTCATTGCCATCAAGGATGGTTGTGGTGTCATCCCAATTTCTCTGATTTTCCACCTCAGCTCCCAAGTAATGAAAGCTAATGCTTTGGCTAGTTCCTCATGAACAACCTCCCTTAGGTGGGATATGAGAGATGCATCTGGAGAGTGGCTAGTTAAAGGGTGTTTTTCTAGGAAGATGCACTGACCATCCTTCAATTCAGTTTCAGTGATTTTAGGAGAGCCACTGCCCTTCACTGGAGACAGGTGCCATCTTAGCTGAGGAGAGGTGGGAGCATGAAAGGGGCAGAGCTGCTGTTTCCCCTTCAGAATCGGAAATGTCGGCTCATTCCGGACTGGATTTCGGTATGTAGAGGAATGGGATGGTCCAGTAAGAGGTTGTAGAAAGCTGCTGTTGTACTGTAAATCTCACAGTAAATTCTTGGGATGAGTGGAGCAACCTTAGAAGGCATCCATACTGTGCCACTATGGACATATGCACCTGTACAAATCACAAACCACTGCCCCTGTTTGCATGTAACCAAGGCTTTGACCCACCCTGGACACAGACAGACAAGGGGCAGCATTCTGTCTGCAGCTAACCAGCAAGTTTATATGTGGCCATAGTACAGAGTTCAGCTGAATCCAGAGGTGATATTTAGCCACCTCTGAATGAAGCAAACTATCTGCCCCTGGCAGCCTCTCTAGATGTAGCTGAACAATATAATTTTCATGTAAGGTAATTATTTCTTTTAACGTAAAGTGTGTCCAATAGTTATATAATTTAAAGCCACTTACTATACAGAAAAGGCAGCACTATAATTTTATAAAATGTATAACATAAAGCAGAACATACATTAATCGCACGCTATTGTTACTATATTACAAAGGTAATAAAACATCTTCTTTCAAGTAAATAAGCAGTAATTATAGGATACACTGCTTGAACTATAGATTGTCATTGTATTGTTTGCATTTTTTCACTCTTAACAACTGCACACATTTTATATATTGTAAAATATAACCTTGAATTATCAGTTTACTAGGAAATGTTTCCTGATCCTCATTAGAGAAAACTCTGCACCAGGAGTAATATGTTATCTACATGTCAAAATAAAAATAGTGCCTCTGTGTATTCATTTTTTGTGGAACATTCAGTTTACATCTGCATATCCTCCGCTACTAATTAAAATAGAAGATCTTAAAAAAAGCTCCAAGCCCGTGCAGTTAATCATTGGGGTGAGCAGACTACATGGCAGTCTTATTTATCATCATTCTCACAGTTATGGCATTCCTGACAATTCCCTTTTCTGCTTTACCTTTCCAGTGTTTAAATCATATCATCCACTTCAAGGTGTATTGCAATGATATACAGTATATTTGATAAGTGTCCCATGGCTACTGAGAAGCAAAGCCATGAAACAGCACTTAACCATACCATTAAGGAATAACAGAGGACCTTGTTCACTAAAGACTTTAAAGGGCAAGGCTGCAGCTTTATAAACCAACTCACTTTCACACCCTTCCTGCCCAGACCATTTTTCACCTTTCAGAGTTGTCACACTTTAAATGACAATTACTCAGTCATGCAACACTATAACCAAATGAATGTTTTATCACTTGCTTGAGATAGAGCTTTCTTTTGGTGTTATTTAATCAACACTGTGCTTTATTTGTTTGTTTTGTTTTGTTTTGTTTTTTAGAAGAAAAAATACAGAAAAAGTAAAAAAAATGTGCAAAAAAAATAACCTTTCTTCATACATTTAGGCAAAAATGTATGTTGCTACATTTCTTTGGAAAAAAAAAAAAAAAGTGTATATTATTCAGTCTGTGTGAAAGGGAAAGTCTACAACAGATTTTATATATATATACTACTGTCAGGACCCGGACTTGAACCTGGGACTTCCATGGTGTCTGGTAATGACTCTACTCTCTGAGCTACCTGGAAGAAGAGATTCAGACTGTTGATTGGTAAAAAGAGAAGAGAGGGGTGCACTGCAGGCTTTTGACCAGTGAATGGAGGAGATTCAGACTGCTGACTAGTGCACATAGAAAAGAGGAGATCCAGGCTTTTGGTCAATGTAGTGGGTCTTCCTGATTGGCTGAAAGGCAAAACCATGCCATTGGCCGAGGAGGAGCAAGAAGGACTCGAGGAGACGCCGGGGGACAGAGGAGAAGCCGCTGCAGGTAAGTGCACCAGTCTCGGGTGGAGGGGCACGGCACGCTGGTCATTCTGCATTAAGGGGTCACGCTGGTCATTCTGCATTAAGGGGTCACGCTGGTCATTCTGCATTGAAAGGGGTCACGCTGGTTATTCCGCATTGAAAGGGGTCACACTGGTTATTCCGCATTGAAAGGGGTCACACTGGTTATTCCGCATTGAAAGGGGTCACGCTGGTTATTCTGCATTGAAAGGGGTCACGCTGGTTATTCTGCATTGAAAGGGAGCACACTGGCCACTCTGCGTTGAAAGGGGGCACACTGGTAACTCTGCATTGAAGGGGGGCACGCTGGTCTCTCTGCTTTGAAAGGGGGCACGCTGGTCTCTCTGCTTTGAAAGGGGGCACGCTGGTCTCTCTGCATTGAAAGGGGGCACGATGATCTCTCTGCATTGAAGGGGGGCATGGCATGCTGGTCATTCTGCATTGAAAGGGGGCACGCTGGTCATTCTGCATTGAAGGGGGCACGCTGGTCTTTCTGCATTGAAGGGGGCACGCTGGTCTTTCTGCATTGAAGGGGGGCACGGCATGCTGGTCACTCTGCATTGAATGGGGGCACGACACGCTGGTCACTCTGCATTGAAAGGGGGCACGCTGGTCTCTCTGCATTGAAAGGGGGCACGATGATCTCTCTGCATTGAAGGGGGGCATTGCATGCTGGTCATTCTGCATTGAAAGGGGGCACGCTGGTCATTATGCATTGAAGGGGGCACGCTGGTCTTTCTGCATTGAAGGGGGCACGCTGGTCTTTCTGCATTGAAGGGGGGCACGGCATGCTGGTCACTCTGCATTGAATGGGGGCACGACACGCTGGTCACTCTGCATTGAAAGGGGGCACGCTGGTCTCTCTGCATTGAAAGGGGGCACGCTGGTCTCTCTGCATTGAAAGGGGGCACGCTGGTCACTCTGCATTGAAGGGGGCACACTCTACCTTGATTACTGAAGGCCCCTTTCACACTTTTGTGACCTCAAAGTCACGCAATTTTTCACAGCGTTTTTTGCCGCAAAGCAATGCCTATTACATTTTTCTGTTTGCGCCCCCCAAAAGGGGGCATTTGGGTTGGATGGAGCTGGGGGCATTTGGGTGGATGGAGCTGGGGTAGGCATATGGGGTGGAGGGAGCTGGGTGAGCATTTGGAGTGTTTGGGCATTTGGGGTGGATGGAGCTAGGGTGGGCATTTGAGGTGGATAGAGCTGCTGGGGGCATTTGGGGTGGATGGGGGGTGTATGGAGCTGGGTGGGCATTTGGGGTGTATAAAGCTGGGGGGATGGATGGTGCAGAGTCCGACCCCTGCATTCTGTACATTACATACTCCTGTCTCCTTCATTCTGTACATTACATACTCCTGTCTCCTGCATTCTGTACATTACATAATCCTGTCTCCTGCATTTTGTACATTACACTCTTCTGCACTATATACACAATTCTGTACATTCTATACTTCTCACCAAAGTCTTCATTGTCTCAACAGTTGCTGGTGGCTATGCAGTCTCTGACTATTTTAATGAAGTTCTTCTTTAAGGTAGGCTGAGCAATCAAAGCATATTTTATGAGTACTAGTTAGTCTGGGTTTTGTTTAACCTATCCCTTAAGCCCCTCCCACTGCTAAGCAATTGGCCACACCCACAATTTGCCACGGCGCGCTACGCGTGCTGCAGGTTTTGTTTCTCTTTCACTGTCCCTCATTACGAAGTTCAAAAGTTGGGAGGTATGTCTAAACCGCTGGCAAAAAAAAGTGAGTACGCCCCTAAATGAAAATGTTAAAATTGGGCCCAAAGTGTCAATATTTTGTGTGGCCACCAACATTTTTCAGTGCTACTTAAACCCTCTTGGGCATGGAGTTCACCAGAGCTTCACAGGTTGCCAGTGGAGTCCTCTTCTACTCCTCCATGATGACACCACGGAGCTGATGGATGTTAGAGACCTTGCGCTCCTCCACCCTCTGTTTGAGGATGCCACACAGATGCTCATTAGGAGACATGCTTGGCCAGTCCATCACTTTTACCCTCAAATTTATCAGCAAGGCAGTGGTCGTCTTAGAGGTGTGTTTGGGGTCATTATCATGTTGCAATACTGCCTTGCAGTCCAGTCTCTGAAGGGAGGGGATCATGCTCTGCTTCAGTATGTCACAGTACATGTTGGCATTCATGGATCTTCAATGAACTGTAGTTCCCCAGTGACGGCAGCACTCATGCCGCCCCAGACCATGACACTCCCACCACCATGCTTGACTGTAGGCAAGACACACTTGCCTTTGTACTCCTCACATGGTTGCCAGCACACACGCTTGACACCATCTAAACCAAATACGTTTATATTGGTCTCAACAGACAACAGGACATGGTTCCAGTAATCCATGTCCTTATTCTGCTTGTCTTTAGCAAACTGTTTGCGGGCTTTCTTGTGCATCATCTTTAGAAGAGGCTTCCTTCTGGGATGACAGCCATGCAGACCAATTTGATGCAGTGTAGGGCGTATAGTCTAAGCACTGACAGGCTGAACCCCTCACCCCTTCAACCTCTGCAGCAATGCTGGCAGCACTCATACGTCTGATTCCCAAAGACAACCTCTGGATATGATGCTGAGTATGTGCACTCAACTTCTTTGGTCGACCATGGCGAGGCCTGTTCTGAGTGGAACCTGTCCTGTTAACCACTTAAGCCCCAGAAGATTTTACCCCTTCCTGACCAGGCCCTATTTTGCGATTCGGCACTGCGTGACTTTAATGGACAATTGTGCGGTTGTGCGACGCTGTACCTAAACAAATCTGACGTCCTTTTTTTTTTTTTTTCCCACAAACAGAGCTTTCTTTTGGTGGTATTTGATCACCTGTGTTTTTTTTTTTTTTATCATGCGCTATAAACAACAAAAGAGCATAAATTTTGAAAAAATAACAATATTTTTCACATTTTATTTTTTATATGAAATTCCCCCCAAAAAAATGTAAAAATCCAAATTTTTTAACATTTTTGACCAATTTGTTTTCTGCTACATATGTTTGCTAAAGAAAAATTGCAATAAGCGTATTTTGATTGGTTTGCGCAAAAGTTATTGCGTTTACTAACTACGGGAACGATTTTTGTTGGTTTTTTTGAGTAATGGCGGCGATCTGCGATTATTTTTATTTATTTATTTTTTTGCGGGACTGCGACCTTGCGGCGGACAGATCGGACCCTTGACTGACATTTTTGACACTTTTGGGGGTACCAGTGACATTACTACAGTAATCAGTGCTATACATATGCACTGTTACTGTAAAAATGACACTGGCAGGGAAGGGGTTAACTTTATTGGAGAAGGAGGGGTTAAGTGTGTCCCTAGGAGCGTGTTTCTAACTGTGCAGGGATGTGGCTGTTCATGTAACAGCAGGGATCAACGGTCCTACATAGCAGGACCGTTTGATCTCTGCTGTACACAAGGGAGAATGACAGGCGGCTGTGTTTACATTAGCCGCCTGCCTTTCTCCCTCTGTAACTGACGATCGCGAGTGACCGGCGGACATCGGGTCTGCCGGTCACTCGCGCGGAGGTGTCCGCGAATGAGCGGGGGCAGGAGCGCGCATCCGGCGACACACACGCTCGCCCCCTATTGGCTCACAGGCTAGTGACGTACCAGTATGTCACTTTGCCTGCACGGGGCTGACTGACGCTGGTCACTGCATTGGGGGAATGGTATGCTGGTCACTGCATTGGGGACATGTACGCTGGTCACTGCATTGGGGGCATGTACACTGGTCACTGCATTGGGGGCATGTATGCTGGTCACTGCATTGGGGACATGTATGCTGGTCACTGCATTGGGGACATGTACGCTGGTCACTGCATTGGAGGCACACACGCTGATCTCTGCATTGGGGACATGTACACTGGTCACTGCATTGGGGACATGTATGCTGGTCACTGCATTGGGGACATGTATGCTGGTCACTGCATTGGGGACATGTATGCTGGTCACTCCATTGGGGACATGTATGCTGGTCACTGCATTGGGGACATGTATGCTGGTCACTGCATTGGGGGACATGTATGCTGGTCACTGCATTGGGGGACATGTATGCTGGTCACTGCATTGGGGGACATGTATGCTGGTCACTGCATTGGGGACATGTATGCTGGTCACTGCATTGGGGACATGTATGCTGGTCACTACATTGAAGGGGGCATGTACTGTGGAGTTTGTGCTAGGGGGTCTGTACTGTAGGGTTTGTGCTAGGGGGTCTGTACTGTGGGGTTTGTGCTAGGGGGTTTGTGCTAGGGGGTCTGTACTGTGGGGTTTGTGCTAGGAGGTCTGTACTGTGGGATTAGTGCTAGGGGGCCTGTACTGTGGGATTAGTGCTAGGGGGTTTGTGCTAGGGGGCCTGTACTGTGGGGTTTGTGCTAGGGGGTTTGTGATTGAGGGGTTTGTCCTAGGGGGTCTGTACTGTGGGATTTGTGCCACTCTCAGTGTATCCCATAATAGGGTGTCTCTCACAGTATATCCCATAATAGGGCCCCTGCTCCCTATTATGGGATATACTAGTACTGATGGACCCCTTAATATGTGATATATTGGGAGAATTTGTTCATGCAAGCAAAATACAGGGGACAAAATGGGTGGAGTCTATAAGGGGTGGGGCTTCTGAGAAATGGGAGGGGTCAAAGTTGAAGGACGGGGTCTTGCACCCCACCATCTTAAAACTTCACCAGCCGCCACTGGTAGAAAGATACTGGAAGGAGTGGAGTTGTTGATCTTGGAAAAGATCTCCAATATTGTGAAGGCCACCTGTAGACCATCGTTGTATGGGTAAGTCAGGACATAGGAGTTGAAGGGCTGAAAGTGGGATGACAGTCAATACGTGAGAGTGGAGACCACTGGACAGTTGTTGTAAGGCTTTCCATGTTGAAAGAGTTGTGTTGATGGTGGGGAGGAAAGAATGAGCTGGTTGATATCCCAGCCACACAGCTGATAGTAGTACTAGTAAGGAAAGATGGTGGGTAAGCACTAAAATATCTACTTGAAGCCAGGGAGTGTTGGGGTCTCCAGATCACCATTTTTTCACTTGGTCTAAGATGGTCGCCTTGTAGTAGAGCTTAAGGTTGGGGGCTCCAAGCCCTGCCGAGTTCCTTGGTATGCTGAGTAGGTCAGCTTTGATGCAAGGTTTTCGTTCAGCCCATATGAAGTGGTTGAGGAGTTTTTGAAGCTTAGCTAGGTTGGATTGTAAAATGGGTAGTGGGAGAGTCCTAAAGAAGTACAATATATGTGGTAATAGAAACATCTTGGACAGGGGATTGCGGCCCGCCCAAAAGGCTTTACTTGTAGCAAGTGATTTGGATATATTGTGTATCTTTTGACATAATAGTGAGAAGTTAGTACCAAAAAACATTGTGGAGGGGAAAGTTAGCTGAATGCCCAAGTAAGTCATTGATGAGTTGAGAGCCTTGGAAAAAGGGGAGATTTTAGAGATGTCTGTCTGTCTTAAGGCATGGGGAAATGGAGACTCCTAGCATTGCAGATTTCGAGTGGTTCATTGTATACATAGAAATAAGAACGAAACTGTCAAGCAATTCACATAATGGGGTAGTGACTTGAGGGGGATCTGTGAGCCAAATAATGATGTCATCTGCATAGTGACCGATCTTGTGAGAAACTTGTCCTACTGTCAGTCCTTTAATATGGGGATGTGAGCATAAAGCTTGAGCTAAGGGTTCAATGACAAGATTAAGGGTGATAGGGGGCATCCCTGACAGGTTCCGTTTATTATGGAAAGGGGGTTGGATGGCATGCCCGATGTCCAGACTTTAGCACTGGGAGCTGAGTATAAGCCCATTATCGCCTGTAGGAAAAGGACCGTCCAGGCCAAACTTCCGCAGGACTGCCTCTAGATATTTCCAATGAACTCTATCAAACGCCTTCTCTGCATCTAAGGAGATCAACAGAGAAGGTGTTTGGAGATGCTCTGCCCAGTGAATAAGGTCTACAAACCTGCAGGTACCATCTGAGGCTTGTCGCTGGGGGATAAAACTGACCTGGTCAGGATGAATGAGCATGGAGATATGTGTTGCGAGTTGGAAAGCTAAGAGCTTGGTGTAGCGCTTAAGGTCTGCATTGAGTAGAGAAATAGGGCGACCTTTTGTGGGATCATGGGATGACTTTCTAGCTTTATGAATAGGGACTATAGTCGCTTCGAGGGATTTAGTGGGGATTTCTCCAAAACATAAGAATTTATTGAAGGTATTGCATAGATGGGGTACTATTTAATCTATGTAGGTTTTGTAATATTCATTGACAAAGCTGCCAGGGCCTGGTGCTTTGTGGGATGGTAGCTCTTTGATGGATTTAATAATTTTCTGGTAGGTGAATGGTTGGGAAAGAGTTTCTAATTGTGTTTGGGAAAGCGGGTGGAGTTGAAGAGGAGTGAGAAAGTCATGTATCTGTTGAGGGGGATGTTGAGGTTCAGAGGGAGAAAGTTTTAGATTGTAGAGTTTTGAATAAAAAGAGTTAAAACAGTCAGCAATATCTTTGGAATTTATACATTTGCGACCTTGCTCATCCATTAGGTAAGAGATTTTAGATTAGGCAGCTCTACGTTTGTATTGTTGGGCTAGGGTTTTTCCTGCTTTATTACCTTGAGAGTACCATGTCAGGCAGAGGCGGCAAAGATAGAGATCATGATCTCTCTGTAGGTAGGAGCTAAGATGATTTCAGGGTGTCTTAAGCCTTGCTATGTTAGCTTGTGTTGGGTTTTGTTTATTTATAGACTCTAGAGCACTAATACAGTCAAGGAATGAGTTGATGGTAAGGGAAATCTTTTTTTTTTTTTTTTTCCTGGGCACCCAATTTAAGAAATAGTCCTCTAAGACAGCCTTGTGGGCATTCCAGAGAATTGCTGGACTAGATACAGAGCCAGCGTTAGAGGATAAGAAGGCAAAAATCTCAGGTCTCCCCTGTTCCCGCGACTCCAAGGTGGCAAGTAGTGAGGCATTCATGTGCCACAGAGTGTGACGGAGGGCGCTGCAGGACAGGGCTATGGAAATAGAGACAGGAGCATGTTACAGAAAACGTGATGTTGCCACTCGTAGAATGTTAGATATAACCTTTTGGGGCTAAACAAAGTACAGGCAGACAGTCTGTTGTTTCACTGAACGCTGCTGCTTCTTTCGGAGCAGGAACTATTCTCTTTATTACTCTTTTGAGGCATAGACAAAACATGAACTCACAAATGTAACACTGCCATCTAGTGGTCATACAATGTAATAGGCACACAGCAATGACATACAGTGGTTGTTGCTGATTAAATACAAACCTTGTATGCTAACACCCCCACTCAACAACTACTATCTATGTCAATCCCATTTCTGATCTAAGATCCACAAATCTGGTTCTAGCTAGTGGCTTTGTCAAAGCATCAGCAATCATTTTTTCCAACTCACAATACACAAGTACAATCACTTTCTGATCAACTAAGTCATGAATGTAATGATGTCTGACATCGATGTGCTTGGTTCTTCCATTAATTTTCTCACTTGTTGCAAGCTTAATGCAAGCCTGATTATCCTCAAATAAGACGGTAGGTTCTGATGTTGCTTCTCCAAGATCCTTGAGTAATTTCTGTAACCACACAACTTCTTGACTGGCATAAGCTGCAGATATGTATTCAGCTTCTGTAGAGGACAATGCCACTGACATCTGTTTCTTGCTGGACCATGATATAGGATTGTCTCCCAATTTTAATAAGTAACCACTTGTGGATTTGCGTGTGCTGTGATCACCTGCCCAATCGGAGTCCACATATCCCACGAGGTTTAAACCACCACTTGCTGATAGTTTCAAATTTAAGTCTTTTGTCTGTTTCAGATATCTCCTAACTCTTTTGATCGCATTCCAGTCTCTTTGACGTGGTTTATCAACTCGCCTGCAAAGAAGAGACATGCTGGCTGCAATGTCTGGACGTGTAGTGGTTGCAATGTAGAGAAGTGCCCCCACTGTTTGTCTGTATTGTTCATTGGATGTGAGAAGATCATCTTCTCCTTCTAACTTTGGATAGACTGTATCCATAGGTGTGCTTGCTCCTTTCGCCCCTGTCATGTTGAATTTCTGAAGAATAGATTTAATTTTTGCACTCTGATTCAACAGGAAACTTCCATTTCCTTTCTCACGCTGGATGTCAATTCCAAGATAATATGTAACTTCACCTAGGTCTTTAGTTTCAAAGTGCTTGTTGAGTACTCCTGTTAACTTTGCAATTTCATTGTCGTTTTTGTGAGCAATGATCAGGTCATCTACATAAATTAGCAGATACATCCACTCAGTGTCTACTTGTTTAGCATATAGGCACGGATCAGCTTTGCTTCTTGTAAATCCTTCATTTAGTAGAACTTGATTAATCTTCAGGTTCCATGCTCGAGCTGATTGTTTAAGGCCATAAAGAGATTTATTCAACTTGCAGACAAGATGCTCTTGTCCCTTTTTCAAATATCCTTCTGGCTGTGACATGTAAATTTCTTCTTCAATATCACCATTAAGAAAAGCTGTCTTAATATCGTGATGTTTCACAATCATTGTACACATGGCAGCCACTGTCATTAGTGTTCTGAATGTACTTTGTTTAGCAACTGGAGCAAAAGTAGCATCATAGTCCTCACCGAACTTCTGTGAGTAACCTTTAGCAACCAGCCTTGCCTTGTACCGACAGACTTTCCCTTCAGAGTTACATTTGGTTTTAAAAACCCATTTGCATCCTATGGCATGTTTACCTTGAGGTAGCTCTGAAAGTGTCCATGTCTGGAGATCTTTGAGTGATGTCATTTCTTCATCAGCGGCTTTATACCATACTTGTTTCTCATGCATTGGCAGTTTCTGCATCTCTTTCCATGAACCTGGTTCCGTTTGAACAGCTCTGCGAGCTATGTAAGATAAATGTTCAGCTGGAACACCTTTATTGATTCTGGTTGATTTTCTGACTGAAGGTATTTCTGGGTCAGTTTCAGGTTTTGATTCTTCTGCAGTTATTTCTATTTCTGTATCACTTTCCTTATTTTCTTGAGTGACTGATGTTTGATTCTTTCTCAGTTTGAAAAGTTTGAGTCTGTTGTTCAAACTTTGAGCACACAGAACTTTCATCAATAATCACACTTCTGCTGACTGTTACTTTGTTTGTGTCTTGATGTAAAATCCTGTATCCTTTTTGAGATTCACTGTACCCCACAAGCACACCTTCTTTTGCACATGCATCCCATTTTGTACGTTTTTCTTTTGGAATGTGTACATAGGCTTTACTTCCAAAAATTCTGATGTCTTAAATCTGGTTTCCTTTTGTTCCACAGTTCATATGGAGTTTTTGTTGTTGCTTTTCCCGGCAAACGATTTTGAAGATAACATGCAGTTGTGATAGCTTCTCCCCAGTATGTAGTTGGCATATCAGCATCAAATAGCATGCTCCTCCCACTTTCACACAGTGTGCGGTTCATTCTCTCTGCAACTCCATTTTGCTCTGGGTTATATGGAACTGTTGTCTGGAACATAATTCCATGCTTCCTGAGAATGGCTTGTGTTTTATCACTTGTATATTCTGAGCCATTATCTGTTCGTAGTACTCTGGGCATTCCGCCAAAAATATTATTTACTTGAGCGAGATACTCTTCTAATTTCTCTGGCACTTCATCTTTATTGTGAAGTAGAAATACTGTGGTATACCTGGAGTAATCATCAATGAAGGTCAGGAAGTATTTTTTCTTTCCTGGAGTCATAGTTTTCATTGGACCACAAAGATCTGAATGTATTAAGTCCAGAGGTTTTTGGAATTTGCTGTTGGTCTGCTTGGGAAAAGGTGTCCTTGCCATTTTTCCTTTTAATACAGCTGGTACAAATCATTATGTGATCACATGGGTTAATCTTAATACCACTTGCATAGTTATTCTCAACTATTTTCTTTATTGTATCAGAATTTCTGTGCCCCAATCGTCTGTGCCAAGTGTGGATGCAGTTTGAATGTTTATCCTCTTTGGCTATTTTAACCATTTCACTGCAGTTCAGCTGATACAGTTCATCTATGATTTTAGCCTTTGCAAGCAAGCAATCCCCTTTTGTTATGATACAACTGTCACCCTGAAATGTGACTACATTGCCTTGGTTAGTGAGTTTCTTTACTGACAAAAGGTTGCTTTCAAGATCTGGCACATACAGAACATTCCTCATATGGATCTTTTTAGTGATATCTGGAGAGATAGGACAGTATAGAAAGCCATCTCCTATTCCCACTGATTTCATAAATTGTCCATTAGCTGTAGTTATCCCTTCTGTTTTGCTTTCATCAAGCTGAGTGAAGAAACTTCGGTCATTTGTCATGTGACTTGTAGCACCTGAGTCCACACACCATGCTTGCACAGAGGTGACACCATTTCTGGATCCGAATGCATACTCCTTTGTTTCTATGACATTCTTAGCTTGTTGCAATGCACTTTGTTTTTGCATTCTAGCTTTCCAGATTCTACAATCTGCTTTTAGGTGTCCTGGTTTCTTGCACACAAAGCATTCCCGCTTTTCTAGCTGCACGTTACTGTGTTTATTTTTGAATTTTGTCTTTAAAGCTGTCTCTGAACACACACTCACATTACTCATGCTTTCAGTTTTGCGCTTGTATTCATCCACAAGCTTGCCTTTTAACATATTCCAGTGTCAGATCATCATCTGGACGTGCATCTAGTGCTGTGACAAGTGTCTCATAACTTTCAGGAAGTCCACTTAATAACAGCGCTGCAACATGGAAATCTTTTATCTCTTCTCCAATCCCTCTCAGTCTCTCCACCATCTCTAAGGTCTGTCTTATATAGTCCTGCATGTCCTGGTCTTTCTGTAGCTTAGTTTGATAGAGCTTTCTGATTAAATACAGTTTATTGCTGAGATTAACTCTTTCATGTGCTTTCTGTAACTCTTCCCACATGTCTTTAGCAGTCTGACAGTTACATATATGTATGATTTGATCATCATCTATGCACAGGGAGATTGTGCTCTGTGCTTTCTGATCTCTGTCTAACCACTCCTCTGTGGGCTGTGCAGGTCTTGATTCATTTATACATTTCCACGTACCTTCTCTTATAAGCAGCATTTTCATCTTGAATTTCCAAGATTGGTAGTTCTGATTTGTCAGATTTGCAATGGAGAACTTTGCTGAGGGGATGGCAGCAGCCATTTTTGCTGTTTGTCTTTCTGTTGCTGTCTCCTGTACTCACTTGCTTTAGCTCACTGTATCTGGCTATATCCAGGGGTAATCTGTATTATATCCTGGGCTTCTGTAACATGTCCTGGGCCCATAACCTGTTAGATATAACCTTTTGGGGCTAAACAAAGTACAGGCAGACAGTCTGTTGTTTCACTGAACGCTGCTGCTTCTTTCGGAGCAGGAACTATTCTCTTTATTACTCTTTTGAGGCATAGACAAAACATGAACTCACAAATGTAACACTGCCATCTAGTGGTCATACAATGTAATAGGCACACAGCAATGACATACAGTGGTTGTTGCTGATTAAATACAAACCTTGTATGCTAACATAGAAAACTTTATTTTTTTGCAGGAGGGCCTTGGAGATGAGGAACATGTCTATCCTCGAATATGTTTTCTGAGTGTGAAAGAAAAAAGAGTAGTCTCTTTCAGTACCGTGATGACATCTCCAGGGGTCATTGAGGTCTTCAAGGGACATAAGAGAAGACAGGGCTGTAGATTTTCTATGTTAAATGCTGAAGGAGTCAATATGGGGGGTCTATAACGTCATTGAAATCTCCAGAGATGAAGATGTGATCCCTAGGGTAATGTTGTAATTTCTGTAGTACGGACTTGTAAAACATTTCTGGTGGGTATTAGGGGCATTAATATTCACAATGATGAGAGGGTGATTATTGAATGAGGCTAATAGTATTATGTATCTGCCTGCCGGATCTTGCTCAATCTGGGTCAGAACAAAAGTTACTGAGGAACGAACCGCAATCATTACTCATTACTCAGCTTGTTTTTTTATGGGCACAGGCCTGGAAACAATGTGGGTATTGTTTGTGAGAACATTGGGGCAATTTGCTTTCAGCTAAATGTCTCCTGAACACATAGTATGTCCACCTTTTGGGAGATGGCTTCACGCCATAGGAGTGATCATTTAAAAGGGCTATTGAGACCCTTGGCATTTAGGGAGTCAATTTTAAGGGAATGTCCTCCTCTCATGTGGAAAATGAGAGGGGGACAATTAGAGAACAGGGGGAAAAAAACTGTATAGATGCTATGACGGTACTGAGGAGAGAAACTCACGAGGGGGCTAACAAGGGTGAAAGGGTTAGAGAAATGCAAATAATTCAATAGCATTCAGTTATATGTACAACAAAAAGAGTTGCTGTTAGGAGCTCGAAGTTAAAAATAACTCTTCAAGATGGTAAAACAATAACGCTTAGCAAAACTGAAAGAGTTATGAACTCTGCTAAAGATATATCCCAATAGCATAGGATAATATGATCAGCAGGGTAGAACTTAGGGGTGTGCTTAGTACACAACACCAATGGAGCGTGAAGGCGACACTAACATTGTGTCCACTTTTCCACTGCTTAGTAAATGCAAAAGGTATCCAGCCTGAGGTGATTATGTCCAGTGCGGAGGGATTGTAGCTTAAGGGTTTGTTAGAAGTTAAGGTTGGGCCCACGATTCCCATGGGTTGAAGATCTTAGAGTGAGGTTTTGTCTGTGGAGTGGTTGGTGACATATGAGAGAACTCCCCAATTGTGGAGCTGCTTGATCGCATCCTTCAGGGTCAATATAGGGACTTGTCGGTTCTGGTAGATCACCAGCAATTTTGTTGGGAAACCCCATCTGTAGGGGAATTTATGCTCATTCAGGATTGCGGTAACTGGAGCAAAGGCTTTACATGTCTGCGATGTGGCTGCCAAGATATCATTATACAATGGGAGGAGATTAAGGGGGGATATGATCAACATGTATAAATACATAAGAGGTCCATATAGTGAACTTGGTGTTGAGATGTTCACTTTAAGGTCAGAGGACAAGGGGGCATTCTTTACATCTAGAGGAAAACAGATTTGTCTCCAAATATGGAAAGGTTTCTTCACCGTAAGAGCTGTGAAAATGTGGAATAGACTCCCTCCAGAGGTGGTTCTGGCTAGCTCACTAGATTGCTTTAAAAAAGGTCTGGATTTTTTCCTGGGTGTACTTAATATACAGTAAGTGGGTACTAACATTTTTTTTTTTTTTAGGTAAAGTTGATCCAGGGAATATCGGATTGCCTCTCGGGGGATCAGGAAGGAATTTTATTTCCCCTGCTGTAGCAAATTGGATCATGCTTTGCTGGGTTTTTTCGCCTTTCTCTGGATCAACTGCGAGTATAGGGATTGTGTATATGGGATTGTATGGTTGGGTTTTCAATACTGGTGGTTTTTTTTTTTTGTTGGTTGAACCAGATGGACTTGTGTCTTTTTCCAACCTGACTAACTATGTAATGAGATTTTGGTGAATGGCAGGGGACGTAGGTTCCTCGCTACATGCATATTATTTTCTTTGGTGTGAAGTAAATGTACTCGAGCAAGGATATACCTAGGTGTAGAGGCTGGGAGGTGTTGTGAATTCCGTGAGCCCGGTCTATGAGCATATCATTCATCGTGAGAGAAGGAATCAATTTACAGAACAGCTGATGTATGTAGGAGATCATTTCAGTGGTGGGGGGGGGGGGGGGGGATTCAGGCACACCCGCCTAATTTTAATGTTGTTCCACCTTGAGCGGTCTTCAAGGTCTGAGATTTTTAGGCGCAGCATATGGATGATTGCAGCGTGCTCATCCTGGATATCCACTATGGCATCATAAGCTTTTGCGGCAGTGCAGAGGTACTGTTCAATGTAATCAGTACGTTCCTCCAGCTTAGCAATCTGGTCATTAAATAATTGATGGAAACCGTTAGATCACAGTGATGCTAGATTTACTGTGTCTTTATATTTGGATCGCAGTCTGGGCCACGTCAGGACACACCTTTTAAGAGTTTTATAAGAAGGGTTGGTTTCTCCATAGGAGTTCCAAACTGGATTATGGGGGATGTAGTTTAGAAGGAGGGCGGGGACATTGAGATGGATGGCTGACTCAACCACACTCCCAGGGAGCTTAGGTGATACGCGGAGGATCATGGGAGTAGGTATATCCTGGGGGTGTGGTCGGTTGCACGCTCTCTTGCTTTGAGGACTCGTGGAGTGCGGATCACAGAAGGAGAGCTGCCGAGAGACTGATTGAGACGGAGGCCTGGGAGTGCAGCCTAGTAGTGTGGAGAGCCCATTCTGAGTGGAGGGGCGGCGGAGGTCACAGGAAGGTGACTGGTCCAGTGTGAGAGCTGAAGGGACATCGAGCGGCGCTGATACGAGGGGCCTGATACAGTGTATGCTGAGAGTCTTCCCTGCAATGAAGCATCAGAAGGAGAGGTCCTGCCGGAGGACAAGAGGGTCACTCTGGGACACTAATGTTACATTAAAGTGCCGGTGACCTTTGGGAACCGTAAGTATATATTTGCACACACAGTACACTGACAGCAGTTAGCATCTCATTAACATCCTTAACCTCGGAATACAAATATCACCTGAAGAGTGATAAAGAGCTCCAACTGCCGATGAAGAAGTGCAAGGCCTTGGTAGCATAGAGACTACATTTTCTCCAATCCTTGAAGGGGACCCCCGGTTCTAGAATATTTCCATAATACACTATAGACACTCTCTTTTAATATAAATATATATATATTGTTTGAGTGTTTAATATTTGCTAGTGTCAATCTTCCAAGCTCCGCCTATATTACTGAGATTTGCAAGATTGACATCAGACTTACTATTACACACAGATTTATCGTTTTCTTATTTGTATGCCTGTTTCATTTGCTTTATTCCAGTAAATAGTTACACAGGTATCTGAGTGTTGAGAGTATCTTTATACAATTTCACAGAAAATGACTGAACCTGTAGTGCCTAGTGGGTCGGCTGTATTTCAGGGTCCAGGTAGTGCAGAGGATGTTCCAATAACCAGAAGCCCCCAAGGGGGTTGTGCTACATTTAAAAATCAGCCTGAAGAGAAAGTAGCATGGCTTTAATTGCATGCTCTGAGGCTGGATTTTCAGTGGAGGGATAAGCAGCTAGTGATTGCAAAGGCTATGACTCAGCTGTTTTCAGAGAGGATAGCTCCGGGGAGTCTGCTGATCACTTACCTCAGTCCCCTGGGGAGGTTGCTGGGACTGACTGCAGATCCGAGGGTTCTTCCATCCCACAGGAGGTGTCTTCATGTGAGACAGGCAGGCTAGGCTGCCGCGCCTGGTCTCCATATTCCCGGGTGGTGCCACGTGTGTCTGCAGCGTGCACGGGCCCCATGTAGAAATCGAGCCGGTGGGATCCTTTGGTCTGGGATTTCCTTCGGGTCATGGTCCCTGAGGTATATCATCGGATCTGGAGGGCTTTAGCTGGCTGCGGAGTGGCTGGAGAGGCTGTTTTATAATGTGGAAGAGTGGAGCTAGTGAATCAAGCTGCCATCTTCACTCGTGGCCAGGCCACGCCCCCCATGTGTGAGACTTTTTTACAGCCAAGATGCAGTTTTCAAAGAGAATAAATTATGCATGAATTGCACATCCAAATTCCTTACTATTTATCACATTTTGGAGGCCCTGGAGCACCAGGACAGGGGAAACACAAGCACAATGACCCCATTTTGGAAAGCAAACACTTTTAAAAGACTATTGGATGTACATCTCAAAGATCAAAATATTCAGGGGTATGGGAATTGATTATGTCCACACACACCTACACAGGTTGAACTGGATGGACTATCATCTTTATTCAACCTCAACTACTATGTAACTACTATGTAACAGGCAAAGGATCGTTCCAGGCAACAGGCAAAAACAGGGTCAAAATATAGGTCATGTTTAGTACAGGCTGCACTAGTGTGGCGGTGACCAGGAACATTGGTGCTGGCTAACACTGGTGTGGTGAAACTATGACTGGTGTGGCAGTGATAAGGAACACTTGCTGGTATACCCTGGTCTGGTGACACTAGGACTGGTGTGGTAGTAGTCAGGAAATCTAACTGGTGTAGCTGTGATCAGGGACAGTCTAACTGGTATGGCGGTGATCAGGAACAATATAACTAGTGTGGATGCGATCAGGCACACTGTAACTGGTATGGTGGTGATTAGGGACAATATGACCTGTGTGGCGGTAACCAGGTACACTGGGACTAGTGTGAAAGTGATCAATAACCCATTGCAACTCATGCAACATTGATTAGGGACTCTGTAACTGGTGTGGCAGTGATCAGGGACAAAATGACTGATAGGGCAGTGACCAGGGACAATATGACTGGTGTAAAAGTGATCAGGGACACTGTGAGTGGTGCCGTGGTAATTAGGGATACTGTGAGTGGATGGATGTTATTAGGGATGCTGAGCACTTCAGCTAGGATTAGGGACATTAACTGTCAGCACGGATCCGGTGACATTGTACTTTTCTGGCGGTGATCAGAGACAATGGCTGAAGGCACTAACATGCAGTGATATCAGAGCAGCTGCCACAGCAGTACAATGCCATTATGGTAACACTGCACTTGCTCCGGTGACAGGATGTAAAAAGATTATATTTTTTTATATTTATTTATTCATTGATTTTTACATACTGTCACCAGAGCTGTGCAGTTTACCATAGTGACACTGCACTGCTCAGAGAAGGGGGGAATCGGGATTCTCTTTTTTTTTACACACTATAATCGCTTTTTACATGTGATGCCCACTGTATAAGCATTAATTTCTATACATGTTTGGCACCTACAGTATTCATGATATTATTGTTTACTATTGTGATTGCTGTCATTGACCACATTTATCACATGGCACTGTGATTGACCCTGTACCATGTGATCACTGTGACCAATGACAGAGATCACAGTAGTAAGCAATGGCATCATGAATGAAAGCCATTGTTAACTGTGATTGGTTACAGCTATCACAAGTTACCAGGGCCAATCACAATATGGAAGCAACTGCAGCAGAACAATTGAAGCTACAGTTCCAGGCACTCTTGTAGTAGAAAACTCAGTAACACTGACAGTACAGGTACAGTAATGCTAATAGTAGAAGTCACAGTAATGCTGGTAGTACAACAGTATATCTGGAGCACCACAACATATTACACAGGTATAATAAAAGGAAAATATATAGTGAAGCGCTCAGCTGGGCGGAGCTTGTGCATCATCCTAGATTCCTATTCACTGTCTTATATTCTGAACTGGTCGCTGCCCTGCTGAAGTTATTCTGAAGAACAGTCTGTGAGTGCATTTTTTTTTTTACCAATAAATATTACGGTTTTACAATATGAAGAATTCTTCTGCTTCTATCCTATGAGTGCTTTAATGAAAAAAAATAATTATTTAGCCCTGTGGAGAAAGATCTGAATTGTACAAAAAGGGAGAGACTCAACTCGCTGTTTGACCTCCTGTGTTTATAGTGGGGTCCAGCCTAGAAGGTGAGGGCACAGTCACTTGCACTGTGGTGGTGTTTTATCACACTCTGGATATAGTAAAGGATCATGTGAAGAAAAAATAAATTAAAATATATTTGGGTACAATAAAAAAGGACTTGTATTTGTACTCTTGTGCATTTGTTGTCGATTCCTAAATAAACCACGGGTCGCATTTGAGATCAAAGATTCTATTATTTATTGAGTAATGGATATTTTCCATAATTTGAATTTCTTATACTGTATTCTTGACAATATTTGTGGGACGGGAACCCTTTTTTTCTTCCAATGACGAGCTATTTTCCAATGTATGTAATTGTGTAAGGGGGATGTAAATCTGAAATATTTTGAAAAAGAAGACAATTAAAGTAGGTTAGTTCAATGTCTTTACCTGCCAATTTATTATTTAGAGCAAAATTTCTTTCCACATAGGGAAAAGCCTTTCACAATTCCAAAATATATGTAGAAAAGTCCCAGGGAGCGAGCACCCTCTAAAATGACAAGGGGAAACATCAGGAAAGATTGTATTAGGGTGTCAAGGGGTATAATACCACCTGGTAAAAGGTTTTACTGCCGTTTCCCTTAGTGACTAAGTAAATTTCCATAAGTTTATCCACATGGAAGTTCAATCTGAGAGAGGCAACTGGGTATTTAGTTCTGATTCCCACTTAAGCAAATATAATAACTTATCTGCAGAGGTTGGGGTATTCAGATCATTATAAACAAGTGATAAAGGCCTCTTCCTCTTGGGTTTGTAAGGCATATATGTTCAAACATAGTCAAAAAGGAGCCGGAGGATTTAAGGTAATGTATCAAAAAATGATTTTATGTGAGAACCTCTTGTTATATGTAAAGAGTTAAATGAGATTAACTTATTACCATTATAGAAGTCAGATAGTCTGATGATGTTATCAATCCACCATTGAAACTTGTTTGGGGGGAGAAAGGCCAATTTAAATCTGTGATCTCCCAAAAAAGTTGTACCAGGCGAGGGGTTAGACATAAAAGGTAGGTCTTGCATGTATTCCAGAGATTCATGGAGTGAGAGACAATAGCGCTACAGGATGAAATATAGCGTAATGTTATCCCATTGGACCAGAGTAAACCTGGGGGAAAATGTAGAGAGATGGAGATTTTTTCAAATATTATCTAAGGAATTCTGGGATTAGGTATATTTCATTGTGCAGTTTGTGTGAGTCTACAGGGGATATAATACACCCAGATTTGAGGAAACCCAGGCCTCCAGATCTGTGTGTTTTTTTTTTTTTGTTTGTTTTTTTTTTTTTTTTGGCATATCTTGGAGGCTTATTTTTCCATATACATTTGTTGATTGTGGACTGAATTTTAGTAATGTAGGCTTTGGGAGTGATCTAAAAAGATAAAGAAGTTTGGGAAGTATAATTATTTTTATAGCTGTAAGACTACCTATAAAGGATAAGTGGAATGAGGACCAAGTATTAAGTGATTGGCTTTTTAATAATTTTAGTTTTTGATGGAGGGCAGTTGCATTGAATTAATGAGTGATAGTTGTTGGAGAGTTGGATACCCAAATAAGGTATACTGTAGTGTTATTGGACCAGATAGAAGAGAAATTATTTTTAAGTTGTCTAATTATCAAGTGGGGAAGTTAATTGGAAGAGCTATTGATTAGGAGACATTCATTATTAGCATGAGATATTAGAAAAATGTTCTAGGACGTCTAGAAGATTAGGGATAGATAATAAAGGGTTAAAAAAGAAATAGTAAGGCATCATCTGCATAAAGGCAAATTTTAAAGATGTTTTGTCCTTTGGAGTAACCAGATATATCGGGATTTTGTGCTATTGCTATTGAGAGAGGTTCTAAGGCTAATGCAAATAAAAGTGGTGATAGGGGACATCCTTGTCTGGTGCCTCTTCCAAGGGGAAAAAAACATCAGAATTACAGCCAGGGATCTTAATGCCGGTTTTGGGATTACATTATAAAGCTTTGAAGCTATAGAGAAATTCATCTTTGAAACCATATCTCATTAAAATCAATTCCAGATATTGCCAGGAGACGCTGTCGAAAGCTTTATGAATATCAAGGCCTAAAAGCAGCAATTTATGAGAAAAAGTGTTGGCATCTTGGATAGTCGCAAGTTTAATATTGTCGGATATTTGTCGGCTGGGAATGAAGCCAGATTGATAAGGAGATATCAGTTTTGGTATGATGGAGGCTAACCTGTCTGAAAGGATTTTACTAAAGATGTTTAAGTTGTTATTTATAACCGAAATTGGTCTAAAGTTTTGTAGATAGGCAAGAACTTTATTTGGTTTGGAGAGAAGAGAGATATTTGCTAGTAACATTTCTTCTTGAAAGCTATGACTTAACAAAATGTGGGTAAAAAGTTCCATTAGTTTAGGAACCAGGGAAGTAGAACATTTTTGTAATGTCTGTAATATCCATCAGGGCCAGGGGCTGAAGTCTTTTTAAGCAATTTATTAAAATAGCAACTTCTCTGTTGGAAAAGGGGGCGTTTAGTATATCTAATTGGGAAGTAGTCTAGGGATGGGTAGGTTACCAAACCATGCTCTTTTTATTATTATTTCGAGGGTGTGATGGCTGCACCTTTTTAGTAGTAGCTGCTCCAAGGTAATGCAGTATTTTCTCTATGTTGTTTTGTTGTTTTCCCTTGTACACTGGGTGGGCTATAGGAGCTTGGGGATTTTCTTTTTGGATGTTTGTTTATTACTCAGGTATAACTTGCATTACTGGGGCAGCATCTGTAAGAGGGGTGGCTAACTGGCAGAGTGGAAGCACAAGTGGCATTTGAGGAAGCTTTACAGGTCCTATGCAGTAATCTCGCACTCACAAATGTGTGCCAAATAGAGGAAGGCACTGATATTTAATAACACTGCCCATACTAAAGATGGCTGCTAAAGGTCACACAGTGTAGCAGTGTTCAATTGGACCACTGCTCCCAAGGTGACATCTATGGAAACTGCCAGGGGCAGACTGGCAACTTTCAGCCCAGGGGGCAAGTAGAAACCAGAGGCCCATGGGGCAGCGCCTTGGCCCCGCTTCCAATCTCCCTCTTCCTGTCCTCCTCCTGACCCTCATTCCAGGCTGAAGCTCCGCTCCTGGTACTCTCGACTCACCGGCTGAATCCCAGTTCCCAACCTGGCAAGCAGGGGGCAGTTGGGGGAAGCTGGGACAGCTTGGTTGGGGCTGTCCGGGGGGAGGAGAGTCTCCAGTGGGACAATAAACCAGCCTCTGCTCAGACACAGGTTACACCATCCATGCTGGGGAGGCCTGCGTTCTGTCCTTGTCTTCCATCCGCACTCAGTAGGTCATCGACAGGGACTTTTTACTTCTCTTCACCAGGAATCCTTTAGGCATGTCTAGCAGAAGCGGTGCAGCCTTTTTGTGGAGCATCAGACCGGCCCAGGGGGTAATTGCCCCCCTGCCCCCTGGCCCACTCCTCCCCTGGAAACTGCAGGCTAACAATGTTCCATTCAGCCTCATCTTTATCTGCACAGTGGCACAGCAACACAGCGCCACCTACAGAATGGAGGATAAACTGCACCTCCCTACATGCTGGCAAGGAAAAACATGTTAAAATGGTGACACTGCATATACAATGGATGGTTGAAAGGGACTTGCTAGGGGGATTGCAGGATGATAACAGCCCTAATCCCTAATCCTATTCTATAAATCCCCCATTCTGTACTTTTGTAAGGGTCCCAGCTGCCACTCCCTAGTAGTAGGAGTGGAGATAATAACGTAGGGGTGCAAACAGAGCTATGTCCCAAGGAGAGTGGCAATGGAAGATTATAGAATGGCTCAGGCATAGTTCCAAGACCCTTTAGGGTAGATTTAGGGCAGCACCTCTTCAGAAACTGAAGATTCTCTAGAGCAACAGATATGGGCAGCAGAAAGCACATCATGGTGATAACTGGCGTGTAAGTATAAACACACATATGTCAGCTTCTGGGGCTACATTTTCTTACAGCATGACACACTTTCTTAAAAGAATTCCAGAGTCTGGGCTAGTGGTAACATAGATGAGTCCGCCTCACACCCCCTATTAGTGGAAATGCCCAATAACTGATTTTAACACCTACTTAATATTGAGCTAAGGTACGCTTTTGCTACAGTTCAGGGGACCTATCAATATGAAGCCTCACAAAGGCTGTGATCTTAGGTTCTGGATGTGCTTCTGAAGTCTTTCTGAGGATTTTTTTTTTCTATGGGTGTAAGCCTATGGATTTTACTGCCTGTTCTATATACCCTTGGCTGGGGAAAAGGAAGGGCTTTACTAGCATCAGTTGCCAATAGTCTCGGGCCTGAATGGTCAGTATCTAGACTCTCTGCAAGGCTCAGAGATGACATGGGGGCAGTAATACCCTGGGATGCTGGTATGGTGCTCTGCAGGACCAGGACCATATCCTCTGAGGGGAGGTTGTGTTCCTGAAGGCCTTTTTTGGGCATGCCCCCCTATTGGTTAATATTTAGCTCTCTGATAACTCTGCAGCCTTGACTGGTAAATGACATGTGAAGAAGCTCCTTCTGTGGCTGTCCTTGCATGTAGGTATCCCATTCTACAAGATCCTGTTTGTTTGTGCTGTGTTGATGTGGAAGCAGATTGTGGGCTGCAAGTGTTTGTTATTGTGCCTTCCAGCAGTATCTTGGTCCTAAGGTCTTTGGAGAATCCCTCTATCTGCTCCTGAATGAAATTGCTTGGGAAGAAGGTCTCCACCTCTGATGTGGTTGTGTCTGCCCAGTTCCACTCTAGGGAGTTGCGACTCAATATTCTGTTGGCCTGTGTCTACAGTTCCAGGATTTGTTTATGCATCTGAATTCAAAGGCAAGGTTGGCTCTGGAGTGGTGTGTCGCTTCCCGGATGTTGGATGTGAGAAAATCATTCCTTCCAATAGCTTGGAAGGTTCTGATGGCAGATACAAGCTTGACAAGCTGGGAAGGTGTTCTGGAGAGCCGGTTGGTTCAGGGAGCATGCTCAGCAGAGTAGCAGACTTTGGCAACCAACATTTTGGAACTGTGGGTGATTGATTTCGCTCTCCAACATTGGTCCAGTTGCTTTTTTAGCCTCCTGGTTTGAGCACAGTCACACTGAAATGTCAATAGCATAAAAAAATCACTAGGGTGGAACAAGAAGTTGTTCCACCCAGGAAGAGAAAGACATTATCCTGCCTCAATTTTAGTTTATAACACTTGCAGACACATGCTGCATTGGGGGAAGGGGGTGGTACTTATACATTTGTAAGTTAATTAATTTAAATTATTTAGCAATTTGTTTTCACTTCCAAATTTAGATGTTAAACTTTTCTTATCAATGTGAAAAAAATCACTATAATTTGTTGCTCTATGACAATAAAACATGGACATTTCCAAAGCAGTGAAAACTACTGTACAGGACTAAGCAGTGACATGGGGGTCAGAGGATGGAACCACTGAGAGAAGAAGGTACAAGCTTCCAACACTTCCTGAAGTCTAATTCCAAAGAGGTGAGTGTAAAGTTTCTTCTCCTGCAGGAACTTTCTAGCTGCAGGTTATTAAAACCTGATAAGGTCGCTTTAAAGAATACATATCATAAAACAATCTGCTGCCAGTAAACGGCACCAGTTGTCACCAAGGGGTGTATTTATAAGGCAGTAAATGTGACCTTGTATTAAAACACATTGATCAGGAAGATTCACCTGTACTGATATATACTGCTTTATAAATATACTGTAACCTTAGGAGTGCACGTACCTACACACAATGTAATTTATTTAAATTAAATATCCTGTCCTGCTCAATGCGAAATCATGTTATTTTTTTAATTTGGTACTAAAAAACTACAGTTATCCCTGAGTACATGTTCGCTTTGCTTAGAAAGCATTCTCTGGTCTTTTAGCAAATGAACCCTATATGCCTTCATGTCTTGTGATATTTTCCATCTTCCGATAGGTATTGCACCAGGGCATGACTCTTTGAACCGCTTTCATGGTTCAATCATTAAATATTCACCTCTTGTTCCCATTGCTATGATTATTTTACAGCAGATCCTGGAAATTTTCCCCGGGAGACCATTGTATTGTGGAAAGCAGATAGTCCTGGGGTGGTGAAAATGTTGATTGCTGTAGGATTTTATTATTGTATTTTAAGGACAAAGCTAAAATGCCATTCAGAGGGCAAGATACCTAATATCTCTGGAGGTAGCCTGATTTTCCATACAGTTACTAGAGGAATATGTAAATGTAACACATAACCAAACCTTGGTTTTTTAGAACTCTCACTAAAAATGTATTTTCAAGCAGTTGCAATGATCGCTGATTACCTGCAATTCGTTTTTTTTCTGTGCAGATAGCCCTTCATTTTTTGGGTGTCTGCTAATCTTTTTGGGTGGCACAGCTAAAACATTAAGCCATCATTTTGCATAGACCAATCACATACATTAAAAAAACCTTTCCTGTGCTATATTAACACTGAAGACTAGTGTTGAGCGAACACGGACTGTATTATTCGTGTTCGTACCGAATAATTGGATTTTTTTTACCCGAACACGGACACGGACACTTTACTGTATGTTCGGGTAAAAATCCGTGTTCGGTCGTTTTATTTCCGGGTTTTGCATGCTTTGGCGCTCTTTTCATGGCGGGCTTTCAACAGCCAATCAACAATCGTTTAACTGGTGTGCCTTAAGCCATCCCAGCCATGCCTGCAAATGTCTTAGTAGCTGTGATTGGCCGTCTGAAGCATGTGACCAAGTCTTTATAAGTTCGAGGCAGCCGCCGCAGCAGCGTCATTCTGCTGCTTAGCTAAGGGACAGAGCACACATCAATGTGCTGGCTGCTGATTAGGGAAAGATAGGCAGGAAAAAACCATTTGTGTCCGGATAGAATTGAGGGACAGGTCGGAGTGTTTAGGCAGGGCGAGTTGTAGGCATTTTAGGGATAGAGTCTGCTGAATTATAGGGTCAGTGTCTTCTACAAACTACAATCGATATTGCTGTGTGGGGGGTGGGGTGAATCTGCACTCAATCCTGATCTACGATCTCTTCTCAATCCTGTTAGGGACAGAGTCTGCTGAATTTTAGGGAAACTGTGTTCTACAAACTACAATCGATATTGCTGTGTGGTGTGGGATTGGAGATAGGCAGGTGTCAGTGATCCACATCCATTTTTCTGTGTGTGAGCTGCAGTGAACACAATCTTTTTGGGCTGCAGTGAACACAATCTTTTTGGGCTGCAGTGAACACAATCTTTTTGGGCTGCAGTGAACACAATCTTTTTGGGCTGCAGTGAACACAATCTTTTTGGGGTGCAGTGAACAAAATCTTTTTGGGGTGCAGTGAACACAATCCTTTTTGGTGTGCAGTGAACACAATCTTTGTGGGGTGCAGTGAACAAAATCCTTTGTGGGGTGCAGTGAACACAATCTTTTTGGGGTGCAGTGAACAAAATCCTTTTTGGGGTGCAGTGAACAACATCCTTTTTGGGGTGCAGTGAACACAATCTTTTTGGGGTGCAGTGAACAAAATCCTTTGTGGGGTGCAGTGAACACAATCTTTTTGGGGTGCAGTGAACACAATCTTTTTGGGGTGGAGTGAACAACATCCTTTTTGGGGTGCAGTGAACAAAATCCTTTTTGGGGTGCAGTGAACAAAATCATTTTTGGGGTGCAGTGAACACAATCTTTTTGGGGTGCAGTGAACACAATCTTTGTGGGGTGCAGTGAACACAATCTTTTTGGGGTGGAGTGAACAACATCCTTTTTGGGGTGCAGTGAACAACATCCTTTTTGGGGTGCAGTGAACACAATCTTTTTGGGGTGCAGTGAACACAATCTTTGTGGGGTACAGTGAACAGAATCTTTGTGGGGTGCAGTGAACACAATCTTTGGGGGGTACAGTGAACACAATCTTTTTGGGGTGCAGTGAACACAATCTTTGTGGGGTGCAGTGAACACAATCTTTTTGGGGTGGAGTGAACAAAATCATTTTTGGGGTGCAGTGAACAACATCCTTTTTGGGGTGCAGTGATCAAAATCCTTTTTGGGGTGCAGTGAACACAATCTTTTTGGGGTGCAGTGAACAAAATCCTTTGTGGGGTGCAGTGAACAGAATCTTTGTGGGGTGCAGTGAACACAATCTTTGGGGGGGTACAGTGAACACAATCTTTTTGGGGTGCAGTGAACACAATCTTTGTGGGGTACAGTGAACAGAATCTTTGTGGGGTGCAGTGAACACAATCTTTGGGGGGTACAGTGAACACAATCTTTTTGGGGTGCAGTGAACACAATCTTTGGGGGGTAAAGTGAACACAATCTTTTTGGGGTGCAGTGAACACAATCTTTGTGGGGTGCAGTGAACACAATCTTTGGGGGGGTACAGTGAACACAATCTTTTTGGGGTGCAGTGAACAACATCCTTTTAGGGTGCAGTGAACACAATCTTTGTGGGGTGCAGTGAACAACATCCTTTTAGGGTGCAGTGAACACAATCTTTGTGGGGTACAGTGAACAGAATCTTTGTGGGGTGCAGTGAACACAATCTTTGGGGGGTACAGTGAACACAATCTTTGTGAGGTGCAGTGAACACAATCTTTGTGGGGTGCAGTGAACACAATCATTGTGGGGTGCAGTGAACTCAATCTTTGTGGGGTACAGTGAACACAATCTCATACTTCTGAAGATTTGAGGGTGCTGCCTGTTCCATACTCCCCCTACTCCTCATCTAGCCTTTTAGGGGTACAAACAATAGTAATTGGGGCCTAGTGTGGTTGTGTACGTGTGATATACATACACTTTTTTTGGATCATATTTTCTATTCCGCTATTTAATCAAAAACCTTTGGGGATCAGTTAAATTGGGGGATAGTCTGTGTTGGTACGTGTGAGAGAGATCCACCTTTCCAAGTTGTTGGGGTTCATCTCATACTTCTGAAGGTTTGAGGGTGCTGCCTGTTCCATACTCCCCCTACTCCTAGCCTTTTAGGGGTACAAACAATAGTAATTGGGGCCTAGTGTGGTTGTGTACGTGTGATATACATACACTTTTTTTGGATCATATTTTCTATTCCGCTATTTAATCAAAAACCTTTGGGGATCAGTTAAATTGGGGGATAGTCTGTGTTGGTACGTGTGAGAGAGATCCACCTTTCCAAGTTGTTGGGGTTCATCTCATACTTCTGAAGGTTTGAGGGTGCTGCCTGTTCCATACCCCCCCTACTCCTCATCTAGCCTTTTAGGGGTACAAACAATAGTAATTGGGGCCTAGTGTGGTTGTGTACGTGTGATATACATACACTTTTTTTGGATCATATTTTCTATTCCGCTATTTAATCAAAAACCTTTGGGGATCAGTTAAATTGGGGGATAGTCTGTGTTGGTACGTGTGAGAGAGATCCACCTTTCCAAGTTTTTGGGGTTCATCTCATACTTCTGAAGATTTGAGGGTGCTGCCTGTTCCATACCCCCCCTACTCCTCATCTAGCCTTTTAGGGGTACAAACAATAGTAATTGGGGCCTAGTGTGGTTGTGTACGTGTGATATACATACACTTTTTTTGGATCATATTTTCTATTCCGCTATTTAATCAAAAACCTTTGGGGATCAGTTAAATTGGGGGATAGTCTGTGTTGGTACGTGTGAGAGAGATCCACCTTTCCAAGTTGTTGGGGTTCATCTCATACTTCTGAAGGTTTGAGGGTGCTGCCTGTTCCATACTCCCCCTACTCCTAGCCTTTTAGGGGTACAAACAATAGTAATTGGGGCCTAGTGTGGTTGTGTACGTGTGATATACATACACTTTTTTTGGATCATATTTTCTATTCCGCTATTTAATCAAAAACCTTTGGGGATCAGTTAAATTGGGGGATAGTCTGTGTTGGTACGTGTGAGAGAGATCCACCTTTCCAAGTTGTTGGGGTTCATCTCATACTTCTGAAGGTTTGAGGGTGCTGCCTGTTCCATACCCCCCCTACTCCTCATCTAGCCTTTTAGGGGTACAAACAATAGTAATTGGGGCCTAGTGTGGTTGTGTACGTGTGATATACATACACTTTTTTTGGATCATATTTTCTATTCCGCTATTTAATCAAAAACCTTTGGGGATCAGTTAAATTGGGGGATAGTCTGTGTTGGTACGTGTGAGAGAGATCCACCTTTCCAAGTTGTTGGGGTTCATCTCATACTTCTGAAGGTTTGAGGGTGCTGCCTGTTCCATACTCCCCCTACTCCTCATCTAGCCTTTTAGGGGTACAAACAATAGTAATTGGGGCCCAGTGTGGTTGTGTACGTGTGATATACATACACTTTTTTTGGATCATATTTTCTATTCCGCTATTTAATCAAAAACCTTTGGGGATCAGTTAAATTGGGGGATAGTCTGTGTTGGTACGTGTGAGAGAGATCCACCTTTCCAAGTTGTTGGGGTTCATCTCATACTTCTGAAGGTTTGAGGGTGCTGCCTGTTCCATACCCCCCCTACTCCTCATCTAGCCTTTTAGGGGTACAAACAATAGTAATTGGGGCCTAGTGTGGTTGTGTACGTGTGATATACATACACTTTTTTTGGATCATATTTTCTATTCCGCTATTTAATCAAAAACCTTTGGGGATCAGTTAAATTGGGGGATAGTCTGTGTTGGTACGTGTGAGAGAGATCCACCTTTCCAAGTTGTTGGGGTTCATCTCATACTTCTGAAGGTTTGAGGGTGCTGCCTGTTCCATACCCCCCCTACTCCTCATCTAGCCTTTTAGGGGTACAAACAATAGTAATTGGGGCCTAGTGTGGTTGTGTACGTGTGATATACATACACTTTTTTTGGATCATATTTTCTATTCCGCTATTTAATCAAAAACCTTTGGGGATCAGTTAAATTGGGGGATAGTCTGTGTTGGTACGTGTGAGAGAGATCCACCTTTCCAAGTTTTTGGGGTTCATCTCATACTTCTGAAGATTTGAGGGTGCTGCCTGTTCCATACCCCCCCTACTCCTCATCTAGCCTTTTAGGGGTACAAACAATAGTAATTGGGGCCTAGTGTGGTTGTGTACGTGTGATATACATACACTTTTTTTGGATCATATTTTCTATTCCGCTATTTAATCAAAAACCTTTGGGGATCAGTTAAATTGGGGGATAGTCTGTGTTGGTACGTGTGAGAGAGATCCACCTTTCCAAGTTGTTGGGGTTCATCTCATACTTCTGAAGGTTTGAGGGTGCTGCCTGTTCCATACTCCCCCTACTCCTAGCCTTTTAGGGGTACAAACAATAGTAATTGGGGCCTAGTGTGGTTGTGTACGTGTGATATACATACACTTTTTTTGGATCATATTTTCTATTCCGCTATTTAATCAAAAACCTTTGGGGATCAGTTAAATTGGGGGATAGTCTGTGTTGGTACGTGTGAGAGAGATCCACCTTTCCAAGTTGTTGGGGTTCATCTCATACTTCTGAAGGTTTGAGGGTGCTGCCTGTTCCATACCCCCCCTACTCCTCTTCTAGCCTTTTAGGGGTACAAACAATAGTAATTGGGGCCTAGTGTGGTTGTGTACGTGTGATATACATACACTTTTTTTGGATCATATTTTCTATTCCGCTATTTAATCAAAAACCTTTGGGGATCAGTTAAATTGGGGGATAGTCTGTGTTGGTACGTGTGAGAGAGATCCACCTTTCCAAGTTGTTGGGGTTCATCTCATACTTCTGAAGGTTTGAGGGTGCTGCCTGTTCCATACTCCCCCTACTCCTAGCCTTTTAGGGGTACAAACAATAGTAATTGGGGCCTAGTGTGGTTGTGTACGTGTGATATACATACACTTTTTTTGGATCATATTTTCTATTCCGCTATTTAATCAAAAACCTTTGGGGATCAGTTAAATTGGGGGATAGTCTGTGTTGGCACGTGTGAGAGAGATCCACCTTTCCAAGTTGTTGGGGTTCATCTCATACTTCTGAAGGTTTGAGGGTGCTGCCTGTTCCATACCCCCCCTACTCCTCATCTAGCCTTTTAGGGGTACAAACAATAGTAATTGGGGCCTAGTGTGGTTGTGTACGTGTGATATACATACACTTTTTTTGGATCATATTTTCTATTCCGCTATTTAATCAAAAACCTTTGGGGATCAGTTAAATTGGGGGATAGTCTGTGTTGGTACGTGTGAGAGAGATCCACCTTTCCAAGTTGTTGGGGTTCATCTCATACTTCTGAAGGTTTGAGGGTGCTGCCTGTTCCATACTCCCCCTACTCCTAGCCTTTTAGGGGTACAAACAATAGTAATTGGGGCCTAGTGTGGTTGTGTACGTGTGATATACATACACTTTTTTTGGATCATATTTTCTATTCCGCTATTTAATCAAAAACCTTTGGGGATCAGTTAAATTGGGGGATAGTCTGTGTTGGTACGTGTGAGAGAGATCCACCTTTCCAAGTTGTTGGGGTTCATCTCATACTTCTGAAGGTTTGAGGGTGCTGCCTGTTCCATACCCCCCCTACTCCTCATCTAGCCTTTTAGGGGTACAAACAATAGTAATTGGGGCCTAGTGTGGTTGTGTACGTGTGATATACATACACTTTTTTTGGATCATATTTTCTATTCCGCTATTTAATCAAAAACCTTTGGGGATCAGTTAAATTGGGGGATAGTCTGTGTTGGTACGTGTGAGAGAGATCCACCTTTCCAAGTTTTTGGGGTTCATCTCATACTTCTGAAGGTTTGAGGGTGCTGCCTGTTCCATACTCCCCCTACTCCTCATCTAGCCTTTTAGGGGTACAAACAATAGTAATTGGGGCCCAGTGTGGTTGTGTACGTGTGATATACATACACTTTTTTTGGATCATATTTTCTATTCCGCTATTTAATCAAAAACCTTTGGGGATCAGTTAAATTGGGGGATAGTCTGTGTTGGTACGTGTGAGAGAGATCCACCTTTCCAAGTTGTTGGGGTTCATCTCATACTTCTGAAGGTTTGAGGGTGCTGCCTGTTCCATACTCCCCCTACTCCTCATCTAGCCTTTTAGGGGTACAAACAATAGTAATTGGGGCCTAGTGTGGTTGTGTACGTGTGATATACATACACTTTTTTTGGATCATATTTTCTATTCCGCTATTTAATCAAAAACCTTTGGGGATCAGTTAAATTGGGGGATAGTCTGTGTTGGTACGTGTGAGAGAGATCCACCTTTCCAAGTTTTTGGGGTTCATCTCATACTTCTGAAGATTTGAGGGTGCTGCCTGTTCCATACCCCCCCTACTCCTCATCTAGCCTTTTAGGGGTACAAACAATAGTAATTGGGGCCTAGTGTGGTTGTGTACGTGTGATATACATACACTTTTTTTGGATCATATTTTCTATTCCGCTATTTAATCAAAAACCTTTGGGGATCAGTTAAATTGGGGGATAGTCTGTGTTGGTACGTGTGAGAGAGATCCACCTTTCCAAGTTGTTGGGGTTCATCTCATACTTCTGAAGGTTTGAGGGTGCTGCCTGTTCCATACTCCCCCTACTCCTCATCTAGCCTTTTAGGGGTACAAACAATAGTAATTGGGGCCCAGTGTGGTTGTGTACGTGTGATATACATACACTTTTTTTGGATCATATTTTCTATTCCGCTATTTAATCAAAAACCTTTGGGGATCAGTTAAATTGGGGGATAGTCTGTGTTGGTACGTGTGAGAGAGATCCACCTTTCCAAGTTGTTGGGGTTCATCTCATACTTCTGAAGGTTTGAGGGTGCTGCCTGTTCCATACCCCCCCTACTCCTCATCTAGCCTTTTAGGGGTACAAACAATAGTAATTGGGGCCTAGTGTGGTTGTGTACGTGTGATATACATACACTTTTTTTGGATCATATTTTCTATTCCGCTATTTAATCAAAAACCTTTGGGGATCAGTTAAATTGGGGGATAGTCTGTGTTGGTACGTGTGAGAGAGATCCACCTTTCCAAGTTTTTGGGGTTCATCTCATACTTCTGAAGATTTGAGGGTGCTGCCTGTTCCATACTCCTCCTCCTACTGCTCAACCATCCTTTTAGGGGTACAAACAATAGTAGTTGGGGCCTAGTGTGGTGGTGTACGTGCGAGATACATACACTTTCTTTTTGATCATATTTTCTATTCCGCTATTCAATTAAAACCTTTGGGGATCAATTCAATTGCGAGATAGTCTGTGTCGGTACGTGTGAGATCCACCTTTCCAAGTTGTTGGGGTTCATCTCATACTTCTGAAGATTTGAGGGTGCTGCCTGTTCCATACTCCTGCTCCTACTGCTCAACCATCCTTTTAGGGGTACAAACAATAGTAATTGGGGCCTAGTGTGGTTGTGTACGTGCGAGATACATACACTTTTTTGATCATATTTCCTATTCCGCTATTCAATAAAAACCTTTGAGGATCAATTGAATTGCGGGATAGTCTGTGTCGGTACGTGTGAGATCCACCTTTCCAAGTTTTTGGGGTTCATCTCATACTTCTGAAGATTTGAGGGTGCTGCCTGTTCCATACTCCTCCTCCTACTCCTCATCCATCCTTTTAGGGGTACAAACAATAGTAATTGGGGCCTAGTGTGGTTGTGTACGTGCGAGATACATACACTTTTTTTGATCATATTTCCTATTCCGCTATTCAATAAAAACCTTTGAGGATCAATTGAATTGCGGGATAGTCTGTGTCAGTACGTGTGAGATCCACCTTTCCAAGTTTTTGGGGTTCATCTCATACTTCTGAAGATTTGAGGGTGCTGTCTGTTCCATACTCCTCCTACTCCTCATCCATCCTTTTAGGGGTAGAAACAATAGTAATTGGGGCCTAGTGTGGTTTTGTACGTGCGAGATACATACACTTTTTTGGATCATATTTCCTATTCCGCTATTCAATAAAAACCTTTCTAGGGCAAGATCTTAAATTACAGAAATATGAGGAGACCGTCAAATAAGGGCCGTGGCCTGGGTCGTGGTGCTGCTGGTAGAGCTCCTGTTGCAAGGAGAGGACGTGGTCGATCTGTGCCAGCTACACGCACAAGTGAAACACCTTCCTCAAGTGTGAGTAGGCGACAGAACCTGCATCAGTATTTGGTAGGGCATCAAACGCCCCTAGAAGTGATGAGGCCAGAACAAGTTGAGGCGATAGTAGATTGGTTTGCTGCTGACAGTGCCTCCAGTTCCTTCACATTGTCTCCCACCCAGTCTACTGCAGAAAGGTCAGAGTTGGCACCTGCAGCCAATGTCCAACCGTCTTTCACCTCACCCCCTTGCAAATCAGTCCAGCAGTCTGAGCCCCAAGCCATACAGCAGTCTCTTATTCTTTTTAAGGACTCTGTCAGCAGGGTTTCCCAGGGCCATCCACCTAGCCCTGCCCCAGAAGTGGAAGAGATTGAGTGCAGCGATGCCCAACCACTTATTTCTCAAGATGAGTACATGCAAGGATCATCGCAGCACGTCTCCGATGATGACGAAACGCAGGTGCCAACTGCTGCGGCGTTCAGCATTGTGGAGACCGACAAGGAGGGCAGGGGTGAAGACTGGGTGGAAGATGATGTGGAGGACGATGAGGTCCTCGACCCCACATGGAATGAACGTCATGCAGGTGACCTGAGTAGTTTGGAGGAAGAGGCGGTGGTCGCACAGAGCCACCAGCACAGCAGAAGAGGGAGCAGGGTGCAGAAGCGGAGCGGCCGTGCCCTAGACACTACGCCCGCTACTGCCCAACGCAGCAAGGGAACGAGCGCACCAAAGTCAGCTCAAAGGAGTTCTCTAGCGTGGAAGTTCTTTAGAAAATGTGCTGATGACAGGACACGAGTGGTTTGCACCCTGTGCAATCAGAGCTTGAAGCGAGGCATAAACCTTCTCAACCTGAGCACAACCTGCATGATCAGGCATCTAAGTGCAAAGCACGAGCTGCAGTGGAGTACACACCTTCAAAACCAAGAAACGTCTCTGGCTCATCCTGCTTCCTCTTCTGCTGCAGTCTCGGCCGCTCCAGCCACATCTGTAGTGATACCGGCACCTGCCACCCCGCAAACAGACGATCTGTCAGCAACACCACCACCTGGGTCACCAACAACCATCTCCACAATGTCCCGTGGAAGCGTTCAGCTTTCCATCTCCCAAACACTTAAGAGGAAGAGGGAGTACCCCCCTACCCACCCGCGATCCCTGGCCCTGAATGCCAGCATTTCAAAATTATTGGCCTTTGAAATGCTGTCATTCCGTCTGGTGGAGACGCACAGTTTTAAAAACCTTATGTCGGTGGCTGTCCCACAGTACGTCGTGCCCAGCCGCCACTACTTTTCCAGGCAAGCCATCCCTTCCCTGCACAACCAAGTGGGGGAAAATATCAGGTGTGCACTGCGCAACGCCATCTGTGCCAAGGTCCACCTAACTACGGATACGTGGACCAGTAAGCACGGTCAGGGGCGTTATATCTCCCTAACGGCACACTGGGTAAATGCAGTGGCGGATGGGCCTGAGGCGGATAGCAATTTGGCGCATGTCCTTCCACCACCGAGGATTGCAGGGCGCTTCAGTTTGCCTCCTGTTCCTAACTCCTCCTACTCCGCTTCCTCATCCTCTACCGCCTCCTCATCCGGACAGCGTAACACCTTCACCACCAACTTCAGCACGGCCAGGGGTAAACGAGAGCAGGCAGTTTTACAACTTGCCTGTTTGGGGGACAAACCACACACCGCGCAGGAGTTGTGGAGGAGCATGGAACAGCAGACAAATGAGTGGTTGCTGCCAGCGAGCCTCAAGCCCGGCCTGGTGGTGTGCGATAACGGGCGAAATCTCATAGCAGCTCTGGGCCTAGCCGGTTTGACGCACATCCCTTGCCTGGCGCATGTGCTGAATTTGGTGGTGCAGAGGTTCCTTAAAAACTACCCCGATATGTCAGAGCTGCTGCAGAAAGTGCGGGCCGTTTGTGCGCACTTTCGGCGTTCTCACCCTGCTGCTGCTCGCCTGGCAGCGCTGCAGCGTAACTTCGGCCTTCCCGCTCACCGCCTCATATGTGACGTGCCCACAAGGTGGAACTCCACCTTGCACATGCTGGAAAGACTGTGCGAGCAGCAGCAGGCCATAGTGGAGTTTCAGCTGCAGCACGCACGCGTGAGTCGCTCTGCGGAACAGCACCACTTCACCACCAATAACTGGGCCTCCATGCGAGACCTGTGTGCCTTGTTGCGCTGTTTTGAGTACTCCACCAACATGGCCAGTGGCAATGACGCCGTTCTCAGCTTAACTATCCCACTTCTATGCCTCCTTGAAAAAACAATTCGGGCGATGATGGAAGAGGATGTGGCACAGGATGAGGAGGAGGAGGAGGATGAAGAGGTAACATTTCCAAGGCTTTCAGGGCAGTCATTCGCAAGGGGCTCCGAGGGTGGGTTCCTGCACACGCAAACGCCAGGGACGCAATTGTCCAGCAGGGGCACAGTTCTGGAGGATGAGGAGGATGAGGAGGAGGAGGAGCTGGAGGAGGAGATGGAACCATGTTCACAGCAGGGTGGCACCCAGGCCAGCTCATGGCCATCACTGGTGCGTGGCTGGGGGGATACAGAGGACACGGACGATACACCTCCCACAGAGGACAGCCTTTCGTTGCCTCTGGGCAGCCTGGCACACATGAGCGATTACATGCTGCAGTGTCTCCACAACGACCGCCGAGTTGCCCACATTCTAACTTGTGCTGATTACTGGGTGGCCACGCTGCTGGATCCCCGTTACAAGGACAACGTACCGTCCTTAATTCACTCACTGGAGCGCGATCCCAAGATGCGCGAGTACAAGCGCACGCTGGTAGACGCCATGCTGCTGGCATTCCCATCTGACAGCGGGGCCACAGTGGAAGCACAAGGCAGAGGAGGAGGAGGAGGAGGTCGCCAACGCAACCAGGGCACCGCCAGCACCTCAGAAGGCAGGGTTAGCATGGCCGAAATGTGGAAAAGCTTTGTCAGCACGCCACAACAAACAGCAGCACCAGCAGCTCAGATGGAACGTCTTAGCAGGAGGCAGCATTTTACCAACATGGTGGAGCAGTATGTGTGCACACGCCTACATGTAGTGAATGACGGGTCTGCCCCCTTCAACTTCTGGGTCTCCAAATTGGGCACATGGCCTGAGCTTGCCCTTTACGCCTTGGAGGTGCTGGCGTGCCCTGCAGCCAGTGTATTATCTGAACGGGTATTTAGCACGGCTGGGGGCGTTATAACAGACAAGCGCAGCCGCCTGTCCAGAGACAATGTGGACAAGCTCACGTTCATTAAAATGAACCAGGCATGGATCCCACGGGACTTTTCCGTACCTTATGCAGAATAGCAATGGATACCGACCTTACCCACCCATTGTTCCATTTTTGCTCTTTCTCACTCTTTTGGGGTGTACCCTCATTTAAAATTTTTGAAAAGAAGCAGTGTTGGCTACCTCGTCCTCCTCCTCAGGGCCAGATTAATGTAGGGGCTATTGGAGCTGCAGCTCCAGGCCCCTACCTTTTATATAGGCCCCGGGTTGGCCATATTCACTGTTACCGCTCTTCTGTCACTTGTAAACACAGAAGTCTGGCTTCTATGCTCGCTTCCCCAGGCAGCACCCTCAGAACCTCCCCACACAGCGTGAAGGCCGGACAAGGAGGGACAGTTGGCGATGCATGGATGTGTTTATGGGCTTCAGAGACAGCATCCCATGTTGAATTAGGCATGCATGGCTGCACCCTTCCTCCTCTGGGTGCATGGCAAGGCACGGCCCTTAAGGCCCTTCAAAATCCTCAGCACCAAGCCCATGATGCTGTTAATCCGGCCCTGGTCCTCCTCCACCGCCGCTTCCACCTACACCGCCCATAGGTGTGCGCAGCCTATTGCATTAAGGTGTGCACCCCAAAGTTGAAATACACATGCATGTGTTTGCCAGCAGGGAGAGTAATGTATCGGGGCCATGTACCTGTAGGCAAGGAGAAATAGAGCAGAGCAGGTCCCAGGGAGATCTTTCCCATCTCCTCACTGGCAATGCTATGTGCCCTAGGTGATTAGGGTGTGCCCAGGCACACCCAGCACACCCTGTGCGCACGCCTATGTCACCGCCACATCCACCACCACCTCAACCTCCCTCCTACTCCATATGGGCCTCGTCCTTCAGAGATGAAGAAGAACATTGTTTTATTTTTCTGTTTTTTTTTGTTGTTTTAAGTTATTTCCCTATCCACATTTGTTTGCAGAGCACTTGCCATGCTCTTAATTACGTTTTGCTGCCATTTGCAGCACTCTAGCCCTTTCCTTTGGTGTTTTAGAGCCATTTTAGTGCCTTAAAGTTCGGGTCCCCATTGACTTCAATGGGGTTCGGTGTCCGGGAAAAGTTCGGTAAAAGTCCGGGACACGGACCCGGACTTTTTTTTAAAGTTCGGCCGAACCCGTCGAACACGGACATCTAGTTGTCCGCTCAACCCTACTGAAGACCAATAAACATGAAGCGGAACAGAGAGCCTGGGATCACAGGAAGTAGGTTGGATGATACCGGACATCATTCATCCTGAAAGACTATTTAGCTAGATGTTGGATTGACACGTCTATGGGGGACATCACTAGGGATAAAATGAGTATTGTCGCAAACACTGCTTTGTTTTTATCCACTTAAGCCCCGGAGGATTTGGCTGCTCAAAGACCAGGGCCTATTTTGCGATTCGGCACTGCGTGATTTTAACAGACAATTGCGCGGTCATGCTACGCTGTACCCAAATGAAATTGACGTCCTTTTTTTTCCCACAAACAGAGCTTTCTTTGGGTGGTATTTGCTCACCTGTGCGATTTTAACTTTTTGCGCTATAAACAAAAAAAGAGCGACAATTTTGAAAAAATAACAATATTTTTCACATTTTTTTTATATGAAATTCCCCCAAAAAAATGTAAAAATCAAAGTTTTTTTATAATTTTAGGTCAATTTGTTTTCTGCTACATATTTTTGGTGAAAAAAATCGCAATAAGCATATTTTGATTGGTTTGCGCAAAAGTTATTGCGTTTACTAACTACGGCAAAGATTTATGTAATTTTTATTATTTTTTTTTAACTAGTAATATCGGCGATCAGCGATTTTTTTTTATTTTTTTTTTTTGGGGACTGCGACATTGCGGTGGACAGATTGGAACCTTGACTGACATTTCTGACACTTTTGGGGGTACCAGCGACATTACTACAGTAATCGGTGCTATACATATGCACTGTTACTGTAAAAATGACACTGGCAATAACTTTATTAGTGATCAAGGGGTTAAGTGTGTCCCTAGGGGTGTGATTCTAACTGTAAAGGGGCGTGGCTTTTGATGTAACCACAGAGACATACGATCCTACATAGCAGGATCGTATGATCTCTGCAGTTACACCAGGGAGAATGACAGGCGGCTTTGTTTACATTAGCCGTCTGCCTTTCTCCCTCTGCAGCGGGAGATCGCGAGTGGCCGGCGGACATCGGAGCCGCTGGTCACTCGTGCAGGGATGACAGTGAACAAGCGGGGGCAAGAGCGCGCCTCTGGAGGCACGTGCTCGTCCTCTTTTGGCTCGTGGGCGAGTGACGTACCCATACGTCCCTTTGCCCAGGAGGGGCTGACCGCCACAATATATGTACTTGCGGCAGTCGGCAAGTGGTTAAAACTAAATATTAAAAAGGAAAAAAATGTTCCACATTTAACCTAATTTTCAAAATAAATCTAACTTTAAAGAGACCCTTTTATCAGAACATTCATAAATAATATTTAATAACAATTTTTCTATAAGATTATATGTGTATTTAGGGTATTTTATGCTTTTTTATTATTATTTTATGTATTGCTACTTTTAAAAGCTACCCCTATGTAGACATTCAAAAGCCCTGAAATTGGATGCTGCCATCTTGGATGTCATGTCAGCAGCCCCAGAATATTCAGAACTGTCAGACAAGTGACACTGGCAGCTACATAAAAGGGAGGTGAGAAGAGGGCTGGAGGAGTTGGGCCAGCACAGGCAGTAATTAATCACTCCCAGTGGAGGGGGGGGGAGGGGGGGTGATAACATGCAAGGAGAAGGGTAAGGGGCTGTGGTAGGGAATTTACTGGTCAAGGTCAAAGGCACATCGCAAGCAAGAAAAACATTATACAGACGGTCCCCGGGTTACAAACATCCAACTTACAAACAACTCCTACTTACAAATGGAGGGAGACAACAGGAAATGAGAGGAAATCTACCACTAGGATGGGAAATTTACTCCTGTAAGAGGTACCATGGGTAAAGGTGTCTCCACTGAAGCTTTATCATCAGTCTTTGCTTCCACAACAACCCAAAAATGTAAAAATCTAATTGTCACAGGGACAGAAAGTGAGGTGAAATCTTCTGAACATGGGTACAGACAGCAAAACAAATGTTACAGGGGTGTTAACCCTTCCCTGTTATCCAAAAAGCTTAAAATCATTTTTTGGCTGGAGTTACACTTAAAAAATGTATCTGTTCCAACTTGCATTCAAATTCAACTTAAGAACAAACAAAACCTATCTTGTTTGTAACCCGGGGATCGTCTGCATATGGAAAAAAAAAAAAAAAAAAAACACTGCAATTATCTATTTAAAATATCTATTTTTTGTGCTTCTACAGAAAAGTTGGTGACAAGGTCTCTGTAATGCTAAGTTAGCATTTTACCATTTGTAACAAATATGTGTAGCGCCAAAGATTGAATGATGAACAAGTGAAAGAACAAACACCAAGCAGTAAAAAATGATGTACAAGTGATATAAACACTCTATAAAGGTAGGAATGGTATGAACCAGTGTTAATAGGGACTACAAATCCCAGCATATATAATTGTGGTAACAAAAACTTTTTGGAAACATACTCCAATACTAAATAGTCCCAAAAATTAGTGAAGAGTCCTTAAAGCGGAGTTCCACCCAAAAGTGGAACTTCCGCTTTAGGTAGTTCTAACCCCATGACATGCCACATTTGGCATGTCATTTTTTTTTTGGGGGGGGGGGGGGAGCGCGGGTACCTAGTTTTGACATGTACCCGCTCCTACTTCCGCTCGGAGCGCCACGGCACCCTAAGCGGAAGTTCTCCTCTCCCCCTCCCTCCCTTCAATCTTCTGGGACATGTCAGAGGTCCCAGAAGATTGCCGGCCAATTACGACACGTAGCGCAACTCGCGCATGCGCAGTGCGTACCTGGCTGTGAATCCGCAAACTGTCACAGCCGGGTGCCCACACCAATGATGCCGGTGCCGCAGAGGAGAGAGGGAGAAGAGCGAGGCTTCGGGCGGCCGCATCGCTGGACCGTTGGACAGGTGAGTGTGTTTAGGCTGGAACTCCGCTTTAAGTAAAAGAAAAAAAGGAATAAAAAGTGCCCAAAAGGGAGTAGTGAATCACACTTGAAAGGAACCACAAGTCCCAGAAATGGCAGAGTGTTAAATTAAGCATCCAATGGGTGGCACCCGTGACTAAAAGAGAATATATGGTAGGCTGCTTACCAGACCCTTATGGTCATCTAATCTAATCGCTTGGTAATGGGGCCAATCAAATGGATCCCACAGGACACTCCATAAGGGTCTGGTAAGCAGCCTACCATAGATTCTCTTTTGGTAATGGGTTTCCTAGATTTACCAAAACCATATAATAAGAGATCAAACCTAAGCACTTTAAATTAGTATGCAATCAGGCAGGCATTTGTACTACATAGGTGAAGGTAATCTAAAGGAAATTGAATAAGAAAATTATATAATGTATGGCCAACTTAAGTGTCATTTTAATGAAAATACACTTGTCCCTTAATGCATAAGTGAGCAAAGAGCAAAACTGAAACATGCCTGGAAAGACTATCCAAAAACTTGAAGACATATAAGAAAACTGTAAAAAAAGAAAAAACAAATACAAAAAGAATATGCGTTTGGAATGTACTAACCATGTATAGGTGTACAACATTTCCATGCTATAAGCCATGATAATGGACAAAGGGCAAATATGTTTGCTACAATGGGAATGAAAATAGGTGGCACTTATTTTGAAAGAAGAAAACATAAAGGCACATGAATTACCCTGAACAAAACAAATGCAAAACAAGCCAATCATAAATGGAAGGACAAGGGCAAATGTAGAGAAATATAGCATGGCAGGCAGTGAAGGTAAAGAAATCATTTTCTACATACTAATGCTTTTATCTCTGTTTGTATTGCAGCCAATTTATACATTTTACGCTGTATTCTTTTGAAAAGACATGCCAAATGACATGCATTTACAATGACATACATTGAATAAAGAGGTATCCCACAGGCTTCTTTCATATTATTATTTCACCTGTCCAGCTTTAAAGTGATGCTATCCCTATAATTTGTGACATATAAGTAAAGGCATAAACAATCTATATTATGAAGCTGAAATGAGCTAAATCTTACCTTATTTTTGCTTTTTAGTAACAAAAATGTTTTGTAGGCAGGTGCCTACAATAAATTAAACCAAATCATAACTCTGCGGATATCTATGGATATATGGATATATGTATACCCTCAATCCAATTATACCCTCAATCCAAAAATTCTGCTGTTCAAAGATACTAGTATTCAAAGTGATGGGGTATGCTAAATAAAGTGATAGATGCTTAAATAGATGATAATTGAAAAAACGTGCAATTTATAATTTAAGCTTTAAGTGAACCTTATAATATAAATCAGTGACCATCCTGGCCAAAGAATAAGGTGCAATGATGTGAGGGTCCACTCCCTATGGACACTTTCTCTTACCAGGAGGTGAAACGCGTCGACGCAATTTCTGGTTTACGCTTGAAGTACACGTCACTTCCAGTCACGGTGGAGCGCAAGCCGGGACCAGCGCAGCCCGTGTAGTCGCCACAAATCCGGAAGTCTCCTCTGGTATAGGAGATCTTATATTTTCAAGGCTTTTCCCATTACTCCGAAATGTGAGTTATATTTTATGCTTTCTTCAATAAACTTTTAAAACAGGATTACACTATTTTGAGTTTTCCTTCCTTGTGGTCCTATATCCATTGGCCCACCGGGGAGAGATTGCCTACTGGAGTCCAAAAGATCCCAATCCATAACGGACTAAGTGAGATTGACCCACATACAGTATTGCTAAGGGGTCCTGGCAGTCTGGTAAGTGGAAGTGTCCATAGGGAGTGGACCCTCACATCATTGCACCTTATTCTTTGGCACGGATGGTCACTGATTTATATTATAAGGAGCACCTAAAGCACACTGCACTTTCACTGGATACCTACTTGGAGAACTGAAATATATACATTTTTTGGGACTTTATTTATTTATTTATTATATTTAATGTATTTACATGTGCAAATTTTCTGATTCATTGATTTATAGATTGATTTATGCACAATTAATTACCTTTTTTGGCATTTTATTCTATTTTCATCTGATTTGCACTATTGAAGCACTTCACCTAATTATCTATGATAGGGTGCAGATGGCTAATAATTAGGTTTGCACATTGCACGTTTTTTCAGGTGTCTACAATAGAAATGTATTATTACAGCAAGTGAGCTTAGGCTGCCCAGGCCAGGGAAGGGTTACAGTTATGCTCAAAGGTTTGCATACCCTTGCAGAAATCTTGAAATTTTGGCATTGATTTAAAAAAAAACATGACTGTGATGCCAAAAAAACTGTCTTTTATTTAAGGATAGTGATCATATGAAGCCATTTATTATCACATCGTTTTTTGGCTCCTTTTTAAATCATAATAAAAGAAATCACCCAAATTGCCCTGATCAAATGTTTACATATCCTGGAATGTTTGGCCTTGGTACAGACACGCAGGGTGACACACATAGGTTAACCAATTAACGCAAACTGACGTTAAGTGCTAGTACCGGGATGATGCCTCCGCCGGCGGTCGGCTTTCCGGCGGTAACGACTGTTTTGGCTCAGGAGCTGCTCGATCGTTACCCCGGCGAACAGGATGGGACGTCCGCCCCCCTCCTGCTGCCTTCCGTGGCCCTGCCTGGGTCTCCCGTCCCACTAGGGAGACCCGAGCAACCAGCCAGCGCGTCTGCCGGCTGGATGGAATCCCGATCAAAGCCGGAAGCGGCTTCGATCGGGTCTCCGATGATGTAACCTAGAGGTGCCGTCCATGACATCACATCCGGGTTACTCGGCTGCTAAAGGTGGCAGTTTTAAAAAGTGAATGTATTCAAAAATGCAGTTTTCGGCATTTTGAATACATGGAAGTGCAGTGGAGGGGGTCTAGGGTCTTTTAGACCCTTGATCCCTCCATAAAGAGTACCTGTCACTGCATATTGCTGTCACAAGGGATGTTTACATTGCTTGTGACAGACTTTTTTAGAAAAAAAAAAAAAAAAAACATGTGTTAAAATTAACAAAAGAAATAAAATAAATAGGAAAAAAAAAAACATTTTAGCCACCCTCGTCACCGTGAGCTCACGCACGAAAGAAAGCGTATACGGGAAGTCGGGCCCCAAATGAAATCGCTATTCAAACCACGCGGTCGTGCGACGCTGTACCCAAACAAAATTTACATCCTTTTTTTTCCCACAAACAGAGCTTTCTTTTGGTGGTATTTGATCACCTCTGCAATTTTTACTTTTTGCGCTAAACAAAAAAAGAGCGTTTATTTTGAAAAAATAACAATATTTTTAACATTTTTTTTATATGAAATTCCCCCCCCCCCCCCAAAAAAAAAAATGTAAAAATCTAATTTTTTTTTAATTTTTGGTCAATTTGTTTTCTGCTACCTATGTTTTGGTAAAAAAAAATCACAATAAGCGTATTTTGATTGGTTTGCGCAAAAGTTATTGCGTTTACTAAGGGAAAGATTTCTGTCATTTTTGGTAGGTTTTTTTAACGAGTAATGGCGGCGATCTGCAATTTTTTTTTTTTGCGGGACTGTGACATTGCAGCGGACAGATCGGACCCTTGACTGACATTTTTGACACTTTTGGGGGTACCAGTGACATTTCTATAGTAATCAGTGCTATAAATATGCACTGTTACTGTAAAAATGACACTAGCAGGGAAGGGGTTAATTTTATTGGAGAGGGAGGGGTTAATGTATGCCTGGTGCTTACTAACGTGTGTGGGGGGAGGTGACTGAGTAACACAAGGACAGATCGCATGTTCAGCTATGCTGAACACTGCAATCTGTCACTCCTTGTCACTTAGGAGATCCGCCCGCTCTGTTTACACAGGCGGGCGGATCTCCAAACTGGATTCCCCGACGATTGGGGAAGAGCAGCGGCGATCGCCACCGCTCCTCCTCTGGCCCGACTCCCGCTGTGACTAAAAACAGCGGGAGCGTGCCTACAGGGGGAGGAGTCCAGCTACGTAGGTCTACGTCGCTGGACGGAATCTAGCCACTTTGCCGCAGTACGGTCAACGTGACCGGTCGGCAAGTGGTTAAACCGTAACATGTTGGGTATCTATTTACTCGGCGTGACATCATCTTTCACAATATAATGTATAGAAATAGTCAATGAGTTTCTTAGCTCTCACGTGGATCCACTGAGCAGGCTAGATACTGAGCCATGGGGAGCAGAAAAACTGGTAAAAGACCTGTGTAGCAAGGTAATGGAACTTTATAAAATGGAAAAGGATATGAAAAGATACCCAAAGCCTTAAAATGCAGGTCCATACTGTTTAATCATGTATTAGGTTGACAATTCATGGATTTCTTGATACCAAGCCAAGGTCAGATAGACCAAGAAAGCTTGCAGCCACAACTGCTAGAGGAATTGTTCAGGATACAGAAAAATCCACAAGTAACCTCAGGAGCACAAAAGGTACTCAGGATACCCATAAGGGCGCAAAACACTACATCATGAAAAAAATACATGATCTGCATTAGAATGAACCTAGACTAAGTAAACCAACTCTATTGTGTTTTACAAGCCTCTGGGAAGTAGCTGCTTTGAAACTGCTGGGCTGCAATATTTGGTAAGGAGGACCCTACCCCAGTCATTGTAGCAAAAGTTGTTTTTTTATCTCTCTTTGAAAATGGCAAACCATGTAAAAGTGTATGTCAAGTCAAAAACAGTTTTTTTTTCCATTTTAGATAGGGTTAAAGTGGTTGTAGCCCTAAAAAAAAAAAAAAGGTCCTAAACCTTTGAAGCAGGATACACAGCATAGTGCTTGTGATTTGTCATTTGGCCCTCTCTATGTTCTAAAAAACCTGGTTGATCCTACCTGTTCCTGTGTCCCCCTATGTAAACTGACCATAGTAATCATGGCTGCTGATCCATGATACTGTGGTCAGTTTACGTGCCTCCATCATCCCACTGCTCTCCTCTCTTCCCATACCTCCCTACCTGTCAGCTTAGTCTGTGTGTCAGCCATCTCCTCCCTGCCCCTCTCCTCCCCTCCCCTCTCACCGCTATAGCTTTAATATTACTAGTGATAAAACGTGTAATCACCCCTCTTACATGAAGATTTAAAGTGGGAGTAAATCACTGAAAAAAAGCATAAGCATCGCTTGCTAGCACATTATAAAATACTTACCTTAGAATGAAGCCCCCCGCAGTGGCGCCCGGTCACCGCTGAGGGAGCTGACATGTTCCCTTGGCATTTCTTCTGGGTTTGTGAGCCAGGTGCTGTGAGTGGCCAGAGCCACAAAGATGTCACGTGTGGGAGTCCCACCGTTCCGGCAAGGAGCTCTGAAGTTCTGGTAAGAAACGCCGTAACTTCAGAGTGAATGTGCTGCTGAAGTCAGCATCTGCATGCAGGGTGGCAGGTTTAGGAGATATTCATTTTACCTACAGCTAAGCCTTATTATAGGCTTACCTGTTGGTACAAATCATCAAACGGGATATACAATGCGCTTTCATGTGCTGTATCTGTAGTTTTTAAAAAATATTCCGTAAAATACCTTCTTTACAGCGCAGTTGGGTGCTCACGCGTCAGCTGGGAAACCCAGCCCTCCCACTGTAGAGCTCAGATTGGGAAGGAGATTGCTGGCAGGTCACGTGAGCACCCAGCAGCACTGTAAAATAAGGTGTTTTGCAGAATCATTTTAAAAAACTACAGATACTGCCATTAAATTTTCATGTAGTAGAGGGGATTACATGTGTTATCACAAGTGACTTTATAACCACTTTAGGAAGTATTAGAAATCCTGTCTGGTTTTACTGCTATGTACAGCTCCATTAGAGATTTCTCTGAATGTCCTGTCCTGCTGATGTCAGTTTTACTAGACAGGAAGTGAGGAAAAACCCGCAACAGGGACACACAGATAAAGATCTGGCGGAGGTTCTAGCCTTTCTGTAAAGGAAAGTATTTTTATTTGTGTCTGTGTTGCAGTTGGAAGTTCTCCTCCCTTCCCTTCTGGTGAAATGTTCAGCAGGGCAGCAAGGGAAGATAAATCTTTCTAACCTCAGGTGCAGGTGTCAAACTGGCGGCCCTCCAGCTGTTGCAAAACTACAAGTCCCATAAGGCATTGCAAGGCTGACAGTTAAAAGCAGGACTCCCACAGTCAGAGGCATGGTGGGACTTGTAGTTCTGCAACAGCTGGAGGGCTGCCAGTTTGACACCTAATGCATCCCTAGTTAGAAGTAAAATCATATCTAAACCCAAATATAAAAATGTTAAATATTTCAGCTTACCAATCCTTAAAATGTGGTAGCTGCATATGTTTTCTTTTGTTAATCATTCTTTAAAATGTATTTTCACCAGTAACACACCTCCACCTTACGGTGGCTAACTCAGTCCTCAACTGTATCTATGGGGGGGGGGGGGACATAGCCACCCTTGGACAGCAAAATTGTCAACCTATAGAGAGGGTAGATGGACTAGTTGACTCAGAGACCTTAACACACTCGACCAAAAAAATAAAGCCTAACTCCAGCTATCACTTACCATTTACAGCAGCCTTTCTCAACCTTTTTTAACACAGAGGAACCCTTGAAATAAATTTCTGGTCTCGGGGAACCCATGCTAAAAATGAAAAATCTACAACTCATGACACATTAGTGTGATAAGTGGGAAGAATGCTCCTTACTCTTGTCATCACTGGGAAGAATGACCCCCTTACAGATAGCTAAAAGGAACAATGGTGTCATTGGGAACTTATCTGAGAGGCAGAAATTGCCCATTGCTCAAGGAACCTCAGGAGGAACCCTAGTTGAGAAACCCTGATTTACAGCAACAGCTTTTTTTCCTTTTGGGATAAAGGTTTTAAGTCATTGAATAAAAGATGATCATTGGAAGCACTGTCAGTGTTAAATGATTTGTATCAACCCTCTAACTGCCATTTTTGCCAGGCAGCTTGATCTGGTACAGGAAGTTGGAAAAAAATAACAGACTGACTAGCGGGATTGACAATTGAAAATAAAGAGGGAAAAAAGCTAAAAAAAATACAATTAATGCAGCTACTACACATAAGAATTGGCTGGAGTTTACACATTAAAGTAGATTGCCAAACTTTTTTGCTGTTTTGGGCAGAGTGGAGAAGGATTAAAACCTCTATTACCTGCCGCCGCCATAACACCCCCATCAACTGTTATCCCAGCCTGCAACTGGACATCCACCTCTCCAGCTGAGCATCACCATCTCTGCCTTGCAGCTGACTTGCCTTCACAACGAGATTGGCATCCTTTCTCAGCAGAATCCACTGCCTGATTCTAGAGACGCAGCCACGACCCTGCCAAGCTCTGCCAAATTTTCCATTAGGAAACACATGGTTTTAACTCTTCTAATAAATTTGAGTGAAATTATTTTATACATCCCTTTGTTTATTTGGTAGTCTATAAGTGCACTTAGATGGAGGTGCCTCCCATACCTTCCTTTTTAAACCTCTATCAGGCTATTATTTATCCTTGTATTGTATTTATCCTTGTTTTAAAGATTTACCATCATCGCCTGTTCTGGCAATCAGCAGGGGACATAACCGGCGACGAAAAAACAGACAGAGGTTGTCACCTCTATTATTATTATTATTATTATTATAATACAGGATTTATATAGCGCCAACAGTTTACGCCGCACTTAACAATGTAGAGGGAGATAATACATTTACAATACAGCTCAATACAAAAGAAATAGGAGGGCGCTGCTCATGGAGCTTACAATCTAAAGGGAGGGGTAGGGGATACAAAAGACAATAGCTGTGGGGGATGATCTGAAGGGGGTGGCTCAGGTACAGTTCTAAGTTGGAGGTGGGGTAGGGCTTTGCTGAATAGGTATGTTTTCAGGGATCGCCTAAAGGCGGACGGGGTAGGGGCTACCTGGACATATTGGGGCAGGGAGATCCAGAGCATGGGAGAGGCTCTAGAGGAGTCCTGGAGGAAAGCATGGGAGGAAGTAACAAGGGAGATAGAGAGCAGGAGGTGTTGGGAGGAGCAGAGAGGACGATTTGGGTGATATCTGCAGATGAGGTTGGTGATGGGGGCGATGTTGTGGATGGCCTTGTATGTTGTGGTTAGTATTTTGAATTTTCATACGGTGGGGTTGTGGAAGGCAGTGAAGGGATTGGCAGAGAGGGGCAGCAGTCATGGATGGGTTAGTAAGGTATATTAGTCTAGCAGCAGCATTCATAAGAGACTGAAGGGGGGAATCGTCTGTGTAAAGGTAGGCCAGTGACGAGAGAGTCGCAGTAGTCAAGACAGGAAATAACCAAGGAGTGAATAAGTTGTTTTGTGGTGTCGTTAGTCAGGAAGGGGCAAATTCTGGAAATGTTGTTGAGGTTATGGCGGCAAGATGTAGCCATATTTATCCTTTCTGTTCTAAAAATAAGTTTTGCTGTAGTTCTACTTAAGAAAAAAAATCACTCATTCCAAAACAAAAATTGGATAGAGTAATTCTGCTAAAAATGCTTAAAAAGAAGTTACGAAGGATGCTGCATTTCTTCCCTGACATGTGTGTGAGCAATTCCCTTTTCACTCCAGACGCGGAGCTCAGTAAAAATTCATAGCTTAGTATGGCTTGGAGTACCATGGGAGGACTCAAACCACCTGCCTGACCTTGCCCTAAGGGCTTTGCCTTGCTGCTCATTTCACTATAATTCCTAGTACAATTTTTGGGATTTGAAGTTGGTCTCAAATGACGGCACTTTGCGACCGTGACCTATGTAGGAAAAAGGACATGCTGACATTATTGTGCACACCATAATGTTATCCTTATGTGGAACATAGGACACTCATCTGCAATTATGTTTCCTAATACAAAAAGTAATCCATGAGTTACGAATCTCAAATGGTGATTTAGAGACATCTTTTCCAGCACAGCAATCAAGGGATTTTGTTCATGATTATTACAATGATGATTTGTGAACCTCTTACCTGCAACTGGTTAGACTAGTCATATACCGAAAATACTAAAGTAATAGCAATATGTGTTGAGTTAAATGTAGCGATACAAACCATTAAACATAAATTGCACTGTTCTAATATGTTTTCCATTTTTTTTTGACGACTAAAAAGGGATGTTTTCTGCTCGCTGTTATACAGTATTTTGAAAATATAAGAAATGATTCTGCTAATATTGTATTCTGTGTCTTAATCACTTCTTTGTTGCTCTTCCCAACCCAGGCAATCAACAATCAGAAAATATATGCTTGAAATCTAGCTGCTGGGGTCAATGAGGCATAGTAAGTGATCTGCTGGGATTAGCAGGTAGGCAGAAGAATGTTACATTATTTCCAAATTGCTAGGGATATAAAAAAAAACCGAAGTGTTATAATACAAAAGTGCAAATGTTAACTCATGGCAACCACTTTACGTTTAGAATTTTCCAGGCATGTCAATGCTGGGCAATAAAATGTGTCTGAATCAGGTTTTTTGTGATTTAAGGGAAACAATAGTCATGTGGTTTATCTACAAATACTATGTGGAACTGATCAGTTTTAAACCAAGTTCAAGACAAGTTTAAAATAAATAGTGGTATGCATTGTTTAAAAATAAAAAAATAAAAAAGCACACAAAAGATAAAGTAGTATTAAAGTAGAAGTTCAGGCAAAACCTAACTAACGCTAAACCTTCTCTCGGCCACATTCTAAACCTAATCTATCTAACCCTGTAAAGCAAAAATCGCTATACTTACAGTATCTCACAAAAGTGAGTACACCCCTCACATTTTTGTAAATATTTTATTATATCTTTTTTCATGTGACAACACTGAAGAAACGACACTTTGCTACAAGGTAAAGTAGAGAGTGTACAGCTTGTATAACAATGTGAATTTGCTGTTCCCTCAAAATAACTCAACACACAGCCATTAATGTCTAAACCGCTGGCAACAAAAGTGAGTACTACCCTAAGTGAAAATTTAAAAATTGAGCCCCAAGTGTCAATATTTTGTGTGGCCACCATTATTTTCCAGCACAGCCTTAACCCTCTTGGGCATGGAGTTCACCAGAGCTTCACAGGTTGCCACTGGAGTCCTCTTCCACTCTATTATGATATCACGGAGCTGGTGAATGTTAGAGACCTTGCACTCCTCCACCTTCTGTTTTAGGATGCCCCACAGATGCACAATATGGCTTAGGTCTGGAGACATGCTTGGCAAGTCCTTATCTTTACCCTCAACTTCTTTAGCAAGGCAGTGGTCGTCTTGGAGGTGTGTTATCATGTTGGAATACTGCCCTGCGGCCCAGTCTCCGAAGGGAAGGGATCATGCTCTGCTTCAATATGTTACAGTACATGTTGGCATTCATGGTTCCCTCAATAAACTGTAGCTCCCCAGTGCCAGCAGCAATCATGCAGCCCCAGACCATGACACTCCCACCACCATGCTTGACTGTAGGCAAGACACACTTGTCTTTGTACTCGTCACCTGGTTGCCGCCACACACGCTTGACACCATCTGAACTAACTAAGTTTATCTTGGTCTCATCAGACCACAGGACATGGTTCCAGTAATCCATGTCCTTAGTCTGCTTGTCTTCAGCAAACTGTTTGCGGGCTTTCTTGTGCATCATCTTTAGAAGAGGCTTCCTTCTGGGATGACAGCCATGTAGACCAATTTGATGCAGCGTATGGTCTGAGCACTGACAGGCTGATCCCCCCACCCCCTTCAACCTCTACAGCAATGCTGGCAGCGCTCATATGTCTATTTCCCAAAGACAACCTCTGGATATGATGCTGAGCACATGCACTCAACTTCTCTGATCGACCATGGCGAGGCCTGTTCTGAATGGAACCTGTCCTGTTAAACCGCTGTATGGTCTTGGCCACCGTGCTGCCACTCAGTTTCAGGGTCTTGGCAATCTTCTTATAGCCTAGGCCATGTTTATGTACAGCGACATTTCTTTTTTTCAGATCCTCAGAGATTTCTTTGCCATGAGGTGCCATGTTGAACTTCCAGTGACCAGTATGAGAGAGTGAGAGCTATAACACCAAATTTAACACACCTGCTCCCCATTCACACCTGAGACCTTGTAACACTAATAAGTCACATGACACCGGGGAGGGAAAATAGCTAATTGTGCCCAATTTAGACATTTTCACTTAGGAGTGTACTCACTTTTGTTGCCAGTGGTTTAGACATTAATGACTGTGTGTTGAGTTATTTTGATGAGGGGACAGCACATTTACACTGTTATACAAGTTGTACACTCACTACTTTACCTTGTAGCAAAGTGTCATTTCTTCAGTGTTGTCACATGAAAAGATATAATAAAATATTTACAAAAATGTGAGGGGTGTACTCACTTTTGTGAGATACTATATATATATATATATATATATATATATATATATATATAATATCCAATGGTTGCCACCGCACACAAATCAGGGCTAAAAGATGGGCCCGGGTGCACAGCAGAGACAGCCCATATAAACCAAAGAAGAGAGCGGCACTCATGGGTCTTGAAAGGTTATTTAAACCGTTATTGTCTGTTAACCTTTCAAGACCCGCGAGTGGTGCTCTCTTCTTTGGTTGATATATATATATATATATATATATATATATATATATAAAGAGAGAGAGAGAGAGAGAAGTCCACAGGTATTGGTATGTGGACTTTTCCCTCTATATATGTAGCCTGTGGGATGGCTTGATTGCTTTGCACATGAATTAATGCTGTAGTGCTGCTCACCGCATCTGTGATATATATATATATATATATATATATATATATATACTGTATATACACACATAATATCATACTGTCATTAGAGCACTAGAGCCAAGAAGGCTGTAGGACCACAGTGGGATTTGGCTGTGAAGTCACAAGGTATGTTTCTCACACTAAAGATGCCAGCATTGGTGACCCGAAGGCTGGTAAAGAACCGGGAGGATGGTGCTAGATCTCTGGACAGGTTAGTGCCCTTTTATAGTAGCTTCTGACTTTTTTATTTATTCATTTTTTTTTTTTTTTTCAGACTGAAAAAACACTTTAGGGCTTTTATTAGGAAATAGAGAACTGCGGCGTTTGAGGTCTGTTCTCTGTAGAAGTGCAATGAGCCTAAACTTGACTTTTTTGACTATGTGTCAATGAGAGTCTGGGCTCACAGGAAGTGGGCTGAGTGGCGCTAGACTACATAGGGGTGAACCTATGGGGGAAAAAAACAGAGGTGAGCATCGCAACAAAGATTGCTTTTTTATTTTTGCAAGGCCAGCGTTTTTGTTTTTTCATTAAAAAAAAAAAAAGTATAGAATGGCATTAGGCATTAATAACATGCGGACTGTTTTTTTTTTTTTTTTTTTTTTTCAAAGGGAAATGAACTGTTTCTTTATGGATTTTGAACATATGGCTTAAAACTGACCAGGTGGTCTGAGTTTTTTAACTTTCCTCTATTGCTGACCAGATATTGTTATTTCCCGCAGGAATCTATACAAACTCTCATTACCTCTCTCCATTACAGTCAAGGCAATCTGTACTCTTAGTAAGCTTTGTGATTCTTTTTATAAAATGAAACACAACTACAAGCTGTTGGTCCATATAACTCAGAAATAACAGCCCTGCCTGTCCCCACCTGAGACCCGCTACTGTTACAACAATGACTTGACTAATTACAGAACGATTGGTTAGTTCTCAGTTGGGAGAAATTAGATCCTAAAACATGCCCATAGAAATGTTAGTGATATACCCACAGTCCTGCTAGACATCTGTTCCTGCAAAATGTTGTATAAGAATGTATTATCACAGCGCGTTTACCTGTTATTTATGTTTAATTAAAGTTTTGCTGTACTGTATGTAACTGAATCCTTTTATGTATATTATGAATCCCCTATTTTACCATTGTCACAGATACAGGTGTCCCAGTTGTAAGATTCTATCTTTATTCCTGTTTCAGTGACAACTCTGAAAGTTTGTATAGCTTTTGGGTTGTACCCATTTTAAAGTGGCAGACAAGAATTTATTATATACCTTGTAACGCTAATCACTTCAACCTCTGAAGGTTTTACCCCCTAATGACCAGGCCATTTTTTGCGATAAAGCACTGCATTGCTTTAACTGACAACTGCGCAGTTGTACCCCAATAAAACTGATGTCCCTTTGTTTCCACAAATAGAGCTTTCTGCTGGTGGTATTTGATCAACTCTATGTTTTATTTTATTTTTATTTTTTTTGCGCTATAACAAAAAAAGATATTTTTTTTTACTTTCTGCTATAAAACACATCCAGCAAATATATATATATATATATTTTTTATCACTTTTCTTTATCAGTTTAGGCCAATTTGTATCCTGCCACATATTTTTGATTAAAAAAAATCCCAACAAGCGTACATAGATTGCTTTGCGCAAAAGTTATAGCATTTACAAACTTTGGGATCGATGCATGGACTTTTTTTATTTTTTATTAATTGTTTTTATTAGTAATGGCGGCAATCAGCGATTTTTAGTGGGACTGAGACATCATGGCGGAAAATCTGACACTTTTTGGGGATCAGTGGCACCCATACAGTGATCAGTGCTAAAAATATGCACTGTTCTTGTATAAATGACACTGGCAGGGAAGGGGTTAACATCAGGGGCAATCAAGGGGTTAAGTGTGCTCCTAGGGGGTGCTTACTAACTGTGGGGGGAGTGGACTGACTGCGGGAAGAGAGAGATCTGTGTTCCTTGTTACTAGGAACATACAATCTCTCTCTTCCTGTCTGACAGAACAGCTGCCTGCCTTGTTTACATAGGCAGACCGCCGTTCTGTCATTCTCCTAAACGATCATGGGTGGCCATCGGACCCGGTGATTGGCTCCTTCTGTGTCCAATCACAATGGGAGCGCCGCTCCGGCAGCGCGTATGCGCCCTCTAGAGCCTTTTGACAAAATCACGTTCAGGTACGCCCTGCTGCAGTAAATGTACGTGGGGCGGTCCTTAAAGCGGAGTTCAGCCCCCATCCAAACATTTTAAGTCATTAGCTACACATACTGTAGCTGCTGACTTTTAATATTAGGACACTTACCTGTCCTGGAGTCCAGCGATGTCAGCACCGCAGCTGATGTTTTCATCGGCTGTTGGGTGTTGCTTCCGCCATTGCTGGTAAGGGTCCCTACTGCGCGAAGCGTGCTGCTCTCGGTGATTGGCCTGGAAGCAGAGGGAGGAGAAGGGGGCTGAACCTTTGATGTACCTTGCCGCGGCAAGGTCCTGCGGAAGTGAGGACAGGGTGCCTGTCAAAAACAGGTACCCGCTTGCCCCTGGAAGGTGCCAAATGTGGCACCGGAGTGGGGAAGGAGACATATAAGTGGAAGTTCCACTTTTGAGTGGAACTCCGCTTTAAGTGGTTAAAGCAAAACTTTTTATTTGCTGTCACTACAATATACAATGTATCCCTGGTGCTGTCCCATTTGGCGCTCTGCGTTCCACCAGTGCTTATCTTTCAGTTGACTCTGCATCTGGAGTTCTGTTCGAAACTAGTCTAAGGCAGTTTTCATACAATTGTGCTTCTGGAAGAATGGTCAAACATTCCCATAGAAACACTCCAGACCTTACGGACAGCCTTCCCAGAAGAGTTGAAGCTGTTATAGCTGCAAAGGGTGAGCCAACTTAATATTGAACCCTATGGATTGGGATGCCAGTAAAGTTCATGTGCATGTAAAGACAGGCGTACCAATACTTTTGACAATATAGTGTATGTGTGTGTGTGTGTGTGTATATATATATATATATATATATATATATATATATATATATATATATATATATATATATATATATTTATATAATTAGAAATACCCTTTTTGAATCCACTGGGGCTATAGAGGAATATATTTATCGACTTGCCAACAGCCCGTCGCAAATATACTGTGGCGGGCTGGCTCAGCTGTGCGAACCGACGTATAGGTATTAGGCAGCAGGGGAAGCCGATCAACGGGAGAGAGAACTGCGTTCTGCTGTTGTAAACACAGCTGACCGTTCTTTTCTCTGGAATGAACACAGAGCATATGTGGTCCTCCTATTTCCTCCTATTTTCCTCCTATTTAGGAACACAGGTCCCTGTGTTGATTGCACAAACCCCTCCCCCTCACAGTTAGAGGAGGGCGTGTGTGACGAGCTGAAGATGGTCGTGTGAGCAGTGAGCTCCGTCCACCTCCACGAACACCTCCCTGGGCGGCAATGATTAGCAGCGGCAGCTGCAGCGGCTTACTCTGATGAGTGCAGGTGCAAGCGCAGGTGCACTGATGGACAGATCGAGCTCTCAGCTCTCAGCGTGGAGTGAGCAGCATACGGTGTGCAGCTCCAGCCATTTGATCAATGTCCATGCTGCATGACTTTTGGTCAGTGACTGCTAACTCCCTGGCTCTCGGCTCCGGTCTTCGGTCTTCATCTCCTGAGCTCTCCACCTTGCAGGTTAATCCCGGACTCCCGGACCTTGACCTGGCACCATCCATCCATCCATCCATCCTGTGAGGGCTACATGCAGAGGCTTTTCCATCGGCTCTTGGTGCACCTCTTGGCATACCTACCTCCTGCTGTACCTGCTGTCCCTTCTTCACTGTCTCTGTGCTGTACAGTGCGGGCGGCTGCTGACCAGCTAATGACTAGCTAGTGACCGGCTAGTGATCGTTGGATCATTGGACACCCAGCGGACGAGGGAGCAGAGGAAGGAGATAAGTGAAGATAAGTGAAAGGTCTGGTGTACTCCACCGCTTTGCCTTGGTTTTGCGGTGTTTGCTTGGCTGTGCTGGGGTGGTATGCAGTTTGAAGCCTGTGGGACCCTGATTGACCTGCTCGGATGTATCCAGCAGTAGTAGCAGCAGAGAAGTCAAGATTGACAAATGCTATGTGAGGATGAGAGATGGTATTTCAAGCAGTACATGTACATATACATATACATATTGTATATATAGTACATAGTTTATATAGCTTATATAGCTCATATAACCTCTCTCACTGCTAGACTTTGATCAGCATTATTCCCCCCCCCCCCTCTTGAGAAATCAACTTTAGTATCAATCCTCAATCACTAACTGTGTTAACTACACATTTTCCACTGCTAAACTCAAATACCAATCAAATACTTTGCCGGTTTGGAAAGTACCAATGCAAAGTTTTACTGATGTATCAAGGTTTGATTGAGAATACCTTTCTTTTTTAAATATCTATTAGGAGATTTTGGGACTGATCGGTGTTAAGATAACTAAGTAGGACCTGAGAGAAACAAGAATCTGAGAATTGTGGAAAAAGGGGTGTGAAAAAAAAAAAAAGGGGTGAAAATAAGTGAAAGGTTAAAAAGGGAGAAGGTCAAAAGGATAATGCTTACAAGGTTGCAAGCTACGACTTATTCTGCCTCCCACATCCCCATTCATACTACCCATACCTCTGGATTTATCCGTGATCCCCCTCTTATCCCTCTTGCTTTTGCTACCTCTGCCACTAATATTATTAATTCTATAAGTGTCTCAAACTCTGACACTACTTCTATACCCACATTGATTCCCATCTTTGACTCTGCTCCAGTTTCTGACCAATCAGTCTTTTCTGAGAAATTTGGAAAAACATCAAAACAAATATCAGAAGATAAAGAGATGCCTAGACATCGCAAAAAGCAAAAAAAAAAAAAAAAAAAAACAGTGATTAACTGATTTCTTTCCATTGACTACAATGGCTCCCTCTGGGTCATTATTGGGGCCAATGGGAGGAGAGGAACCCAAGACCGCTGGGATCATGACTACGGATGAGAGAGACCCTATAATGTCAGATCCTATAGCCCCAAATGATGGCCATCTTTTGAATCAATCAACCAAGTGCCCAGCGGAGCAACTGCTGGATCTTAGGGAAAATGCAATTTCGGTCCTATTCCTTGGGACGCTATATCTGAGCCCTCTGACCCTTTGTTTAATATAAGAGCCAAAGGTCATTATGGGGAGGACCAACTTGAGCATACAACATTGAACTCAGACATTAATACCCAAAACGATCGACCTTCACCATCATTAGAAGTAGCTAAGGAAGGTCTGAGGGGGTCCTACTTCTGATCAAGCAATATCTGAGACTACTATGAAAAAATTTTTGTTGTCTTTAAGAAAAACTGTTTTCTGATATTTCTGACATGATAACACCTTTGAGTAAAACTACACAACTGCATAGTGATAAGAGTGTACATCTAGAAACAAAAATGTCTGATCTATATGTTGCGCATAATGAACTTGTGGATGCATATGCAGATCACGAAACAGAGATTCAGCACATCCAGAATAAATTGGCGGATTTGGAGGATCAAGCAAGGAGAAACAATATTACATTTAGAGGAGTCTCTTAATCGGTTCTCCATAGCGATCCGACAGGTTTTGTACAACAATATATGAAATCTCTTATCCCTGCGTTGAGTGATGTTGAATTATGTGTAGACAGAGCTCATCGTATCCCCAAACCAAAGTTTCTGTCTGACACAGTTCCAAGAGATATTCTTATACGAGTGCATTATTATCATGTAAAAGAGAAGGTAATGATAGCGGCAAGGAAAAATCCAGCACTTCCCAAACAATTTAAGGGGATATTTCTATATTCCGATATTTCGCAACAGACAGCAATGAACAGAACGAAATTGGCCCCTCTTACCAAGATATTGCAATCTCATAATGTTATTTATAAGTGGGGATTTCCTACAAAATTATTAATTACATGGAAGGAAAAAACGTTCCCTGTTTACAGCGTGGATAAGGGGATACAACTCCTTAAAAACTGGCAATTGATCACTTCTGATACTTGATTGAGGGAATTGTGGAGATGTGGTGGGAGAGGATTTGGAGGTTTTTGCTTTGCCTCCATCCCTCCCCCCCCCCCACAACACCGTCCATGTTAATTCGATCAGGGGGAACAGAGAACAGAGTAGGGGACAGAGTGGGGAGGGAGGTGGAGGAGAATTAAAAATCTATTGAAATTATTTGGGAGTTTATTTAGTACGTATATTACAAGGCCGCACTGGGAGGTATGGGGGGACGGGGCTGAGCACTACTCAGAGCATATTTATCTCTCCTTTAGGGAGAGTAGGGAGAGTAGGTTGGTGTTATAAAACACAGTTAATTTGTACCCCTGTTTTAAGCAGTAATAACTGCCCATTTGCCTGCAATGGTTCAGGTGTTTCTTTTTTATTATTATGTTTTGTGTATAGTCTGTTTTTTTTTTCCTTTTTTTTTTAGGTTTTGTTTTCTTTTTTCCCTCTTCCCCTTCCTTATCCTATTACCCTTCCTTTCCCTTCCAGAAAGACAAATTATAGGGATCCTAGGGGTATACTTGGAAAAATGGTTTGATAAGAATACAGATAGCTGTATAAAGCAAATTTGGGTACAAAAAAATGTTGAAAGTAAGAGATCCTAGCGGCAAAAGAGTAAATGGTTTATATATCTAATGCCATTGACTATTGTTTCTATAAACACTAAAGGCCTTAATAGCCCCTATAAAAGAGTGGCACTATTGAAGGAAGCTCAATCGCATCAAGCTGATGTAATTTTTGCCCAGGAGACACATTTTCTGCCTCTAAGTGTCCACTCTTTCAGTTTGAACATTTTCCACACATATTTATGGCTAATGGTCCAAAAAAGACGTGTGGAGTCCTGATTGCGATTTGGGATTCAGTTAAATTTGAACATATCTGCACTACACAAGATCCCTTGGGACGATATATAATATTAATATGCAAACTCAATAACTCAATTTTTACATTGTTAAATCTCTATGCTCCAAATACAGGCCAACGTAGATTCTTATCACCTCTATTAGGTAAAACCATGGAGGTGAGGAAAGGGGCTTTAATGATCGGAGGGGACTTTAATGGCGCTTTTCCACTGCATAGAACCGTACCGGCTCGGCACGCTTTTGTGCTTTTCCACTGCGGTACTGCATGGTATAGGGTCGGAACGGTTCGGTACGGTACGGTATAGGTTTGCTTTTCCACTGCATGGAACCGAACGGTACGGTACGGTACGGCTCTGAAAAAACAGTACCTACTCGATTGTGGTTCCAACAGGTACCAAACTGGTACCATATCCCACAATCCTTTGCATGCAGTCACTACTAGCCACTGATTGGTCAGAGAATCACACCCACCCCGTTGTTATCCCACCCACTTAACTTTAGTACTACTTTAGTGGAAAAGCAAACCTATACCGTACCGTACCGAACCGTTCCGACCCTATACCATGCGGTACCGCAGTGGAAAAGCAAACAGGGCCAAGCAGGGCCGAGTAGAGCCGAGCCGGTACTAGCCGGTACTTGCAGTGGAAAAGTGCTATAAATACAATCTTAGACATACATTTAGATACTTCAAACCCCACTAGAAGAACAACGTAATCTATACTCCCTCTAATGGCAAAATATGAACTATTTGATATTTGGCGCTCTATACATGGAGCTGAAAGAGATTATACTTTTTCTTTCTCCTGTTCATTCTGTTTACTCTCGAATAGACTTTTTCCTTACAGACAAGAGGATGCTACAAAATATTCAAAGAGCTGAAATTGGTATGGCTGGATGGTCTGACCATGCACCTATTATTTTGATGGTGGATGACAAATTGTCTAAAACTCTGTCCCCACGATGGAGATTAAATACATCATTACTTCAGAATATCAATCTGTGCCAAAGAATGACTCATGAACATAGGGAATACTTTAAATATAATGACAATTCAGAAGTTAACAAATTTGTATTATGGAATGCGTATAAAGCATACCTGAGGGACATTTTGATTAAAATGTTATCATATATTAACCGCTAGAGCAGTGGCGTACCTAGAGCATTCGGCACCCGGGGCGGATCCTATATCTGGCACCCCCCCCCCACTTTAAAATGTAAAAACACCCGCAAAAAATTGTAATGTCTCCAAGAATATTTATTGCACAAATTTCCCAGCCCCCCTATCACAGTGCCCTTTGCAGTCTGCCCCCCCCCCTGTCTCTCTAATCACAGTTCCCCCTTTTGCACTCTCTGCCTCCCTACCTTTGGCATAGACAGATAGCTAATACTATTATCAATGTGTTTAAGTTTGAGTAGGAGATTGGAGACATGCTAAAGGAGATAGTCAGAGACTGAGGACATGATGCAAGAGATGGTAAGAGACTACGGACCTAAAACAAAAGAAATCAGATACTGAGGACATGATACAAGAGATGGTCAGAGACTGAGGACATGATACAAGAGATGGTCAGAGACTGAGGACATGATACAAGAGATGGTCAGAGACTACGGACCTAATACAAGAGAAATCTGATACTGAGGATATGATACAAGAGATGGTCAGAGACTACGGACGGGATACTAGAGATGGTCAGAGACTGCAGAAAACACACAGGAGATGGTCAGAGACTGAGGACATGATACAGGAGATGATCAGAGACTGTGGACATGATCCAAGAGATGGTTGGTCAGAGACTGAGGACATGATCCAAGAGATGGTCAGAGACTGAGGACATGATCCAAGAGATGGTCAGAGACTGAGGACATGATCCAAGAGATGGTCAGAGACTGAGGACATGATCCAAGAGATGGTCAGAGACTGAGGACATGATCCAAGAGATGGTCAGAGACTGAGGACATGATCCAAGAGATAGTCAGAGACTGAGGACATGATCCAAGAGATGGTCAGAGACTGAGAAGAGCATTAGGGGGGCCGGAGAGCACAGGGCAAGCAGAGAGCACTGGAGGAGCTGAAGGGCGCGAGGGGGGGGGGACTGGAGAGAATTAAGAGGGGTTTGAAAAGCATTGTAGGGGGGTTGGAAGGCGCAGGGGTGGAACTCACTGAGGGGGGAGGCAGGGAGCACAGGGGGGTGGAGAGCACTGGGGGAGCCAGAGAGCATAGGGGGGAGATGAAAAGCACTGCGGGGAGCTGAAGAGCACTGGGGGGCTAAGGAGCGCTGGGGGGCAAGAGCACTGAGGGGTTAAGAGCACTGAGGGGTTAAGAGCACTGAGGGGTGTTAAGAGCAAGGGGGGTGTTAAGAGCAAGGGGGGTGTTAAGAGCAAGGGGGTGTTAAGAGCAAGGGGGTGTTAAGAGCAAGGGGGTGTTAAGAGCAAGGGGTGTTAAGAGCAGGGGGGGGTGTTAAGAGCAGGGGGGGGTGTTAAGAGCAGGGGGGTGTTTAGAGCAGGGGGGTGTTAAAAGCAGGGGGGGTGTTAAGAGCGGGGGGGTGTTAAGAGCAGGGGGGGGTGTTAAGAGCAGGGGGTGTTAAGAGAAGGGGGTGTTAAGAGCAGGGGGGGTGTTAAGAGCAGGGGGGGTGTTAAGAGCAGGGGGGGGGGTGTTAAGAGCAGGGGGGGGTGTTAAGAGCAGGGGGGTGTTTAGAGCAGGGGGGGTGTTAAAAGCAGGGGGGTGTTTAGAGCAGGGGGGGTGTTTAGAGCAGGGGGGGTGTTAAGAGCAGGGGGTGTTAAGAGAAGGGGGTGTTAAGAGCAGGGGGGGTGTTAAGAGCAGGGGGGTGTTTAGAGCAGGGGGGTGTTTAGAGCAGGGGGGGTGTTTAGAACAGGGGGGGTGTTTAGAACAGGGGGGGTGTTAAGAGAAGGGGGTGTTAAGAGCAAGGGGGGGTGTTAAGAGCAGGGGTGTGTGTTTAGAGCAGGGGGGTGTTTAGAGCAGGGGGGGGTGTTAAGAGCAGGGGGGGTGTTAAGAGCAGGGGGGTTGTTTAGAGCAGGGGGGTGTTTAGAGCAAGGGGAGGGGGGGCTGGAGAGCACTAGGGGGCCAGCAAGTTGTATAGGAGAGAGGATGCGACAGCTGCATATAGATGATTTGATCTTTACATATTCCTCCTGCTGCCGCTAACTGACTGCAGGAGGGAGAGGAGAATCGGCCATTCAACGGCAGCAGGAGAAATACGGAAAGATGAATCCTTCTATATCCAGCTGTCCCATCTCCTCTCCAGTCCAGACAGTCACACAGACACACAGGAGGAGGCTGCTCAGTGCTCACCTTCTTCCCGCCGGCCGCCGCCCCCGCGAGCAGCGCGGACTTTAGAAACTGCAGCTCCTTCACACTCACTGATATTCCGAGCAGCCTGACACCCCCCCAGTGCGTGGCACCCGGGGCGGCCCGCCCCCCCGCCCCCCCCGTAGGTACGCCACTGCGCTAGAGGGAAAAAAAGATAGGAGATATTCTTGATAGCATAGCTTTGGGGGAAAAAACAAATAAAGAAAATCCTACCTCACAATGTACACAGACTATACTGAAACTTAGACAAGAACTAAGGTTACTTTTGTTAAATAAACAGGAATATCACCTGAAGGTCCTTAAAGCTAAAGAATATGGCCTGGGTAATAGGGTGGGACGTTGGTTAGCTAAAAAAATGAAATCTAAACAACTTAGTGACAAAATAGAAGCACTTCTACACCCTCATTCACATAGGAGGTTAACAAATCCTAGAGATATTGCCAACGCCTTTGCAGATTATTTTTAGTCATTATATGATCTTCAAAAGCATACAACTATCCCCCAACCTACCACAGAGATTATCTCAAACTATTTGGCACAGATTTTGTAGCCTAAACTTACAGAGGATCAATTGAGCTCAATATCACAACCATTTTCAACTCAGGAAATTAGCTCAGTCATCATCAAACTCCCCAATCAGAAATCACCGGGGGAGGACGGGTTTCCCAATGAATTCTATAAAAGTTTATCTACAGAAGTAGCTCCCCACTTAAAATCAGTATTTGAATTAGCAGCCTCCACTGGTACATTCCCATCGGAAATGTTGAAGGGATTAATTGTCACAATCCACAAGCAGAAAAAGGATACTGAGGACCCTTCATCTTATAGGCCAATTGCCTTATTAAATGCAGATATTAAAATCTAAGCTTTTGACAAGTAGACTGCAGAAGTTTTTACCCCAGTTTGTACATGCAGACCAGGTGGGATTTGTGCCAGGACGGCAGGCTCCTGATGGACTTTTGAATCTGCTGACACGGATGGGATCCTGTCGGACGCCTTCCCTGCTACTTTCTTTGGATGCGGAGAAGGCGTTCGACAGGATCCATTGGGATATTTGGAGGCAGTGCTGCATAAATTTGGGATTGTGGGTTGGTTTGAAAAAAATATAATGGCTCTTTATTCTAGACCAACAGCAAACGTACTTCTATCGGGAATATTATCTATATTGGTTGGGATAACTAATGGGACTAGGCAGGGATGTCCCCTCTCACCAGTTGTCTTTGCGTTGCTTATGGAGCCTTTTGCTCAGAGTATTAGGAGCAAAGTGAAGATAACAGGCTGGAAAGTTGCTGAAGTTGAACATAAGATTAGCTTATTTGCAGATGATGTCATGTTAATCATTACAAATCCAGCGTCATCTTTAATAGAAGTAGAGAAAATGATAAATGATTTTAGTGCGGTATCATATTACAAATTAAATACTACAAAATCACAGATTATGGGTGTTAATGTTCCCACGTCAGTACAGAAATGTATAACCGGAAAATTCTCCTTTACATGGTCTTCGTACATACCATTTTTGGGGATTAATTTAACTTCATCTATTTCCTAACTTTATGATTACAATTATAAACCCTTTCTGGACACTTTGTCACGACAAATTGGAGAACATAAGTGTCAGGGATACAGCCGTACTGGCATTTCTGCCAGTACAAGTCATGGACGCTCCTGGCTCAATCGACACAGCCCTCTGCTGGCCCGTCAGGGAAATGGCCGTAGGAGAACTGGCAACATTGCCAGTAATAGCAATGGTCGTTCCAGCCTCAATTGACACTGCCCTCTGCTGGCCTATAAAAGGTGGCCATAGGAGCAGACACATTGCTGTATTATCTCTCAGCTTCCTGTGATCTTGTGCTTCCTGTTTCCTGTTTGGACTTCCTGTTGTGACCCGGCTTGTTTCTGAACCATCTGATCTCCTCCTGGTGTTTGACCCTCGGCTTGCCTCTCGTACTTTGCTCTTGCTACTACCTGCCTGTTTTCCCAGTGTATGACCCCGGCTTGCCTAAGGACTCTGTTTCTGCCTGCTCACCTGTGTATGACCCCGGCTCGTCCCTGCTCTGCTACTTACCTTGCTCTTGGACTGATCACTGGTGTTTGACCCTCGGCCTGGCTTTTACTACTCTTCTAGTTGCCTGCCTTACCCAGAGTTCCTGAAATCATCTGGTGTTCACCACAGGCTACCTGTGCTACTTGGGACGCTTCACCTCCTGTACCACTTCCAGGGGTGACTCGCACTGAGCTGCAAGGGAAGCCCTCTCTGCACTTCGGCCTCCATCCAGATTGTGACAGTATAATCCAGCCATGTCTGAGGCCGACAGAGGTGCTTCCCCGCTCGAGTCGCTATGTCAACAAGTTGCCACCCTGACCCAAGCAGTCCAGAGGCTTCAAGATGGCTACTTCCAGTTAGAAGGACATCTGCAGCATTTAACAACTTCTCCTTCTCCTGCTGATCCCAGCCAGCTCTCTGCCAGCTCCGCTTCTGCCTCCTCACAACAAGAGCACCCCAGTTCTCCACATTTTGCAATGGCACCCCCACCAGAGCCACGGGTGCCAACACCTGAACGTTTTCGCGGAGAACGAAAGAAATTCAGGTCCTTTAAAAATGCCTGCCTACTGTACTTGGCCCTCCAGCCTAAGACCTTTTCCTCCGAAACTGTGAAAGTGGGGTTCATAATCTCCCTACTATCTGAGGAACCCCAAACTTGGGCCCATAACCTTCTGGAACAAAAGAGTCCCACTCTGAATTCGGTGAACTCCTTCTTTGAGGCTATGGCTCAGCTTTATGAGGACCCCCAGCGTGCCGCTACTGCCGAATCAGCCTTGCATGCTTTACAACAGGGGAAACGACCAGCAGAGGACTATACTCTTGACTTTCGCAGGTGGGCCACAGACACTGATTGGAATGAGGCGGCTCTCAAATATCAATACCGCCATGGACTGTCCGAAATCCTCAAGGATGAACTGGCTCGTGTCGATACCCCTGCTTCTCTCGAGGGTCTTATTCAACTAGCCATTCAATTGGACAGACGTCTGAGAGAACGACGTTCTGAACGTTACCAAGGCTCCCGACCCACCTGGGTATTGCCTAAGGTTCGATCAGCTACTGCACCTCCTACTGGGTCACCTGCTACCTTGAGCACGGATGGGGAACCCATGCAGATCGGCTTGATTCGCTCCTCCTTGACTCCTGAGGAAAGACAACGCCGCCGACAGGCCAACCTCTGCCTCTACTGCAGGGGGACCGGCCATTTCCTGCGCAACTACCCTGTAAGACCCAGTAAGTCTTACCTATGAAGCTCTCCGAACTGTCAAGTCTCTGAGCCTTCCTCCTCTCACCTTGTTCTCCCTGTCTCCCTACAGGTGGCAGAAGGGAAGGTTCGGCTCCTGGCGATCATTGATTCCGGGGCGTGCAGCTGTTTCATGGACTTTGCTTTGGCTAAGAAACTGGGTATCTCTTTGCAGCCGAGGAAACAAAGACTTGAGGTCCACTTAGCCGATGGTTCCCTGCCCAGCTCTGGTCCAGTTACCCGGGAGACCTGTCCTGTTCTAACTACATCGTACTCTGGCCATCAAGAGTTTGTTCGTTTCGATGTAATATCTTCACCCATATTCCCCATCATCCTAGGACTCCCTTGGCTGCAGGCCCACAACCCTCAGATTAATTGGGTCTGAGTACTGCCAGAATCACTGCCTCCCTCCCGGGCCTCCTAGTTCTTCTACCTGCTTGGCGGTTCAACCAGTACCCGACACCCTTTCCAGCATCCCTGCAGCCTATCGGGAGTTCATGGACGTTTTTGATAAAAAGAAAGCCGAGGTCCTTCGCCCTCACCGCTCCTACGATTGTCCCATTGAATTACTCCCTGGAGCTGAGATCCCGTTTGGGAGGATATTCCCTTTATCCGAGAACGAACTTGAAGTCCTCAGAGTCTACATCAATGAGAACTTGGAGAAGGGGTTCATCCGTCCCTCCTCTTCTCCTGCTGGGGCTGGCATCTTTTTTGTGGAGAAAAAAGATGGCTCTTTAAGACCCTGTGTGGACTACCGAGAACTCAACAAGATTACCGTTAAGAACCGGTACCCTCTTCCCCTTATTCCTGAACTTGTTCAGCGCTTCCGGTGTGCCCGAATTTTCACAAAACTTGATCTCCGAGGAGCCTATAACTTAGTCCGTATCCGAGAAGGGGATGAGTGGAAGACAGCGTTCAGAACTCGATTTGGCCACTTCGAGTACTTGGTCATGCCTTTTGGGCTGTGCAACGCTCCAGCGACTTTTCAACATCTCGTGAATGACATCTTCCGAGAATTCCTGGACAACTTTCTGATAGTTTATCTAGATGACATCCTCATCTTTTCTGCCACCCTTGAGCTCCATCGGGCTCAAGTTAAAAGTGTGCTTGCCACCCTGAGGAAGTATGGACTCTATGTAAAGGCAGAAAAGTGCGACTTTGAGAAGGATTCCATTCAGTTTTTAGGACTGATTATCTCCACCAATGGAATCTCCATGGATCCTCAGAAAGTAAAATCTATTTTAGATTGGCCAGCCCCTTCCAACAAAAAAGGTGTCCAACGGTTTGTAGGCTTTGCCAATTTTTACAGAAGGTTCGTGAAAGGTTTCTCCACGAACATCTCACCCATCACCCAGCTGACCCGCCAGCAGGTTCGCTTCCGCTGGTCACCGGAGTCCCAAGCAGCATTTGACGAACTAAAAAGACTATTTATCTCGGCACCTATCCTTCAGCACCCGGATCCGGCTCTGCTCTATATATTAGAAGTTGACGCTTCAGAAATTGCTACTGGGGCAATCCTGTCCCAACGTCAAGGCCCGAAGGCGCTTCTTCACCCCGTGGCCTTTTCCTCCCGGAAAATGACTCCTCCAGAGAGAAAGTACGATGTAGGTGATCGTGAACTTTTGGCTATAAAATGTGCCTTAGAGGAGTGGAGATATCTGCTGGAAGGGGCCGCCCATCCCATCATGATTTTCACTGACCACAGGAACTTAGAATACCTAAGAACAGCTAAACGTCTAAGACCTCGACAAGCCCGGTGGGCTCTGTTCTTTTCAAGGTTCAACTTCCACATCACCTACAGGCCCTGGTCTAACTATGGAAAAGCAGATGCTCTTTCTCGGATGTTTCCTGACAACCCAGAGATGGTTGAACCCAATACCATTCTCTCTGCTCAAAATGTTTTTTTGCTTATCCAGCCTGACCTGAAGACTGTGATTAAGAAGGCCTCTGCTCAGAGTACAGAATCAGTAACTCCCCCCTTAAGCAGACGAGATGGATTCTTGTGGCATCAAGACAAAATTTTTGTACCCCCTCAAGTAAGACTTCAGGTCTTAAAAAGCTTTCATGACCACAAGCTTGCCGGTCACTTCGGGGTACGGAAGACCCTCGAACTGGTCCAACGCCTCTTCTGGTGGCCCAGCCTGAATCAGGACTGCAAGGCTTATGTTGGTTCCTGTGTCACTTGCCAACGTAGCAAGGGGTCCAAAACCAAGTCTTGGGGCCTACTGAGACCTCTACCCATTCCTGAACAACCCTGGAAGAAGCTCTCTATGGACTTCATCGTGGATCTCCCACCCTCAGAAGGGTTCACCACTATTCTGGTGGTAGTTACAACAATTCTCTACACTCAGCAACCAATCAAACCCCATTCTGGGCAAATTACGGGTTCCATCCCTCTTTCTTGCCTAACGTCATTCCTGAAACACCAGTCCCTGCAGTCCAGGATCGAGTAAGTTCCATCCAGGCCAACTACTAGTTACTGCAGGATGCCATACTCAAGGCCCAAAAGGACTATAAAAGATTCTATGATCTGAAGAGGAAAGGAAATCCTGATTACAAGATTGGAGATAAGGTATGGCTTTCTTCTATGAATTTGAAACTGTCTTGTCCATCTAGGAAACTTGGGCCCAGATTTATCGGCCCTTTTGAAATCAAGAGGGTGATTAATCCAGTGGCTTTTGAACTGGCTCTGCCCAGTTCCTACAAGATCCACCCAGTGTTCCATACCTCTCTACTTAAACCAGTTGTACAGAGCCCGTTCCCTGGAAGAGAGGAGCTACCTCCACCGCCGGTTTCAGTGGAAGGTGAAACTGAGTTTGAGGTTGAATCCATCTTGGATTGCAGGAAAAGGGGTAGACAGACTCAGTACTTAATTAAGTGGAAGGGGTATCCCCCTGAAGATAATTCATGGGAACCCATGAGCAATATCCATGCCCCAAGGCTTATCCGAGAATTCCATAGAAGATTTTCTGAAAGTCGGGCCCGTCTGCGCATCCGGAGGCTGCCCCTTGGGGGGGGGCACTGTCAGGGATACAGCCGTACTGGCATTTCTGCCAGTACAAGTCATGGACGCTCCTGGCTCAATCAACACAGCCCTCTGCTGGCCCGTCAGGGAAATGGCCGTAGGAGAACTGGCAACATTGCCAGTAATAGCAATGGTCGTTCCAGCCTCAATTGACACTGCCCTCTGCTGGCCTATAAAAGGTGGCCATAGGAGCAGACTCATTGCTGTATTATCTCTCAGCTTCCTGTGATCTTGTGCTTCCTGTTTCCTGTTTGGACTTCCTGTTGTGACCCGGCTTGTTTCTGAACCATCTGATCTCCTCCTGGTGTTTGACCCTCGGCTTGCCTCTCGGACTTTGCTCTTGCTACTACCTGCCTGTTTTCCCAGTGTATGACCCCGGCTTGCCTAAGGACTCTGTTTCTGCCTGCTCACCTGTGTATGACCCCGGCTCGTCCCTGCTCTGCTACTTACCTTGCTCTTGGACTGATCACCGGTGTTTGACCCTCGGCCTGGCTTTTACTACTCTTCTAGTTGCCTGCCTTACCCAGAGTTCCTGAAATCATCTGGTGTTCACCACAGGCGACCTGTGCTACTTGGGATGCTTCACCTCCTGTGCCACTTCCAGGGGTGACTCGCACTGAGCTGCAAGGGAAGCCCTCTCTGCACTTCGGCCTCCATCCAGATTGTGACAATAAGGTTCAAGATTTGACTGTAGCAGGCAGAGTGGCTATGTTAAAAATGATTATACTTCCCAAACTACTTTTATTTGTTTCGTACGTTGGCAATTCCCTTACCACCCCAATATTGTGTCTCTGTTCAAAAGTGCTTCAATCAAACTATATGGGAAGGAAAACCACACCGATGTGCGTCCCTCATTATGAGGAGACATTGGAGGCATGGAGGGATGGGAGTTCCTTGGGTTTCTGCATATTATAAAGCATCTGTATTACATCAATTGAAATATTGGTGAACGCCTGTGCAGCATAAATTGTGGCTGGGATTAGAGGCGGATGATTGTAATCAAGAAAATCTTAGGACCACAATGATCGCTGTAATGATTGGAGCTGTTGTGCCCAATATCCAATCTCTTACAGTGCAAACTGCCTATACAACGTGGGCAGAAGTATTTTGTTTGTCTCCCGAATATGGGGCGACGTGTGAATTCCCTACTCCCCTGTCAGTTCTCACGTACTTCATCTCAAATGTTGATATAAAATTGTGGTTGAGAAAGGGGGTTAATTGCTTGAGAGATCTGTATAATGAAACAGGGATTCATCCCTTTAAATATTTTGTTCACCAGTATAGAATACCACCGTCAGCTTTTTTGAGCTATTATCAAATATTTTCCTTCATACGGAAAAATAGCCTTCCTTCATATGTTAAATTACCCATTTCTATATACAAGTTGTATCAAGCACCCTTGGCTACTGCCAATGGTATTTCAGTTATTTATGATATATTGAACAAGCATAACACCTATTCTAAAGCCACTACTGTTCTTAAATGGGAAAGATTACTGGGGGAATCTTTCCCGGAAACTAACTGGCTAAAAGCTTTTGCTGCCACATATGCTTCCTCAAAATGTACTAATCATTGGGAATTATATCAAAAGACTTTAAATTTTTGGTATTTGACCCCCACTAAACTTTCCAAATTTTACCCCTTAACTCCAGCATTATGTTGTGAGAGAGTGTGGTGAACAAGGGACGCTATGCCATATAGTTTGGGAGTATAAATCGATTAGAGCATTTTGGAACAAAATATTCTCTATGATCTCAGAAGTTGTGGAAAAAAACATAATTCCAAGTCCTGAGATGGCGATCTTGCATCTAAATATCCATGAGATACCAATAAAGTACCGAGTAGTGGTTTTACATCTTTTATTAGCGGCAAAATTCTTAATCACAAGAAGATGGAAATCTCAGGAGATACCATCTCCATCTGATATTGTTAATTACTTAATCAGCAATGTGAGATGGAAAAAATATGGCTACTATAAGTTCGGCGAAGAAAATATTTGTAGTTAGATGGAATCCATGGCTAAACAATCTAAGATGTATGGTGACAATGGATTAGATAAGGTATGTGTGTTAATGTAAGGATTGCTTAGTAGGAATGAAGTTATTGATCATGAGGTAAAACGCGAATGGGCTATGGGGAACAGGTCTCTCTTTTATTATAAGATGGACGTCTAGTGACGATAGATCGAAGATAATGAGCATATATGGAATCCCCATTGTTTGACGGTTAAACTGAGTTAGATGGAAGGTTCTCATTTCCTATTTCTCTCCCTGTCCTTTCCTCCTTTTTTTTTTTTTTTTTTTTTTTGGGGCAAAATGTTATGATCAATAATTCTATTGCAACATATGTTGATATTTTGTTGTTTTGTTTTTTGTGTATGTGTATTATTATTTTTTTGGAAAATTACAATAAAAGAGATATTGAAAGAGAAAATACTCCCCTAGGCTCACACTTAACCCTTCGATCGCCCCTGGGTTACCCCTTCCCTGCCAGTGTTCTTATTATAGTAACAGTGCATATTTTTAGCACTGATTACTGTAGCAATTTCACTGGTCCCCCCAAAAGTGTCAAAAATGTCAGTTAGGGGGTCCGATCTCTCCGTCTGTGATGTCACAGTCCTGATAAAAATCGCAGATTGCCGCCATTACTAGTAAAAAATAAATAAATAAAAATTACATAAATCTTTCCCCTAGGTTGTAGACTCGAAATATGTAGCAGAATACAAATTGGCATAAAATGATAAAAATATATATATATATATATATATATATATATATATATATATATATATATATTTTTTTTTACATTTTTTTTATTGGGAATGTTATATAGCAGAATGTGAAACATATATATATATATTTTTTTTTTTCATAATTTTCGCTCTTTTTTTTGTTTATAGCACAAAAAATAAAAATCGCAGAGGTGATCAAATACCACCAAAAGAAAGCTCTATTTGTGGGAAACAAGGACATCAATTTTGTTTAGGTACAGCTTTGCACAACTGCGCAATTGTGAGTTAACCACTTCAAGCCTCAGAAGGTTTTACCCCCTTAATGACCAGGCCATTTTTTGCGATACAGTGTCGCACGACCACGCAATTGTCCGTTAAAATAAGGCAGTGCCGAACTACAAAAAATGGCCTGGTCATTAAGGGGGTAAAACCTCCCGGTCCAGAAGTGGTTAAATAAAAGTGCTTTTGCGGAGAGTTCAGATTTAACTGTTTGATCATGGATTTAAATAGCTCTTGAGTGTTTTTCTTTACCTTTTGCACTGTGTTGGAGCTTCTTAATGTGAGATTTGGGATCCTCAGTCTCCCTGAAATCTCGACGGAAGGCCACTGATATCACCCTTGTCAGAGTGTAAGTGAACTGTATATATATATTTTTTATTTTTCTCCTATGGTTTTATTCTTTGCAATATTTAAAAAAAATAAATAAAGGGGAGTGGGGGGGGGGGGGACTTTCATTTTGATGCAGGGTCTGCTTTAATGCTTTTCTGCCATGTTGTTAAATAATTCCACGAGGGCGAATGTTCTATGCAATTTTCACTTTTGTACAGTGGTAAGAGCTATAATAGACAACAGTTAATGTAGCCAAAATGAAAGGATGTTTCCTGTGACTGATATATAATTATACTGAAGGAATATCACAGAGACAACCCATATCATCTTGACTTTATAAGTGCATAAGATGTGTAAAAATAGCTGTCAGTTACATGGCTGTCTTCAATAAATTGTTGGCATATGTGCAACGTTTTCATCAACCGTAATAATAAAATAAAAATCATCCTTCACTTTTATGACGATTGTCTTATTTTTCATTCTGTAGAAATATTTCTGTAAAGCCTATAATTTAAGGGCTAAGTTATGGTAAAGCCAAGTTTCCAATGGTATAAATTGATATAGAAGTAACATATACACTTCCAGTGTTATAAAATGGACAAAGAAAAACCATATATAAGTTTTAAGTCGGCTTCAGTAGGTCAAACTTTTACCAGCTTTTCGTGTCTCACATACTCTGACAGCGAGATTTTCATGTCCTCGTTCACACCATTTACAGTGACCTGTATCTTCCTGCACCCGATTAACCACTTCAGCTCCGGAAGGTTTTACCCCCTTAATGACCAGGCCATTTTTTTGTGATTCAGCACTGCGTTACTTTAACGAAAAATTGCACGGTCGTGCAATGCTGTACAGGAATACAATTGATGTCCTTTTTTCCCCACACATAGAGCTTTCTTTTGGTGGCATTTGATCACCTCTGCGGTTTTTAGATTTTGCGCTATAAACGAAAAAATGAGCGAAAATTTTGAAAAAAAACACCATATTTTTTACTTTCTGCTATATAACATTCCCAATAAAAAAAAATTAAAATCACAATGTTTTGTCAGTTTAGGCCAATTTGTATTCTGCTACATATTTTTGGTAAAAAAAAATCCCAAAAAGTGTATTTTAAATGGTTTGCGCAAAAGTTATAGCATTTACAAACTATGGGATCGATTTTTGAAATTGTAATTTATTTTTTTGTTTTTATTAGAAATGGCGGCAATCAGCGTTTGTTAGCGGGACTGCGACATTGCGGCAGACAGATTGGGCCCCTAACTAACATTTTTGATACTCTTTGGGGACCAGTGACATTAACACAGTAATCAGTGCTAAATATTATGCACTGTTACTGTATAAATGACACTGGCAAGGAAGGGGTTAACACTGGGGGTGATCAAAGGGGTTAATGTGTGCCTAAATGTGATTACTGACTTGGGGGGGGGTTCTGTGACAGGCACAGAGAGATCAGGGTTTCCGCTTAGGTGAAACTTCTGATCTCTCCCTGCCTGTCTGACAGAAGACTCGCCTGCTTTGTTTACCATTGCCTTGCTAAAGAAGCTGAGGGTAAAGGTGATGGACCGGCCAAGCATGTCTCCAGACCTAAACCCTATTGAGCATGTGTGGTGCATCTTCAAAGGGAAGGTGGAGGAGCGCAAGTCTCCAACATCCACCAGCTCTATGATGTTGTCATGGAGGAGTGGAAGAGGATTTCTTTAGTGTTGTCACATGAAAAGATATAATAATATATTTACAAAAATGTGAGGGGTGTACTCACTTTTGTGAGATACTATATGTAGTGGGAAGCTAGCTGTGGTTCCTCAGAAAGACGCAGTCAGCTCCTGTATCCATTATGGTAGCACCAGCAGCTCGCAGCAGTAAGAAGAACCAGCTGTGGGAATACAGCTCTGGACCCCAGGCACTGGTAAGTACCTCATTTTTAAAGCAGTAGTAAACTCAGATATACAAATCTTTAGAATCCATGTAGTCTGTACACGAAAGCACTATACACGATTCTGCCTCACTGTTTATCCCCTACGGTTTTGTCTTACTATTTAGCAGAGTATTTTGCCTTCCTTGTTTACAGTCCAAAGCTGGCGCCATGTTAGCTGCTGTCTTCCGCATCTGTGATGTCCTTTACCTCTGCCCTTCCTGCCAGCAATGGCTAAATTCTTGTGCATGCGCTTTGCAGGTGTAGCACCCTACAGGTAGGTGCTAGTTAAAACTATAGTGGGCCTTGTCTGCCTAACAGCAGGGCTGTGATTTATCTAGTTAGGGTGTCAGGGCTTCCAGATGTGCCTGCTGAAGGCAGAAGTATCCCCACTGGCTTCTGTGAGAGGCTTCTCATAGGGCAATGTGGGAAGCCCAATCAGGGGACACATCCCAGCTTGTAACTACCCCAGAAGGCAGATTAGGCTGCAAGGGATTCTGGGAGTGGGTATAAGTTTGGGGGGAAGTGCATGACAGGGTGTATTTGGTGGGAGCAGAGTCCTAGGAAGGAGAGTGCGGCTGTCTCTCCTCCTGTCTGAGGAAGGTGGAAATCTCTGGGTGTCACCCAGAGAGTGCTGAGATGAGCTGAGGGGATCTGCTGTGCCGAGCCTGCAGAGAGAGAGAGGGGGGTCCAGTCCCAGGAAAGCCTACACAGGTTGTGAGTACTGCGGATTGCCCCTGGGGGTCTGCCTAGAGTCAGAGGGGACCACTCCAGGAGAGGTTCTGGTATCCAGTGTCAGCTAGCTGTAAAGGGGGTACCTGGGTAGAGGACCCTGAAGTTGTAAAGGGGTTACCTGCAGTCTGGGCCCTGAATTGTACAGTGCGTGCCAGTTTCAGTGATAGTTTCTCGGAGTTCTACAAAATACTACCTCAAGCTGTGCAAGGCGGGGAAAAGTATTCAGAGATTTACACAGTGAAACAGTGTCAGGAGTTCTACAGTTCTCAGTCTTGGATCTACAACACTTCTTCTGTTATACAGAGTGTACTCAGAGACAGTGAGCGTTGGCTGGCGCCGGCTGGCGTCAAGGAAGCGCCAACGGGCATTTACAGGATCAAAGTTGTAATTAGTTCAAGCCGAAAGGAGTATCCCACTCATTCCCTTCTCTCATCCCCTTAATTTATAATAAAAACCACAAAAAAGATGCTGGAGTTGTCGCTGCTTCAGTTGTCACACCCAGGGACTCAGCTCACATGGGCTGGAGAGGATTCCGGTACTAATGGCAGAACCACATCAGGCGATAGGCCTAGAAACCTTGCTACACAAGTCACATGGAAGTTTTGAATGGGGCTGAAATCCAGCGGTATTATAATACAATGCCGCAGAGAGTGGATGACGCAAGCAAGCCAATTTCCATAAAGGACCAAAAGCACACAGATCATGCCATGAATCGCCACAAATATGCACATGTGCCCGGTGACATACTAGAGAGAACATTGATTGATTCCTGGGGAATAGCAATGGTTAGCCAGAATATAAAAACTGCACCATGTTCAGTGTTTCTGAGGGATTCAATTGGAGCAAAGTCACACTGAAGTGTTTACTATCGCTTTAAAAGTCAGCAGCTACGGTATTTGTGGCTGCTGATTTAAAAAAAAAAAAAAATCAAGCCAAAGTTCCTCTTGAAGTCACTGTCTGCCATTGCACTACATGGGGCCTTGAAATGAATAAATGTTATTTTGACATTTTAATAAAGTTTAAAGGATAAGATTGCCTTTCAAAAAAAAAAATGATAATAAATGCACATATTTTTGCAGGTAAAAAAAAATAAAAAATTTACACTGCAGCCTGTACAGCATTGCACCCGCTGTGATCAGCAGATCGTGGGTGCAATGCCAGGGTCCTGTAGACTCTCAGTCAGCTGTCTGCTTGTGCCTCTTGTACAGGAAAACACTTACTAAGGCCCCTTTCACACTTGTGCGAACTAAAGGTTGCACAATTTTACAGCGATTTTGATGCAATTTTGACTGGACTTGAAGCAATGCATACGCCTATGGACCTCAAAATGCATTAAAATCGGCCCAAAGTAGTGCAGGGACTTCTTTGAAGTCGTTGCGACTTGAAGTCGTACAAATATGAATGGTACTCATTGGAAATCATGGAGTACGACTTGTCAGTCCCAAATCACAGGACAAGTGTGAAAGGGGCCTAAACTGCAGGAAGAATCAATGAACTATTAGCACTCTCTCAGTTCATGGAGAACTACAAGCCATCTGCCACAGCTTTGAATGAATGATGCGGCTGTATGGGCAGAGCCAAGCACAGCTCCGGTTTTCAAATTATGACAAGCTGGTGTGAAGGAGCCTTAACAGTCTCAACTTGAACAACTCCCAGTGCATAAGGGTGAAGGAAATAGGGTAATACACACTCACTGTCCACTTTATTAGGTACACCTTGCTAGTACCGGCTTGGACCCCCTTTTGCCTTTAGAACTGCCTTCATTGTGGCATAGATTCAACAAGGTGTTGGAAACTCTCCTCAGAGATTTTGGTCTATATTGACATGATAGCATTATGCAGTTGCTGCAGATTTGATGGCTGCATGTCCATGATGCGAATCGCCCATTCCACCGCTTTCCAAAGATGCTCTATTGGATACATGGTGACTGTGGAGGCCATTATAGTACAGTGAAATTAAATGCAGTTTAACTGGCTGACGTGAGGATTAGAGGCCAGATACTCTACTTCTGGTTGAATTACATCAGTGTTTGGGAAGAATAAGCAAATAATTTTTCATACTGGTAGGATTTGTTAACTCTTTCGATAACTTCTGTAAGGTTAGGGGCAGCGAGTGATTTCCAATGTGAGCTTATCGTGAGACGAGCTGCTACCAAAATATGTACTGTAATAGTGTGAATTAGAGGTCGGTTCCTATTTATGGTTAGATGAAACAATGCCATACTGGGGGATGGGGTTAGTAAAATCCTTGTCACTTTGGAGATCAGGGAAAAGACCGAACGCCAAAAGCTTTTTAGACTTTTACATCCCCACATGATATGCAATAGAGTACACACTTGGCCACATTGACACGAGCAGAGGTGCAAGGAATCTCCAAAGATCCGGGATATTCTAAAGGGAGTTAAGTAGCATCTATATAACATTTTTAGGTAGTTATCCCAACGGTTAGTGCACCTGGATGCCTTATAGACACTTGAAACTGCTTGGGCCCATTCCCCAGAGGAGTTTTCTTCTCCCACTTCCCTTTCCCATGCTTCCATGTGGGAGGATTTAGAGAAGTATTCGACATGTTGCAAGTAGGCGTAGAACCTAGAAATTCCCCCTCCCCCCTTTTATAGGGTCTGGTCCCAAACATGTGCCAAGCCTCTGAATCCAAATAGATTATCTCTAGCGGATGTTTGAGTATAAGATGTTTAAGTTGCGTCTCTGGAAAAGTGTTATCCCCTAGAATGCTAGGGGTTAGGTCTTTAACATGTTTTAGACCCTTCCGGGTCCAGTATGTTGTTTGGAAGGAAGGAATTTGATATTCTAATACCGAAATTGGTGTGTCAGTAGTAGTACGTGTTGCGGAAAGTGGAATTTTTTGGGTCATATGGACCCACGCTTCTAAAGTGGCTTGTATAGATGTTATCTTGGGGTATTGCAGGGGTAGACCCGAGAGTTTGGCTAGCAGAAGGGAGGGGAGGTCCCTATTATTGAGAATATGTTTTTCCACCGCAACCCATAGACAGTCTGTTTGTATATCAAACCAATCATGGGCTTGATCTAGGAGGACTGCGGTATGGTATGAGCGCAACACAGGTAGTCCAGCTCACCCTCTATTTCTATGAGTTATCAAAGAGCGATAAGGGACTCTAGCAACCTTGTCTTGCCAGATAAAGCGTTTCATTATGGACTCTATTTTCTTAAAGAAGCTGTCCGGATTCCGGAAGTGGTATGGGAATAGTTCTGAAATAATACAACATTTTTGGGAGTGTTAGCATTTTAAAGGCTGCGATGCGCCCTATCCACGACAGTTAATATTGTTTGATGTGGGCAAGGTCTTGTTGTATCAAGTTTATAAACTTGGGAAAAGTTGGATTCATGCATGGCAGAGGTAGGCGAGCATAATTGTATGCCTAGGTAAGATATTTTGTTTTTTACCCACGTAAATGGGAAGTGTGCTTTCAGATGACTAAGCATTTCCTTAGGCACTCCTATAGATAAAAAGGAAGATTTCGTGATATTCAACTTATATAATGAGGTTTTACTAAATAAATCCAACATTTTTTGTACTTCTTGCAGGGAAGACGCTGGATTGGTAAGGGTTAGGACTACATTGTCTGCAAAAAGTCCAATTTTATGCTGACGATGCGCTGCGGGGATTCCCGTAATGTTTGGATTGAGCCTCATGGCTTCTGCCAGAGGTTCCATTAAATATTAGGGGGGATAAGGGACATCCCTGCTTAGTGCCATTAGTAATAAAAAAAATTATCAGATAAGACATTCAAGGTAAATATATTAGCTCTAGGAGTGGAGTATAAGGCTAAGATCGCTGAGAACATAAACCCATGGAATCCAAATTGACCTAACACTGCACGTAGGTACCCCCAATACACCCTGTCAAAAGCTTTTTCTGCATCCAGAGTGAGGAATACAAGGGGGGACCTGCGCTTTTCCGCTAACTTAAGGAGATTAAACATATGGTGGGTGCCATCTGGTGCTTGCCTACCTCTAACAAAGCCCACTTGGTCCGGGCCTATAAGGGAAGGAGTATATTTAGCAATTCTGTCTGCAAGTTGTTTAGCGTAGATCTTTAAGTCAGTATTTAGAAGGGAAATTGGCCTAAAGTTTTGGGGACTATCCGGCGTCTTCTCTGGTTTTGGTAATGTAACAATAGTCGTATGTAACATTTCTGATGGAAAAGCGTCCGTGGATGCAGCAGAGTTGAATAATTTAGTTAAGTGGGGTACTAGAACATCTTGATTGTTTTATAATATTCGGCTGTAAAGCCAGCCTGGTGATTTATTATTCGCTAGCACCTTTATCGTTGTGGTGATCTTAGCTTCCGTTATGGGTGAGTTAATTGTACTCAAGGCTTCCTCATTTATAGAAGGGAGCGACAGGGTAGAAAGGAAATCATTGATAAGTGATTCAGTGAGCTGGAAGGTTTGGGGGTCATCTTTAAGATTATATAGTTTATCATAATATTTACGGAAGGCATCTGCTATTTTGTTGGGGGTGATACACTTTGAAATTGGGGTCTTTTATATAGGTCAGTTTGCTCTTGGCCAGCCTCCATTTCAAATAGTTTTCTAGAAATTTGTCTGCCTTATTGCTTTGAGAGTAATGTGTGGCCTTAAATTTCCTAAGGGATTTACTGCATAATTGCAGCTCAGTTAGACAAGATGGGGACATATCTTTTTTATGTTGGAATTCCAGGGATTTGATGGAAGCTAATAAAGTAGTCATTTTATGCATCCTTTGCCACTTTTCCCTGGCTGCCAATTGTATTAACAGGCCCCTAGCAATGGCCTTGTGGGTGCACCAGGTAGTAGCCACATCTGCATCAGGAGTGGAATTGATGTGGAAAAAGTCCACCAGGTGCATCCTCAAGGACTCCCGTTTTAGAAACAGAGCCACATTATTGCGCCACATATAAGTTGGAGTATAAGCATTGGTTACCTTCAATACAATTGAAACCGGTGCATGGTCTGACCAACCTTTGGTGTTGATCCTGGCTTGAGAGACTTTCATCAACGTCGGAAGATCTGCAAGGAACACGTCTATACGGGAATAGAGTTTGTGCAGATTTGAATAGTAGGAGTAATCCCTTTCAGTAGGATTCAAACAGCGCCATATGTCGTACATGGCCCGGTGGCATGAAGAAGGGGTTGGAGTGTAGAACGGGAGGGGGGGCACTTGACAGATGTGTCTATAGTAGTGTCTGTCACTGTGTTAAAGTCTCCACGCAGTAGCAGTAGTCCTTTGCAGACTTTCAGAGACCGGAGAAAAGGTATAGGTTTGTTGTTTGGGACAAACAAGTTTACCAAGGTATATGTGGTATTATTTATGTCGCAGATCAGGATAATGAATCTCCCCCGTGGATCCTTGGCATGATCATGGTGAACAAAGGCTACTGAATTGCTGATGATTATCATAGTTCCACATTTTTTTAACTTCTGCATTCGCCATGTATATGTGAGGGAAGGATTTATGGATACATTTAGGAGAGTTTGCTGCTTTAAAATGCATTTTCTGAACACAGATGACGTCCCCATGCAGAGTCTTGGCCTCCTGTTATAAAGCCTTCCTCTTGTAGGGGCTATTAAGCCCATGAGCATTCAGAGAAATAATTTTAAAACCCATTGTTCATGGAGGAAAGCTATTTATTTTTTCTATGATGCAGTCAGCATCCAATTGCTAATCCCCAAGCACTTTAACCACTTCTGGACCACAAGATTTTTCCCCTTAATGGCCAGGCCATTTTTTGCGATTCTGCACTGTGTTAATTTAACAGACAATTTGCGCTACACTGTACCCAAACAAAATTGATGTCCTTTATTTCCCACAAACAGAGCTTTCTTTTGGTGGTATTTGATCACCTCTGTGATTTTTTTTTTTGCACTATAAGCAAAAAAAGAGCGACAATTCTGAAAAAAAAAAATATATTTTTCACTTTCTGCTATATAACATTCCCAATTAAAAAAAAAAATAAAAAATCAAACCTTTTCATAATTGTATGCCAATTTGTTTTCTGCTACATATTTTTGGCAAAAAAAAAAAAAATCCCAATACGCGTATTTTGATTGGTTTGCTCAAAAAGTTATCACATCTACAAACTAGGGGAAAGATTTATGTAATTTTTATTTATTTTTACTAGTAATGGCATTGATCTGCAATTTTTAGCGGGACTGAGACATTGCGGTGGACAGATTGGATCCCTAACTGACATTTTAACACTTATGGGGGGAACAGTGACATTACTACAACAATCAGTGCTAAAAATATGCACTGTTACTGTACTAATGTCACTGTCAGGGAAGGGGGTTAACCCAGGGGTGATCAAAAGGTTACATGTGAGCCTAGGGGGTGTTTTCTAACTGTGGGGGATGGGCTTGTGAAATCAACACAGATACCTTTTTTCCTAAATAGAATAGAAATAGAAGGATCACAGGCGCTCAGTATTGATTCCAGAGAGAACAACAGTCTGCTGTGTTTACAACAGCAGACCGTTGTTCTCTCTTCAAGGGGAGCAATCATGGGTGCCCGGTGGCAATTGCGGCTGCCGGCCCTGCGGATCGGCTTCCCTGCTGGCCAGTGGGCACATGCGCGCGCCTCCGGCGGTGTGCGCGCGCCCCCAGGATCGCTCCTACGAATCGCCGTACAGGTATGGCGAATCGCGAGAACCTGCTGACCTCCCGCTGTATAATTGAGGCGGTTGGTCGGCAAATGGTTAACATGAAAGAGGAGTCTACTCCTTCTAGTGTCCTACTTGTGTGACATTTACATGTAATAAGATTTTGCATGTTTTTGTAATGTCGAAAGTTTAAAGGGTAACTCTAATTTTGTGGGAAAAAATAGCAACAAATAAAGCATATACAATTGCTACACAAATCATATTGTAATTGAAAGTTATTAAAAATGTATTTTCCTTTTCAATCTGCAGTGCTGTAACTTTCTGTAGAATTCAATGCAATATGGCTACCTGGAGGCATTCTATACACCATTAGTGCTACGTAACACTTCCAGAAATGTCCTTTCTTGCTGTGTGATTGGCTCACTGATTTTCCCAGAAGTCTGCACTAAGATACAAGTCAGATTTTAGGCATCCTCTACAACAAAAAGGATATTTTTTGGTGAAATACTCCCAAAGGGTTAATCACTTTGAAATGATTGGGAACACTGCAAATGTCCTCATTAGAACACTGCAAGTGCATCACCTGATTATTAATTAAACAGTCACTCCCATTCAGAGTCGCTCTGCACATTGACAAACAGACAGCTTTTTCTTGAGAGCAGAAATAGGTAGGAATCTGCAACAAAGTTTGGTAAAATCCTTGCAATGTGCATTGATTACCTAGTGGGATTTGGTATTTTTTCAACAAAAGTGGAGCTTCTCTTATTCTATTTTTTATTTTTAATAGCTGCTTTATATTAATTTAATTTTTAATTTTGGTGTAACAGCAAGATTTGTTGCCTTTCCTATAGTGACAACACAACAGTTACTCAAAGTGGCGTTATCATATTTTCCCTATTTAGACTACAAAAAGTGATGCTAATACACAATATGCTGACATATGCTCCTCTTTCTACGATAATTGCACAGTGCAGAGAGACAAAACATTAAAGTAAAGGGATACCTGCATTTTTAAAGTGTAACTTCACTTTCGTGGGGAAAAAAAATAGCAAATAAAGAAAAAAACAATAAGAAGTATACAATTGTGACACAAATCATATTGTAATTGAATGTTATTAAAAATGACCTTTCCTTTTCAATCTGCAGCCACTGTAATTTTCTGAAAATGCAATGCAATATGGCTATCTGGAGCTGTTCTGTACACAGAATGTGTACTGACCACACCCCAGAAACATAATTTCCTGCCTGTGTGATTGGCCCACCAACTTTCCCAGAAGTCTGCTTAAGATACAAGTCAGATTTCAGGCATCCCCTGCAACATAAATGTCATTTTTGGTGAGATACCCCCAATAGGAACACCTCTAAAGGGATGCAGGCCCAACAGATTTCCTCATTAGTGCTCTGCAGCCGCCACAGCAGATAGATAATTATGAAACCAAACCCATTAGACTCGCTCAGCACAGGAGCACAGAGGAACAAACAATTATTTCTTTAGAACAACAAAAGTTAAGAATCTGCAACAACGTTTGTTAAAATTCTTGTAATGTACAGAGATCACCCAGAGGGTTTTTTTTTTCTCAACAAAAGTGGAGTTACGCTTTAAATTAAAAAATAATATATATCCTGATAGTGGTCTACAAAACTAAGTTTAGTTCCACTTCAAACATATACTCTAAGTATATACTCTAGCCATACCCAGCATGGCTATATGCAACACCTGTAGCACCTGGGCACCAAAATATAACCATATTTTATGTTATACACACCGATTTTCCTGTGTGCATGAGCCAATAGTCTGATTTCTGCCATGCAATATTCAGTATTTATTCAAGAGTATAAGTGTTATATGACTCGAACAAAAAGATTTCAAATAGTTGTAGTAGGAGCATTTAAATTATACACAATTATTTTTTTATATTTGGGCTAAAATTAGTCTTTTATATATATATGTTTGCGTGGAATTTCACTTAAAGAACAACAGACTACAAATCGCCTTCATTTGATGATCATCATTCAAATAGATAAAATAAGTCCAGCTGCTTCTAACAGCTGAAGGTCAGAATTCTTGTTCAGTTCAACTTCACTCTTCAAAAATGTGATCAAGTTATACAACCATATATAATTATGGCTGTGGGCATTTCTGCTCTGTGCATGGTTGTCTACTATGGTACCGAGCAGGATAATATTAAAAAGATGAAAAAACGAGATAAGTGAAAAGCTAAAACTTCTGCCCTGTTTAATCAGCAAATGAAGTGTAACTACATAGTAAAAATTGACAGGCATGACTGGCTGAGTCACTAAACTGAATTTTATGGGTATTACACCCTGAAATACATTTATTTCGATATTACCATATCAGCCATTGTAAAAGGGGAGAATGGATTAGTGCTCAACTGAGTCCATGGTGAATCAGTCGTCTTTGCTGGAGATGGATGCTCAGATAATGAGTGATCCATATCATTTTTGCCCGTGACATTGACAAGGCCTCTTTCTCATCCCCTTGGTTAAGGAAACAGCTTTATTGCCACTTGCATAAACTGCAATTCCTATTCTGTATTAATTTCCGTGATTGGACTACTTAGTAACCACATTGCTTGTGCTTTAGTGTTCCTTTGACTTTGATAGGTTGCATTATTTGTTTTGTCAGAAATAGGACATTTTTAATGATCCTTAAAATAATTGTAAAGTCTAGTGTTCTTTTTTTTTTTTTTTTTTAATAAAATAATAAACATGTAATATTTACCTAAGGAAAAAAAAGCTGCGCTCACATCAAACATAGGAAAGCAGCAACTTAAGTGCAAGACAAACACAGTAACAAACCAAAATATCAAAAAAGTTGTGCTGTATAATGTGAAATGTCCAAATTATAAAAAATGACCATAATGTGAAAAATTCATAATTGTGTATTAATGAAAAAAACACCAGTGATAATGTCCAAACAGGTAAAGAAGCCGAAATCCAACTGTGCAGCTGTAGAATTCTTCTGTGAAAAGAGCCTTCACCACAAAAAGTGATTCTTCCACCAAGCTAAATTGCCTCTTACCAGAAAAATATGACCTGCAAGGTCAATAACGCTTGTGGTATCACCCAACCAGGGACTCTGGGGTAGTTCTTCTGTGAAAAGAGCCTTCACCACAAAAAGTGATTCTTCCACCAAGCTAAATGGCCTCTTACCAGAAAAATATGACCTGCAAGGTAAATAACGCTTGTGATATCACCCAACCAGGGCCTCTAGGGTAATTTTTCTGTGAAAAGAGCCTTCACCACAAAAAGTGATTCTTCCACCAAGCTAAATGGCCTCTTACCAGAAAAATATGACCTGCAAGGTCAATAACACTTGTGGTATCATCATCCAACCAGGGCCTCTAGGATAATTTTTCTGTGAAATGAGCCTTCACCACAAAAAGTGATTCCTCAACCAAGCTAAATGGCCTCTTACCAGAAAAATATGACCTGCAAGGTCAATAACGCTTGTGGTATCACCCAACCAGGGCCTCTGGGGTAGTTCTTCTGTGAAAAGAGCCTTCACCACAAAAAGTGATTCTTCCACCAAGCTAAATGGCCTCTTACCAGAAAAATATGACCTGCAAGGTAAATAACGCTTGTGATATCACCCAACCAGGGCCTCTAGGGTAATTTTTCTGTGAAAAGAGCCTTCACCACAAAAAGTGATTCTTCCACCAAGCTAAATGGCCTCTTACCAGAAAAATATGACCTGCAAGGTCAATAACGCTTGTGGTATCATCATCCAACCAGGGCCTCTAGGATAATTTTTCTGTGAAATGAGCCTTCACCACAAAAAGTGATTCCTCAACCAAGCTAAATGGCCTCTTACCAGAAAAATATGACCTGCAAGGTCAATAACGCTCATGGTATCACCCAACCAGGGCCTCTGGGGTAGTTCTTCTGTGAAAAGAGCGTTCACCACAAAAAAAGTTATTCTTCCACCAAGCTAAATGGCCTCTTACCAGAAAAATATGACCTGCAAGGTCATCAACGCTTGTGGTATCACCCAACTGGGGCCTCTAGGGTAGGAAATATTGTGTATTGTATGGATCCAGAGGGTTAGTGAACACCACATAAACCTCCATGTCCACCTTCACTCACTATGGTCAACATCACTCCCTATGAAATAATGTACCTCCATATTGTAAAACTGTATCAATTCTAATCGTAGGTAAAGAAATGGCAGAACATTAATCCAGATAAAATGCGCATAAAAAATGTATAATATTTACCCGCTTTGTGTAATGGTTTTGCACACAGCAACCCTGATCCTCCTCTTCTCAGGTTCCCCACTGGAGCTCCTTGATGCTCCACCCTGCAGAGTGTCCCCATATCCTGTCACTTCCCATGGGAGCACTCATGCATGCTCACACTTGAACCCTGCTCTGTATGTTTATTAGACACACACAGTGGTGCTCGGCCCTGCCCTCTGCTCCATCGTCACTGACTCTGACAGCAGAGGGAACCAATGGCTCCTGCTGCTGTATCTGAGCCAATGAGGAGGAGTGGAGCCAAGAGAGCCTTGGCTCTCGTGCACATCGCTTGATCGATATCAGGCTCAGGTATGTATTTAGGGGGGGGGGCTGCGGGAGGAGATGGCTGCAGCAGGTTTTTTTACCTTACTGCATATAATGCGGTAGGGTAAATAAAAAATAAAAAAATCTGCCTTTACAAGCCGACCTCAGTGCACTGTTTAATTGGGCAACTATGTGGCAAATGAGGTTTAATGTTGATAAATGTAACGTTATGCACTTGGGGGCTAAGAATATGCATGCATCATACATATTAGGTGAAGTAGAACTGGGGGAATCCATAGCAGAGAAGGATCTGGGGGTTTTGGTAGATCATAAGCTTAATAATAGCATGCAATGCCAAGCTGCAGTTTCAAAAGCAAGCAAAGTCCTTTCTTGTATTAACAAAGGCATGGACTCCAGAGAGAGAGATTTAATTTTCCCCTGTACAAATCATTAGTAAGACCTCACCTGAAATATGCAGTTCAGTTTTGGGCACCAGTTCTCAAAAAGGATATTGGGAAAGTGGAGAAAGTGCAGAGAAGGTCAACCAAACTGATAAGAGGCATGGAGGAGCTCTGCTATGAAGAAAGATTAGAGGAAATAAATGTATTCTCTCTTGAGAAGAGGAGATTAAGAGGGGATATGATCAAAATGTATAAATACATAAGGGGTCCATATAGTGAACTTGGTGTTGGGTTATTCACTTTAAGGTCATCACAGAGGACAAGGGGTCACTCTTTACATCTAGAGGAAAAGAGATTTCATCTCCAAATACAAAAAAAGTTTCTTCACAGTAAGAGCTGTGAAAATGAGAATAGACTCCCTCCAGAGGTGGTTCTGGTCAGCTTAGTAGATTGCTTTAAAAAGGCCTGGATTCTTTCCTTAATGTACATAATATAAGTGGGTACTAATATTTATAGGTAAAGATGATCCAGGAATATCCAATTGCCTCTTGGGGAATCAGGGAGAATTATTTTTCCCCTGCTGTAGCAAATTAGATCATGCTTTGCTGTTTTGTTTTGTTTTTTTTTCGCCTTCCTCTGGATCAGTTTTGGTAATAGTATTGTGTATATGGGATTGTATTTTTTTTTTTTAATTGGCTGAACTAAAAGGGTCTTTTTTCAACCTGACTAACTATGTCACTATGTTTACAACCACTTTTTAAAAAAATGTGCAAATATTTAAAAAGTCATATCTTGCTTCGAACCCTTGATATTTTTTCACTTTCGCAATCATTTGAGGCAGGTTGCATAGGTTTTGATTATTTTGTCTGAAGGCTAACACTCCTCTTAATTCTGAGGCTTCTAAGAATTCCTTATTTTTGTCTAATGAAGGTGTAACAATCATGGTGTATTTTGTTAGCATGCTGTTTATACGGATACAGGTGCAACCACCATTCTCATATATGACACTGTGATTAGTAGTTCTGCCACTAGGTAAAGGTGTTTAATGCATGTATAATATAATGTTCTTTCTAGTGGAACTACATGGTCATGATGTCATTTTCTGTTTCTATGTTGCCGTTATCTCCAACTGAACAAGAAGCGCTAAGCCATGTGTCTACCAACGTTGTAACTTATCTGCAGCAGCAGGTTGTGGGCCCAGCTACAGCCAATGTACTAAATACTTCTACAGATACAAATACAGCTCAGACTTACAGGAAAACAGTTTCTGAAAAAGAAAAATGGTCAGAAAGCATATAAGATGGTTATTAATAGCGATAATCAAAGTTTCAGTCACAAATCTGACAAACCAGAACTACCAGTTCTGGAAATTTAAATAAAGACGCTTATGATAAGAGAGTATACATGAGGTGTATACAAGAGCCCAGACCAGACTCGCTTCCACACGAGTGGACAGAGAATGATCACAAAGCTCAAAGTACTATATTGCTGAGTATAGACCATGATCAAATTGTGCACATATGCAAGTGTGAACTGCAAACGAGATGTGGATATAACTACAGAATGTACACCGGAGAGAAATGCTTAGCAACAAACTTTACATAACTAGTAAGCTATACCACTCTAAACTAATGAAAGGCCAGTACATGCAGGACTATAGAATATGTCCCTGAGAAATAGTCCCCTGGGAGCTATAGAATAAATAAAAGACTTTTATATAGCAGCACTGTTACTCAGTGGTCTCCCAGATAACTTGGTACAGCACTCAGTGCTTGCCAAGGTGATAAGCTTAATCTGGATTGTATTTAAACAAAGCTTGTGAATGAAAAACAGAAAGTGCAGACCGTGAAAATTATCCTTTGGCAGAATCTGCACAAAGAACCACCAACAACAATAATAGTAATATGCAGTGTAAACACATAAATGTTTTGTGTGCAAAAAGATCACTTAAAGGCAAACTGCAGAATTAGGAAAACTAGAATTATTAAGAAAAAGAGACAAGTTAAAGCGTTTGTTACCCCAACACTTTATATTCCTTATATGTGCGTGCTGTACCATGTACAGTACTTATATGAGAAAGTACCCTGTTCTCTTTGTATTGTTTCCTTTATGTGAAATCCCTGATGTTCCTGCCAGTCCCCTTACTTTCCAATGAAAAACTGACCACAGTAAGCAGGAGAGCACACTGTGGTCAGTTCTCTAGCTGTGTTGGGAACTCAGTATGCTTTCCTTCAATGATCAGACTTGCCCCTGCTGCACAGCTATTCACTTGCAAGCTCAGTGTGCTGGTGCTTCTCCTCCCCCCAGTTCTTATGCAGCTGAGAACAGAGGGAATGTGATCACTAATAAAAAAGGGGAAAAATAGGTATTTATAATGTTTTTTTGTTTTTTATACAGTATCTTTAAAAAAAAAAAAAAATGTTGTGCATTTCATTGAAATTGAATGGATTATTTTATAAGGTGATTTTTTTACAATCACTTTAAACAAAAGTTCAACAGTGTTAAAGAAATCTAGAAGATGCTTCAGATACTGAGTGTGCTTTTCACTCCAAAATGAGCACCTCATCATTTTCTCCTGGTGCATTGACCCCTCAAGTCATATGATTAATAATAAAAAAAAAATCACTTGATCAAAGCAAGACAGAAAGAATTGCAAGAGCTATTGGAGAGTATATGGTCACAGAAGCAATGGGGGAATGATGATCTATACTGCCTTCCATCTCAACCAGTCACCAGAAAGATACCACAGATGTGCTATATGTTACTGCTCCTCTCAGTCAGTAAGCTTAGCAAGCAAAGATATGTGTTGACATTCAGAGGTTACATCTGTATTATTAAAAAACAAAAAAAAAACACATACTAGCTAAATGAAAAATATCAAATGAACAGTATCAGCTGAAGTGCAGTGAAGTGGTTAACAACACCGTCAAAGAGGAAAACCATTTGAAATCATATTCACTTCTGGCACTGCTGTCTTAGCACAGAAATCCAAAAACTATAAAGAAGCTAGCTAAAGATCAGTAAGCTAGTGACATAACTCACCCATGCAGTCAAACAAAGGCATGCACACAGTGTGTGCCAGGTGTGCCTGGGCACACCCTATTCACCCCATGTGGTGCAGATTTCCCCGGTTTAGACCCCTGATCTTTAACCAAAGCCTCCTAAAGGGGCTTATAAAAAAAATTGTAAAAAAAAATACAAAAAAAATTGTAATAAAAATAAAAACTACTGACAGCAATCTCTGCCCTACTGACACTGTTCAGTCCTCTACTGACACCATTAATATGCATACATATGCACATACGCATATGTGTATGAGCTTTCGGATGCACAGTCACACCCCAATGCAATAGGCTGTGCATACCTATGCAGTCAAATAATGAAGTGACCAGGAAAACTTTTGCCAAAAGTAGCAACAGCGACCCCTGACGGCACTTGAACTAAAAAACTAACACTATGTATCTTTTGTGGCTTTAAATAGCTGGTCCAAACAAACTATTTGAATTACTTACAGATGCACCTGCTGGGAGTGCTGTATAAACTGTATGTTGCATCAGCCACATCACTGTGTTCCAGCAGCAGGATGGGGACTTACTGTCCCACTCAGAAAAAAATTGAGTCAGGTTCAGTGCTACTCAACCATTCACAGGAAGCATTGTATTTCATCAATAAATACACGGCTTCCTCTCATCTCCAACTCAGCCAATCAGTTTGGTGCAGAGAGTCTTATCTATTCTGTCAGCTGGTACCCGGTGGGCTTGTTATCAGGGAGTTTAGCCTAGCTTTGATGACAAAGGGAGGCAATTTTTGGAATGATTATTAGGAAGCCCTCCTGTTAAGGAATTTGTACAGCAAATGCTCATTTTTGTGCAGCTCATTCTCATGTGCATGTGGAGAATCATGAGCATAGAAGCCTAACTAGATGTGCAAGAAAAAGAATGCACAGGCACAAGAACATTGGCGCATACATGCGTGCACACATCCACAATTCATATAGCCCAGTGGCCTAATTAAACTGAGAGTCTGCCTCGCCTCAGTGCTGGATGGTCTTCTTCAGCTCTGGTTCCTGTATTCCTGGCTCTTAAAAGTCTGATTACCTTGTTCTTGACAAGGCTACACCTAATATCGCTCTTGGATCACCCCTGCCTGCTATGTCTGCTGCTCGCTTGTATTACCAACCTTGGCTTGGATTTCTGATCATAACTCTGTCTTCTGACTTGGTACCTCACTGCCAGCGAGTTACTGACTCCTGCTTGTTCCTGACCCTGAACTTGATCCTGACCCTGCACCTGTTTGCCTGGTTGCTGCTAAACATAGGTTGTGTACAGACTCCATACTACCACCCGTAAGACTCCAGCTTCCTGGCACATGTGCCCTTCCACTGCCCTAACAGTCCCTGTCTCCACTACCAGGGGTGCTTAGAGGGAAAATGGCACAAGAGGTCAACCATGTCATCACGGGCTCCACAGTCAAGTACATGACACCTCCATTCTTGGAAAAGGTCTTTTAGCTCTTTTCCTCCTGGGGAATTTTAATAGTTGTTAGAAAAGATCATGTATCTGCTGTGAGGCCCCCAGGTTAAAGCTGGGTGCTGGAGGAGGGTATTGCACCCCTTTGTGGGCAGGCTGTATGCCTTAAAGTGTTACTAAACCCAGGACACTGCATTCATGATATCTAGTTTCCCACAGAATTTGTACAGCAAATGCTCATTTTTGTGCAGCTCATTCTCATGTGCATGTGGAGAATCATGAGCATAGAAGCCTAACTAGATGTGCAAGAAAAAGAATGCACAGGCACAAGAACATTGGCGCATACATGCGTGCACACATCCACAATTCATATAGCCCAGTGGCCTAATTAAACTGAGAGTCTGCCTCGCCTCAGTGCTGGATGGTCTTCTTCAGCTCTGGTTCCTGTATTCCTGGCTCTTAAAAGTCTGATTACCTTGTTCTTGACAAGGCTACACCTAATATCGCTCTTGGATCACCCCTGCCTGCTATGTCTGCTGCTCGCTTGTATTACCAACCTTGGCTTGGATTTCTGATCATAACTCTGTCTTCTGACTTGGTACCTCACTGCCAGCGAGTTACTGACTCCTGCTTGTTCCTGACCCTGAACTTGATCCTGACCCTGCACCTGTTTGCCTGGTTGCTGCTAAACATAGGTTGTGTACAGACTCCATACTACCACCCGTAAGACTCCAGCTTCCTGGCACATGTGCCCTTCCACTGCCCTAACAGTCCCTGTCTCCACTACCAGGGGTGCTTAGAGGGAAAATGGCACAAGAGGTCAACCATGTCATCACGGGCTCCACAGTCAAGTACATGACACCTCCATTCTTGGAAAAGGTCTTTTAGCTCTTTTCCTCCTGGGGAATTTTAATAGTTGTTAGAAAAGATCATGTATCTGCTGTGAGGCCCCCAGGTTAAAGCTGGGTGCTGGAGGAGGGTATTGCACCCCTTTGTGGGCAGGCTGTATGCCTTAAAGTGTTACTAAACCCAGGACACTGCATTCATGATATCTAGTTTCCCACAGAACACAGAACATGGAAATGCAATTATTTTAGTAAATATAAATTGCTAAATACCTTTTCTCATCAGCAGATAGAGCAATCTTGTGACTTCTATCAGTGTCCAACAGAGCACTGGTTAAAGCTTGTAGAAGCAGTTTTCATTCTCCCCTGATCGTCCTATGAGGCTGCATGTCCCTTGACCCTCTGCCTGGACACTGCTGTTTGGCCCTGTGTTGAACACTCCCAAGACAACATTTTTTTTTTTTTTTAGCAATACACACAAAACTGAGCATGTTCAGCTTGCCCCCAAGGCTCTGTTCTATCAGCATATATATTTGGGACTGTGGAAGAAGGAGGGGATTAGTGAAGACAGGATAAAACAGCCTTTTTACACAATGCAGAGGATTAACCCTTAGGTTCCACAGTGAGTGTAACAAGTAGGGTTGAGCGAACACGGACTGTATTGTTCGTGTTCGTACCGAATAATTGGATTTTTGTTACCCGAACACGGACCCGAAAACTTTACTGCATATTCGGGTAAAAATCTGTGTTCGGTCATTTTATTTTCGGGTTTTGTATGCATTGGCGCGCTTTTCATGGCGGGCTTTCAACAGCCAATCAACAAGCGTTTAACTGGTGTGCATTAAGCCATCCCAGCCATGCCTACAAATGTATTAGTAGCTGTGATTGGCCATCTGAAGCATGTGACCAAGTCTTTATAAGTTCAAGACGGAGCGCCGCTGCGTCATTCTGCTGTGTGAGTTCAGGGACAGAGCACACATCATACGTGCTGGCTGCTGATTAGGGACAGACAGGCAAAAACCATTTGTGTCCAGATAGAATTGAGGGACAGGTCAGAGTGTGTTAGGCAGGGCGAGTTGTAGGGCATTTTAGGGCGAGGCTGCTGATTTTTAGGGTCAGTGTTCTACAACCGATATTGCTGTGTGGGGGGGGGTTTGCAGTGACCGATCTTATCAATCCTTTTAGGGAGAGGCTGGAGATAGGCAGGTGTCAGTGGTCCACATCGATTTTGCTGTGTGTGGGGTGCAGTGAACACAATCGTTTTTGCCCACTGAGGAGGATGGAGAAAAGTCTTTTTCTATCAGTCACTGTGTGCAGCGTTTTTCCTTCAGTGCTGTGCTGTGCTGACTGTGATCATACACTGCTGTGTTCAGTGTTCACATGTGCTATTATTGAGAGATTTCAAAAGTTATACACTTTTTTCTATTCCACTATTCAATATACACCCTTGGGTTTAAAAAATTAAATTGTGGCATAGTCTACTAATCTAGTTAAAAATTAAAAACTTAAAAAGGGGAATTTTTTCTTTCCCTCCATAGCCTGCAGCAGAGCTGGTCCACATCGAATTTGCTGTGTGTGGGGTGCAGTGAAAACAATCTTTTTTGCCCACTGAGGAGGAGGGAGAAAAGTCTTTTTCTATCAGTCACTGTGCGCAGCGTTTTTCCTTCAGTGCTGCTGTGCTGACTGTGATAATACACTGCTGTGTGTGTTCACATGTGCTATCATTGAGTGGTTTCAAAAATCATACACTTTTTTCTATTCCACTATTCAATATACAGCCTTGGGTTAAAAAAATTAAATTGTGGCATAGTCTGTACTAATCTAGTTAAAATTACACTTAAAAGGGGAATTTTTTTTTTTCCTCCATAGCCTGTAGCAGAGCTGAATGATATAAGACACTGCTGTTCACATGTGCTATTGATAAATCACACCAATTTTAAATCATATTTTCTATTCCGCTATTCAATAAAAACCTTTGGGTATAAACAATTAAATTGCGGTATAGTCTGTGTTGGTACGTGTGAGATACACCTTTCCAATTTTTGGGGTTCATCTCATACTTCTGAAGATTTGAGGGTGCTGCCTCTTCCGTACTCCTCATCCTGCCTTTGGGGGTACAAAAAATAGTAATTGGGGCTAGTCTGGTTCTGTACGTGTGAGATACATACACTTTTTTTTATTAATATTTTCTATTCCGCTATTCAATCAAAACCTTTGGGTATAAACAATTAAATTGTGGGATAGTCTGTGTTGGTACGTGTGAGATACACCTTTCCAATTTTTGGGGTTCATCTCATACTTCTGAAGATTTGAGGGTGTTGCCTGTTCCGAACTCCTCCTACTCCTCATCCTGCCTTTGGGGGTACAAAAAATAGTAATTGGGGCCTAGTCTGGTTCTGTACGTGTGAGATACATACACTTTTTTTGATAATCTTTTCTATTCTTCTATTCAATCAAAACCTTTGGGTATAAACAATTAAATTGCGGGATAGTCTGTGTTGGTACGTGTGAGATACACCTTTCCAATTTTTGGGGTTCATCTCATACTTCTGAAGATTTGAGGGTGCTGCCTGTTCCGTACTCCTCCTACTCCTCATCCTGCCTTTGGGGGTACAAAAAATAGTAATTGGGGCCTAGTCTGGTTCTGTACGTGTGAGATACATACACTTTTTTTGATAATCTTTTCTATTCTTCTATTCAATCAAAACCTTTGGGTATAAACAATTAAATTGCGGGATAGTCTGTGTTGGTACGTGTGAGATACACCTTTCCAATTTTTGGGGTTCATCTCATACTTCTGAAGATTTGAGGGTGCTGCCTGTTCCGTACTCCTCCTACTCCTCATCCTGCCTTTGGGAGTACAAAAAATAGTAATTGGTGCCTAGTCTGGTTCTGTACGTGTGAGATACATACACTTTTTTTGATAATATTTTCTATTCCGCTATTCAATCAAAACCTTTGGGTATAAACAATTAAATTGCGGGATAGTCTGTGTTGGTACGTGTGAGATACACCTTTCCAATTTTTGGGGTTCATCTCATACTTCTGAAGATTTGAGGGTGCTGCCTGTTCCATACTCCTTCTACTCCTCATCCTGCCTTTGGGAGTACAAAAAATAGTAATTGGGGCCTAGTCTGGTTCTGTACGTGTGAGATACATACACTTTTTTTGATAATATTTTCCATTCCGCTATTTAATCTACACCTTCAGTTTGCCTCCTGTTCCCAACTCCTCCTACTCCTCTTCCTCATCCTGCCTTTAGGGTACAAAAAATTGTAATCGGGGCCTAGTTTGTGTTTGTACGTGTGAGATACACCGTTTTGTAAAATTTGTCCTATTCCGCTATTCAATATACACCCTGTTTGAGTGTAAAAAATTAAATTGCGGGATAGTCTGTATCGGTACATGTGAGATATACACCTTTTTAAATTTGTTTGGCGCATCTCCTTCTACCGCCGAGGATTGCAGGGCGCTTCAGTTTGCCTCCTGTTCCCAACTCCTCCTACTCCTCTTCCTAATCCTCCCTTTAGGGTACAAAAAATTTTAATCGGGGCCTAGTCTGTGTTTGTACGTGTGAGATACACCGTTCTTTATCCTTTTTCCTATTCCGCTATTCAATATACACCCTTTTGGGGTAAAAAAACATTAAAGTTTGCATATTTGACTGTGAGATACACCCGTGCGATACTGTTGTTGTTTTGTTCCGCTATTCAATAAACGCCTTTCTAGGGCAAGATCATAAATTACAGAAATATGAGGAGACCGTCAAATAGGGGCCGTGGCCTGGGTCGTGGTGCTGCTGGTAGAGCTCCTGTTGCAAGGAGAGGACGTGGTCGATCTGTGCCCGCTACACGCACAAGTGAAACACCTTCCTCAAGTGTTAGTAGGCGACAGAACCTGCATCAGTATTTGGTAGGGCATCATACGCCTCTAGAAGTGATGATGCCAGAACACGTAGAGGCGATAGTAGATTGGTTTGCTGCTGACAGTGCCTCCAGTTCCTTCACATTGTCTCCCACCCAGTCTACTGCAGAAAGGTCAGAGTTGGCACCTGCAGCCGATGTCCAACCGTCTTTCACCTCACCCCCTTGCAAATCAGGCAAGCAGTCTGAGCCCCAAGCCATACAGCAGTCTCTTCTTCTTTTTGATGACTCTGTCAGCAGGGTTTCCCAGGGCCATCCACCTAGCCCTGCCCCAGAAGTGGAAGAGATTGAGTGCAGCGATGCCCAACCACTTATTTCTCAAGATGAGTACATGCAAGGACCATCGCAGTACGTCTCCGATGATGACGAAACGCAGGTGCCAACTGCTGCGGCGTTCAGAATTGTGGAGACCGACAAGGAGGGCAGGGGTGAAGACTGGGTGTAAGATGATGTGGAGGACGATGAGGTCCTCGACCTCACATGGAATGAAGGTCATGCAGGTGACCTGAGTAGTTTGGAGGAAGAGGCGGTGGTCGCACAGAGCCACCAGCACAGCAGAAGAGGGAGCAGGGTGCAGAAGTGGAGCGGCCGTGCCGTAGACACTACGCCTGCTAATGCCCAACGCAGCAAGGTAACGATCGCACCAAAGCCAGCTCAAAGGAGTTCTCTAGCGTGGAAGTTCTTTAGAAAATGTGCTGATGACAGGACACGAGTGGTTTGCACCCTGTGCAATCAGAGCCTGAAGCGAGGCATAAACCTTCTCAACCTAAGCACAACCTGCATGATCAGGCATCTAAGTGCAAAGCACGAGCTGCAGTGGAGTAGACACCTTCAAAACCAAGAAACATTTCTGGCTCATCCTGCTTCCTCTTCTGCTGCAGTCTCGGCCGCTCCAGCCACATCTGTAGTGATACTGGCACCTGCCACCCCGCAAGCAGACGATCTGTCAGCAACACCACCACCTGGGTCACCAACCATCTCCACAATGTCCCGTGGAAGCGTTCAGCTTTCCATCTCCCAAACACTTGAGAGGAAGAGGAAATACCCCCCTACCCACCCGCGATCCCTGGCCCTGAATGCCAGCATTTCAAAATTCTTGGCCTTTGAAATGCTGTCATTCCGTCTGGTGGAGACGCACAGTTTTAAAAACCTTATGTCGGTGGCTGTCCCACAGAACGTCGTGCCCAGCCGCCACTACTTTTCCAGGCAAGCCATCCCTTCCCTGCACAACCAAGTGGGGGAAAAAATCAGGTGTGCACTGCGCAACGCCATCTGTGGCAAGGTACCTAACTACCGATACGTGGACCAGTAAGCACGGTCAGGGGCATTATATCTCCCTAACGGCACACTGGGTAAATGCAGTGGCGGATGGGCCAGAGGCGGATAGCAATTTGGCGCATGTCCTTCCACCACCGAGGATTGCCGGGCGCTTCAGTTTGCCTCCTGTTCCTAACTCCTCCTACTCCGCTTCCTCATCCTCTACCTCCTCCTCATCCAGACAGCGTAACACCTTCACCACCAACTTCAGCACGGCCAGGGGTAAACGACAGCAGGCAGTTTTAAAACTTGCCTGTTTGGGGGAAAAACCACACACCGCGCAGGAGTTGTGGAGGAGCATGGAACAGCAGACAAATGAGTGGTTGCTGCCAGCGAGCCTCAAGCCCGGCCTTGTGGTGTGCGATAACGGGCGAAATCTCATAGCAGCTCTGGGCCTAGCCAGTTTGACGCACATCCCTTGCCTGGCGCATGTGCTGAATTTGGTGGTGCAGAGGTTCCTTAAAAACTACCCCGATATGTCAGAGCTGCTGCAGAAAGTGCGGGCCGTCTGTGCGCACTTTCGGCGTTCTCACCCTGCTGCTGCTCGTCTGTCAGCGCTGCAGCATAACTTCGGCCTTCCCGCTCACTGCCTCATATGTGATGTGCCCACAAGGTGGAACTCCACCTTGCACATGCTGGAAAGACTGTGCGAGCAGCAGCAGGCCATAGTGGAGTTTCAGCTGCAGCACGCACGCGTGAGTCGCTCTGCGGAACAGCACCACTTCACCACCAATAACTGGGCCTCCATGCGAGACCTGTGTGCCTTGTTGCTCTGTTTTGAATACTCCACCAACATGGCCAGTGCCGATGACGCCGTTGTCAGCTTAACTATTCCACTTCTATGCCTCCTTGAAAAAACAATTCGGGCGATGATGGAAGAGGATGTGGCACAGGATGAGGAGGAGGAGGATGAAGAGGTAACATTTCCAAGGCTTTCAGGGCAGTCATTCACAAGGGGCTCCGAGGGTGGGTTCCTGCACACACAAACGCCAGGGACACAATTGTACAGCAGGGGCACAGTTCTGGAGGATGAGGAGGATGAGGAGGAGGAGCTGGAGGAGGAGATGGAACCATGTTCACAGCAGGGTGGCACCCAGGCCAGCTCATGGCCATCACTGGAGCGTGGCTGGGGAGATACAGAGGACACAGACGATACACCTCCCACAGAGGACAGCCTTTCGTTGCCTCTGGGCAGCCTGGCACACATAAGCGATTACATGCTGCAGTGTCTCCACAACAACCGCTGAGTTGCCCACATTCTAACTTGTGCTGATTACTGGGTGGCCACGCTGCTGGATCCCCGTTACAAGGACAACGTACCGTCCTTAATTCACTCACTGGAGCGCGATCGCAAGATGCGCAAGTACAAGCGCACGCTGGTAGACGCGATGCTGCTGGCATTCCCACCTGACAGCGGGGCCACAGTGGAAGCACAAGGCCAAGGCAGAGGAGGAGGAGGAAGAGGTCGCCAACGCAACCAGGGCACCGCCAGCACCTCAGAAGGCAGGGTTAGCATGGCCGAAATGTGGAAAAGCTTTGTCAGCACGCCACAACAAACAGCAGCACCAGCAGCTCATATGGAACGTCTTAGCAGGAGGCAGCATTTCACTAACATGGTGGAGCAGTATGTGTGCACACGCCTAGACGTACTGAATGATGGGTCTGCCCCCTTCAACTTCTGGGTCTCCAAGTTGGGCACATGGCCTTAGCTTGCCCTTTACGCCTTGGAGGTGCTGGCGTGCCCTGCAGCCAGTGTATTATCTGAACGGGTATTTAGCACGGCTGGGGGCGTTATCACAGACAAGCACAGCCGCCTGTCCAGAGACAATGTGGACAAGCTCACGTTCATTAAAATGAACCAGGCATGGATCCCACGGAACTTTTCCGTACCTTGTGCAGAATAGCGATGGATACCGACCTTACCCAGCCATTGTTCTATTTTTGCTCTTTCTCACTCTTTTGGGGTGTACCCTCATTTAAAATTTCTGAAAAAAAGCATTGTTGGCTACCTCATCCTCCTCAGGGCCAGATTAACATAGGGGCTATTGGAGCTGCAGCTCCAGGCCCCTACCTTAATATAGGCCCCGGGTTGGCCATATTCACTGTTACCGCTCTTCTGTCACTTGTAAACACAGAAGTCTGGCTTCTATGCTCGCTTCCCCAGGCAGCTCCCTCAGAACCTCCCCACACAGCACGAAGGCCGGACAAGGAGGGACAGTTGCCGATGCATGGATGTGTTTATGGGCTTCAGAGACAGCATCCCATGTTGAATTAGGCATGTATGGCTGCACCCTTCCTTCTCTGGGTGCATGCCAAAGCACGGCCCTTAAGGCCCTTCAAAATCCTCAGCACCAAGCCCATGATGCTCTTAATCCGGCCCTGGTCCTCCTCCACCGCCGCTTCCACCTACACCGCCCATAGGTGTGCGCAGCCTATTGCATTAGGGTGTGCACCCCAAAGTTTAAATACACATGCATGTGTTTGCCTACATATACATGGCCCCCGATACATTACTCTCCCTGCTGGCAAAGAGAAATAGAGCAGAGCAGGTCCGAGGGAGATCTTTCCCATCTCCTCACTGGCAAACAGAGCGATAATGCTATGTGCCCTAGGTGATTAGGGTGTGCCCAGGTACACCCGGCACACCCTGTGCGCACGCCTATGACACCGCCACATCCACCACCACCTCAACCTCCCTCCTACTCCATATGGCCCTCGTCCTTCAGAGATGAAGAACATTGTTTTATTTTTCTGTTTTTTTTTTGTTGTTTTAAGTTATTTCCCTATCCACATTTGTTTGCAGAGCACTTGCCATGCTCTTAACTATGTTTTGCTGCCATTTGCAGCACTCTAGCCCTTTCCATTGGTGTTTTAGAGCCATTTTAGTGCCTGAAAGTTCGGGTCCCCATTGACTTCAATGGGGTTCGGTGTACGGGAAAAGTTCGGCAAAAGTCCGGGACACGGACCCGGACTTTTTTTTAAAGTTCGGCCGAACCTGCTGAACATGGACATCCAGGTGTCCGCTCAACTCTAGTAACAAGCATACTTTACTGCATATACAGATTGATTTTACTGTTGTGGGTTTTGTAACATTTTAAGGCCATTTGTCATATAAACCCGCGCTCCCTTAAAGATATATAAAAAGGAAAAAAGTATGTGTATGAACCCAATTTTAAAACAGCGCTAGCATGAAAACAGATATTAAATAAAGTGTCTTAAATACTAAAATGGGAAGCGTGCACAATGTGAAAACATCATTAAACCACATAAATAATTTAAAAAGATTATGTGATAAAAGTCCAATATATGAAATTTATCAATAAATAATAAATAATTAAAAAATTAAGTGATAAAAGTCCAATGTATGAAATTGATCAATAAAGTGCAAGGTGCTCCAGTGCAGAGAAAATATTAAAGGTGCTCCAGGTGACTGTGACCCCCTCAAGGTACCCCACTCACCAGACCAAAGGGTCAAAAAAGCCTGTAACCACTGGGATATAACACTACACCAGGACTTCTTGTTATGTTTCTGGATCCTGTAATCCAACCACCTACAAAAAGGCATAGGAGTCTTGTGCAAGTTTTGGGTATTCCATCTTCTTCGTCTCCCAGTCCTATCTACAAATTTAAGAAAAGCTTTAGAAACAACTTTTAAGTGTGGACCTACGTCCTTCAAGGGGCAGTAAAATTTAATCTATGCTGGGGCGCTGCTACAGCCTTCGAATGTGATAGGTGCGAGGTAAGTGGTCCACTCACATAACCCCCCCTCCCGAAAACTCCCTTATATTTGTATTAGCTATCTCCCACTATCCCTTCTCTGTCCCCTGTAACTGTGAACAGACCTTTTTAAGAGATAAGTTCTGAATGTCTGATGTCGCCTACAAATGTACTGCATCAAGTCAAGAAATAATTGTGCAAACATTTAGTTTCCTCTAAGGCACAATAGAAATTCCTAGGGAAAAATATCAGGAAACACAATTGTGGAGTTAAAGGTCTGCTAGCAACCAGTGGCACAACATTAAATGGGCCTCGGTCCGGGATGCGGGGTAGGGCGGGGGAGCACTAATAAATTATTTCTGTTATCTAAGTAAAGGGGTGCCTTTTTTAGAGGCATCAGATCGGCCCAGGGGGAAATTGGCACCTTGCCCCCTTGCCCAGTCCGACCCTGGCTGTATAAGTGCACTATCCAGCTTTCTGTTTTCTGTCATATTTATAGAAGTGATCTCTATACTGGTACATTCTAAAAAAAAAAAAAAAAAAATCCACTGCTGATTTTAGGGAAAATCTAGCTAATAACCTAGCAAATAAAACAAATTTGAGCAAACCCTTACAGAATATGAAATGTTATTTTTATAAATTAAAAGTACCATTTCAATCTTTGCAGATGACACCAAGCTTTGCTGTGTAATAACTTCTTTACAGAATGTCTCCAACTTACAAGCTGGCCTCAATGCACTGTTTCATTAGGCAACTATGTGACTAATGAGGTTTAATGTTGATAAATGTAAAGTTATGCACCGGGGGGGGGGGGAATATTCATGCATCATACATACTAGGTGGAGTAGAACTGGAATCCATAGCTTGGAAGGATCTGGGTGTTCTGGTAGATCATAAGCTTAAAAATAGCATGCAATCCAAGCTGTGGTTTCCAAAGCAAGCAAAGTCCTTTCCTATATTAATAGAGGCATGGACTCCAGAGAGAGAGATATAATTTTGCCCCTGTACAAATCATTAATAAGACCTCATCTGGAATATGCAGTTCAATTTTGGGCACCAGTTCTTAAATAGGATATCACGGAACTGGAGAAAGTGCAGAGTAGAGCAACCAAACTGATAAGAGGCATGGAGGAGCTCAGCTATGAGAAAAGATGAAGGAACTGAATTTATTCTCTCTTGAGAAGAGGAGATTAAGGGGGGATATGATCAACATGTATAAATACATAAGGGGTCCATATAGTGAGTTTGGTGTTGAGTTGTTCACTTTAAGGTCAACACAGAGGACAAGGGGGCACTCTTTACATCCAGAGGAAAACAGATTTTGTCTCGGAAAGGTTTCTTCACTGTAGGAGCTGTGAAAATGTGGAATAGACTCCCTCCTGAGGTGGTTCACTAGATTGCTATAAAAAAGGCCTGGATTCTTTTCTGGGTGTACTAATATTTGTAGGCAATGTTGATCCAGGGAATATCTGATTGCCTCCGGGGGGATCAGGGAGATATTTTTTTCCCCCCTGCTGTAGCAAATTGGATCATGCTCTGCTGGGGTTTTTTCGCCTTCCTCCGGATCAACTGAGGGTATAGGATTGTGTATATGGGATTGTATGGTTGGGTTTTCATTATTGTTTTTTTTTTTTTTTTTTTATTGGTTGAGCCAGATGGACTTGTGTCTTTTTTCAACCTGACTAACTATGTAACTACTGTATATGTAAATATCCCCATTGATTCCTGCCTTAACAATGTATAGGTCCAGCATGGAGGAAACATAGAATACATATTTATGCTCTGTATAAGGTTCACACAAACAGAAATAATTACATACACTGAAACAAGATATAAATGGAAGCTGTAAAGTGGGTTAACATTATTTTTTTCTATTCCCCTAATTACAACCCATCTAAAAAGCCATCACAGACTCATGGTATCCCCTGCCAACACCTTTTAAAAATTGGCATCCTTGAGGTTTTACAATATACCTTACAAGAAGATTGTTACTTGGCTGCTTAACAGCTTATGGGGAAACATGGGTCCTCTTACAGCAACCTAGTTGATTTTCCAGCACACTCATTTAAAGGTAATACGCCAAAATGTTATGAATAATTAAAAAAAAAATATGGATAAATATATTTGTAAAAAGCACCTTTTAAACATGATGGGTGATGAATTGAGAAGTACACATCTGATTTCAGTATGATGCTATGCAAAATAAAGCAATTCAAAGAGACAAGCACTGAAGCTAAAGATATCAAGTGACCATTGAAGAAAAACACCATGGCAACAAAGAGTTCCTTACAAGGACAAAGATACTATGAATATGAAGTCAACACCTATTAGATATGCACCACTAATGCAAGGCATACTGTCATCAAAGGTAACACACCCTTTCATGTCCAGAAAGCTATCATGTCTGGTAGATGCTGCATTATTGGTCAGTGAACCAAGCCATGTGAAATTGATTACTCTTATACAATTGATCTTGGACTAGGGAAGGAGAGCGCTTTCAAAGACTAGCTTAATCACATCTCGTATATTAAAAAGACAGAAGACAATCAATGGTTACAGTTTTTTTTTTTTTTGAATAGCAACACTTATTGGAAGGTAGTAAAATAAGTTATTTTTAATCACAGAAACTTGACATCCAAAGAAGAACCATTTCCAAGGATATTTCCCACTTAATCGGGTCAAAAATTGGACATCTCGAAAAAAAAAAGTTATTGTGGATGTAAGGGTTTCTAATTAAATAAATAAATAGAATATTGGGACTGTTCCCATAATCATCCCGCTATTACTGCTACTCCATTTATTATTGAGGATATTCGTTTCCCAGGCCATACAGCCCTTAAAGGGACTGTCATTAGTGATTATGGAAGCTGCCATAAAAAACACCTCTTTAGAGAATGCTTGTTCCCCGGTTGACATGCAGATGCTTTGGGTGCCGTGCTGTCTAAGCCACTGACCCAGAATCGTTATAGAGATAAGGAACACGTTTATGGTGCCCATTAACCACCTTCCATCTAGCCACTGTATAAAAACGGGCTGAAGAAAACAGTGTTGATGGGTGTGGAGTGGACACACTGGTATGTACTACTGCAACGGCCACTCGTGCATGCTCTCTAGTGACTGCACACAGAGGATTATCAAACGCGGTACTGGACTATTGTGAGTGGCCCTGGTACCATGCGATCGCTGTGACCATACACAGTGATCACAGATACATTAGTAAACAATGCTGTCATTGTGAGCCCTGTACCATATAATAGCTGTTATCAATCACAGCATCACAGTAGTAAACAAGGTTTAATTAATGAAACCTTTTGACAGTGTAATCAATTGCTTAGTAAAGTGATCATCACTGTAAAAGACAATCAAATTGTATAAAAAATCCCTGATCACCCCAGAGTAGTACAGTATTACTGTGGTGACACTGCACTGTTCTGGTGACAATATGTAAAAAAAAAAATTTAAAAAACAAAAATATTTGCAATTTTTTTTTTACTACATACTGTCGCCACCAGTGTTAATTCCGTCAATGAAAACATTTTCGGCATCATTTTTGTCAGCGGCATTTTTGTAGTGACGAAAAAGCAAACGCAAAGTACAGCAGTGAAGTGAAGAAAGCCTAACAGTATTTAAGGAAAACTTTGGCACAAAATGATTAGACTATTACCCTAGCGTGGGCAACTAGCAAGACAAATATTACATTTTTGGATCTTGAAATATGGCATGAAAATAATTTAATAAAAACAAAAACCTTCTTCAAGCCTGTGGATCGAAACAGTTACCTACCTTTGAACAGTTGTCATCACATGTCCTGGCTTGTAAAAATTCCCAAAGGTCAGCTCATGCCCATTAGACGCAATTGTACAGAACTGGAGGACTATGAACATCAAGCTGAGATTTTGGGGTCGAGATTCATAGAGAAGGGATATAAAGACACCGTCATTAATGAAAAAATTAACAAAGTTAAGAATATAGAGAGAGATCTCCTATTAGATAATAAGAGGAACAAACAAAAAGTAGTACAAGAATCAAAAAATAATCCTCCTCTTGTCTTGGATTATAATATGCAACATAAAAAGGTGGAGACAATTATAAAAAGACATTGGAAGGTTTTACCAACAGATACACTTTTAGCTTATTTTTTACCAACACAACCAAGATTCATTTATAGAAAAGCACCAACACTCCGTCAAACAATAGCCAAAAATATTACAGATCCCCCTAAAATTAATAGTTTAAACTTTTTTAATGAGAAAGGTTTTTATCCCTGCAAAAATTGCTACGCCTGCAAGAGAGCATTACAAAATAAAAAGAAGAGAGATGAATTTAAATCGATAAGTACAGGGAAAGTTTACAAAATATGTGAATTCATATCATGTAGAACTGAAGGGGTAGTCTATGTATTGTAATGCCCAGGTTCCATTCAATATGAGGGCAGAACAAAAAGGCCCCTATGGAAGCGCCTACGGGAACACATACAAATTATTCAACAAGGTTTCCCGAAACACAGCGTTTCAAAGCATTATGCGGAAGTACATAATAAAGATCCCTCGTCTTTACGTTTTTGGGGAATAGAAAAATATAGACCCCATTGGAGAGGGAGCAATAAAGTAAAAACACTTAGTCAAGCAGAATCCCGATGGATTTTTGCAATCAAATTCGATTTAAATTGTTTCATATCTGATTATTAAATTCCCTCTACATTTTACATTTATACACATTGAAATATACATTTTATGGCTTTCATTTTACCTATTGGCCATTTTGATTTATTTATCTATTTATACACCTCATCAGCACATTCCCTTGATATTTTTAACATTCCATTGAACACATCATCCACACAATGTTCATCTATAAATGTATATATATTTATATATTTTTATATATTTTTTAGATATATAATTTTTGGGTATTTTAGGTGTACCTTTTTTAGTGACATGTATTCGAATCAGTCCACTCATATTTATTTATTTATGCGAGTCTCCTATATTTTGTCGCCAGAGCTCTCATTCTAGTCCTCATATATATATATACATATTCTGGGCTTCATTGTTATGTATATTTATGTGTATCCTTGCATTTGGAGATAGATGGTGTTCATCCCTATTTATTCACATTTATGCATATTGCATTTTATAATTTTTAATCATATAATTTTTATTAAATATTATACATTGTGTTTTTAGAGAATTTATAGCTACAGTATTGGAATAGTATAGATGGATGCCGAGATATTTAACATTGCCAAGATATTTATGACACACATCTATTATATGGTTTATTGGTCAATTTGCTAAGTAGCCACTAGGTGGTATCAAAGTGGAATGCCGTAGTAATGAGGAAGTAATTACAACCAGTTGTGAGGCATACAGATCAGCGATATGAATAAAGGGATAACGATCCTGTTAGATGGTATCCTTGGTTACCTGTGTGCTATATAACACAGAGACTGCCACCCATAGCCCTACCCTTGAAAAAGTCACGTGGTTTGTGACGCAACGCGTCGGGAGGCATTGGGTGACGTCACTTCCGGTTTACGGCCGTAGGCGGAAGTACCTCGTGGATCTTTACCGCAACTGTGCGGCTGCCTATCATTATTGTTGTATGTGAGTGTATAATTTTTATTTGAATAAATATGTTTTTGAAGACATACTTCACTATGGATATCATTATATTCTTTTGCGCTAACTGGGAGCATTGGAACATTCACTCATTTGGAGTGGTGAACATCGGTATAGAAGTGGATACCAGCGTAATCAAAACCTTTTATCAGTGGATGACAGCACAACAACAAGCCCAGAGGAAATAAGGGAAAATCCAGCACCCCCATCCCAGGGTTAACACCAGCTTATGCGCCTATAAAGGTGCAGTGTGAGGTGAGCGGCCATTGCACTCAATCTGTTTTTGCTCACTCCAGATCACATCACTGGAATTTCACAAAAAGTTGTCTTTAAAGAGAAATCACCAACAGTCACCTTATTTTGTTATTTGCACATGGACTTTGTTTGATCACTAAATAGTCACTTTAACATATTGTTTGCACAAGGATTCTATTTATTTATTTTTTAAGAAGTCATCAGAATATTATCACCTTCACTGACTTTTAGCACTTACTTGCACATCTATTCATGTATGAATTTTATTGAATTTTTATTCACGCCATCTATTTTATTTATATTTATATTTCTCTTTGCATATATGAATTTATTTATAAAATTCTATGGGATTATGCATCTAGATTAGCATTGAGATACATTTAATTATCACACATATAAAATAATTTTATTCACGCCATCTATTTTATTTATATTTATATTTCTCTTTGCATATATGAATTTATTTATAAAATTCTATGGGATTATGCATCTAGATTAGCATTGAGATACATTTAATTATCACACATATAAAATAATTATGAGTTTGTTTTGATCTTCTGATATAGTCCATGTGATTATTGGTTTTTGATTGGACGCAGATACAGCTTCGGATGAGTTTTACTATTTAAAATATGTTTTGCGATCTTTGCGATTTTGATCACTTGATGCGATTATTGGTTTGTTCATTTTATACATTGCTTTAGTCATTTGGGTTGTATATAATCCCCTGTTTACCAGACATCACGCAAGTTAGATCCTTATTCATCCATGCGTTTTTGACTCAGGATTTTAGATTGCAATGCACTGAAAGCACTTTAGAAGATTTAAGAGATTTCCATTCTATTAGCGCCGATTCATCTTTTACACCAAACGCAAAGTACACCACATTTTTGTCCACTGACAAAAACTATCACGAAAATAAATTCAGTTTTCGTTAATGAATGAAAATAATTGAAAATGTGAGGCAGGGACATTTACCCTTGTAACTTCCAGTTTCCATGACGCTCTGGCTGCTTAGATGGAGCCCGGTGTTTGAAGCTAGGAGGCTGTCTGAGAGGACAGTTAGACTATCGATGGCTGATATCTGAAGCCTGATGGGGGATGTTCTATTAGGATGGCGGGGGCTGGGCTGTAAAGTGAACCCTCTCACACACTGCCTTTGTAGATACACGCCTACAGGGCTGATTGGATCTCTACTAGGGTTGAGCGAACACGGACTGTATTATTCGTGTTCGTACCGAATAATTGGATTTTTGTTACCCGAACACGGACCCGAAAACTTTACTGTATGTTCGGGTAAAAATCCGTGTTCGGTCATTTTATTTCCGGGTTTTGTATGCATTGCCGCGCTTTTCATGGCAGGCTTTCAACAGCCAATCAACAAGCGTTTAACTGGTGTGCCTTAAGCCATCCCAGCCATGCCTACAAATGTATTAGTAGCTGTGATTGGCCATCTGAAGCATGTGACCAAGTCTTTATAAGTCAGAGACGGAGCGCCGCTGCGTCATTCTGCTGTGTTAGTTCAGGGACAGAGCACACATCATACGTGCTGGCTGCTGATTAGGGACAGACAGGCAAAAACCATTTGTGTCCGGATAGAATTGAGGGACAGGTCGGAGTGTGTTAGGCAGGGCGATTTGTAGGGCATTTTAGGGAGAGGCTGCTGATTTTTAGGGTCAGTTTTCTACAATCAATTTTGCAGTGACCGATCTTATCAATCCTTTTAGGGAGAGGCTGCTGATTTTTAGGGTCAGACAGTGTGTTCTACAATCGATATTGCTGGGTGGGGTTTGCAGTGACCGATCTTATCAATCCTTTTAGGGAGAGGCTGCTGATTTTTAGGGTCAGACAGTGTGTTCTACAATCGATATTGCTGGGTGGGGTTTGCAGTGACCGATCTTATCAATCCTTTTAGGGAGAGGCTGCTGATTTTTAGGGTCAGACAGTGTGTTCTACAATCGATATTGCTGGGTGGAGTTTGCAGTGACCGATCTTATCAATCCTTTTAGGGAGAGGCTGCTGATTTTTAGGGTCAGACAGTGTGTTCTACAATCAATATTGCTGGGTGGGGTTTGCAGTGACCGATCTTATCAATCCTTTTAGGGAGAGGCTGCTGATTTTTAGGGTCAGACAGTGTGTTCTACAATCGATATTGCTGTGTGGGGGGGTTTGCAGTGACCGATCTTATCAATCCTTTTAGGGAGAGGCTGGAGATAGGCAGGTGTCAGTGGTCCACATCGATTTTGCTGTGTGTGGGGTGCAGTGAACACAATCTTTTTTGCCCACTGAGGAGGAGGGAGAAAAGTCTTTTTCTATCAGTCACTGTGTGCAGCGTTTTTCCTTCAGCTGTGCTGCGCTGACTCTGATCATACACTGCTGTGTTCAGTGTTCACATGTGCTATTATTGAGTGGTTTCAAAAATCATACTCTTTTTTTCTATTCCACTATTTAATATACAGCCTTGGGTTAAAAAAATTAAATTGTGGCCTGCAGCAGAGCTGAATGATATAAGACACTGCTGTTCACATGTGCTATTGATAAATCACACCAATTTTATATCATATTTTCTATTCCGCTATTCAATAAAAACCCTTGGGTATAAACAATTAAATTGCGGGATAGTCTGTGCTGGTACGTGTGAGATACACCTTTCCAATTTTTGGGGTTCATCTCATACTTCTGAAGATTTGAGGGTGCTGCCTGTTCCGTACTCCTCCTACTCCTCATCCTGCCTTTAGGGGTACAAAAAATAGTAATTGGGGCCTAGTCTTGTTGTGTACGTGTGAGATACACTTTTTTTGATCATATTTTCTATGCCGCTATTCAATAAAAATCTTTGGGTATAAACAATTAAATTGCGGGATAGTCTGTGTTGGTACGTGTGAGATACACCTTTCCAATTTTTGGGGTTCATCTCATACTTCTGAAGATTTGAGGGTGCTGCCTGTTCCAAACTCCTCCTACTCCTCATCCTGCCTTTTAGGGGTACAAAAAATAGTAAATGGGGCCTAGTCTGGTTGTGTACGTATGAGATATATACACTTTTTTTGATCATATTTTCTATTCCGCTATTCAATAAAAACCTTTGGGTATAAACAATTAAATTGCGGGATAGTCTGTGTTGGTACGTGTGAGATACACCTTTCCAATTTTTGGGGTTCATCTCATACTTCTGAAGATTTGAGGGTGCTGCCTGTTCCGTACTCCTCCTACTCCTCATCCTGCCTTTAGGGGTACAAAAAATAGTAATTGGGGCCTAGTCTGGTTGTGTACGTGTGAGATACATACACTTTTTTGATCATATTTTCTATTCCGCTATTCAATAAAAACCTTTGGGTATAAACAATTAAATTGCGGGATAGTCTGTGTTGGTACGTGTGAGATACACCTTTCCAATTTTTGGGGTTCATCTCATACTTCTGAAGATTTGAGGGTGCTGTCTGTTCCAAACTCCTCCTCCTCATCCTGCCTTTTAGGGGTACAAAAAATAGTAATTGGGGCCTAGTCTGGTTGTGTACGTGTGAGATACATACACTTTTTTTGATCATATTTTCTATTCCGCTATTCAATAAAAACCTTTGGGTATAAACAATTAAATTGCGGGATAGTCTGTGTTGGTACGTGTGAGATACACCTTTCCAATTTTTGGGGTTCATCTCATACTTCTGAAGATTTGAGGGTGCTGCCTGTTCCGTACTCCTCCTACTCCTCATCCTGCCTTTAGGGGTACAAAAAATAGTAATTGGGGCCTAGTCTGGTTGTGTACGTGTGAGATACATACACTTTTTTGATCATATTTTCTATTCCGCTATTCAATAAAAACCTTTGGGTATAAACAATTAAATTGCGGGATAGTCTGTGTTGGTACGTGTGAGATATACCTTTCCAATTTTTGGGGTTCATCTCATACTTCTGAAGATTTGAGGGTGCTGCCTGTTCCAAACTCCTCCTCCTCATCCTGCCTTTTAGGGGTACAAAAAATAGTAATTGGGGCCTAGTCTGGTTGTGTACGTGTGAGATACATACACTTTTTTTGATCATATTTTCTATTCCGCTATTCAATAAAAACCTTTGGGTATAAACAATTAAATTGCGGGATAGTCTGTGTTGGTACGTGTGAGATACACCTTTCCAATTTTTGGGGTTCATCTCATGCTTCTGAAGATTTGAGGGTGCTGCCTGTTCCGTACTCCTCCTACTCCTCATCCTGCCTTTAGGGGTACAAAAAATAGTAATTGGGGCCTAGTCTGGTTGTGTACGTGTGAGATACATACACTTTTTTTGATCATATTTTCTATTCCGCTATTCAATAAAAACCTTTGGGTATAAACAATTAAATTGCGGGATAGTCTGTGTTGGTACGTGTGAGATACACCTTTCCAATTTTTGGGGTTCATCTCATACTTCTGAAGATTTGAGGGTGCTGTCTGTTCCAAACTCCTCCTCCTCATCCTGCCTTTTAGGGGTACAAAAAATAGTAATTGGGGCCTAGTCTGGTTGTGTACGTGTGAGATACATACACTTTTTTTGATCATATTTTCTATTCCGCTATTCAATAAAAACCTTTGGGTATAAACAATTAAATTGCGGGATAGTCTGTGTTGGTACGTGTGAGATACACCTTTCCAATTTTTGGGGTTCATCTCATACTTCTGAAGATTTGAGGGTGCTGCCTGTTCCGTACTCCTCCTACTCCTCATCTTGCCTTTAGGGGTACAAAAAATAGTAATTGGGGCCTAGTCTGGTTGTGTACGTGTGAGATACATACACTTTTTTGATCATATTTTCTATTCCGCTATTCAATAAAAACCTTTGGGTATAAACAATTAAATTGCAGGATAGTCTGTGTTGGTACGTGTGAGATACACCTTTCCAATTTTTGGGGTTCATCTCATACTTCTGAAGATTTGAGGGTGCTGCCTGTTCCGTACTCCTCCTACTCCTCATCCTGCCTTTAGGGGTACAAAAAATAGTAATTGGGGCCTAGTCTGGTTGTGTACGTGTGAGATACACTTTTTTTGATCATATTTTCTTTTCCGCTATTCAATAAAAATCTTTGGGTATAAACAATTAAATTGTGGGATATTCTGTGTTGGTACGTGTGAGATACACCTTTCCAATTTTTGGGATTCATCTCATACTTCTGAAGATTTGAGGGTGCTGCCTGTTCCGTACTCCTCCTACTCCTCATCCTGCCTTTAGGGGTACAAAAAATAGTAATTGGGGCCTAGTCTGGTTGTGTACGTGTGAGATACATACACTTTTTTTGATCATATTTTCTATTCCGCTATTCAATAAAAACCTTTGGGTATAAACAATTAAATTGCGGGATAGTCTGTGTTGGTACGTGTGAGACACACCTTTCCAATTTTTGGGGTTCATCTCATACTTCTGAAGATTTGAGGGTGCTGCCTGTTCCAAACTCCTCCTACTCCTCATCCTGCCTTTTAGGGGTACAAAAAATAGTAATTGGGGCCTAGTCTGGTTGTGTACGTGTGAGATACATACACTTTTTTTGATCATATTTTCTATTCCGCTATTCAATAAAAACCTTTGGGTATAAACAATTAAATTGCTGGATAGTCTGTGTTGGTACGTGTGAGCTACACCTTTCCAATTTTTGGGGTTCATCTCATACTTCTGAAGATTTGAGGGTGCTGCCTGTTCCAAACTCCTCCTACTCCTCATCCTGCCTTTTAGGGGTACAAAAAGTAGTAATTGGGGCCTAGTCTGGTTGTGTACGTGTGAGATACATACACTTTTTTTGATCATATTTTCTATTCCGCTATTCAATAAAAACCTTTGGGTATAAACAATCAAATTGCGGGATAGTCTGTGTTGGTACGTGTGAGATACACCTTTCCAATTTTTGGGGTTCATCTCATACTTCTGAAGATTTGAGGGTGCTGCCTGTTCCAAACTCCTCCTACTCCTCATCCTGCCTTTTAGGGGTACAAAAAATTGTAATTGGGGCCTAGTCTGGTTGTGTACGTGTGAGATACATACACTTTTTTTGACCATATTTTCTATTCCGCTATTCAATAAAAACCTTTGGGTATAAACAATCAAATTGCGGGATAGTCTGTGTTGGTACGTGTGAGATACACCTTTCCAATTTTTGGGGTTCATCTCATACTTCTGAAGATTTGAGGGTGCTGCCTGTTCCAAACTCCTCCTACTCCTCATCCTGCCTTTTAGGGGTACAAAAAATTGTAATTGGGGCCTAGTCTGGTTGTGTACGTGTGAGATACATACACTTTTTTTGACCATATTTTCTATTCCGCTATTCAATAAAAACCTTTGGGTATAAACAATTAAATTGCGGGATAGTCTGTGTTGGTATGGTGTGAGATACACCGTTTTGTAAAATCTGTCCTATTCCGCTATTCAATATACACCCTGTTTGAGTGTAAAAAATTAAATTGCGGGATAGTGTAACGCTTCTGCGTTTCTTATATGGTGTGGATTTTCAGCTGCAGAAATAGTTCCACGTCAGTAGTCATGTAAGAGATATGCTGAGATACCATTCCCAACCTCAATGACTCATCATGTGTGGAAGGTCTTATTTCAGCCAGTAAATACACACAATTAGCAAGCTGGTTCCTAGAATGACTTTATGTATGTGGTAACACAATGATGAAGGTTGAGGGATAGGTTGAGTGGAGGTGGTAGGTGATAGACACTTGAAGGTGAGACAGTAGCAGATGGATGCAGGAAGGTTTAGCAATGTTGTATGGTAGCAGATGACAGAATAGCAGGTGGACATACAAAAGAGAATAACCCAGTGCAGAAAAGTAGCAGTAGTCTCAAGAGCTAGCAATCTAGTTATGCAGATGTGATAAGCAGTCTTTACTATGCAGAGCTAGATAGTGTAAGCTTAGTATAAGTTTATAGAGAATTCCCCATGCGGGGTACTTAGCACTATTAGCGATACAGCCGAAGGGTGGTTCATGAGAGGCGGATGATCCAGTAGCGGGATACAGGGATCAGGGCGGCGAGGTTCCGTCAGCGAGGTAAGCTTGCAAGCATGGAAGCTTCAAGCAAGGTTAGCATCCAGGTAAGGGTGTTTGAACGAACACATGTGAGTGAGAACCGGCGCTTTAAATAGCCATCTAGTCCGGCGCTGGGTGATGACAGCTCCAGTCTTAAAGGTGTATGCGCACCTTTCCAAAAGTAAATGGTGGGGCGCATACACTTGTGGAAAGTGTAATTTAGGGTACCAAAGGTACCGGAACATTACAGATAGTCTGTATTGGTACATGTGAGATACACCTTTTTAAATTTGTTTGGCGCATCTCCTTCCACCGCCAAGGATTGCAGGGCGCTTCAGTTTGCCTCCTGTTCCCAACTCCTCCTACTCCTCTTCCTCATCCTCCCTTTAGGGTACAAAAAATTTTAATCGGGGCCTAGTCTGTGTTTCTACGTGTGAGCTACACCGTTTTTTATCCTTTTTCCTATTCCGCTATTCAATATACACCCTTTTGGGGTAAAAAACATTAAATTGCGGCATAGTTTGCATATTTGACTATGAGATACGCCCGTGCGATACTGTTGTTGTTTTGTTCTGCTATTCAATAAACACCTTTCTAGGGCAAGATCATGAATTACAGAAATATGAGGAGACCGTCAAATAGGGGCCGTGGCCTGGGTCGTGGTGCTGCTGGTAGAGCTCCTGTTGCAAGGAGAGGACGTGGTCGATCTGTGCCAGCTACACGCACAAGTGAAACACCTTCCTCAAGTGTTAGTAGGCGACAGAACCTGCAGCAGTATTTGGTAGGGCATCATAGGCCTCTAGAAGTGATGATGCTAGAACACGTACAGGCGATAGTAGATTGGTTTGCTGCTGACAGTGCCTCCAGTTCCTTCACATTGTCTCCCACCCAGTCTACTGCAGAAAGGTCAGAGTTGGCACCTGCAGCCGATGTCCAACCATCTTTCACCTCACCCCCTTGCAAATCAGGCAAGCAGTCTGAGCCCCAAGCCATACAGCAGTCTCTTCTTCTTTTTGAGGACACTGTCAGCAGGGTTTCCCAGGGCCATCCACCTAGCCCTGCCCCAGAAGTGGAAGAGATTGAGTGCAGCGATGCCCAACCACTTATTTCTCAAGATGAGTACATGCAAGGACCATCGCAGCACGTCTCCGATGATGACGAAACGCAGGTGCCAACTGCTGCGGCGTTCAGAATTGTGGAGACCGACAAGGAGGGCAGGGGTGAAGACTGGGTGGAAGATGATGTGGAGGACGATGAGGTCCTTGACCCCACATGGAATGAAGGTCATGCAGGTGACCTGAGTAGTTTGGAGGAGGAGGCGGTGGTCGCACAGAGCAACCAGCACAGCAGAAGAGGGAGTAGGGTGCAGAAGCGGAGCGGCCGTGCCCTAGACACTACGCCTGCTACTGCCCAACGCAGCAAGGGAACGAGCGCACCAAAGCCAGCTCAAAGGAGTTCTCTAGCGTGGAAGTTCTTTAGAAAATGTGCTGATGACAGGACATGAGTAGTTTGCACCCTTTGCAATCAGAGCCTGGAGCGAGGCATAAACCTTCTCAACCTGAGCACAACCTGCATGATCAGGCATCTAAGTGCAAAGCATGAGCTGCAGTGGAGTAGACACCTTCAAAACCAAGAAACGTCTCTGGCTCATCCTGCTTCCTCTTCTGCTGCAGTCTCAGCCGTTCCAGCCACATCTGTAGTGATACCGGCACCTGCCACCCCGCAAACAGACGATCTGTCAGCAACACCACCACCTGGGTCACCAACCATCTCCACAATGTCCCGTGGAAGCGTTCAGGTTTCCATCTCCCAAACACTTGAGAGGAAGAGGAAGTACCCTCCTACTCACCCGCGATTCCTGGCCCTGAATGCCAGCATTTCAAAATTCTTGGCCTTTGAAATGCTGTCATTCCGTCTGGTGGAGACGCACAGTTTTAAAAACCTTATGTCGGTGGCTGTCCCACAGTACGTCTTGCCCAGCTGCCACTACTTTTCCAGGCAAGCCATCCCTTCCCTGCACAACCAAGTGGGGTAAAAAATCAGGTGTGCACTGCGCAACGCCATCTGTGGCAAGGTCCACCTAACTACCGATACGTGGACCAGTAAGTACGGTCAGGGGCGTTATATATCTCCCTAACGGCACACTGGGTAAATGCAGTGGCGGATGGGCCTGAGGCGGATAGCAATTTGGCGCATGTCCTTCCACCACCGAGGATTGCAGGGCGCTTCAGTTTGCCTCCTGTTCCTAACTCTTCCTACTCCGCTTCCTCATCCTCTACCACCTCCTCATCCGGACAGCGTAACACCTTCACCACCAACTTCAGCACGGCCAGGGGTAAACGACAGCAGGCAGTTTTAAAACTTGCCTGTTTGGGGGAAAAACCACACACCGCGCAGGAGTTGTGGAGGAGCATGGAACAGCAGACAAATGAGTGGTTGCTGCCAGCGAGCCTCAAGCCCGGCCTGGTGGTGTGCGATAACGGGCGAAATCTCATAGCAGCTCTGGGCCTAGCCGGTTTGACGCACATTCCTTGCCTGGCGCATGTGCTGAATTTGGTGGTGCAGAGGTTCCTTAAAAACTACCCCGATATGTCAGAGCTGCTGCAGAAAGTGCGGGCCGTCTGTGCGCACTTTCGGCGTTCTCACCCTGCTGCTGCTCGCCTGTCAGCGCTGCAGCGTAACTTTCGGCCTTCCCGCTCACCGCCTCATATGTGACGTGCCCACAAGGTGGAACTCCACCTTGCACATGCTGGAAAGACTGTGCGAGCAGCAGCAGGCCATAGTGGAGTTTCAGCTGCAGCACGCAGGCGTGAGTCGCTCTGCGGAACAGCACCACTTCACCACCAATAACTGGGCCTCCATGCGAGACCTGTGTGCCTTGTTGCGCTGTTTTGAGTACTCTACCAACATGGCCAGTGCCAATGACGCAGTTGTCAGCTTAACTATCCCACTTCTATGCCTCCTTGAAAAAACAATTCGGGTGATGATGGAAGAGGAGGTGGCACAGGATGAGGAGGAGGAGGATGAAGAGGTAACATTTCCAAGGCTTTCAGGGCAGTCATTCGCAAGGGGCTCCGAGGGTGGGTTCCTGCACACACAAACGCCAGGGACACAATTGTCCAGCAGGGGCACAGTTCTGGAGGATGAGTAGGATGAGGAGGAGGAGCTGGAGGAGGAGATGGAACCATGTTCACAGCAGGGTGGCACCCAGGCCAGCTCATGGCCATCACTGGTGCGTGGCTGGGGGGATACAGAGGACACAGACGATACATCTCCCACAGAGGACAGCCTTTTGTTGCCTCTGGGCAGCCTGGCACACATGAGCGATTACATGCTGCAGTGTCTCCACAACGACCGCCGAGTTGCCCACATTCTAACTTGTGCTGATTACTGGGTGGCCACGCTGCTGGATCCCCGTTACAAGGACAACGTACTGTCCTTAATTCACTCACTGGAGCGCGATCACAAGATGCGCAAGTACAAGCGCACGCTGGTAGACGCAATGCTGCTGGCATTCCCACCTGACAGCGGGGCCACAGTGGAAGCACAAGGCAGAGGAGGAGGAGGAGGAGGAGGAAGAGGTCGCCAACGCAACCAGGGCACCGCCAGCACCTCAGAAGGCAGGGTTAGCATGGCCGAAATGTGGAAAAGCTTTGTCAGCACGCCACAACAAACAGCAGCACCAGCAGCTCATATGGAACGTCTTAGCAGGAGGCAGCATTTCACCAACATGGTGGAGCAGTATGTGTGCACACGCCTAGACGTACTGAATGACGGGTCTGCCCCCTTCAACTTCTGGGTCTCCAAGTTGGGCACATGGCCTGAGCTTGCCCTTTACGCCTTGGAGGTGCTGGCGTGCCCTGCAGCCAGTGTATTATCTGAACGGGTATTTAGCACGGCTGGGGGCGTTATCACAGACAAGCGCAGCCGCCTGTCCAGAGACAATGTGGACAAGCTCACGTTCATTAAAATGAACCAGGCATGGATCCCACTGGACTTTTCCGTACCTTGTGCAGAATAGTGATGGATACCGACCTTACCCAGCCATTGTTCTATTTTTGCTCTTTCTCACTCTTTTGGGGTGTACCCTCATTTATTGGAGCTGCAGCTCCTGGCCCCTACCTTTTTTATATAGGCCCCGGGTTGGCCATATTCACTGTTACCGCTCTTCTGTCACTTGTAAACACAGAAGTCTGGCTTCTATGCTCGCTTCCCCAGGCAGCTCCTTCAGAACCTCCCCACACAGCACGAAGGCCGGACAAGGAGGGACAGTTGCCGATGCATGGATGTGTTTATGGGCTTCAGAGACAGCATCCCATGTGGAATTAGGCATGCATGGCTGCACCATTCCTCCTCTGGGTGCATGGCAAGGCACGGCCCTTAAGGCCCTTCAAAATCCTCAGCACCAAGCCCATGATGCTCTTAATCCAGCCCTGGTCCTCCTCCACCGCCGCTTCCACCTACACCACCCATAGCCTATTGCATTAGGGTGTGCACCCCAAAGTTTAAATACACATGCATGTGTTTGCCTACATGTACATGGCCCCGATAAATTACTCTCCCTGCTGGCAAAGAGAAATAGAGCAGAGCAGGTCCGATGGAGATCTTTCCCATCTCCTCACTGGCAAACAGAGCGATAATGCTATGTGCCCTAGGTGATTAGGGTGTGCCCAGGTACACCCGGCACACCCTGTGCGCACGCCTATGAGACCGCCACATCCACCACCACCTCAACCTCCCTCCTACTCCATATGGGCCTTGTCCTTCAGAGATGAAGAACATTGTTTTATTTTTCTGGTTTTTTTTTTGTTGTTTTAAATTATTTCCCTATCCACATTTGTTTGCAGAGCACTCGCCATGCTCTTAACTACGTTTTTCTGCCATTTGCAGCACTCTAGCCCTTTCCATTGGTGTTTTAGAGCCATTTCAGTGCCTGAAAGTTCGGGTCCCCATTGACTTCCATGGGGTTCGGTGTCCGGGAAAAGTTCGGCAAATGTCCGGGAAACGGACCCGGACTTTTTTTTAAAGTTCGGCCGAACCCGCCGAACACGGACATCCAGGTGTCCGCTCAACTCTAATCTCTACTAGTCCAGTGAGGTAAGGGCTGTGTGTCCCGGAAGACCAAGTGCTCTGATCACATTGATCCTACAAGGACTGTGGACTCTCTGCTGTCTGTGGACACACTCACACTTCATACTGATATATAGAGTCCCCCTGAAGGAGACCTTCTCCTTGTGAATAAGCTTCTGGGAAAAAACACCTCCTTATGATGTTGTTCTGACGATGAAGTCATGCTGATGAAACGCGTAGGGTAGAGCTACCAGCATCATTGCATCACTTCTGGTTAGAGTCTGTGGAACACACCACAACCCAGACTTCCTGTGTTTTTGAATGCTGTCCAAACGCTTGATGTAAGTGTATTTGTCGTGTTTACAATAAAGGGATATTGCTTTTAATATTTCCACATGTAAAATGAGGGGAGAAGGAAAAGGAAAAAGGAGTGCCATTGGATGTGGATCTTAGGTCTGCTGTCTTAGCCACTGGGTGCTGTAGATGCTGGTTACCCCGAGAGGGGGAGCTCTCTGATGAGTGATGTAAAAGGGGGGGAGCACGTTTGTGGAACACCAGCAGCAAGCACCATTTAAAATAAGTTGGAGCACTTTAAAGAGCACCGGTCACTTTATGAGTTTATGATGAACTTTCCAATGAACCGGTCTTGAATTTCTTAATATTTTTTGCTCATTATTATTTTTAACTTTTATTCACAATTGTGAAGCACTTTTAACCACTTTACCACCGGAGGATTTTGCTGTCTTCCGTCCAGGCCACTTTTTGCGATTCGGCGCTGTGCGACTTTAACTGACAATTGCGCGGTCGTGCGACGCCGTACCCAAACGAAATTTATGTCCTTTTTTTCCCACAAACAGAGCTTTCTTTTGGTGGTATTTGATCACCTGTGCGATTTTTACTTTTTGCGCTATAAACAAAAAAAGAGCGTTTATTTTGAAAAAAAAAACAATATTTTTCACATTTTTTTTATATGAAATTCCCCCCCAAAAAAATGTAAAAATCAAATTTTTTTTTTAATTTTTGGCCAATTTGTTTTCTGCTACCTATGTTTAGTAAAAAAAATCGCAATAAGCGTATTTTGATTGGTTTGTGCAAATGTTATTGCGTTTATTAACTAAGGGAAAGATTTCTGTCATTTTTGGTGTTTTTTTTTAACGCGTAATGGCGGTGATCTGCGATTTTTTTTTTGCGGGACTGCGACATTGCGGCGGACAGATCGGACCCTTGACTGACATTTTTGACACTTTTGGGGGTACCAGTGACATTTCTACAGTAATCAGTGCTATATATATGCACTGTTACTGTAAAAATGACACTGGCAGGGAAGGGGTTAATTTTATTGGAGAGGGAGGGGTTAATGTATGCCTGGTGCTAACTGACGTGTGGGGGGGGAGGTGACTGTGTGACAGAAGGACAGATCAGATGTCCAGCTATGCTGAACACTCCGATCTGTCAGTCCCTGTCACTATGGAGATCCGCCCGCTGTGTTTACACACAGCGGGCGGATCTCCAGACTCGATCCCCGACAAACGGGGCAGAGCAGCGGCAATCGCCGCTGCTCCTCCCCTGGCCCAACTCCCGCTGTGAATGAACACGAGCGCCGCCCACAAGGGGCGGAGTCCAGCGACGTAGGTCTACGTCGCTGGACGGGATCACGGCACTTTGCCGCAGTAGCCTCCATGTGAGCGGAGGTAAAGTGGTTAAAGAGCACCAGTCACTTTTTAGTAATAAAAGGACTTATTTAATGTAGCTTATTAAGTGTATGTATAGATTGTTGTTTGTTTTTGCACATGAATTTCTGTTCATACAATGTACTAGATATGTATGGTAAGATTTTTATTTCTCTATAACCACTAGTCATCTGCTACGCATTTTCAGGGAATTCATATCATCAGCACGCACACACATTATTTGAGCACCATGCACTTTATGGCAAAAACTTGTACATCAGATTAAAAGGAATCTTTTTCATAAATATGGCCATACCCATTACACACACATTTATTACTAAAACACCCTCCTTTTTCTGTGGGCTGTTTTTAGGGGAGGCAGCAGCTTTTTTAACTCCACGGTACCTCTATTAACATTGCGCGGAAGCAGCTTCAGCATTTTTTAGTCTTACGACTAAAACTAAAACAATCGCAGAAGACTAAAATGGGACTAAAACTAAAATGCCATTTTAGACAAAAGATTAATAATAAAACTAAAACAAAATTTGCTGCCAAAATTACCACTGGTCACGACTGAGTGTCCTTAATCACCGCTGCACCAGTCATATTGCACCTAATCACCACCACACCAGTCATATTGTCACTGACCACTGCCACACCTATATCTTTATTTATCTATATCAATATCTTAATAAATTGACAACTTTGAGTAAAAAAAAATATTTAAATTTTATTTCTGCATTTTCCAAAAATTTGTAGCAAAAAAATGAAGTCTTCATAAGACTCACCATGCCCCTTAGAAAATACCTTGGGTGTTTTATTTTCAAAATGTGGTAATTTTCTAGGATTTTCCACTCTTCCTGTGCTCCAGGGCCTCAAAAAATGTGATATATAGTCGGGAAATTAGATGTGTAATTTATTCTCTTGAAAGCTCAAAGGTGCTCTTTGGATTTTGGGCCCCACTATGTGGACAGGCTGTGAAAAAGTCTCACACATGTGGTATCCCTATACTCAGGAGGCATAGCAGAATGTGTTTAAAAGTGTAATTTAAGTATGCTTATACTGTGTGTGAGAAATAATTAGCTAAATGGCAACTTAATATTATTTAATTTTTTCATTTTTCATAAAAAATGTGACAAAATATTCAAACTTCACAAAATTCAGCATGTTTCTTACTAAATACGTTGGACTCTACAGAAAAGGGCAATTTGGGGTATTTGTACTGTTCTGGAATTCTAGGCCTTTTAAAAATAACATAGGCAGTCAGTACATTGGGAGTGAATAATTTTCAAATATACACTATATTACCAAAAGTATTGGGACGCCTGCCTTTACACCCACATGATCTTTAATGGCATCCCAGTCTTAGTCCGTAGGGTTTAATATTGAGTTGACCCACCCTTTGCAGCTATAACAGCTTTAGCTCTTCTGGGAAAACTGTCCACAAGGTTTAGGAATGTGTCTATGGGCGTTTTCTTGTTAATGATGCAAATTATGGTATGGGGTTGTTTTTCAGAGGTTGGGCTTGGCCCCTTGGTTACAGTGAAGGGAACTCTTAAGGAGTCAGCATACCAAGACATTTTGGACAATTTTATTCTCCCAATTTTGTGGGAACAGTTTGGGGTTGGCCCTTCCTGTTCCAACATGACTGTACACCAGTGCACAAAGCAAGGTTCATAAAGACATGAATGAGCGAGTTTGGGGTGAAGGAACTTTACTGGCCTGCACAGAGTCCTAACCTCAACCTGATAGAACACCTTTGGGATGAATTAGAGTGCAGACTGCGAGCCAGGCCTTCTCATCTGACATCAGTGCCAGACCCCGCAAATGTTCTTCTAGAAGAATGGTCAAATATTCCCATAGACACGCTCCTAAACCTTGTGGACAGCCTTCCTACAAGAGTAACAAGCTGTTATAGCTGCAAAGGGTGCACCAACTCAATATTGAACCCTATGAACTAAGACTGGGATGCCATTAAAGTTCATAGTTAGTCAGGTTAAAAAAAGACAATCTACAGTCAGGTCCATAAATATTGGGACATCGACACAATTCTAATCTTTTTGGCTCTATACACCACCACAATGGATTTGAAATGAAACAAAGATGTGCTTTAACTGCAGACTTTCAGCTTTAATTTGAGGATATTTACATCCAAATAGGGTGTACAGTGTAGGATTTTCAACAGTTTGTATATGTGCCGCCCACTTTTTAAGGGACCAAAAGTAATGACAGATTAATAATCATAAATCAAACTTTCACATTTTAATATTTGGTTGCAAATCCTTTGCAGTCAATTACAGCCTGAAGGTTGGAGCGTATAGACATCACCAGACGCTGGGTTTCATACCTGGTGATGCTCTGCCAGGCCTCTACTGCAACTGTCTTCAGTTCCTGCTTTTTCTTGGGGCATTCCCTTCGGTTTTGTCTTCAGCAAGTGAAATGCATGCTCAATCAGATTCAGGTCAGGTGATTGACTTGGCCATTGCATAACATTCCACTTTTTTCCCTTAAAAAACTATTTGGTCTTTGCAGTATGCTTCGGGTCATTGTCCATCTGCACTGTGAAGCACCGTCCAATGAGTTCTGAAGAATTTGGCTGAATATGAGCAGATAATATTGCCCGGAACACTTCAGAATTCATACTACTGCTTTTGTCAGCAGTCACATCATCAATAAATGCAAGAGAACCAGTTCGATTGGCAGCCATACATGCCCACCCCATGACACTACCACCACCATGCTTCACTGATGAGGTGGTATACTTTGGATCATGAGCAGTTCCTTTCCTTCTCCATACTCTTCTCTTCCCATCACTCTGGTACAAGTTGATCTTGGCCTCATCTGTCCATAGGATGTTGTTCCAGAACTGTGAAGGCTTTTTTAGATGTTGTTTGGCAAACTCTAATCTGGCCTTCCTGTTTTTATAGCTCACCAATGGTTTACATTTTGTGGTGAACCCTCTGTATTCATTCTGCTGAAGTCTTCTCTTGATTGATGACTTTGACACACATACACCTACCTCCTGGAGAGTGTTCTTGATCTGGCCAACTGTTGTGAATGGTGTTTTCTTCACCAGGGAAAGAATTCTTCGGTCATCCCCCACAGTTTTTTTCCATGGTCTTCCAGGTCTTTTGGTGTTTCTGAGCTCACCGGTGCTTTCTTTCTTTTTAAGGATGTTCCAAACAGTCTATTTGGCCACACCTAATGTTTTTGCTATCTCTCTGATGTGTTTGTTTTGTTTTTCAGCCTAATGATGGCTTGCTTCACTGATAGTTGACAGCAGCAGATTGCAAATGCAAATAGCACACTTGAAATTAACTCTGTACCTTTTATCTGTTTCTTGTAAATGGGATAATGAGGGAATAACACACACCTGGCCATGGAACAGCTAAGAAGCCAATTGTCCCATTACTTTTGGTCCCTTAAAAAGTGGGAGGCACATATAAAAACTGTTGTATTTCCTACACCGTTCACCTGATATGGAAGTAAATACCCTTAAATTAAAGCTGAAAGTCTGCAGTTAAAGCACATCTTGTTTGTTTCATTTCAAATCCATTTTTAGAGCCAAAAAGATTAGAACTGTCGATGTCCCAATATTTATGGACCTGACTGTAGCTCAACCAATAAAAAGCAAAAAGAAAACACAACCATACAATCCCATATACACAATTTTATACCCACAGTTGATTCAGAGGATAGGAGAAAAACTCCAGCAAAGCATTATTCAGTCTGCTACATCAGGGGAAAAAATTCCTTCCTGATCCCCCGAGAGGCAATCGGATATTCCTTGGATCAAATTTACTTTTAAATTTTAGTACCCAGTTATATTATGTACAGTTAGGAAAGATTCCAGGCCTTTTTTTTAAAGCAATCTACTGAGCTGGCCAGAATCACCTCTGGAGGGAGTCTATTTCACATTTTCACTTCCACAGCTCAGGAGTCTATTCCACTTTTTTTTTTTACAGCTCTTATGGTGAAAAAACCTTTTCTGTATTTGAAGATGAAATCTCTTTTCCTCTAGACGTAAAGAGTGCCCCCTTGTACTCTGTGATGACCTTAAAGTGAATGACTCAAAACCAAGTTCACTATATGGACCCCTATGTATTTATACATGTTAATCATATCCCCCCTTAATCTCCTCTTCTCAAGAGAGAATAAATTCAGCTCCTCTAATCTTTCTTCATAGCTGAGCTCCTTCATGCCTCTGTTTGGTTGCTCTTTTCTGCACTTTCTCAAGTTCCCCGATATCCATTTTTGAAAACTGGTGCAGGGGCAAATTGATATCTCTCTCTCTGGAGTCCATACCTTTCTTAATACAAGAAAGGACTTTGCTTGCTTTGGAAACTGCAGCTTGACATTGCATGCTATTATTAAGCTTATGATCTACTAGAACACTCAGATCCTTTTCCGCTATGGATTCCCCCAGTTGTACTCCACCTAGTATGTATGATGCATACATATTCCTAACCCCTAAGTGCATAACTTTACATTTATCAACAATAAACCTCATTTGCCACATACTGTAGTTGCTTAATTAAACAGTGCATTGAGGTCAGCTTGTAAATTGGAGGCATCCTGTAAGGAAGTTATAGCTTGGTGTCATCTGCAAAGAAAAAAATAATACTTTTAATCCCAGACCCTATATCATTTATAAAAATATTAAAAAGCAAGGGTCCCAACACTGAACCTTGGGGTCCACCACTGATAACCTTAGACCATTCAGAGTGAGAATCATTAACAACTACTCTCTGAATTCTATGTTCATGTGGGTGTAAAGGCAGGTATCCCAATCCTCTGGTAATAGAGTATATATACCATACTTTGTAGACTTGATAACTTTCAAACAGACTAAATATACTACTACTACTACTATTTATAATAATAATAATAATAATAATAATAATAATAATAATAATAAATGTACTGAGTTCACTTATTTTTAACAAAGAAATGTAGCATAATACATTTTGTCCTAAATTTTTAAAGAAAGCTTATTTATTTTAAAAAAAAAAAATGTTTCAAAATGTTTGGTATTTTTTTATTTATATAGCATAAAAAAATAAATAAATACCACCAAAAGAGAGCTCTATCTGTCTCAAAAACGATAAAAATATAATTTAGGTACAGTGTTGCATGACTAAGTAAGTGTCATTCAAAATGTGACAGCAGTGAAAACTGAAAAATGGCCTGGACTGGAAGGGGGTAAAAATGTCTGGTCTTGAAATGGTTAAAGCATGCTTGTTCCTGGTCTGTGTTTTGAAGTCAGCAACAGCCAGGCATCTAGCATTTTCAAAGGGAGGACAGAAATAGCCACTCCCATACTTCTGCTATGAATCTAAATTCTCCCATAAGCCAATGCAGAGATCAGAAGAAATTTTAAATACGAGTTCACTCTGTTATATATACTTTACAGACAAGAGAGATGAAGGGGACACAACAAAATCAATACATCACTAAATTATGTACACAAGCTTTACAATAAGCTTGGTAATTAAAGTTTTCCCCTTTAAATCATTGAAAAATGACAAAGTCATCTACAACACGCCTATGTAATTATCGGCCTTTAAGTCGCAGTACCTAGATATTAATTTAGTAAAGTAACCGAAAATCTATAATGAGGTTTGAAGTAAACATTCTTATTCATGTCTTTTATTGAGTTTTGAAAAGAGAAAAATGGCAACAGAACAAAAGCAGAACTGTATAACATAATAAAAAGCAAAACTATAAAAAATAATAATAATAATCTGATAAGAACAAATGTACAATGACAACCAGGACAAAAAGTATGACAATGTAACCCAAGTTCTTTATAAACAGCATAAGGGGCAAAATAGTCCATAGACTGTATACATCATAAATAATAAGGTTTTGAAGTGTATGTCCCACTGTATACTTTGTTACTAGCTGGGTTCCACTCACAGCAGTGCACCCAGGGTAGGAGGTGAGGATTCAGATCACAAGTAGTTGTGAATAGGAGAACTTTTGGGCCTAGTCCCTCTACTGCAATATGCGCATATGTGCCATTCATTCTGACGTAAGTGTGTGTACACTAATGCGCTGCAATGGTGTGAATAGACAGACAGATAGAGCTCTCTTTTGGTGGTATTTAATTTTTTTTATGCTATATAAATAAAAAAATACCAAACATTTTGAAACATTTTTTTTTTTTTAAATAAATAAGCTTTCTTTAAAAATTTAGGACAAAATGTATTCTGCTACATTTCGTTGGTAAAAATAAGTGAACTCAGTACACTAAATAAGGCTGCTGTAATGCATAATGGTAATCATGAAACTTTTTACTACCAATGATGACGACAGAGTTAGGAATTATGAAGGACTAAATATGTGGCTTCTATGGGGGAGGGGGAAATATTAAGGGGACTGTATTTATGGATGCAATAGGAGTAGTGATGGGCGAATGGTTCGCTGAACACCCAAATTTGCAGGATGTTTGCTCCGACAAATTCATTTTTTTTTGGGGTCGGCAGGCAGCGTGATTGGCGATGGGTTTACATCGAGGGACGCTATACTTTTTTTTTTTTTTTAATAAAGGATTTTATTTTTATTCAGAATATGTTTGAAGTTTCATTGCCCCTGTTAACACAGACGGTATGGTGAATTTGCTGTATGCCAGTTTCTTTTCTTGTTAATCTTCAATAAAGATATTTTGGAAAAAAAAAAAATAGCCAATATCCCCTAGGGCAGGGTCGCACACTGAAGATATTGCTGCTATCAGCCAATTTGATCTATAATGTGAGTGACTACTATGTTTGTTCATGTGTTTTATATTAGTTAAATAAAACGATTTTTCCATGAACATTGATGATGGCGACTTTATAGGAGTTATGAGAAGATACAGGTCCATATCTTGGCCTGTGCACTGATGTCATGCTGAGTTCCTCTCATTGTTGGTGATTGAAACTTATATGCTCTGGTGAGTTTGAGGTTTTGTCAATTCCATCACTGGTGATACCCTCCCCATATATGTTCTACATCTTAGTGTGTAGGTAATGCACCATGATCTGTTTTCTCATTCCTTCCTGCATATTGATCCAGGGATAATATCCTTTTGGAGAAACTCTCATTCACCTGAGGAGTCCAATACCATCAGGTACCCGTTTTGGATAAACACCCATCGGATTCCATAAATTTTGATGGACTGAATATTTGGTGGACATATTTTTATGCATTTTTTTAGAACTTTGGTTAGACATTTATTATGGTCTCATATGGACTTTGAACCTTTTTTTTGATCACCTAACATTTGGCTAATTTATTGATAAGCGCTGCAATTTTATATTTTGTTCATAATAATAATTGAGCCACCTTTTGTCAGCTGGTTTCAATAAGATCTCTTCACTCAGACTTAAAGCGCATTTCCCAGGAGTTCCACCCTGGGAAATGTTTTTTTAATAAAAAAATACCCCCGGGACAGTCAGGGCTAGTGCATTCCACAATGGCTAGCCTCTGATCTGTCCCGGGTTTCACTTACCTGCAAGAGGAAATACTTACCTTGAAAATGTATTGTCCAGCGCTGCCATCTCAGGTGTGGGCAGCTGAAGCCAGCGCGATCCTCTTCTGCATCCTCTCCCGTATTCTTCGGTCCCACGATGCACTGTACCGGCCCCGCCGTCACTTCCGGTGCCACAGCATCATCCCTGCACAGCTTCTGGGCATGCCCAGAAGCTGTTTAGCAAGGTATGACGGCGCCCGCACCAGAACTGACATTGGGGCCGGTGCAGAAGGCATTGAACGTCATCGCTCCCAGGAATCATTGCAAGCCAGGAAGTGACGAATCGCCGTGACCGCAGAGGGAAGGAAGAGGAAGTAAGGTAAGTATATTTTCTTCTAAACCAGGTAAGTAAAAAACAAAAAAACAAAATTGCGATTATCTATTTGTTTTTCAGGTGACCCGGAGCGAGAAGATGGAGGTAAGTATAAATCTAGGGTGGAACTCCACTTTAACCCGTTTAAAGCCATTTTCTCATTTTGAGAAAGGTTGTTAGGTCTGTGATTTCGATAATCAAAACTTAAGACAAGATCTTGTACATCTCTCATTACCTCTTTTAACATATACATACTGTATATATACAGATGTGTTGAGGATAAATTGGGGATATGGGGAAATCAGCTTTAAATGTGAATTTTTATCCAGTAAACCAAACAAGAGTATACTGTACCATACGCATATTCTACTCATTTTACTAATTTTTGTAATTTTTAACATAAAATGGTTTGTCTTGAAATGGTTAATACAATGTGAAATGTCTCAATTCCTATAAAGGAGAACTTCTACAGATGCACCTAAGAATTGAATTTTAAATGTCTTTACATCAGTTAACATTATGATTTAAGATATAGTAGCTCTTGCCATTCACATTAAAGTATGGCTGTGTTTAAACATGTAAGCCATTCTTAATACTATTCAGATTTCAATGGTCCATGATAAAGGACAGAGCAGTTGAGTATCACATTCTTTCCAAATTCATTTCTTGAACTAATAAGCTTGCTTTGAAAGGCAATCTCAACCCAGCATAATTGAAGAACATTACAACCTAATGTGCTAATTTAATTTGAGAATGTTATTCTTGCAAATCTTTATCCGGGTATAAGCCATCCACAGAATCCCTGTGGAACATCGGCAGCACATTTTCCAATCATGTCATTGCTAACTGGGGCTCACTATTGATAACAATGATACTGAGAACCATTGATTTGATTGCTGCATTTTCTTCCACAGAACTGAAGCTCATCAATACTATTAAAAGAAGAACCTCATTGTAGAGGAAATTGTAGGGTGAAGTGGGGTTATTTTATACTGCAGTTTGACTGTCAAGATAATGTGCAAGTTAAAGTAAAACCTCACCTAACAAAATGTGCACAGAATTCAATCAGAAAGCAATGCAAAGAAGTGCCAGGAGGACGGTAAAGGAGCACAAAATGCTGTTTTTCTTACATTCCAGGCAATTAATTGCTAATTTTTGTCTTTTGGAATAAATTGTAATGCAATACAATTAAAATTAATGGATCATTGTTTCTGAGGCGTGTTTTCTTCTGAACCACCAAGGTAATTAAAAATGTATTTTCCTAGATGAAATCGTGTATGCACACTTTTCCATAGGCTTTTATTTCTACTGTAGAGTCAATGGGAAAGCAATGCTGTCCATGGTGCTGAATTTTACTCATGTTCTGGACCGGTAGATTTTCCCCTTTAACCACTTAAGCCCCAAAGATTTTACCCCCTTCCTGACCAGGGCCTATTTTGCGATTCGGCACTGCGTGACTTTAATGGACAATTGCGCGGTCGTGCGACGCTGTACCCAAATGAAATTGACATCCTTTTTTTCCCACAAACAGAGCTTTCTTTTGGTGGTATTTGATCACCTGTGCGATTTTTTGATCATGCGCTATAAATAAAAAATAGCAGCAATTTTTGCAAAAATATTAATATAAAATATTAATATTTTTCACATTTTTTTATATGAAATCCCCCCCCCCCAAAAAAAAACATAAAAATATTTTTTTTTAACATTTTAGGCCAATATGTTTGGTAAAAAAAATAGCAAAAAGCGTATTTTGGTTGGTTTGCGCAAAAGTTATTGCGTTTACTAACTAAGGGAAAGATTTTTGTCATTTTTATTAAAGAGTAATGGCGGCGATCTGCAATTTTTTTTGCGGGACTGCAACATTGCGGTGGACAGATTGGACTCTTGACTGATATTTTTGACACTTTTGGGGGTACCAGTGACATTACTACAGTAATCAGTGCTATACATATGCACTGTTACTGTAAAAATGACACTGGGAGGGAAGGGGTTAACTTTATTGGAGAGGGAGGGCTTAAGTGTGTCCCTAGAGGCGTGCTTCTTACTTTGATTGGATGAGGCTGTGGGTTTAACAGCAGAGATCAACGGTCCTACATAGCAGGACCATATGATCTGTGCTTTTACACAGGGGAGAATGACAGGTGGCTTTGTTTACATTAGCCGCCTGCCTTTCTCCCTCTCCACCCGACGATCGCGAGTAACCGCGGACAACGGGTCTGCCGGTCACACGCGCGGGCTGCTTAGGGAACGAGCGGGGGCGGGAGCGCACCTCCGGCGGAGGCAAGCGCGTGCGCGCCCCCTCTTGGCTCCCAGGCTAGTGACGTACCGGTACGTCACTTTGCCTGGGAGGGGCTGACCGCCGCCGTATATAGTTGGGTGGCAGACGGCAAGTGGTTAATGACCAGGCCATTTTTTGCGATTCTTCACTGTGTTATTTTAGCTGACTATTGTGCAGTCGTGCGACGTTGTACCCTAATAAAATTGATGTCCTTTTTTTTCCCCACAAATAGAGCTTTGTTTTGGTGGTATTTGATGACCTGTGAAATTTTTATTTTTTACGCTATAAACAAAAAAAGAGCGCCAATTTGTATTCTGCTACATATTTTTGGTAAAATATGCATATTTTGATTAATTTGTACAAACTAGGGGAAAGATTTATGTTATTTTATTTTATTTTTTTGTTTTTGCTAGTAATGGCGGCGATCAGCAAATTTTAGCAGGACTGCTACATTGTGGCGGAAAGATTGGACACCTAACTGACATTTTTGACACTTTTGGGGGGACCAATGACATTACTACAGTTGTACTGATTACTGTACTAATAACACTAGCAGGGAAGGAGTTAACCAAGGGGCAATCAAAGGGTTAGATGTATGCCTAAGGGGTGTTTTCTAACTGTGGGGGGATGAGCTTATGGAATCCTCACAGGGACCTGTGTCCCTAAATAGGAGGAACACAGGAGCCATGTGATGATTACTGAGAGGACAACGGTTTGCTGTGTCTACAACAGCAGACCCCCAATCTCTTTCCACAGGGAACGATCATGGGTGCCCAGCGGCAATTGCGGCCATTGGCCCCCGAGCCTCAGCTTCCCTGCTGGTGAATAGGCACGCTTACAGCACCCCTATGATTGCTCCCGCAAACTGCCATACAGGTACAGAGATTTGCGGGAACCTGCCAAAGAATATCGTCGGTGGCTGGTCGGCAAGTGGTTAAAGTATACGTTTGTTCAAAATAAAAATAATACCGTATTTTCCGGCGTAAAAGACGACCCCCTAATTTTCAAGTTAAACTATATAAGACTAGCCCCCTTCCGAAGCAAGGCAACACCATTGAAAAACATCAGATTTCTCATAGCTCTCCAAGGTACCCCAAGTACTGTCATACATGTAATCTCTCATAATATCTCCAAGGTACCCTAAGTATAAGTATTACCTGTAGATGTAATCTCAAGACGCTGGCTGTGTGGGAATCCTGTACCGGTATACCGTATGTACCGTAGCTTCAGCTACATACAGTATACCGCGCTGAGCAAATCACAGTGGGCGATGTATTCTATTATTGAATGCAAAGCCTGCTCGGATTGGCAGTCATTGAGTCAGAGAGGTGGGCTGATGTTACTCCGCCAATCTGAGCAGGCTTTGCATTCAATAATAGAATACATCGCTCTCCCTGCCTGTATGTAGCCGAAGCTACGGTACATACTGTATACCGGTACAGGATTCCCACACAGCCAGCATCTTGAGAGATTACATCTACCGGTAATACTTATACTTAGGTTACCTTGGAGATATTATACTCGGCGTATAAGAAGAACCAAAATGGGGGATTTTTTTGAGGTTCAAAAGTAGTCTTATACGCCAGTAATATTAATATATGCACATTTTTTGCTGGCAATATTTTCTTCTTAGGAGCCCGCAGAGCATTGTACCCACAAAGAGCAGATTGCGGGGTTCAATGTAAGGCTTCGGCAGACTCTCACTACAGCTGTATACCTGTACCTCCTGTACTGGAAGACAGTTACTGAAGAGCAGGAAGAATCAATGAATTATGAGGGTGCTCATCAGCGCCCTCACAGTTCATTGAGAATTACAACCATCTGCCGCGGTGGCAGAGGAGACTTGTTGTTCATTCATTTACTGATAACTGTGAATGAGTGACGCAGCTGTGTGGGTGGAGCCCTGCGCAACTGCACTATTTTTAATTGTGACAGGGAATGCAGAGAGAGAGGATCCCCTGCCCACTGTCACAATGGGGGGATCAGGGGTGTGCGGGGCTGCTGCTTTAGTAGCATGTTATATATTACACCCTGAATACGTGTATAACAAGTAAATGTGAACTTAGCCTTTAAAGGTAAAGGATGTATTCTATAAATGCATGTATTCTAAGTCTTTACATGATTAAATTCAAGAAAGAAAAGTTTCATAACATTTAAAAAGAGGAATCTAAAAATAGATAAAAACCAGTAAAATACATTTAGATATTTTTTTAACTTTAAATTGCATTGATTGCTAAACCTTTATTGTTTTTATTTTTGAGTGGTAAGCAGTTAGAGCTTCTGTCTGGTTTTATTGTGCTACTAAGGTCAGGACCCTGCATTTACTATATCTGGTCCTCCATAGGTTTCCAAAGCAAGCAAAGTCCTTTCTTGTATTAAGAGAGACATGGACTCCAGAGAGAGAGAGATATAATTTTTTTCCCCTGTACAAATCATTAGTAAGACCTCATCTGGAATATGCAGTTCAGTTTTGGGCACCAGTTCTTAAAAAGGATATCAGGGAACTGGAGAAAGTGCAGAGAAGGGCAACCAAACTGATGAGAGGCATGAAGGAGCTCAGCTATGAGGAAAGATTAGAGGAACTGAATTTATTCTCTCTTGAGAAGAGGAGATTAAGGGGGGATATGATCAACATGTATAAATACATAAGGGGTCCATATACGGAACTTGGTGTTGAGTTATTTACTTTAAGGTCATCACAGAGGACAAGAGCGCACTCTTTACGTCTAGAGGAAAAGAGATTTCATCTCCAAATACGGAAAGGTTTCTTCACAGTAAGAGCTGTGCAAATGTGGAATAGACTCCCTCCAGAGGTGGTTCTGGCTAGCTCAGTAGATTGCTTTAAAAAAGGCCTGGATGCTTTCCTAGATGTATGTAATATAACTGGGTACTAATATTTATAGGTAAAGTTGATCCAGGGAATAGCTGATTGCCTCTCGTGGGATCAGGAAGGATTTTTCCCCCTGCTGTAGCAAATTGAATCATGCTTTGCTGGAGTTTTCGCCTCCCTCTTGATCAGCTGTGGGTATAGGATTGGTGTATATAAGATTGTATATATTTTTTCCACCTTTTATTGGTTGAACTAGATACACGTGTTTTTTTTTTTCTTAACCTAACTATGTTACTATGTAGCAGTACACAGAACATGGAAATGCAATTATTTTAGTAAATATTAACTGCTAAATACCTTTTCTCATTAGCAGTATATAGCAGTCTTGTGAATTCTATCAGTGTCTAGTAAAAGCTTGTAGGAGTAGTTTTTATTCTACACTGCGTATCCTTTGAGGCTGCAAGGACCCCTGACCCTCTGTCTGGACAGTGCTGATCACATGCACCCTCCCAAGAAAAAAAAAAAAAAAACTCTCTAGCAATACACACCAAACTGAGCATGTGCAAAGTGACTCCAAAGGCTCTGTTCTATCAGGAGATGGATTGGGGACAGTGGAAGAATTGGAAGGTCAGAGAAGACAGGATCAAACAGCATTTTTACACAAGTATAACAAGCATGATTTACTGTATATACACACTGCTTTTACTGTTGTGGGCTAAGTAACACTTGAACTGCTACCCGTGCCCCCAAAAGATAGAGTCATGCTTTCTAAGTGAGCAGTGCCACTGGGTCTGAAAGTTAGTGAAATCCCAAATTTTGAGTTGTCACAAGAATATGGATAGAGAGAAAAACATACAATGGGAATGATTAAAGATGGTCAAAAAGGGCAATGCCCTCACTTTGGAGAGATTGCCTCTGATCTCTTCCTGTTGTGTCTACAGGGCAGCATGAGCTTTAACTGTTAAAAACTCTATCCGAAACAAAAAGAAGCAAAATAGACTTTTGATATACTTTAAAGTGTAACTATAGGCAAAATAAAAATTGCATATCCGATGCAGTCTGTCAGTGGCATTAACACAGTATTGGAATGTCAGGAATATATCAAATTACTATTTGTATGTATTTATACTCCGTTTTATTGATGATCTCTAATGATATTGTAGATCTTTTTTTTTTTCTATGTATTTTTGTATGTGGTTTTTCATGTAATAAATAATGTATTTTTTATATACATTGTGTATCTCTTTAAAGTCCTACAGGCCTTTAGTTTCTGTCTTTGTATGCATTATCACAGTAGTTTTTGCTGTTCCAAACCCTTCCATGGTATCGTTTTCTAGCTATTGATTTGCTGTGAATCCTGTTCATACTGCAGCATTGTTTCCCTGTGAACAATGTCGTTTTAAATGGACTTTAAGGGCTCATTCTCACCATCTGTGCTGAGCTGCATTGATCGGCACAGATCAATGCGTGCTTAGCACTAAGACACATAGAACACAATTGTTTTCTATGTACCTTGTTCACACCATAATGGTGCCGTGAGGTGTGAGGCACTGCATGCATATGCAGCAGGTCTAATTTTTTATGCAATACAACTCACGGCACCACAGCTCATCCGAATGTGATGAAGTGCATAAACTTCAATGAAATGCCATTTTGTGATATTTCAATAGATAAAAAATAATAATTGTAGACATTGTGTAAAAAACAACAATACAGCTAACACTTTTTAAACAGTTGGAGCAACAATTGTTCTACTGGAATGATTGTTTAAACCAATGATGGCGAACGTTGGCAACCCAGATATTTGGGAACTACATTTCCCATGATGCTCAAATACACTGCAGAGTGCATGAGCATCATGGGAAATGTAGTTCCAAAACATCTGGGGTGCAAAGGTTCGCCATCACTGGTTTAACCGCTTGCCGACCGCCGCACGTCTATTTACTGCGGCGATCAGCCCCTCACAGGCAAAGCGACGTAGGTCTACGTTGCTAGCCTGTGAGGCTCTAGGGAGCGAGCACGTGTGTCACGGACCCCCCCCCCCGCGCGTGTGCCCGGCGGACCCGATGTCCACCGGGCACTCGCGATCGTCCGTTACACCGGAAGAAAGGCAGGCGGCTAAATAAAGCCGCCTGTCATTCTTCCCTGTGTAAGAATGGAGATCACACGGTTCTACTATGTAGGACAGTTGATCTCTGTTCTTACACTAGTAGCCACAGCCAATCACAGTTAGAAACACGCCCCTAGGGACACACTTAACCCCTCCCTCTCCAATAGAGTTAACTCGTTCACTGGCAGTGTCATTTTTGCAGTAACAGTGCATATGTATAGCACTGATTACTGTAGAAATGTCACTGATAGCCCCAAAAGTGTCAAAAATGTCAGTCAAGGGTCCGATCTGTCCGCCGCAATGTCGCAGTCCCACAAAAAAAAATCGCAGATCGCCGCCATTACTCGTTAAAAAAAAGAACAACAATAATGACAAAAATCTTTCCCTTAGTTAGTAAACGCAATAACTTTTGCGCAAACCAATCAAAATACGCTTTTTGCAATTTTTTTTACCAATAATAGTTAGCATAAAACAAATTGGCCTAAAATGTTAAAAAATTTAGATTTTGACATTTTTTTTTGTGGGAATTTCATATAAAAAAATTTGAAAAATATTGTTATTTTTGCAAAATTGAGGCTCTTTTTTTGTTTATAGCGCATGATCAAAAAATCGCACAGGTGATCAAATACCACCAAAAGAAAGCTCTGTTTGTGGGAAAAAAAGGACGTCAAATTCATTTAGGTACAGCGTCGCACGACCGCGCAATTGTCCGTTAAAGTCAAGCAGTGCCAAATCGCAAAATAGGCCCTGGTCAGGAAGGGGGTAAAATCTTCCGGGGCTTAAGTGGTTAAACCATATGAATGAAGGATGAATGTAAACACTCTTGTCAGTGTGAAATTGTTTGACACAATCCCTGTAACTGCCTTTTCTGGACCCCTTGGCTTCTTAAAGGGAGTGTAACCATAATAAACCTACTGGCAGGATCAACACAGGATCCACAATTAAATAAAAAAATATATATTGTCAAAAGTATTGGGATTGCTATCCACAAGGTTTAGGAGTGTGTCTGAGGGAATGTTTGATCATTCTTCCAGAAGCGCATTTGTCAGGTTAGGCACCGATGTGGACTAGAAGGCCTCGCTTGTAGTCTCCGCTCTAATTCATCCCAAAGGTGTTCTATTGGGTTGAGACCAGTCAAGTTCCTTCACCCCAAACTCACTCATTCATGTCTTTATGGACCTTGCTTTGTGCACTGGTCCAAATCATTTGGTGGAGGGAGGATTATGGTGTGGGGTTGTTTTTCAGGGGTTGGGCTTGGCCCCTTTAGTTCCTGTGAAGGGAATTCTTAAGGCGTCAGCATAGCAAGACATTTTGGACAATTTCATGCTCCCGACTTTGTGGGAACCGTTTGGGGATGGCCCCTTCCTGTTCCAACATGTGCGCCAGTGCACAAAGCAAGGTCCACAAAAACATGGATAAGTGAGTTTGGGGTGGAGGAGCTTGACTGGCCTGCACAGAGTCCTGACCTTAACCTGATAAAGTATATTTGGGGTGAATCAGAGCGGAGACTGCGAGCCAGGCCTTCTCGTCCAACATCAGTGACTGACCTCACAAATGTAAGAATGGTCAAACATTCTAATAGACACACTCCTAAACCTTGTGGACAGCCTTCCCAGAAGAGATGAAGCTGTTATAGCTACAAAGGGTGGGCCAACTCAATAATGAACTCTAAGTTTTTAGAAAAGCAAAAACTATTGTGTTAATGCTACTGACACACGGCTTCAAATAAGTCATATTTAATTATACACATAATTACACTCTGAAAACAAATGAATTATAGAACAATAAAAAATTGTTAAACCAAATGTAGCGCCACTCCCAAAGGAACTGCTTGACAGCTTGGGTTCTCTAGGGGTAGCTGGGAACTGTCTGCATATCTGAGGCCCCATATCTGTAGACCATAGGGCAGCCTTTAGCAGCTGGTTCCCTTTCGGTTTTAGATAACTATCAGTCCCTAATAAGGTCTTTACTCACAGTATCCCAGGAGCTTTCTGCCACCAAGTTTTTACAGGTAGATCCTTAATGAGGAAAATGGCAAAGTCCTCCTTCAGACCTGGACTCTGAAAAATTGTCCTTTAGCACAGGTCTTTCCTTTTCCACAGGCCCTTAACACAGCAAATGCAGAAGCCCAAAAGGTAGTATCTTGTCCTAGTGATACTTTTTTCTAGGGGCAAAAGCCTCAGGAGTACTGGAACCCTTCCTGATGAGGAAAGAACAATCTGCTCAGGCCTCCTGTCTATTTGTCACCCTCTCAGCCACCTTCTGGATACCCCTCCTCTGGCATTGGCCAGGGTATGATAAATATTCAGCTGATCATTTGATTCTCCCTCCTTATGTTCTGGAAGCTTCTTCCAACGGCAGGGGGAATTAATCAAACTCTCACCTCAGAAATCCTGAGCAGATGAAAACAATCAACAACCACTCCACTCACTATAGTGGAGCCAAAAACTAAATTTACCTAACAACCTAACTGGAAGGGCACCACATCCAGTCTTATTTAAAAAAGCAGCATAAAGGTCAATGGCAACCTATACTAAAAACCAAAGAAAATTCCTAGCTCAACTTACAGACTAGCCTGAAACCAACCGAATTATCATGTCTAACAGTATGCATTAAAAACAGGGGTTTAATTTGCACACATACGCAAATACATGCATAAGCTGCAGAGCCTCCAACAGGGGCTCTCAAAATTTAGAGTTAGGACTGCAGACAATACTGGGGTTCCATGAAGAGGCTCTGCAGCTTATGCATGTATTTGCAAATGTGTGCAAACGAAACCCCTTTTTTAACCCATACTGTTCGATAGGATAATTTGGTTGGTTGGTTGCACTTTGGTCAGTAAGTTGAGCTGCAAATTTTCTTTGGTTTTGTTTGACATCGCCCTTCCATGGTTAGGGAAATCTCTTCAATATGCTCAGAACCTGTATTCAAATTCAAAGTAGTGTCACTTTAAGGGCCCAACTGCTTATGCATAGACAGGGAAATCTAAGGGTGCATACATTGCCAAAAAAAAGAAAAAAGACTCCACTGGCTTTACAAAGTATGTAACATATGTAATAGGGACCGACCGATTATCGGCGGGACGATAATCACTTTTCCCTATATATTGATATCGGCCCCAAAACTTGCCAATATTACCAATATTGCCGTCATTGCGTATGTTGCCCCATGCGCCTCCGCGCACTGGGCCTAGCCTTCTGCCTTCTGCCCTCGCCTTGGACAGCCTCGTCTGGAGTCAGGAGTCTCTCGAGAGTGTATAAAACAGCCATACACCCACCCACAGGGTGCCAGCAAGCCAGCCACCCACCACAGGATGCCAGCCAGCCACCCACCCACCACAGGGTGCCAGCCAACAATTTAACACAGAGGGCAAGCAGGGCAGCCACCCACCACAGGGTGTCAGAAAGCCAGCCATCCACCACAGGGTGCCAGCAAGCCAGCCTCCCACCACAGGATGCCAGCAAGCCAGCCACCCACTACAGGGTGCCAGACAGCCAGCCATCCACCACAGTGTGCCAGAAAGCCACCCGCCCATCACAGGGTGCCAGACAGCCAGCCATCCACCACAGTGTGCCAGAAAGCCACCCGCCCATCACAAGGTGCCAGACAGCCAGCCATCCACCACAGGGTGCCAGACAGTCAGCCACCAGCCACAGGGAGTCAGACAGCCAGTCACCCACCACAGGGTGCCAGCCAACCATCTGGAAGAGAAGGATGCTGCAAAAAGAGAAACATTTCCAAAAAAGGCAACGGACAGAATAGAAACTTCATCATGGTCTAATAGATGCCATGTTCAGTGTTTTATTGGGGCCTCATGCAAAGGATTCTTCTGAATCTGCAATAATGGCCTCACCATCTTCACCTCCATGGGCCCTTAGTCCATTGTATATAATCCTACTTGTGTATTCATCATAGCCCCCCCCCCCCCTTTTTTTTCAAAATAAATATGTTTTACTACAAACTTGTATAAACTCAATCTTTTGCCTATAAAGTCCCACCGCTTGCTTGGTTTGAGGCACCAAAACTCCAGAAATACTAGATTTAATCATTGCAGACAGTGAGTGCACTACTGCAGCAGTTTGTGTAAATATTGTTTTGGGGAGCCTTTAGTTATTATTTTCCCAGCACTTTATTTTTCACAGTTGTCTACAGTCGTCTACTCTTCTAGGACTTGTTCGTTCACATAATGTGAAACTGATGTACCTGCAAGTGAAAGCTGTGTAGTTTTCCTATCAGTTTTCATGCAGGTAAGCGACAGTTTTCATGCAGGTAAACCAACATTAACATGTTCAGTACCAGATTTGTGCCAAAAATTGTCTTTATTTTTCAAAACTTTAAATGTACAAAATATCGACCCATAACGGCCGATACTGATACTTTGTGACCAAAATATCGGTATCGGCCCTAAAAAAAACATATAGGTCTAGCTTTAATATGTAATAACCCCTTCAACCCCATTGTCCCTTTAACTGGGCTATGACCCAATGACCAATGTTATTGACTGTCACAGTGGTCACATATAAGAAGCTGGTCCTGCCAGCTCCAGCTAATTACCAGAGATGGGCAGCTGTATTTCACAAAGAAAGTCAAAGCCACCTGTCAATCAAACAGCTGGGTGGATCCCAGAACCAATTGGTACATGGTTGCTTCAGTAAACAGTCAACCATCCAGAATCCCACACAGGGGAGGACTGGGCCAGGGGGTAGGGGGGAAACTGCCCCTGGGCTGCTCTGATGCCCTGTAAAAAGGCTGCACCACTTCTTCCACAGACATGCCTAAATTAATCCTGGTGAAGAGAAGTAAAAAGTCCCCAGCTGACATACTGAGTGCAGGATGAAGAAAAGGACAGAGAGCAGACCCCCCCCCACCCCCCAGCATGGATAATGTAAACTGTGTCCAAGCAGAAGCCAGTTCCATGCCCCACTGGAGACTCTCCCCCAGTTAGCCCCAACCAAGCTGTCCCAGCTCCCACCAACTGCCCTCTGCTGGCCATGTTGGGAACCTGGATTCGGCCGGTGGGTAGAGAGTACCTGGAGCTGAGCTTCAGCCTGGAATGGGGTTCAGAAGGAGGCCGGGAAGAGGGAGAGTGGGAGGGGGACTGAGTCGCTGCACCACGGCCCTCTGAATAATACTTGCCCCCTGGACCGAAAGTTGCCAGTCAGCCCCTGATCCCACATGTCTTAAAATTTGTAGGGCATAAAGGTAACATGACTACTCTGATTGTAGCATCACGCTAGAAAGAGGACAGAGAGATTGTCTTGCTGCATTTTTTCTGCTTTTTCATTAGGGAGCCATTAGAGATTTGGAATGGTTAGACATTTGGAGACAAGGGTGTTGAGCTTCATTACACCTGCTATATAATCTGGTTAGTGTGATTTAGCACAAAAGGTAACAAGATAGAGAAGTTGCCAGCACAATACAACAGTTTCAAAAATATATTGCAAAAAACTTGTCATGTCATAAAAGTCAAAAAGACAATGTTTCTGGATCCTGCATGGCCCCTTTTTCAGGGCAATAGTGTTACTTCTCTATATTAGTATCTGGATCCTTACATGGCACCATCCATTGCAATCACTTCAAGCACCCTGTTGGTGGTTACACTGATCATGCACTGTAAGGACTCAAAACAAGATTTGAAACAAGGAAAGGTAGGAAAAAAGGCATATCAGCACATTGTGGATAGATTTAGTTTGGCACAACATTCACATGGACATTTTGTTAAACAACTATTCATAGACACTTTGTCATATATATTAGAGCTGCACGATTCTGGCCAAAATGAGAATCACGATTTTTTTGCTTGGAATACAGATCACGATTCTCTGTGTAAAATCTTTTACATTATAAACAAAATTGGGATAATTTTACGGTTTTGTTTTATTTTTTTTATTTTTTTATTCATTAAAGTGTATTAATTGCGTTTGAAAGACTGCTGCGCAAATACAGTGTGACATAAAAATTTACAACAATCCCCATTTTATTCTGCAGGGTCTCTGCTAAAAAAAAAATATATAAATGTTTGGGGGTTCTTACTACTTTTCTAGGAAAAATAAACTGATCTAACTTGCAAGCAACAAGTGTAGGAAAAAAGTTTAGTCTTTAAGAGGTTAAACTTTCTTCCTCCGGCAGAAGGAAAGAAAAGATACAATGTAATCATTTGTGTTTACAGTTCAGTGGGAGACTAATGCTGATAGGCTTTTGCTGGAGGCTCTTTTTTTTTTTTTTTTTGACAGCTGCTCCCTCACAGCTATGTAAAGAATCGAGCAAGTGTCATGTTAAGATTGTCAGGGGGAGTGAATCGCGATCTCGATTCTGTTAGCTCTAATATATATATATATATATATATATATATATATATATATACTGTATACATGTTGATTGATTTACATTGAATGATTTGGATATAATCATTACAGCATGCAGTGTACAAGCATCTAAGATTAAAACCATCGATACTCATGTTAGGTATGCATACTGTACATACCAGGGGAGAAGATTCATTTGAGGGCCATCATTTCAGAATAATGGCCAAGCTGTAAAACTTGTAAATGCATCACCTATTTACAAGTTTGAGAATCTGAATTTCACCATTTTGCATTCAATTTGGAGCTTACAATAAAACAATATTTGTTTTTATCTGTATTTGTTAAATATATCACTGCAATTTTTTTTTATTATTTCTGTCCAAAAAAAAAACTGTTAAGCCAGCAAGAAATCTTGTAAGCTGAAAATTTCCTGTACTTACCTCTGGACTGTTATCAGTTAGCATTGTGCCTTGCTATCTCTGTGAACTACAAACCCCCCTCCCCCTCCTAGAGAAGAAAGGGAGATGTCATGTAGTCTACGTTCTGTAGTATTCACACACTCCCTGTCCTAGAGTAACAACACTACTCACGATTGTCACCCTAGGACAGGAAGTGAGTTAATGACTTTATTTACCTGGATTAGCAGGTTAAAGTAAAAAAAAGCGTGAAAAGGAAAAATAATGCACCAACCATATCTAAGGACTGGTAAACTGCAATACTATCAATTTTTGTTCTTGGGTTTAGATAAGATTTAGGTAAATGCACTCTCATATTTTTTATTCGATTGAAAAGTTGGAGATATATAGTGTACCTACTACAAATAATTTTGCTCTGATCAACATTTAAGCAAGACTCTTGGGTTGTACAAAAAACAATAATAATATCTATAAATTGTATATAACCTCTGTTATACAAGAAATCTATGACTTGGAGGATCTAAATTGGGTCCATTTGTTGCATTTTTATTTTGCACATAGAAAAAATGGTCTTGCTGGGGGTTGAGCGCTGTACCTACAAGCCAATTAGAACTGGCTTTGTGTCCCGAGGTAGCCGTCCTTGAGGTGGATGGCGGGGCTGGGGGGGTGGGGGGGGTACCCTTCCTTTACACTTCAGCTTTAATATCCCCACACGTGTCTTATTGTATTCCCTTTCTCTGAATAGGTTTTTCCATATGCTAGGGTTGCTAGTACAATATTTGTACATTGATATCATATCCCCCCTCAATAATCGTCTCTTCTCCAGAGAGAATAAGTTCAGTGCTTGTAGTCTTTCCTCATAGCCGATGTCCTCAATTCCCCTAATTATTTTTGTTGCCCTTCTCTGGACTTTCTCCAGTTCCAGCACATCCTTCCTGAGGACCGGTGCCCAGAACTGGACAGCATACTCCAGATGTGGCCGGACCAGAGTCTTGTAGAGCGGGAGAATAATCTCTTTATTTCTGGAGTGAATCCCCTTTTTTATACATCCCAGTATTCTGTTGGCTTTGCTTGCAGCGGCTTGGCATTGCATGCCACTGCCAAGCCTGTTGTCTACCAGCACCCCCAGGTCCTTTTCCATCCTAGACTCACCCAGAGGTTCCCCCCCTAGTGAGTAGCTTGCTTTCTGGTTTCTGGCCCCCAAGTGCATTACTTTACATTTTTCAACATTAAACCTCATCTGCCATGTAGTTGCCCACCCCATTATTGTTTTATCTGTACCTGCCTAAATTGGCAGAACGACTTGTAAACCGTTCTTACGTTCGTACGTATACCATAAAAACTTTTGATGGAAAAAAAATGGTCTAGCAGTGAAATGGTTTATTTGCACTTGAGTAGAAATAAGCCTATCAAAAACACTTTTCTGTGTATTCCAGGGAGCTTAGCTCCTATGAGTGATGACTAGACCGTAATATCATTTTATATACGCCACTAAGCTGCTCACATGTTGCATAGCAACAGGTACACAATGTAATTCTGTAAATCTAATGAAAATATTGGTATCATATAAAGGGATGCGTTGCTTCAAAGATGTTTATTGTGCTAGCAAGGTTAGTCTAAGTTCAAACATGACTTGCATTATTGAACCAAAGTTTCGACTATTTATTTTATCTTAGACATGAACATTTTATCTTGCCTTCAACTAACCTAATCTTCACATGTCCTTTATTTTATGTGTCTTTTCCATAAAGCAAAGCTTTTATGAAAAAAAAAACAATGTTGGTTGATGGTCTTAGACTTTGTAAGGAAAAAAATTATTTTATTGCACATATATTCATTAAAAATCAAACAAAATAATAAATAATTCCTTGACATTTCCTTGGCTGCATCTACAGTAATGGACAGGATTTGAAAGCTTAACAATGAAATAAAAAATGTTGGTACATATTGCTACTAAGATACTGTCCATTTTCTGACATTAGTGACTACCGCAGCGATGCAGAAGGAATGTTTGTAGAAATCAACTAGTCTCGTATGGTGCATGTCTACATGATGTTATGATGAAATACAAGAGTTTTGACATTTATATGAAAGTAAGGCCAAACAAATAATCTAAAATTCAATAGCTTTTGCAGAGAATTCATATATATAGTCAATTGAATATATATTTTAATCTCCTGTTGATGAAGATATATTCTACTTATCAGAATATTATTTTCAGAAACTTTCGATACTGGTCACTTTTATGTATTTTTGCACTTGTTCTATTTTTGATGAAAGCATATTCTATTTACCAAAATAATCCTTTCAGTAATTTTCGATGCTTGTAACCCTTGCGCATTTTTTGTATCTGTTCTACTTTTTTGAAAAACTTTAATACAAATATATATAAAAAAAGAAAAAAAATATATATATATATATGTGTATATATATATATATATATATATATATATATATATATATATATATATTAATCTTATAGCAAATGTTCTTTATTAGTCCTGTTCTGCTCAGTCTCTGAGGACTATTTCTTTCTCATAATTTTGAATCTGGACATCTACTTTTAGATCATATACTTAATGCTTTCTCAATTTTGGCATATGAATATACAGTACATGACTGTGACCAAAGTTCATAGTTTAATCATTTTGAATCTCAGCTTTAATATTTAATTTAAAGTGAGGCAATATTATTTATAACATAGTTTTATTTTAATTTTTTTACATGGGCAGATGCAGCCTTGTTAAAAAAATGGATTTAAGCCTATATCCTAATGTGCAGTTTTGCGCCAGTGAAGACTACGTCAGCCAATGCAAATAACTAACCAGTGGATGCAGATGCTTTGTATGAATGTGTTTGAAACTTACATTAAATGTATATTCATATCAAAAACTTTTTTAGACCAAAGAAAATTGAAATCCTATGCAAAGATTAATTTCTGTCTTTGTCTGTGCTGGGTATATTCACCTACTTTATTGGTTCTGGTGAACCCTAATGCTGAGCTATATCATGATGGGACATCCAAAACTTTACATTTGTCACCTGAACAACAGGTAAGAGGAAAGCTTCCAATGAAGACACCTGTTTTGCTGACTGTAAAAAAAAAAACTAGTTTTGGCTATATGTATATATATATATATATATATATATATATATATATATATACTTTAATAGAAAATAAACCATTAAATCAATTATTATTTTTATCATTGGCACTTTTACCAGTTTTATAAAATATTCAGCCCTATAGGATACTTTTGTCAAATTGAAAGCAAACAAAAGATATGATTATAATAATAACATAAAATAAAAATAAAATATAAATAAAATAAAATAAAAATAAAATAACAAAAATACATGAAATAAGACAAATGAACCTTCATGAACGTGGGCATGAAAAGTATGCTTTCAGAGGCATCTGATATTTTACATATGAAGATTTCACACAGCTGCATGTTAGTCAATGTGCCCATGCACATGCAGGCCTTTAAGCGTATATTTGCGGATATTATTAATGGGTGTGAAAAAAATTACAACACATTTCCCGTAGAAGCATCTTTGCACTTACTCCTGTGTATACACGCATAAATGGATATAAATGCATTTTTGAGGCAAAAATAAATGAATATTCTAAACAACAGAATTCATTTACATGCATACACTTTTAAACACCATGCGAATGTAAATCTGCATAAACACGCACAATTAGGCGTCCAAAACAAGGATTTTTAAGCTGGCATTTTCTACCAGCTTCTTGCAGAACGATCAAGCGTACTTAGGAATATTTTATTACGCCCAGGGTCAAAAAGATTATATTTTCCAATCCAAGTGTTGTCCTAATTTCAAAATAACTTACTGTGTTGGAACTTGGCTTTGATCTTCATTTTTGATTCCTCCTTGTCCAGAAGTTTGTCCCATTCATTCCAACGTCTTATTTGCTCTTCCCTCATTTTGTAGAAGAGGATTTGTCTCTGTTCCTCATTCAGCTCAGCCAAAAGATCAGGATCAATGTACATATCCTTTAAAATCTGCTGCAACATGATGGTAGGGAATCCTTTTTATGATCAAACTCACAAAGATAAACTTATTCCCACCAAAGTCCTGCCACTGTCATACTTCCATTTTCACAACTTGTGAATGAAGGGCATCACTAGAGTGAACATCATGGAGAATTAAATAGGGATCTAAAAACAAAGTTATTAGAAAACTAAACTGACAATGAAAACGCTTTAGACGAGGCTATAAAAACATCAAGTAAAAATGCAAAAGCCTCAGGTGAAAAGGGTAACTCTAAAAGGCAGAACACACCTCGCTATGGTTGGTTTGTTTCTGGCTTTGAAGCAATGTGTGCTCAGGATAACAATGTTTTCAGTGATGTCATGGTTAAAGTAACAGCTACACCGGCAATATCCATGTCAAAGCTGTTCGGCCTTTGGCAACTGATCTCTGGTGACAGACAGGAAGGCTTGGTTTTGTACTGGGTGCCATATGATTACTGCATAGGGCAGCCTTGTGCTAGGCGACAGGGTATGAAGTTTCACTCTTTGAATAGCCATTCTGCTGCTGGAGGAACTGCAGTGCCAGAACACAAAGCAGAGATGTTCCTGTAAATGTTTAAAATATAATTGGGCTAATAATGTCGTGTTTTTTTTTTTTTTCACTTCAGCCCTGGAAGGCTTACCCCACTTCATGACCCGGTCATTTTTTGTGATACGGCACTGCGTTACTTTACCTGACAATAGCTCAGTTGTGGGACACTCTACCTATATAAAATGCATGTACTTTTTTTTCCACATGTAGAGCTTTCTTTTGGTGGTATTTGATCACCACTGCGGTTGTTATTTTTTGCGCTATAAACCAAAAAACTGACAATTTTGAAAAAATAGATATATTTTTCACTTTTTGCTATAAAACACGTCTAATAAAAAAATTCAAAAAAATCAAATTTCTTCATCAATTTAGGGCAATATGTATTTTGCTACATGTTTTTAGTAAACAAAATCCAAATTAGCGTATATTGCTTAGTTTGCACAACAGTTATTGTGTCTGTAAACTATGGGATAGATTTATGGAATTTTTTTTTTATTTTTATTTTTTTTACTAGTAATGGTGGCGATCAGCGATTTTTAGTGGGACTGTGACGTTGCAACAGACAAATCTGACACTTGGTGACACTTTTTGGGGACCAGTAAAAAATGCACTGTACTAATGACCAGTGGCAGCTGGTGCTCCATGGAACCGAACGGTACGGCACGCTTTTTTGCTTTTCCACTGCTGGTACCGCATGGTACGGTGTAGGAACGGTTCGGTACGGTACGGTACGGCGGCGCTTTTCCACTGCATGGAACCGAACGGTACGGCTCTGAAAAACAGTACCTACGCGATTGTGGTTCCAAGCGTACCGGTACTAAATTCCACAGCCCCTCCCATGCAGCCTGATTGGTCCTCACTACAAGGCAATGATTGGTCAATAATCATCACTGTCATTGTTTATGCAATACCACTGCAGTGAGAAGCGCTGTGTGTTGAGAGGCCATAGGATTGTGAGTAGTTTATTGTAGTGAGAAATGTGTTAACCCCCAATGACCTGTCTGCAGTGTAGTGCAGCTATAGTTCCAGGCTCAGCATTCTTCATTGGATGTGCTACAGCAAAAGTGACATAATAAAAAGAAATAATAATGATACCTTATTGCTGACAAATGATGTTTCACTGCCTGCTAAAAAAGAAGAAATGGCTCCGGCAAAGGTCCCCCAAAATAAATAGCAGACCCCCTTTTTTTTTTTTTTTAAATGAAGCCATCATAGAAATGTAATTTATTGGCCAATTAAACACTTTTTTGTAAATGTCAGTCATTGCTCCTGGCTGATGGAATTTTTATATATATATATATATATATTTTTTTTTTTTTGCATTGGTACTTCCCAGGGCAGTGCTCTGCCCCCATGGTATTTTTTTTTTTAAACCCCTTTGACTATTAACCCATAAAATTAGCATTTTTTTTTAGTTCAATGGGGTCTTGACATCCATTCCCTTGTGCAATTCCCTTAACCCTGCTGGAACTGTACTGAACGGGTTAAAGATCTCAGGGTTGGGTTCTGTCACACTGTACTGTCACACTGTACTCCACTGTCACACTGTATTCGCCGAGTGGTGAAAAGAATCCACATGCCGAGAATCAGGAACGCCATTCCCTCCATAGGCTCCATTGCTGTGTCTCCTTAAGATGATGTCACGGCAGTAGAGGCGGTGCAACTACAGAGTAATCCTGCCCACTACTTATCAGTACTATAAACAGTGGAAAAGCAAACCATACCGTACCGTACGAAACCGTTCCAACACCGTACCATGCGGTACCAGCAGTGGAAAAGCAAACCGGGCCAAGCAGGGCCGAGTAGAGCCGAGCCGGGACTTGCAGTGGAAAAGTGCCATAAGTTTACCAAACAGAAACTGATAGTAAGTATAGCACAGTACAGCTAAAAGGAACACTTTATAATGGCTGGGCACAGTGTCTGTAAATGTTTAGGGGACCTGAGGAAAAAGACAAGAGAGTCAGAAGAGACACATGGGTTGTACGAAGATAATGATTTTTACGTTAAATGTAATGTTAGATTCTCTTGTTCACTGGTTGTTTTGCTTGTAGTGTTATAGGGTTGCTGCTAGGGTTTTTTGAAATGATAGTTTTAGTTATTTTCATTTCAGTTAAATGTTATTGTGCCTAATTTGGTTAGGTTTTTTTTTTTTTTATTTCTTTTATGGGAAATAAAGGAACAAATATATTTTAGTCAGACTTTTACAGGCACAACATGAGGCAAAAACAACAATCTAAAATGACATAGTTATTAACTCAAATAAAAAAAAAAGACACTATAGAGGGATAATGTGCAAATCTCACTGTCAGGACCCAGGTCTGAACCTACAACCCTCTGCTGTATGTGGCAATGTCTCTTCTTGCTGAGCTACCTACAAAGCTAGATTGCTCTCTGGACATTTCCTTGAATGATACCGTCTTGAACCTTGTTTCTCTTTAAATTTGCACCCTTTGCTCTTCCCATAAACTTTCTATTTTAGCCATACCTTTGCACTTCCCGTTTGCCAGATTATTGTCCTCTCTCCAGCCAATATTTCACTCTTGTCACTCCTGCTGCCATCCGTATCTTTGCTACCAATCGTTACTGACCTTTGGCTTGGCCCTTGACTATGCTTCTGCTTGATCCCAACTTTCAACCACTTGTTACCGATCTTTGGCTTGTTTACTGACTATACTTCTGCTTGATCCCTACCTGCTATATCTGCTTCTGAATCAAGTCTTGCTCACCTCCTGGTGGAGCGATCCTGAGGACCATGACCTGGTATTAACATGCAGCAAAACCCATCTACACCATCAGGAGCTCCAGTGAATACTGGTTAGTGCTTAGACTTGGCACCTCAGATTAGCCTCCGTCATCTGCCAGGGTGATCTGTTCATGTATTTATCCTACTCATTGGTGGGAACTGGGCATCTCTCTACTGCTATAGCTTCTGGTTTCCGAGCCTGACCCTGGACCGTGACACTTGCCCAAAAGGGATCAGATATAAACACCTATGAATAATATTGAATAAAAAACTTTTCTGCCTGGTGTGTCCAGAGTGCCTGCTCCCTAGATTGCCCCATGGTGCTACCCTGCCCCACCCAATGCCAGAAGACCAGCGTGGACGATGACGCCATGATGCTGTGTGCATGTTGCTACCGCATATGCGCAAAATGGCACTGCAAGAGACCCCAACTTGGGTGGGACGCAAGGCAATCCTGAACAGACCGCAACCCACAATAGCCATGCATAGATGGTAACTCCCTCCTCAAGATGGGAGATAAAACACCACACCCAAAGGAAATCCCAGGCTGGTGTACAGCATGTACTGTATATGCCCTCCTACAAACCAACTTAGATCAATGCCAACAATCCAATATCCATAAAAGTAAATCAACAATAATAAGAAAGAGTATTTAAATTCCACAATGTACCAACCCATAAACATTTAAAAAAAACACAACAAGGAAATGATAAGAAAATCTGTTATTTTAACAGAAGCATAATACAAAACAGGCAGGGATGAAGCTTGTCAAACAACCACAGGAACTTTAGATCTTCATTGCACAAAACTTGCCAACCACAGACGTGTAAATAACACTGTGGAAAAGGGGTTGTGTGTAGAAGTTAGGGAGTGTGGTGCCTCCCAGCATATTACAAAAATGGCCTGAATCTCAATGCATTATTTAACCCTGGTGGGGATATGGCAGTTGATAAATCCATCTTGCTCCCTGCTCTAGACTACTTTTGTCAAATTCCCCACCTTGTGGGTCCTTTCAATATCTGTTCTAAGGCTGCAAATTTTATAACAATAGTTTCATAGTTATGATGTATGCCAACATGCCTGCTTATAGGCATAGATAGTATCCCATTTCTTGTTTGATATACATGATCCTTAATTCTACACCAAAAAGGAAGTTTCGTCTTTCCGACATAGTAGGCACGACACTTACAAAACATAATATACAGCACCCCCTTGATCTAGCAGGTCACAAAGTGTTTTAAAGAATGTGTACTGCCATTTGGTAAGAAACCTGACTGGTTCTCAAAGATCCAGTTGCAATAATTACAAGACCCACACTTATATTGTATGTCCTCTTTAGGGGTCTTTGTTCACTATCTCCTATTTTTTCCTGGAAATTACTTCTTGTAAGCCTATCCCTGATGGAACGTGCTCCTTTATATGTAATCTTAGGAAGACATTTTACATATTTCCTCACAATTGGATCATTTGTCAATACGTACCAATGTTTCTGCAAAATATTATAAACATATGAGTGCTATCTTGTAAAATTTGTAATAAATCTCATTATCTCTGATTGTGCCGTTCTATTATTTCTGAATAAGACCTCTTGATTAGTTTGATCTCTTGCCCTCCTATAGGCTTTTTTCAGCATCATGTGTGAATAACCTCTGGCTAGCAATCTGTTCCTCAATGCATCTGCTTCTGTTTAAATTTTAAATTTTAGAATAAATTCATTTGTACTAAAAACAGACATAAAATCCGTGATCTGCTGTTTAGTCTCTGTAAATATCACATCATCTATACAGCGATACCACAATAACATGTGTGCTGTATAGATGATGTGATCATCTGAAAAACTGCTCACTCCAGTCCCCCAGGTACAGGTTAGTGTAGGAAAGTTTACATGTGCCCAAAGCCACCGCCTGCACCTGGAGATGGTGGGACCCATCTAACCTGAATACCTCCTGGTGAGAATGTGATCCAAAAATACCAAAATAAATTGACAGCATGACCAAAAATATTGTTCTTTCTTTTTAAGGAAGCTTTAAACTAATGCAATCTCTGAGGAGTGTGGGATGCTGCTATATAGCGCCTTGATGTCTATTGATACCAAGAGGGTATCGGGAGATACTTAAAGGAGATTTACAGCCAAAGCTCTTTTAACTGGAGTCTAGTTTGGATCACTGGAGTGCAGTTTGTTTTACACTCCTGTGGCCCATTTTCAGCAGAGAGCGGGCTGAAGTCCGCTCTCTGCTGACATCACAGAAGTCGGCCCAGGCACCATGGATCCACCAGGTGCCTGGACCAACACCCAGCTCAGCTTTTAAGCAAGCCACAAAGCCTGAGTTGGCCGCTCCCCACCCCTCCACAGCCCAGCCCTCCAGTGAGTGAGGAGGGGGCAGAGCGGAGAGCTGCTAACTGATTGTCAGTATCTCTCTGCTCGGGGAGCTGTCAGAACCGAGCGATCGGCGGTGTTTGATCAGTGGTCTGCCGTGTTTACATCGGCAGACCACCGTTCTGTCTCCATGGGGAGCGATTGCGGGTGCCGGATGGACATTGCTTCCATGGGCTCCCCCTGTGGCCAATTACAAAACAATGTACAGGTACATCGTTTCAAGGGACAGAGCTGACCTGCCGCAGTAAAAGTACGGTGGCTGGCTGGCAGTTGGTTAATGTAACGCTCCTGCGTTTTACGTATGATGTGGATTTTCAGCTGCAGAAATATTCCACTTCAGTAGTCATGTAGAGAAACGCTGAGACACCATTCCCAACTCTCAATGACTCATCATGTGTGGATGATCTCAATTCAGCAAGTAAATACACACACTCAATAAGATGTTTCCTAGAGTGACTTATGTATATAGTAACACAGTGATGATAGGCTGAAGAGACAGGTTGGGTAGAGATGGTAGATGACAGACACTTGAAAGGAAATGTTCTTGAAAGTAAGATAGTAGCAGATGGGATGCAGATAGGTTTAGCAATCATGTATGGTAGTAGATGACAGAGTAGCAGGTGGACATACAAGAGAGATCAACCCAGTGCAAGAACAGGTGGTAGTAGGCTCAAGAGCTAGCAATCTTAGATAATGCAGATGTAGTAATAGTCCTTAGTATGCAGAGCTAGATAGTGTAAGCTTTAGTATAAAGGTTATAGAGGTTTCCCCTCTGGGGTACTTATCACTAATAGCAATGTAGCAGAGGAGAGGTTCGGCAAGAGCGGATGATCCGGTAGCGGGATACAGGGATCAGCGCAGCGTGGTTCCGACAGCGAGGTATGCTTGCAAGCATGTGAGCTTCAAGACAGGTTAGCATCAAGGCACAAAGCAGTTTGAACGAACACATGTGAGTGAGAGCCGGCGATCTAAATAGCCATCCAGTCCGGCGCTCAGTGATGACAGCATCAGTCTTAAAGGTGTATGCGCACCTTACCAAAAGAGAATGGTGGGGCGCATACACTTATGAAAGAGTAATTAGGGTACCCAAAGGTACCAGAACATTACAGTTAATGACCCTCTAGCCATTTAGGTAGGTCTGCATTTAATGAATATACGTTGGTAGCAAGATTACATAAGGGCGTAAGTATGTGCCAAGTAATCGGCTTGCTAACTTTGTCTGGGACCTCAGGCCTACAATGGGACTACCAGGTGAGGCGGTCTGGCTGCCGGATAGCATCGCCGCGTCGGGCGCCAATTTGTGTATGCACAGTGGCAACGTGCACATACCATCATGGCATTATTGCCAGCACTGGTCTTCCAGCATTGAGTGAGGCAGGGTGTTGCCGTGGGGGTATATAAGGAGCGGACACTCCGGACCAGGCAGGCGATTTGTGAGGAAGATACAACAGATGATGGCATGCAGCAGATAGGATGCTTTTGGCACAATAACTGGTGCCATTTTGGAACACCCTCTTACTAATTGGGCTATGCATAATTTCCTTACACTTTAGAGTTGACACTTGGCAAAGGCATTTATCCTAGGCTTTCCTCAGGAGTGGTGCATTAGGGGGTGTGTTTTTTTTACCATCATGATTTATACTTTGTAGAGATTTGTTAAACTAATTTAATCATAATATGAAATGTAAGGAATCCTCTGTTTGCATATAGTAGGGGCTTTTCTAAAAATCTAAAAATCTGCGTGCATATGTATGTAATAGATCCCAAAATCTATCTAGACCCCTACTGTTTAGGTGAGGATTGAGGTATGAGGGACGTGACCGACTGTGGGGATATGAGCAGTGCTGCTTAGGAGCCCCGGTGGCACCACTTTACTAAAAGCGATTCTGGGGACACAGCAAGCCAACAATCCTAGAAATTCCCCTGCTTGAGGGAGCTAAGTGTGCAGTGTGAGAATTCTGTAACAAAATGGTCAAGTTAGCGTTAGCTAGTTCACTGTCATTGTTAAATTATAATAGCAGTTTGTTATGTGTCATTTTTTAGTTTGGAAAGCCACCCCTTTACTTTTTTCCTCTGCACCCCCAGATCAGACAGGCTAGATCCAGCCCTGCTTCAGCAGAGAGGACATAACTCCTTTGCCAGATCCTGCACTCCTCTGTGCAGTGGCAGAAAGACCCGTCTCCCCCCCCCTTCTCAGCAGTCCACAGCAGAGAGGAGGGCAGAACTCCTCCTACATATCCTGCATCTCTCTGTGCAGTGGCAACGCCACCTTGCCTTTGCCTCCCCTGGTCTCAGCATTTAGCAGACTCTTCAAGCTGACTCCAGCCCTTCTCTGGTTCTCCTCCAGACCCTGCACTTTTTTCCAGATCCACTCGTATCTTCTTCCTGGCAGCAGCACGGTGCATTGTGATGTAAGGAAAGGTGGGTGACTCTTGACTTCTGATGTTGTGGGGGCTCTTGACATCTCATGTAAGGGTGTAAGGGGGCATGGGGTGCTCTGCACATCTAATGCTACAGATATAACCAGCCCTTTGAGGGTAACCATTATGCTGATGCGGGCCGCAATGAAATTGAGTTTGACACCCCTGTGTTAGGATGTTTAAGTATCTACCCCCTTGCTCAAACCTTAAAGCGGGGTGTTGGCAGGCATATTTTGTGGTGGCTGTCCAGTCCTAACTCTCTACACGTACATTCCTTTTTTTGTCATAAGGCCCCTTTCACACAGGCTAACCATTCAGATCCGCCTGTCCGTTTTTTTGGCGGATCTGAACGGTCCCCCCATGCATCCCTATGGGGCATTGGATGTCAGTGGAGACATGTCCGCTGACATCCGATCCGTCAAATCTGGAGGATGGAAACCCTATTTTCCATCCGTCCAGCGGATCGGATCGGATCAGATGAGAACGGACCGACGGTCCGTTCCCATCCGATTTCCCCCATAGAGATGCATGGGGAACTGACAGCTGTGTCTCCCCACACAGCGCTGAGACACAACTGTCATCCTCCTGCTCAGCGGGGGATCGGTAGATAGATCCCCCAGCTGAAAAAAACGGAGTCCGTCCAACGGACTCAGTGTTTGAAAGAGCCCTTAGTGACGTTTGGCTTTATTCAGTACATAAGAGTAAACATTACTAAAATGTTTCTTTTCATTTAATCCAGCATATCTTGTAAAGGGCAAATTCCCTACTTACTCCTAGACAGAATATGTACTGCAATATTGTAAGCAATATAAAGTCAAGTTTTTTTTTTTTTTTAATGAAAGCAATTTTTTTGCTTATATGTATTTTTTAGTGGTTATATAGTATCAAAATCAATAGCAACATCGCAGAATCATAATTAGAAACAAGTGTGGGCTTGTCCTTAGATCCTATTCAGCAGCGGATATTTTAATTCCTGTGCTTATTGATGGATTAAAGTGGTTCTAAAGGCACAAGATGTTTTTACCTTCATGCATTCTCCCCAGTGCCCCCCAGCCCCCCACAAACCTTACCTGAGCCCCTTCCGATCCAGCAATGTTCACAATAGCCTTGGCTATATGGGGACTCTCCCTCCCAATGGTTGAGACAGCAGCGGAAGCCTTCCCATTGAGGGAAGAGCGGGGGGCTTGCGTCTTATGAATGCATAGAACAGTGTCTCAGGAGCAAGCTGGCAACGGTGCCCCCAGGGCAAACGGTTTTCTCTGGGGGCACTGCTCAAGGGGGCCCTGGGAGTGGCAACAGGGGACCCGAAAAGAAGAGGATCGGAGCTGCTCGGTGCAAAACCACCACAGAGCAGGTAAGTATGACATGTTTGTTACTTACAATAAAAAAAATAAAAAAATAAAAAAAACTAAGCTTTAATATCACTTTAATATCTCCCCTCTTGTGTTTTTTTTTTAGTTTATGTACAAAATCCATTGCATATTGTTGGGTGGTATGTTACCGACTTTTGACTACTACACTCTATGTACTGTTTTGTACATTACATAGTACTGAAACCCGCCCCCTATACATTATGTTGTATGTTATACTGTATAATCCTGACCAAGCAGCTCCCAAATTTTTTAATAAAGGTATTTTTACTTTAATATCAAAAAAGTTTTCAACAGCTAAAAAAAAAAAGTAGCATTTAGGGCCCTTTCACACTTGTGCGATTTGAGACTGCAAAGTCGCGTTACAAGTCATACTCCATGATTTCCAATAAGTACCGTTCATACAGTATCTGTACGATTTGTACAAAGTAGTCCCTGCACTACTTTGAGCTGATTTTAATGCATTTTGAGGTCCATAGACATAGGCATTGCTTCAAGTCTAGTCAAAATCACAGTAAAATCGTGGCAAAAAAACTGTGGTAAAATCACGCGACTTTTAGGTTGCATAAGGATCCATTCACACCTGAACATATTGTTTTCAGGCATTTTTTGGGCCTTTTTCAGGCTTTTTTTTTTTTTTTTCAGGCCTTTTTCAGGCATCTTTTCAGGCGTTTTTTAAGGCGTTTTTTGCAAGTGTTTGGACGGCAGGCATTGGCATCTAACTAAAATGCTTGTAATCTGCCAATAAAAAGAAGCTCATGTACTTTTTGAGCTTAAGGCGTTTTGCTTCAGGCGACAAAACGCTCATAACAGGGGCCATTGAAATTAATTTGGATTTTGCTTGTTGAGCATTTTGAGACTTCAGAGATGAGTGTTTTACGAGCTGAAAAACGCTCAGGTGTGAACAGGGCCTAAGTGTGAGAGGGGCCTAACAGTACATTTACAGTACAATTCGCAATGGTTGTCATGGGACAATATCTGTACAGGACATTGTTTAATTCAACATTGTGTAATAACTTGTTTATTGGATTTACGTGTCCTATATTTTTTATGCGATTGAACTTATCTATGGTGGCCTTTTAACTCCCTTGTCCTCATGTAGGCAGGTTCTGCTTGCTCTGTGGCTGCTGCTAAGGTGAAGAGCAGCACAGCAGATCTATCAGGATATCGCGGCAGAGAAGTGAGAAAGGGACCATAAGATCATTCACTCATTTCCTTATTTGGGAAGTAAATAAATCAGTCAGGTGGCCTCTGTTGCTTACTAGTACTGCTAGGGAAGACTGCCAAAGGACTGGTATGACCTCTGTACAGGACTTCCTGCAACCATCTTTCGAGATTCTTATGCCCTGATTGGACACAAGTTCTCTTGAGATTTCAGAGGCCATCTTGGACCCAGAGGAAATATACATTACCTGCTGAGACCATTAGGTATGCCCACAGTTTTGAAGTAGGTAGGAGGGCAAGGAGGAGAACCTGCCTTGTCAGGGAAAGAATCCTGCTGTATATAGTTTAGGGACCTTCTGGATCTCTTGTTCCTGGAGCAGGTAAAATAGATCCTTGCTCTTCTGTTCAGATACCAGTCAGGCACACCCTTGTGCATCAGTGAAGTAAGAGAGATGCTAAGTTGCCTCACTAGTCTGGGTCCTGTTGCATGACCATGAGGAATTTAACTTAAGGACGCAAGCCTCTGGCAGCCAGTCAAGCACTGCAAAATTGTGGTACTCTGTATTCTTGAAGATATTTTTGTGCCTGTGTCATTACGTTTCTTGCCATTAAAATCCAGACCCAAAGGGCCTGGTACGCTGTTTGTTTTTTAAATCCTGTCATGGGGTTCCCCTTAAAAGCCATACAGGACCCAAAGGGTCCCCCAAGCTCTTTGTTTCCCAATTTTTTTTTAATTTACATTTTTTTTTAATTTTTTATTAAGCTTTTAGCAGGGAAGCCTTAAAAACCTATTGACTGTGTGCTCGGCAGGCGAAAATCCCGCTAAGTGCCCAGAAAGTTTAGAGAGTACCTGCCTAATAATAAAGAGTATCGAATAGACCTTGTTCAGATGGAGCTATTACATCTATGCCCTGTGCAGGGCCGTGTTTACCCTCACAGGGATGCACAGGTGTGGGCAGTCCCATTCATGTCAATTGGGACACAGTGGCTGCACAGACACACTCACTGTGTCACCATATGATATCCGTGTAGGTGCACGTACATGTCCCCAAACCCTGAGTGTATTCAGGGCCATGAACCCATGCCTGCAGGGGTGTCACATTGGGAGTAGCGCCTGGGTCTGTGCAGCTCCTGAATCTCAATAGACAGCTATGAGACTGCTGTCACAAGGTCACATTAAATATCTGTGCATCTCCGTGTCGGTAAAACACAATCAACATGTTTAATCCAGGCCTTAAAGAGGCAGTAAACCCTCCTCTGCAACTTTTACCTATAGGTAAGCCTATGATAAGGCTTACCTATAGGTACTGTAAATATCGCCTAAACATGTACCGTTCAGGAGATATTTACCTTAAATGCAGCCAGTGACATCACTGGCGCATGCGCTCTGAAGGAACGGCCGCTGGTGCCGTTCCTTCAGAGCCCCGTGCCGTGACCATCGGCTCCCGCGCGCATGCGTGGGAGTGACGTTATTGCGGGTCCGGCCAATCAGATGGCCGGATGTCGCAATCCCGGAAGACGGGCGACTGAACATGTCGCCCGTCATACAGGTAATGAGTTTACAACCTCTTTAAGTTGAAATTTCACCAGAAGAAATGATCTAATCCTGCACTATTAAACCTGTTTATTGTTCATCAGGTTCAGCTGTTCTCCTTGGAAGTTGTGCTTCAATCTATATTATGAAACAGAAAAGGGAAAAAACAAGGGAAGCGCTCCTCTAGTGTAAAACCTTCTTTATTATAAACATGCCTGAAGAATAAGGCCACACCCTCGTTGGAGTATCCATGGCAATTAGAGGCACATGGACCTGTGTCTTGCAACTCCTCAAGCACAGTGGTTTGGTGTCTATATGACCAGCTTGGCTTTCCACTGCGATAGATGGCTAGAGAAAGCCCACTAACTGCCACTGGCTTCAGCGGCTCCAAGTCCTGGCTCTGGTGGCAGCATCTCAGCTTAGAGCTCTTGGCTGGATCTATGAGTAAATCTATGGATAGCCACCTGGCTGGGTTGGTTGGATCACTCTGGTTCGCATTTACAGATTTGAGACAAACGTGTTTTCATTGGAACCGTGTGAGTGCATCATGTTTATCTTTTTTCTTTCAATGGTTTTTATTAAGTTTTCATGTAAAAGAGTAAAAAATGGTAAGGTAATAAGAACACATTAATATTAATGTAATGCGTCAGAACAGTGCGCCCTATTTTATTTCCATTACTTTTGACTTTCAATGTTTTTATTAAAGTAAATAAACAGGTTTACTGAGTAAGACATTGCGACAGGAATGAACACCCACAACATCAAAGAAATAGGGTTAGACTTGGAATGGATGGTGAAGTCATTCCTCCTGCTAGGAGTATAGGCTAGGGGAAGGTAATTCCCACCCATTCCACTTCAAGACCTATACAGATCTAGATTTCACCCAACAGAATTCCCCATCACCTGACCAGATCTAGAAGTAACATAAATCATGTGAACACATCACATGAGAGAATAAAGAGAAGAAGATAAAAGATGTGAACCAAAGATAAGAGGGGAGTGGAAAAGGTACAGATGAGATAGCGAGAAAACAGGCACCAGGAGGTAACCAAGAGCAGATTCAGTCAAAATGAATCATAGGGGCTGATGTATGTAGATACTCCAAGGTTCCCATACCGCCTCATATATTTTGGAGTTGGCCCTATGGATGCCGACCACCTTCTCCTGAACCATTATCCAAGATAGCTTTCATTTTGCTGCAACATAGGACACCTTTGGTTGTTTCCAAGCCAGAATTATGGTGATTTTAGCACCTGACAGCATAAAGTGAATGAGTTTTTGTAGGCACTTGGCGCATCTGACCAGCTTACTATTTAGCAAGGCAATCTTGGGAGTTTTAGGCTCTGCAAGACCGGTAATCCTGTGCAACAAACAAAATATCTTGTTCCAAAAGCCCCAAATTTGGGGACAATCCCACCAGGTATGTAAAAGAGAGCCCACATGATCACAACCTCGAAAACAAAGTGGGGAGGTACCCGGGAAAACTGTGGCCAGTCGGGAGGGTACATGGTACCAACATGTAATTATATTGACACTTGCTTCAATTAGTGAGATATTTATGATTCCCCTAAATGCTCCCTTAAATGCTCTTTGAAAAGTTCTGTACCAACTGATCTCCACATCCTGCTCTCAACTTAATGCATATGAAGGATTGTCGGTGCTCTCTGCCAGAGCAGTGTATATCAGGGAGATGCCTCCTCTCTGGTCCATGACCCGGGATCACTGCTGCCCATAGGCAGTGAATCTAGGGGGCTCAGGTTTGGATCTCCAGATGGAGAAGATGTAATGTCAGATTTGATGTAGTCTAAATCTCAGATTGAGGCATTTCTAATTTACTAATGCAATGGGATACCGATAAAGGTCCCATAGAAGAAACAAAATGATAATCCTAAAAAATACCCTTATTTTTCCACCATTGAAAGGCCTGGATGTCTTGCCCAGGGGGTAAATGAGGATTATGGAAAAGGTATGTCAGTGGCCGCAGTTCAGAAATTAGCATATGGGATTTATGTAGGGAGTCACAGAGGGCCATGGAATGAGAGAGCGTAGGTGCTAATATCAGGGGCCTATTTTTAGGAGGGATCTGAGCCAAATAATCAATGGTTTGTCTGAGAATAGCCTGTCTCTCCATGTCCACCCAGTCTGGGCTATTTCCCCTTAAATACACTATAGAAAACTGCGCTAGTTGGGCTGCCTGATAGTATTTCCTTAGGACAGTAACACCCAAACCTCCTTTATTTTGAGTTCTAAATAGTACACTTTTCGGACATCTGAAGTCTTTGTTACCCCAAATAAAACAAACTATCTGAGATTGAAATTTTCGGAGGTGGGGTTTCTGAAGTGGAATCGGAAGGGAACAAAATAGGTATAGTAACCTGGGAAGGAGGGACATTTTAACTGAATTAATCCTTCCCAGCGATGAGATGTCCCCACACGACCAACTGGACAAGTCTGCTACCATTTTTTTTTATAAAGAAGCGGATAATTAATGTTAAATAACTGATCCATGCTAGCTGCCAGGTTGACCCCAAAATAAGGGATAGAGGTGATACTCCATGCAAAAGAAAAGTGGCTTTTGAGATGTTCGACAGGAGTATTGACGTTCAGCGTTATGGAATTGGCCATATTAACCTGAAGACCTGAGATCCTTCCAAAAGCCTTTAGGAGGGGGGTCTATATGAGGGGGGAAGTGATAAAAGAAGCAAATCATCCACAAATAAGGCATATTTGTAGATGCGTTGACCACACCTTACTCCATAAATGTCCGGATTGTTCCTAATGGCTAAGGCTAAAGTTTCAATTGCGATGGCAAAAATTATGGGTGGAAGAGGATATCCTTGTCTAGTCCCCCTGTGTATTGGCAAGAAATCTAAGTGGTGACTTTATAAATTTACCTGTGCACTTACAATAGAATATAAAGCCTGAAAGACCCTTATAAAATGAGAGCCAAACCCCAATCTATCCAATACTTTGAATAAATAAGACTATTCTACTGCGTCAAACGCCTTTTGAAGGTCAACCGAAAGTAAGAATCCTTTTTTGAGGATTGCCCCCATCCCAATTAGCTCGCAAAATGGAATTTACATCAACCACTTTTCATATTTGAACCCTGTCTTCCCGGGATTAAGCCCACCTGGTCTTTATGGACATTTCCAGCCATGAAGGCTGACAATCTGTTGGCCATAATTTTGGTTAGGATTTTGAGATGATTGTTGATAAGAGAAATGGGCCTGTAACTGCTTACCTCTGAGTGGTATTTACCCATTTTGGGAATGACCAAGATGTAGGCCATGTTAGCCTCTTTTACCAAAGTTGACCCCTCCCTAAGGGAATTAAAGCATTGACTCAAATATGGGGTAAGCGTGGATGAAAACGTTTTATAGTAGCTTGAAGAGAAGCCATCTGGGCTTGGAGCTGAACCTATTTTAAGATTCTTAATAACCCCCAGGACCTCTGCGTCTCCTATGGGTTTTTCAAGTTCTAAACTGTGTTCCCTTTTCAGTTTTGGAAGAGGGAGGCCATCTAAGAAGTTGGAGACAGGAGAAGGACTGACAGCCTCATCCACCCTATAAAGCTTGGAGTAGAATTCATAGAAAGTAGCAATGATCCTTTGTGGATTTTGTGTGAGAGCCCTCTTGGAGTCACGAAATTTTGGAAAGGAGAAGGATGGGGTGTAAATTTGACAGCCAGTCTGGGACTTATTTTGTCTTTTTGGAGGTAGATAGTCGCACTAGCCCAACGAAGGCTTTTTTCAGCCTGAGTTGTCAAGGCTAATTTTAGGGAATAGCAACTTGATTCCAATAGGGTGCGGGATGCAGAAGTGGGGTTACGTCTATGGTCTCTAGACAATGTGTGGAACTCTCCTTCTAAATTATGATATCTGCCTGCTGTTCACATTTGAGTTTGGTGGCAAATTCAATAATCTTTCCTCTGATAACTGCTTTATGGGCAGCCCAGAGTGTTTCAGGAGAGACTTCACCATTGTCATTAACCCGAAAATATTCCTCTCTGTCTTTATCCAACATCGTGCAATGTACAGGGTTGCTTAATAAAAAGTAATTTAAGCGCCAACAAAATACGCCATTATGGCCTGGGGTTTTGCCAGTAGCATGAACACTATCGAATGGTCTGACAATGGGGAGTCCCTGATGAATGACCCCGTTACAGATGGAATGGCAGAAGCAGCAATAAAAATATGGTCTGTTCTAGCGTAGGTTTGGTGAGGTGCAGAAAAATGGGTGTAATCCTTTAAGGTCAGATTAAATTCCCTCCAAAAATTCACCAATCCATGGGAGTGTATGAGTTTAGCGTTTTTCAAACTTTGTCATTGGGGGATTTAAAGGCAAGACCCACCTTGTCCTGATTTATCAAGCATCTGATCCAATGCCACGTTAAAGTCCCCTCCCAATATCATGGTGCCCTCCAGGTGAGGAGGAAGGGTGGCCAGCATGGAGGAAATAAAAAGGGGGCCTGGCCTTGGTTAGGCGCATTATAGGAGATGAAGGTATATTGGTACACTGAAGAAATTACACTTTGTTACAATGTAAAGTAGTGAGTGTACAGCTTGTATAACAGTGTAAATTTGATGTGCCCTCAAAATAACTCAACACACAGCCATTAATGTCTAAACCGCTGGCAACAAAAGTGAGTACACCCCTAAGTGAAAATGTCCAAATTGGACCCAAAGTGTCAATATTTTGTGTGGCCACCATTATTTTCCAGCACTGCCTTAACCCTTTTGGGCAGTGGCGGCCCATCAGCTGGGGGCGCAGGGGCGCTGCCCCCCCATCCATGTGTCCGGCCCCCTAAATTAAACATGAAGGGCCATGGATGCATGGATTCCAATAGGAGATTTTTTTTTTTTTGAAACACATGATTAGAGCCAGAGGCTCTAATAGGCCTCAAAAAAGGGTGGGCTTGGGGCGCAGAGCACTGCGCCCTGAGCCCACCCAGATATATGACAATAGCGAATGAATATTCGCTATTGTCACACTGACTCTCCTCCCAGCCAATCAGGAAGAGGGTTGTGAGACCCCTTTCCTGATTGGCCAAAAGGAGAAGCGATCTTACTGGCCAGTGGCCAGGAAGAGGCAGAAGACACATGGCTGGAGGAGAAGCACAGCAGCTCAGCCATTCAGCAGCTCCCAGAAGCATCCCTGGCTTGGACAGGAAGAAGAAGGAGGTAAGGAAGCAGACCGTTCGGGGGGGGGGAGGGGATGTGTTGCCTGCCGACTGACTGACTGACTGAGTGACTGACTGAGTGACCGACCGACGGGGGGGTGGGGTGCTTTGGTTTGCCGCTCCCCCTGAATTACCGAGCATGGAGTTCACCAGAGCCTCACAGGTTGCCACTGGATTCCTCTTCCACTCCTCCATGACGACATTGTGGAGCTGGTGGAGGTTAGAGACCTTCCACTCCTCCACCTTCCGTTTGAAGACGCCCCACAGATGCTTAATAGGGTTTAGGTCTGGAGACATGCTTGGCCAGTCCATCACCTTTACCCTCAGCTTCTTTAGCAAGGCAGTGGTCGTCTTAGAGGTGTGTTTGGGGTCATTATCATATTGGAATACTGCCCTGCGGCCCAGTCTCCGAAGGGCGGGATCATGCTCTGCTTCAGTATGTCACAATACATGTTGGCATTCATGGTTTCCTCAATGAACTGTAGCTACCCAGTGCCGGCAGCACTCATGCAGCCCCAGACCATGACACTCCCACTACCATGCTTGACTGTAGACAAGACACACTTGTCTTTGTATTCCTCACCTGGTTGCTGCCACACATGCGTGACACTATCTGAAGAAAATACGTTTATCTTGGTCTCATCAGACCACAGAACATGATTCCAGTAATCCATGTCCCTAATCTGCTTGTCTTCAGCAAATTTTTTCTTGTGCAACATCTTTAGAAGAGGCTTCCTTCTGGGACAACAGCCATGCAGAACAATTTGATGCAGTGTGGTCTGAACACTGACAGACTGACCCCCCACCCCTTCAAAGTCTGCAATGATGCTGGCAGCACACATACAGTGCCTTGCGAAAGTATTCAGCCCCCTTGAACTTTGCAACCTTTTGCCACATTTCAGGCTTCAAACATAAAGATATAAAACTGTAATTTTTTGTGAAGAATCGACAACAAGTGGGACACAGTCATGAAGTGGAACAAAATTTATTAGATATTTCAAACTTTGTTAACAATTAAAAAACTAAAAAAAATTGGGCGTGCAAAATCATTCAGCCCCTTTACTTTCAGTGCAGCAAACTCTCTCCAGAAGTTCAGTGAGGATCTCTGAATGATCCAATGTTGACCTAAATGACTAATGATGATAAATAGAATCCACCTGTGTGTAATCAAGTCTCCGTATAAATGCACCTGCACTGTGATAGTCTCAGAGGTCCATTTAAAGCGCAGAGAGCATCATGAAGAACAAGGAACACACCCGGCAGGTCCGAGATACTATTGTGGAGAAGTTTAAAGCCGGATTTGGATACAAAAAGATTTCCCAAGCTTTAAACATCCCAAGGAGTACTGTGCAATCAATAATATTGAAATGGAAGGAGTATCAGACTATTGCAAATCTACGAAGACCTGGCTGTCCCTCTAAACTTTCAGCTCATACAAGGAGAAGACTGATCAGAGATGCAGCCAAGAGGCCCATGATCACTCTGGAAGAACTGCAGAGATCTACAGCTGAGGTGGGAGACTCTGTCCATAGGACAACAATCAGTCGTATACTGCACAAATCTGGCCTTTATGGAAGAGTGGCAAGAAGAAAGCCATTTCTTAAAGATATCCATAAAAAGTGTAGTTTAAAGTTTAACACAAGCCACCTGGGAGACACACCAAACATGTGGAAGAAGGTGCTCTGGTCAGATGAAACCAAAATCAAACTTTTTGGCAACAATGCAAAACGTTATGTTTGGCGTAAAAGCAACACAGCTCATCACCCTGAACACACCATCCCCACTGTCAAACATGGTGGTGGCAGCATCATGGTTTGGGCCTGCTTTTCTTCAGCAGGGACAGGGAAGATGGTTAAAATTGATGGGAAGATGGATGGAGCCAAATACAGGACCATTCTGGAAGAAAACCTGATGGAGTCTGCAAAAGACCTGAGACTGGGATGGAGATTTGTCTTCCAACAAGACAATGATCCAAAACATAAAGCAAAATCTACAATGGAATGGTTCACAAATTAAACATATCCAGGTGTTAGAATGGCCAAGTCAAAGTCCAGACCTAAATCCAATCGAGAATCTGTGGAAAGAACTGAAAAGTGCTGTTCACAAACGCTCTCCATCCAACCTCACTGAGCTCGAGCTGTTTTGCAAGGAGGAATGGGCAAAAATTTCAGTCTCTCGATGTGCAAAACTGATAGAGAAATACCCCAAGCGACTTACAGCTGTAATCGCAGCAAAAGGTGGCGCTACAAAGTATTAACTTAAGGGGGCTGAATAATTTTGCACGCCCAATTTTTCAGTTTTTTATTTGTTAAAAAAGTTTGAAATATCCAATAAATTTTGTTTTACTTCATGATTGTGTCCCACTTGTTGTTGATTCTTCACAAAAAAATTACAGTTTTATATCTTTATGTTATGTGGCAAAAGATCGCAAAGTTCAAGGGGGCCAAATACTTTTGCAAGGCACTGTACGTCTATTTCTCAAAGACAACCTCTGCATATGACACTGAGCACGTGCACTCAAGTTCTTTGGTCGACCATGGCGAGGCCTGTTCTGAGTGGAACCTGTACTGTTAAACCACTGTATGGTCTTTGCCACTGTGCTGCAGCTCAGTTTCAGGGTCTTGGCAATCTTCTTATAGCCTAGGCCCTCTTTATGTAGAGCAACAATTCTTTTTTTCAGATCCTCAGAGAGTTCTTTGCCATGAGGTGCCATGTTGAACTTCAAATGACCAGTATGAGAGAGTGATAACACCAAATTTAACCCACCTGTTCCCCATTCACACCTGAGACCTTGTAACACTAACGAGTCACATGACACTGGGGAGGGAAAATGGCTAATTGGGCCCAATTTGGACATTTTCACTTAGGGGTGTACTCACTTTTGTTGTCAGCGGTTTAGACATTAATGGCTGTGTGTTGAGTTATTTTGAGGGGAAAGCAAATATACACTGTTATACAAGCTGTACACTAACTACTTTACACTGTAGCAAAGTGTTATTTCTTCAGTGTTGTCACATGAAAACATATAATAAAATATTTACAAAAAAATGTAACAGGTGTATATTTGTTGTTAAAATATAAGACTATAAGGGCCCTTTCACAGATGGACTCAGTTTTTCTCAGCAGGGAATCGATCCGCCGATCCGCCGCTGAGCAGGAGGATGATAGCTGTGTCCCCGCGCTGTGTGCAGAGATAAAGCTGCCAGGTCCCCATGCATCTCTATGAAGGAATCGGATGGGAACGGAACGTCTGTCCGTTCTAATCGGATCCCATCCGATCCGATCCGCTGGACGGATGGAAAATATGGTTTCCATCCGTCCAGATTTGATGGTTTGGATCGGATCAGATGTCAGCGGACATGTCTCCGCTGACATCCGATGCCCCATAGAGATGCATAGGGTGACCATTCAGATCCGCCAAAAAAAACTGACAGGCGGATCTGAACGGTCTGCCTGTGTGAAAGGGGCCTAAGAATAAATGATGATGTTACACTGAGTAAATAAATACCTAAGTTCTGACACTTTAAATTTGCGTACACCCGTGGAACTGCGCCAAATCGGCCGGTATCTCTGTTAGCGAAACTTTAAAAGCCTTTACACGTTACAGTTTAGAGTTACACAAGAGGTCTGGAGCTAGAATTATTGCTCTCACCATGACATTTGCGGTAATACCTCACACGTGTGGTGCAATCACATTTTACATATTTGTGCAGGACATACGCATACGTTTACACTTAAGCACCGTGGGGGGGGGGGAGGGGGGCGCTTTAATTTTTTTCTTTATTATTCGTATTATTTACATTTTTTTTTTTATTCAAAAAAATGTTTTTTTACTCTTTTTTTTTGTCCTTTTTAACTTTGTTGGCCTGTGTTTGCTAGGTCCAAAGCTTGTCAAACAGATATCCCTTTTAGGGTATTGCAAAGATTCTCTCCCAGGATTAAGGTGTGTGGATAACAGAAATCCCATTGTCCAGAGAAATGTTCTGTAAGCAGTGTTAATCCTGACATCAAATTTCTATTTAGTTTTAGTCATAATCTTTTGACTAAAATGTATTTTTAGTTTTAGTCATATTTTAGTCATCTGAATTGTTTTAGTTTTAGTTGTATTTTTAGTCAACTAAAATCTCCTACATTTTAATCGATTAAAATTTCCTACATTTTAGTCTACTTAAATCTCCAGTACATTTTAGTTGACTAAAATCGAATAGGTTGACTAAAATCTAATGCATTATTTAGGCATTTCTCTAGAATTGTCAAACTCGTTATATACTCCTGGAGTAAAAATCAAAAAGAAAAACTACAGACACAGATTTAGCTGTTGTGCTGTACACCGTCTTTAAAAAAATAAAACCAAGTTTCATAAACTAAAAAAATACTGCTTTTTGACAAACAGAAGTGAAACATTAAAATCTAAAAAAATCTAAAATCTGTAAACTCTATTGGCTGTAATGCCATTGCACATATTACCTAAACATATTACCAACATTAAATATTAAAAAACAAAATAAGAAAAGCCTTTTTCTTTTTTTTTCCCGCAGCTTAGTAGATGTCCTCTACTTATTCTGCTACATACACTACCTCAAATGTTGTGGAGCATGCTCTGTGGATGTTTCAGGATTCTTATTCATGCTTACTTGGAAGTCAGAGATAAGGGTTGTGGAAAAAATAGGGGGTTTTTACCCATCTTTTTAAATTCTTGGCATGCGGTACTTGAAAAAGAGAAGATTGATTATTTAATATATAATACCAGAGAACAACAATAAGAAAAAGCTGCTGAGGGTAATCTCAAGCCAGATGTATAGCTTACTCTTCATAGATGCTTAGGTAGTAACTGTGCAACCAGCAACCACCATATAAAGTTGGGTACAGCTCTTCTAGGATTAACCCCAGTGGTAGAGCTGTGGAAGACTTGTAAAGGTGATTGCAAATAGGTAAAGGACAGGAGTTACACCATACAGAGAATACTTTAGGTAGGGCTGGTGCCCTTGAAATTCCCTTCCCCACCGCCTAATGAAGGAGCACGGATGCTCCGAAAGCTAGCAACGCCCATCTTTCCCTCCGCCTCACAGGAAGTGATGTCGGGCTGACAGGAAGTAGGAAGTGGAGCCCCACTGAGAGTCCTCCACCACCACAGCACCATCAGACAAGCTGCCAGACAACAGCCTCCACGCACCACCGACACCCCGCACCCCTCCTTTCTGCAACGGTATCCAGGACAAGAAGATGGATGATCCCATTCACCTACCGTACCGGCCTTTACTTACCTAAGAGTAAGTCACTATGTGTTTTTTATATTAATAAACCTTATGCTTTACTAAGCTGGCGCTGCTTTCTTTTTGTTTATTCTCCTCAGAGCCTCTCCTTGCTCCAGCTGGCAGCCGCTTTTCGTGGGCCCCCTCCCCCCTTCCACCTCATCCTTTTTTATATTTTTCTACCCCTTTTTCATTTTCTATATTTTTACCTCTTTACCTCATGGTATGCCACCCACCATCAGAGAGCGCCATGTAATCATTGACTTTTTGCCCTTAAAATAGGAATGTTCTCCAGCAAGATGCCCCTTTCCTTTATGCCTGGTACACACGATGAGATCATCGGACAAATGATGGTCCATTTTGTTTTTTTGCATGCTAGTCTCATATCGAAAATTAAGAGTTTGGTAAAGTTAGAAAAAATTCTCCTACGTCAGAATAAAAATTTGGAAATGATGTCATGTGTTGTAGTATATTTGTATTGTATTTTCAAACGACAACTGTACTAATTATATGAAAATTGTACGATCTGGTATTGTACCAGAAACATTTTTGTACTTGAACCATCGGATAATTTTGCATGAATCGCTCTCGAAAGCTGTATGCTAATGATCAGATTATTGTACAATACCTTTTGAAAGTGGTAGTTGTCATTCGATTTTTTGATCCTGTTTACGGGTCATTAGGATTTGTTATAATCCAGATCCAAAGTGAACTTAAAGTGGAACTTTTGTAAGAAAACTAAGTCCTGCTAGATCACTTCAGGCTGGACCCTTTTGCAGGTATAGCTATGTAAACTTTAAAAAAAAAAAGTCCCTATACTGTTTAAAATCTAGTAATACACTATCTCACCCTGCTCTGCACATGCTCATTTGCTTTCCATTTTTAGGCGCTGCTGAGTTTGTAGAGACAGCCTTAAAGCGGAATTAAACTCTCCTATCCTTTACATCCAATAAGGCTGCTTCTGTTTGAACTGCAACTGCCATGGTGCTGCACATGTGATCAGTTATGACACCAGCCATTTGATGGTATGACAGTTTGGTTGAGGGCACAAGCAAATCAAACTGTTTTTTTAAACTGGTAAATTGAAGGGTTTAGTTCCGCTTTATGATTTACTGTTGGGGCTTTGGGCTTCAGCCAAATGACAGCCTCCAGCATGGAGAAGTAGGAGCACTGCTGGAGGAAATTTACAGCACACAATAATTTTGGTAGCATAATTATTAATGTAGAATGCATATTCTTTGCTAAAAAAACATTATTTTTTTATCAAGTTGTTATGGGTAAAGTTCAATTTTAAGCGGGGTTCTCCTGCCTAATTACTATGAGTTTCATTGGGTATCCTCATGTGTACATAATCCTATTATTCAGCAGCAGTGTCTTAGTGAGTGGTAGGTAGCATAATTATTAATGTAGAATGTATATTCTTTGCTAAAGAACATTATTTTTTATCAAGTTGTTATGGGTAAAGTTCCACTTTAAGTGGCTTTCTCCTGCTTCATTACTATGAGTTTTGTTGGGTATCCTCATTTGTACATAATCCTTTTATTCAGCAGTGTCTTAGCGAGTGGTAGGTGTTTTTTCGTAGCCTAAATAGTGAATTGGATAAGGTCTGTTAACAAAGATATACCAGCAAATGTGTACTCTGTATTCTTTCTACGGGAAATCATTGCTTTCTGTTTGACGTGATAATAGTGGATTGTGGGCAATACATCTCTAGGGGCATGCTCTGAAAGAAATGTACGTTTCAGTAGGCAGTGGGCTCTTTCTGCTATCAGCTCATAATTCTTGGCCTCAGGAATTTTGGGAGCTGTTGAATGAATGATTGTATCCCTGCCTGTGATATGGTCTCTGGAATACCTTGGAATGTAATATTATCCTGGTATGATTGGTCCACGATATTAGATATTTTTTTTTTTTTATCAGCAAATGTCTGATTTCTTGTTCAGTGAAGTAGTCCACCAGCTCATTATGGGCTGAAGAGAGGTCAGATATTTTAGTCTCTACATGATATACTGGTCTTCTGAAAAACTGGGTCTTTAGATCAATTTTTGTAAGCATATCTCTATGAGCCATTATGAGTCTTTTGAACATGTAATTTTATTTTTCCACAAGTTTTCTAAAAAAGTGGAAAGAAAATAAACCACATTTTTTATGATTTTTTTTACATATTTTTACGGCAATGACTGTCGGTGATGAGGATCCACTAATAGCTTGGCACTACTAGGCACTGATGAGCACTAATAGGGCACTGCAGTGGAACTGATTAGCACTGTAGTGCCACTGATGATCACTTTAGTGGCACTGATGAGCACTCACTGATGGCACTGTAAGGCACTGCTGTGCACTGTAGAGCACAGATGGCACTGTAGGTCACTGATAAACACTGATAAGCACTCACTGATGGCACTGATGTGCACTGATGTGCACTGTAGGGCATTGATGAGCACTGTAGTGGCACTGATGAGTACTGTAGTGGCAATGTAGGGTACTGATGAGCACTGTAGTGGCAGTGATTGCACTGTAGGGGAACTGGTGGAACTGTAGTGGCACTGTGATGCCACTGTGATGCCACTGTAAGGTCAATTATAAAGGCACTGTAGGGGCACTGATGGCACAGTGGGGGCCATGATTAGCACTGTGGTGGCACCGATGGCACTTGGGATCATGCCAACTCATGCTGCTGCTGTGTTTCTCTCTCCTCAACCCATACAACGTGTGAAGAGAGGAGAGAGGAACACTGCAGCAGTATGAGCTGAACCAAGCATGATCCCAGTTTGTTGACAAAAAGATGTCATTAGATGTAGTGATCACATGGTAAAGGGCCGCTGTGATTGGCCCTTTACCTAGATCCGTGATGCGCTTGGTCATGGGAACCCAGCGATCATGGACACTTCGGTGTGCGCACCCCTGGAGGTGCACGAGAAGCGCAAGCACTGGAGGCTGCCAAAGGACGACCTCCCTGAACCAGCCAGCTGCACTTTAGCCGTAATTCGGCTATAGCATGGTCGGCAAGTGGTTAAAGGTGCTCTCCCCTTTTAAAGTGTATCTATAGCCAATATGTTTTTATTTGGAATGTAGTGGGGAAGAATTAAAACCCCTGTCCGGTTTTCCTGCTATCTGGCTCTGTTAGAGAGATTTCCTCTTTCTTCCATTTCTGGTCACAGTTTTACCAGACAGGAAGTGAGGGAAACTCGCCAACAACAACACAGGAGTAAAAATGCTTTGCTTTGTTAAGTAGGAGATTGCCAGCAGCTTTTTATTGTTGTCTGTTTCCCTGTTGCAGATTTTCATTCAGTTTCACTATAGAACATGTAGAAATATAACAAAATATGTAAAAAGGAAATAAAGGACGCAAAAATTCAAAATGAACGACAACGTATAGTAGGACAAACACCAAAACAGTCTTCAACTATATTAATAGTAAAAAGGTTAGGTCTGAGCATGTAGGCCCTTTACAAAATAATCAGGAGTGGATGACTGGAGACAAAGAAAAGGCAAATTTATTAAATACCTTCAGCTCTGTGTATACAAAGGAGCATGGGGGAGCTCATGGCCATAATGAGGATGGTGGTAAAACAGCCCCAAATGAACCACAATGGCTCAAAATTGATATTGTCCAGAAATATTTAGACAGAATAAATGTGGATAAAGCACCTGGACTGGATGGCATCCACCCACAGATCCTAAAAGAATTGAGTGCTGTAATTTCAAAGCCTTTTTTTCAAATTTTTAGGGATTCGTTCATAATTGGAATAGTACCACTGGATTGGTGTAGGGCCAATGTGGTGCCTATATTTAAAAAGGGATAAAAGTCTTTATCAAGTAACTTTAAACCTGTTAGTTTAACTTCTATAGTCGGGAAGATACTGGCGAGTTTAATAAAAGACCATATAGATGAGTTCTTGCTGGAAAAAAAAATATTTTAAGTAACAGACAGCATGGATTTATGAAAGGCAGAAGTTGTCTGGCTGTGGACGTAGTATATTTAGATTTTGCCAAAGCTATTGACACAGTTCCCCACACACGGCTAATGTGTAAGGCAAAGTCTACAGGCTTTGAAAAATCAGTTTGTAAATGGATAGAAAACTGCCTAAAAGACAGAATTCAGAGAGTAGTGGTTAATGATTCTTACCTGAATGGTCTCAGGTTATCATTGTTGTACCCCAAGGTTCAGTGTTGGGACCCTTCATTTTTAATACATTTATAAATGATATAGTGTCTGGGATTAAAGGTACCATTTTGGTATTTCATTGGGCAACTGTGTGGCAAATGAGGTTTAATGTTGGTAAATGTAAAGTGATGCACTTAAGGGCCAAGAATATGAATGCATCATACATACTAGGAGGAGTACAGCTGGGTGAGTCAATTGTGGAGAAGGATCTGGGTGTTCTGGTAGATCATTAGCCTAATATTAGCATGCAATTTCAAGCTGAAGTTTCCAAAGCAAGCAAAATCTTTTCTTGTATTAGGAGAGGTATACACTGCAGAGGCCTCTACTGCAACTGTGATGAGTGATATCACTTTGCCCCTGTAAAAAGTCACTAGTATGACTTCATCTTGAATTTGCAGTTCAGTTTTGGGTACCAGTTCATGAAAAGGATATTGGGAGACTGGAGAAAGTGCAGAGAAAGGGAACCAAACTGATAAGAGGCATGGAGGAGCTCAGCTATAAGAAAAGATTAGAGGAACTAAATGTATTCTCTCTTGAGAAGAGGAGATTAAGGGGGTATATGATCAACATGTATAAATACATAAGTGGTCCATATAGGGAACTTGGTGTTGAGTTATTCACTTAAGGTCATCACAGAAGACAAGGGGGCACTCTTTACATCTGGAAGAAAAGAGATTTGATCTTCAAATACGAAAATGCTTCTTCACAGCAAGAGTTGGTTCTGCCCAGCTAAATAGATTGTTTTAAGAAAGGCCTGGATTCTTTCCTAGATACACATAATATAACTGGGTATTAACATTTATACTGTAGGCAATGTTGATCCAGGGAATATCCGATTGCCTCTTGGGGGTTCAGGAAGGATTTTTTTCCCCTGATGGAGCAAATTAGATGCTTTATTGGATTTTCTTTTTTCCTTCTTCTGGATCAACTTTGAGTATAGGATTGTGTATATATACAGGACTGTATGTATGTGTATGTATATATTTTATGTGTTTGTATATATTTTATATGTATGTACAGTCAGGTCCATAAATATTGGGACATAGACACAATTCTAATCTTTTTGGCTCTATACACCACCACAATGGATTTGAAATGAAACAAACAAGATGTGCTTTAACTGTAGACTTTCATCTTTAATTTGAGGGTATTTACATCCAAATCAGGTGAAAGGTGTAGAAATTAGAACAGTTTGTATATGTGCCTCCCACTTTTTAAGGGACCAAAAGTAATGGGACAATTGGCTGCTCAGCTGATCCATGACCAGGTGTGTGTTATTTCCTTATTATCCCATTTATAAGGAGCAGATAAAAGGTCCAGAGTACATTTCAAGTGTGCTATTTGCATTTGGAATCGGTTGCTGTCAACTCTCAATATGAGATCCAAAGAGCTGTCACTATCAGTGAAGCAAGCCATCATTAGGCTGAAAAAACAAATCAAACCCATCAGAGAGATAGCAAAAACATTAGGTGTGGCCAAATCAACTGTTTGGAACATCCTTAAAAAGAAAGAAAGCACCGCTGAGCTCAGCAACACCAAAAGACCTGGAAGACCATGGAAAACAACTGTGGTGGATGACCGAAGAATTCTTTCCCTGGTGAAGAAAACACCCTTCACAACAGTTGGCCAGATCAAGAACACTCTCCAGGAGGTAGGTGTATGTGTGTCAAAGTCAACAATCAAGAGAAAACTTCACCAGAGTGAATACAGAGGGTTCACCACAAGATGTAAACCATTGGTGAGCCTCAAAAACAGGAAGGCCAGATTAGAGTTTGCCAAACAACATCTAAAAAAGCCTTCACAGTTCTGGAACAACATCCCATGGACAGATGAGACCAAGATCAACTTGTACCAGAGTGATGGGAAGAGAAGAGTATGGAGAAGGAAAGGAACTGCTCATGATCCCAAGCATACCACCTCATCAGTGAAGCATGGTGGTGGTAGTGTCATGGCGTGGGCATGTATGACTGCCAATGGAACTGGTTCTCTTGTATTTATTGATGATGTGACTGCTGACAAAAGCAGCAGGATGAATTATGAAGTGTTTCAGGCAATATTATCTGCTCATATTCAGCCAAATGCTTCAAAACTCATTGGACGGCGGTTTACAGTGCAGATGGAAAATGACCAGAAGCATACTGCAAAAGCAACCAAAGAGTTTTTTAAGGGAAAGAAGTGGAATTTTATGCAATGGCCAAGTCAATCACCTGACCTGAATGTGATTGAGCATGCATTTCACTTGCTGAAGAAAAAACTGAAGGGAAAATGCCCCAAGAACAAGCAGGAACTGAAGACAGTTGCAGTAGAGGCCTGGCAGAGCATCACCAGGGATGAAACCCAGTGTCTGGGCATGTCTATGTGTTCCAGACTTCAGGCTGTAATTGACTGCAAAGGATTTGCAACCAAGTATTAAAAAGTGAAAGTTTGATTCATGATTGTTAATCTGTCCCATTACTTTTGGTCCCTTAAAAAGTGGGAGGCACATATACAAACTGTTGTATTTCCTACACTGTTCACCTGATTTGGATGTAAATACCCTAAAATTAAAGCTTAAAGTCTGCAGTTAAAGCACATTTTGTCTGTTTCATTTCAAATCCATTGTGGTGCTGTATAGAGCCAAAAAGGTTAGAATTGTCTCGATGTCACAATATTTATGGACCTGACTGTATATGTATACAGTAAACCCCCCTCCATTGCGGGGGTTACGTTCCGGACCCAGCCGCGAAAAGTGAAATTCCGCGAAATAGAAAAACCCTATTAAAATGCATTGTGGGCATGATTTTTTTACTGTCACTGTACGTGTAGAAGCATTTTAAGGTCTTTAAACACACTTTTAAAACAATAGAAACTCATTTAAACACATAAAAGATACTTTGAGACAGAGCAAGAGCTATGAAAAACACAAAAATCTTTCATTTTTAATGATTTATATAGTAAAATAACATTACAAAAAAAAACGCGAATTACCGGGACCGCAAAAACTGAACCGCGATGTAGCGGGGGATTACTGTATATATATATATATATATTTTTTCCTCTATTGGTTGAACTAGATGGACTTGTGTTTTTTTTCAGATAGACTAACTATATCACTATGTAACTATGTAATAAGTATGTTACTACGACAGGAAGTCAAGAGAAATCCTTCTAATGGAACCCTGGAGAGCAGTATAATCTGACAGGGATTCTAACTTTTCCCTTCTTCATCCCAAAGTAGAGAAAAAAAGTTGTGGCTATAGATATTGTTTTGGGTTTTTTTTTCCCACCATTCTCTCTATGTTTTCCAGTATTACTTCACTTCAATCTGATCATTAACAAATTCATCGTACTGTATAAGTAATTTTCGGATTCCATGTGAGAAAGCATTAATCCATAAATTATAACAAAAGCAGGGTTTTATTTTCAAGCTCATCAAAATATAACTATAGCCAAAACTTTTTTTTGGTTTTGGATAGAGCAGGGAAGGGTTAGTCACTGGTGTATGGTGCAGAATGCGCTATTCCTGAGAAGCGATAGTGCTACACTGTTGAATCAAATAAACAATAAATTGGCGCAATCAACAATAAATATCAGTGAAATGTGTAAATCCTAATGGCAGCTTACACACCGTGTCTTTCACTAAACACAAAGCAAAATTAAACAAAAATCAATGCAGCGCCAAAATCTTCAAAATATGTGCATATTATGTGCAAATCAGTAATTAATCATCCATATAAAAATGTGCAATAATGAAATAAATAAATAGGTGAATAAAAAAGTCCATGTAAGCCAAAATCATGGGACAATATTCTTTAGTGAAGTTCCACCATGCCGTGCCTTTAACATTAATAAAGCGCTGGTGCAAAAATCCATAAACTAAAGTGCTGGTGTATGCTTCCACCTCTGCTCACAAGCTGCTCACCTCAACATTTGACTCATGTTTTACCAATGAGAAAAATGCAGCTTTTCCCCTCTGGGGATATCAACCAAGGATATTGCTCACTCCTCTCCTCCTTCCCCTTGTAAGTTTAGACTTCGCTCCACGATATATATAAGGAACATAAAAAAACACCCTCTAGTGCTCTCTGTAAACGTATTTATTAAGCTCATAGGTGCAAAGGGGTTGCTTACAAACCAGGCACTCTACGCAGTGCGGGCTTGACAGGCAAACAAACAGACTTCCGTGATTCTGGCCGAGATGTGGCGGCTCCGCCCCCATACGTGTTACGTCCAATCACAGACTGCGCCAGAAGGGAGTTATTGCAAGATTCCAGCAGGCAATTTGAATGCAGCGTGCTACATATAACACAAACTGCATCACAAAAAGGCCAAGAATTGGGAGAGCAGAGAAAGGGAAAGATTTTTTTCACCTGGTCACTTTTATGTAATAAGTGAACTCTTATGCTTCTCTCTCTCTCTCTCTCCTGTTAAATTTATCTCACTGTTGGGAAGTGGATTCTTTTTTAACCCTAGAGTGTTACAGTATTTTCCATTGTTTTGGGATAAAAAGCTGTCTTAACCACTTTAGCCCCAGAGGATTTGGCTGCTCAATGACCAGGCCCTGTTTTGCGATTCGGCACTGCGTTATTTTAACGGACAATTGCGTGGCCGTGCAACGCTGTACCCAAACAAAATTGACGTCCTTTTTTCTCCACAAATAGAGCTTTCTTTTGGTGGTATTTTATCACTTGTGCGATTTTTATTTTTTGCGCTATAAACAAAAAAAGAGCGACAATTTTGAAAAAATTACAATATTTTCCACATTCTTTTATATGAAATATGTAAAAATCAAAATTTTTTAACATTTTAGCCAATTTGTTTTCTGCTACATATTTTTGGTAAAAAAAATCGCAATAAGCGTATTTTGATTGGTTTATGCAAAAGGTATTGCGTTTACTAACTACGGTAAAGATTTATGTAATTTTTATCGGTTTTTTTTTTACTAGTAATGGTGGCGACCTGTGATTTTTTTGCGGGACTGCGACATTGCAGATTAGACACTTAACTGACATTTTTGACACTTTTGGGGGTACCAGTGACATTACTACAGTAATCAGTGCTAAAAATATGCACTATTACTGTAAAAATGACACTGGTAGGGAAGGGGTTACATTACTGGTGATCAGTGGGTTAAATGTGTCCCTAGGGGTGTGATTCTAACTGTCAGGGGGCGTGGCTTGTGAACTAATCTCAGAGACATGCGATCCTATATAGCAGGATCACATAGCCTCTGTGATCACTTCAGGGAGAATGACAGACGGCTGTGTTTACATCAGCCGTCTGTCTTTCTCTCACAGCTGCGGGAGATCGCGAGTGGCCGGCAGCCATCAGAGCCGGCGGTTACACGCACTGGCTCCCCGGCTTACGAGGGGGGGGCAGAAGCACGGCAGCGGCATGCTTGCCCCCTAGAGTCTCCTGAGCGAGCGACGTAGTATAACGTCGCTTTGCCCAGGAGCGGCTGCCTGCCGCTGTAAAATTGCGGTGAGCGGTCGTTATGTGGTTAAAGGAACACTTGTGTAAAATTACTCCTTTGATAACTCTGCTACAAATTAAGCGCCTGGCTGTTCTGTTTCCCTGTGTCAGGAAGGGGTTCACCTGCTGGTGGCACTGTGGCTTCCAGACCTATAGGTTGCAGTTTCTCCTCTTTGCCTTGGTGTTTGCCCATGTGCCTCTGACCTGTGTTCATGCATCCTGATACTGGTCCCGATCTTGCACCCTGACCCTGAAACCTGATCCCTTACCTGCCTGCTTGTTCCTTCTCCCCTGGCTTGCTCCCTGTATCTTCTCCCCTGATTAACCATGGCTCTGATAACTGACTAAGCTTCTCGTATCCTGCTATCTGTATATATTTGGGTTGGGCAGTTGTTCTTTGTGTGTTCACTCGCTTTTTAGATTCTCTGGTTGATTTATGCAGTTCTAGTATATTGGTATATTTTTGCTATCCACTTATTTTATACATTATTTTACATTATACTTGTGCCTGGTGTTCTCTGTGCAAGTCCACACATTTCTGATCACCCCTGTTTCACAGGATACCAGCACTTGGTAGCCCTGACACGCTGCTTGGAAATACTATGGTTGCCATGGGAACAGCTGACACCAGGGCAGAGGATGGGGGCAAATATTTCAACAGTGAACACATGTTTCTGTGGTACCTGCCTAAGAGGGATTTTTTAATTACATTTACAACATTTCTTCTCAATTCTTGTTGTGTCTCCAGGAAAGGAAGTAAGGGAAACCTTACCAATGGGACACAGATAGGGATGAGCTCCTGGTGCAGTGAAAACACAGATTTGGACAAAACTTTGCTTATTCATGCGTAAATTTGAACATCAAACTTTCAGCATTTTCCTGTCATGGATGTTATGGACTTTGATGGCACCTAACACATCCTTAGCAACTAGTGACATTGGCCGGCCAATGTAGCCATGTAATCCAAGTGTCCAGAATAGATAAAAAAAAAAAATGTAATAGTTTTCCACCATAACTCATTAAAGGCCCCTCTCTGGTATGAATTTTAAGAGGGACCCCACAAAAAAAAGGAAAACATTGCAGAGTTGCAACCTTGCAGACCAGGAAAGGAGGGACCTGAACCATACTGGGCCACATGCCCTCAACTTGAGGAGGGGGGGTCCTTGCTGAAGGAGTTCCCCTGGCAAATCGCCTTGTTCCCAGGTTGATGAGGACTAGATCCTCTTCCCCACAATCCTGGCCTGATGGTTGTTGGGGTCTGTGTGTGGTGGACTTTTTGGAATCTGGAACTCCATTTAACAATAGAGAGACACCCATGTGAATAAGTAAGAGGTTCACAATACTGCTACTATTCTCTTGCTATCTGGCTTAAAAAAAAAAAAAAGCTCAGCTTCCTCCAAATCTCCAACTTCCTTTTTTTTTTCCTGCTGTGACATAACATTTTTTTGGAGGGTAACTATATTCATTTTCCATGATCCCACTCATTGGTGTGCGCAGTCTTTTGCATTAGGGTGTGCACCCCAGAGCACAAACACACATGCGTGTATATCAGCAGAGTAGTGGACAGTCAGTGTCCATAGAGAAAAGATTGGTGGCAGTAGGGCAGTGGACGGTGTCAGTGTTTTATTTTTATTTGGATTATTTTTACAACATTATTTTTTTTAATGTTTTACAATTTTTTTAGGAGTCCTGTTGGGGGCTATTGTAAAATATTAAGGGTCTACACAGAACCTTGATGTCTCACTTTCAAGATAGAGAAAGAAACTGAGGACAGAGATTCCCCAGTCCCTTTCTCTGCAGTCTGCTACTGCAGACCTGCTACTTCTCAGTTAGGAATGAAGACCGGAGCAATCTGTACAGATCACTCACTGTGTTCATTCAGAAAAGGAAGGTCGGTAATTAAATATTTACAAGCCCCTTCCCTGCTCTAGAGAGGAGAGAAGCTGGCAGCACTGCAGGAGGGAGAGAGGAAGCAGGGGAAATCGGCACCACGCAGGGTGATTAGGGTGTGCCCACCTACACCAGGCACACCTATAGTCCCACTGTAGAAACAGCCACTCTCTCTCACTCACTGCAGGGAGGATCTAAGGACTACTAGGGACAACTAATGTGCACTGCTCGTTCCAAACAAACAGAAGTGAGGAGGAAAAGGAGAGCTTCTAGGAGGTCAGAAAAACACAGTAATAAATGATTTCATGAAAAGGGGCCATAAGTAGTGGATGTGTATATCCAATAAGGATATTGTTAAGTGTTACATTAAAGCGATAGTTTACTGCTTTTTTCCACTTTTAACTACAGGTAAGCCTATAATAAGGCTTACCTGTAGGTACAATTAATATCTCCTAAACCGGCAAAGTTTAGGAGATATTTGCAGTGCATGCAGCCGCTCGCGCGAGCGGCGCATGCGCTCTGAAGGTCCAGCGGACCTTCAGCTTCCCTTGCCGGGAGCTTACTGGAAAATGACTCCCGCGCGCATGCGCGGGAGTGACGTCATCGCGGCTCCGGCCAATCACAGCACCGGAGCCGCCGAACCCGGAAGAGACACCGAGGGATCATGTCAGCTCCCACAGCGGTGTCCGGGGTCCGTGTTGGGGCTTCGTTCTAAGGTAAGTAATTCATAATGAGCTAGTATGCGATGCATACTAGCTCATTATGCCTTTGTCTTGCAGGGTTTTTTTTTTTTTTTTTTAGGTTTACAACCGCTTTAAATAAAAACACCCATAGCATTAAATGTACCATACAAGTACCACTGCTCACTGTATTCAACTTCAGTGTGAATTAAATGAAAGACAGGTTTGAGCTCAAGTCTCCACCCATAGGTCATACCCCTCTAAAAAGTTTCAATGGCATTGGGCTTAAGTGTGGTCACAATGGTAGTCATAGTCAAACAGTCTTTGACAACACTTTTATTTCAAAAAATGCCCCTGTATGTAAATCCAAGGTCAATCTCCGCATCCAGCAATATAGATCCACATCAATCACAATAAACGATGCCTGATGACCTTCCAAAAAAAAAAAAAAAAAAAAAAAACCTCCAAAACAATCTGGTAAACAAAGGGGTGACCTCATTACCGAAATATTGACATGACCATATTTGGTCAATGGTGTCACAGGGACACCATTAGCCTAAAGCTGATTTAAAACATTCAGCTCCCATTGACTTCAGTAAGGTTGAGATTCAGCACCAGACTTCTGCAGTGTTCACTAAAACTGCCCTGGCTCATCCATTTACACAGACAGCAAAAAAAATCAATAGAGGTTTTAACCATTCCCTACCTTGCAACTATACAAAACTTATGTTTGTTTTAAGTTATAAAAATGACAAACTAATATTCTAGATAGGGTTTACTGCCCATTCACACTACCGCGACTTGTCAGGCGACTTGTCAGCCGGACAAGTCGCGGTCCATGCAGTGCTACAGGACCCGTTCTAATAGGAGCGACACAAGTCGCTCCGACTTAGAAAAAAGGTCCTGTACTACTTCGGGGCAACCTCGGAGCGACTTGCATAGACATTCATTATATGAAGTCCGTGCAAGTCGCGCCGAAGTCGCGGTGCACGGGACTTCACAGGTCGCCCCCGAAGTCGGAGCGACCTAGTGTGAACCGGCACTAAATGTTCTGTTTTGTTTTTTTGCAGCATCTTTTAAATAAAAGCCAACACGCTAGAAGGGTTTCTGGGACCCTCTTCATTGGGGCTTGAGAAATGCCTAATTCAGGGACATCTATGTGACAAGGATCAACATTCGTGAAGGTTGACAGGACATGCCTTTTCCAGCTACTGGTTTAATTTATTTTAGTTAGTTTACTTAGTTATCAAAAAGAAAATATTTCATATAAAATCTACCACGATTGAAGGACATTGTGCTATCCACAACCAAGTAACAACTTCACTTAATTTCCAGTTTGAAAAGAAAACAGTCACGTAGAAGTGAAGAATGTTTTAGGGCTTACAGAGGCTAACTAAGGAAAGTTCATTACAACGTAGTGGAAAGAGAGCCAAGTACAGAGCAGTCTGTGGAGAGATAATTCAGCATCAGACATTGCACATTAATCTTATGTTTCCGAAGGAGCCATCATTGTGGGTAATAGCGCTGTCAGTCAGCATTTGATACTCCTCAGAATCAGGTAGCTACATGCTGACAGGTGGGGAAATTTCTCGGGAATCAGTTAAGGAGGCTTTGGCTGGAGTTAGCCGTACCTTGCTGTAACAAAGCCGAAGAAGCAGTACTTAATGTTATCAGGATACCATTCTCTAATATCACAGGCTGCAAGTTCATGCCCTTAGGACAGCAGTTGCACAATTGGCCTCTTCAGGTAATGGGAAAAAAATAAAACAAAATAACAAAGCTAAGTTTACAAAGCCAAGAGTAAATCTGAAAGAGCAGACAAGTGGAACAGGCCCTACAGGAACAAAATCTTTTTCAAGCTTTAACAAGTTAAAATGCAAATCCGTGGCCAGGTGTTGTAAACAAGATTAAGACGATTGAATAAGTACAGCTGGAATCAATTACATGTTTATTATGATGAATACATACAGTATCATATTAGCAGGTTAGAAATTTATGGTATTCAGAGATCTTTAAGGAAGAGATCAATGTACCTGATCTACAAATATCTAAAATAAGATGTTTTGGAGCTTGTATAATAACAAAGAGCAGTAATATTCTGCAAAATAATGATATGTAATTCTGTACAATTTCATTTTACCAAGGGTTTAAAGTTTGTTGAACTTAGAGGTCATCTCATGCTGCCCTAAAGGTTCATCTTAGAAGCATGTCTAAAGAAGGGATAAGAATATAAAAAATAAAAAGATGAAAAGTAGAGAAAAGGAAAAAAAGAAAGTGAGAGAGGCTGCTCCAATGGGGGGCAATCAGTTCTGCATGGCAAGAGTGTCCCATATTGACCAAACTTCATTATGTTTATCAAGCATATTATTCAGTCAAGCCATCAGCTTGATTTAATTGAGTCTAGTATATAATTACGATAATATGGGTGAAGTAGGAAGTTTTCAATGTAGAGCTATAAGACAAAGGCTCACAGTCAGTATATGTTTCATCAGTTTTCTGGGGTGCTTAGGTATACCTTTTAGAGGGAGACCTAAGAGATGTGTGAGAAGACCCAATAATTTAGCAGATTTCCATGAAAGCAAGGTGTTCACGTCATACCTATAGGGTATTATAGAAAGGCATGCCAATAATACATAAAATATAGTAGTTGTGTGTGTATTGAACCTCCAGCATAAATTGCTCACCACCAGATATATGGCATGGAGAACATATGGTGTGTAGTACCAGTGCCTAAGTATCTGATATGCATTTTCCTTAGAAGTCATAAGGAGCTCTTATAGGCCTAGGACCACATAATTGCAAAAAGTAGTTCCCACTCAAGAATGTCCTCCCACTTCCACATATATGGGTGTTTTGGGAATGGGTCCCCTAGTATAGTGATGAGGAGAGCCTTACAGATTTGGGAAACCAATCCTTTTCAGTTGGATCATCATTGCAGATGCACTCCAAGGGGATGAGCTTGACAAAAATAAGATCTCCTCTGATAGCGTAGTGGCAAATTAACAAATAACTTTAGACGGCCATATTAGGGAGTTAATTTTTATGCCACAGAGTGGAAAAAGGGAGGAGGCATCCAGTCATAGGAGTGACCAGTTGTTCAAATCTCAATAAAGCTTGTGCCCTCCCGGATTAAATCATTTGTGGCTCCAAGCTATCAGGGATAAGAGGTCAATAAAGAAATTAGGTCACCAATAAATTTGAAGAAAAACCAGTGGATAAGAAGCATGAAAAGTACACCATTGGCATATAAGGAAATAACAAATAAAACTGATTGTTCTCAATCATGATTACCTGTAAATCTTGATTATCACATATTGAAGCTACTAGACATTCAATACTAAGAGTGCATAGTAACAAAGAAAGGGGATACCCATGTCTAGTATCATTCAAGATAGTGATCCTTTGAGAAGATGAATAGAGAAGTTTAATAACTGCCATTGTTATCAAGTAATGAGTTTGAATGGCTCACAAACACCCACATATTATAAGGTCAAAATCATGGAGGACCAGCTTAGGTAGGAAAAGGCTTTCTTTATTTTCAAATATATACTCTATCTGGTATTGTTTCTTATACCTCAATGGGGGTTTTTCCCCAGGTGTAATCAGGATTTCAAAGAAGCAGCCTTTGTGTGAGTAAATTTAAAAATGTGTCTATTCACCAAGTGACTATGGATACATATTCTAAGAGAGGCCTCATCCTCACTTTGAGAGTGGAGTACAGTTTGGTAATAATAAAAATAGTAATCAGCAAAGATTTGCACAATCTTTCTGGGATCATAAGCAACCTCACCAGTAAGCTCTTGAAATACATGTGCTAAGATTTTGACATCTTGGGTGAGATTTACCAAAACTGGTGCTCTCGAAATTTGGTACAGTTGTGCATGGTAACCAAGCAGCTTCTTACTTCAGCTTGTTCAATTAAGCTTTGACAATAAAACCTGGAAGCTGACAAGTTTCTATGCAGAGCTGCACCAGATTTAGTACCATGCAGTTTTAGTAAATAATCCCCCCCCCTTTTTTTTTTGTTAGCTAGTAGAGTACTGGCTTTGGTAAGGGGATGCATATGCATATTTTTTGATGCTGTTAAAAGAAGACAGTGCCAAAAATGATAGCTAAACTCACAGTTTCGGAGAGCTATGTTCTCCTTCGATTTACAGTTACATAGTTAGTCAGGTTGAAAAAAGACATAAGTCCATCTAGCTCAACCACTAAAAAACAAAAAAGAAAACACAACCATACAATCCCATATACACAATCCTATACCCACAGTTGATCCAGAGGACGGCAAAAAACCCCAGCAATGCATGATCGAATTTGCTACAGCAGGGGAAAAAATTCCCTCCTGATCCCCAAGAGGCAACTGGATATTCCCTGGATCAACCTTACCTATAAATATTAGTACCCAGTTATATTATGTATACCTAGGTACAGAATCCAGGCCTTTTTTAAAGCAATCTAGTGAGCTGGCCAGAACCACCTCTGGAGGGAGTCTATTCCACATTTTCACAGCTCTTACTGTGAAGAAATCTCTTTTCAATATTCGCAACCATCTAACTGTTGGCCATATCAATAAAGAAAAGGAGGCATCCGTCCCTGACAGATAGACAAAAATTGCCAAATAGGCCAGAAGGGGAAGAGGTGGGACTTTGAGTAATGGCAAAAATCATGCAATCAATAGGAACAATGTTAAATAAAAAGTTATAAATGTATTAACATGTGTTAAAACATCCCCACAAAGTGGGACTCAAATGATAAACGGTTAAAACAACCACATAGGCAATCAAACCCATGTAGCGCATCACAGCATGGGCCTGACAGTGTTAGTGCACAGCAGAGTACAGTCCCATTGGTTCTTGTCCAAAGTCCCAACGCGTTTCAACGTATCCAAGTCTTTTTCAGGGGGATGCTGGACAGTAGGATAATACTGATATCTCTGTATGTGGAGACCAGTGCTCAGGCAAGTCTCCTAGTCATATAAGTACAGCTTTGTGTCCCTGTGGGAGCAAGGATACAGATGGAGCCCCAATCTAGCCCTTGTAGGAGGCACAGCTCCACCAAAGATGCTGATTAGCACACACAGGTCTAGCATACATCCACCATGCAACTGCAAACAGCATTTTGTACAGCCCTGGTGATTGGCAGATGAAAGTGCTGGGATACTGTTTAAATACCAGGGGCACATGTGCTCGGGGTCTTTCAGCTGGAGAGCGGGGTCCCCAAGGGTAAAAGCTGTCATGCGGCCTCAAGCTGTCACAGGCCACAATGAATTATAGAGTTTTACTGCCCCCCAAACCTAAGCAAATGTAAATTAGCCCTTACTGTCCTGAGCCCCCTATAAGGCTGCTTTCACACTGCTTATAATCTTCTGTTGCTAGTCACATGTTCAAAATAAAAAAACAGCCTTTGAAATACAGAGCAAACATACATATTTAATATTAATAAACTGTTTTAAATTGCAATACAAACATATACTTAAAATCCAATCTTTATTTTTATTTTTTTGTCAATAACATAGTGAGGGTGGATTTCTGCCAGTCAAGGCTGTGTCACTCCCCTCCAGGCAGTGTCTTAGAATAGGAGGGAGGTAAAGCCTCCATTAATCTACATGTCCCACCTCCATAGCGTTCACCTAATAAGTGGGCATGGAGGAGGGGGGAGGGAATGGGCTGTGATTTACCAGTGTGTATACACCCGCACATGAGCTGCTTAGATGTGATAATGAGGAAATGCTCAGCATAGAAACTCATTGAAAAATGATCATGTGCAGAGTTGCCACTGCAGCTGCAAAATCTCTAGCTGAATTGGGGACATGAACAGAAGGTAGAGACAGAGAGCAGAAGGATCAACCAGGTTTTTTTCAGAATACAGAAAACAAATCTCATAGTGACTGAGTGAGTATGAACAGCATGTATTACAACATATATTGATAGTTTTTTATTATGTGGGTTTAGTGACACTTTAAGAAGAAAACCGGCCACTCCATGAAATTAAGGATGTGGAACTCACTTCCACCACCAGTGGTGTTAGTGGGAAGTGTAGATAATTAAAAAAAAAAAAAAACTCTTAGATGGATATGTTAGCAAAGGCATTATACAGGGATATGTGAAATTATATTGACATACAGTAAACACACACACCCACACAGGCTGAATTGGTGTCTTTATTCAACCTTACCAACTATGTATTTATTTAACCACATATTGGTCATTTTTTTAACTCTCGTGGTGAAATGTTTTTGAAGCTTTTTTTCCCCTTTAAGATCAGATGATAGAGAGTGTTACATTTGCTCTACAAAAAGGAAAAGAAAGTGAAATTTCACACATATTACAAAATTACGGGCAATATTTGTGACTTTCATGCAAACGCTTAGACACTGGCAAAGCAATTTTGTTTATACAAAGACGCCTAGTTAATCTACCTGTATAAAGGGGGTTTTACCTGTAAAGCAATATTGGTGAACAATGGGGGTAGGTTTGGAAATATCTACCAAAACCAAGTGATAGCTAGGGGAGAGTTTAGTAGAGCTATATTGTTTTTGGATCTGTAATCATCATTCTTCTTGAAACAAAAGTGTGGTCATATTTAACCACTGGCTGACCATCTGTCGCAGATATACTGCGTCAGGCTGGCTTGGCTGCCTACAGCTGTTCGCAAGAGCGCTTCTGGGGGCATGACCGCACCACCGGAGGCACACACCTGCCCCTATTACGCAGCAGAGAAGCCGATCCACAGGACCGGTGGCCGCGATTGCCGCTGCGCACCCGCAATCGCTCTGCGTGGAGAGAGAACGACGGTCTGCTGTTGTAAACACAGCAGACCATTGTTGTCTCTGGAATGAACACAGAGCGCCTGTTATCTTCCTAATTAGGATCACAGGTCTCTGTGTTGATTCCACAAGTCTTTCCCTCATACAGTTAGAAAGCACCCCCTAGGCTCACACTTAACCCTTTGATCGCCCCCCGGGTTAAGCCCTCCCCTGCCAGTGTCATTATTACAGTAACAGTGCATATTTTTAACACTGATAACTGTAGTAATATCACTGGTCCCCCCAAAGTGTCAAAAATGTCAGTTAAGGGGCTGATCTGTACGCTGCAGTGTCACATTCCCGCTAAAAATCGCAGATTGCCGCCATTGCTAGTTAAAAAAAAAAAAATAAAAATGACATAAATCTTCCCCTAGTTTGTAGACGCGATAACTTTTGCGCAAACCAATCAAGATATGCTTATTGCGTTTTTGTTTTCACCAAAAATATGTAGCAGAATATAAATTGGCCTAAAAGGATGAAAATGTATGATTTTTAATTTTTAATTTTTTTGGGGAATATTATATAGCAGAAAGTGAAAAATATATAGATATTTTTTTCCAGAATTGTTGCTTTTTTTTCTTTATAGCTCAATAAATAAAAATCGCCCAGGCGATCAAATACCACTGAAAGAAATCTCTATTTGTAGGAAAAAAGGACATAAATTTTACTAGGGTACAGCGTCACACGACCGCGCAATTTTCAGTGAAAGTAACGCAGTGCCAAATCGCAAAAAAATGGCCTGGTCATTAAGGGGCCAAAACCTTCCAGTGCTTAAGTGGTTAAAAGGGTTCTGGGAATCTACGGTCACATTCCATTTAAGGTACAGTAACACTGCATTCAGCTAAACTAAGACAACATAGCCTAACAAGAACATTGATGTGCTCAAGCCCTAAGGCTTCTTCTAGGTATATTTTAAAAAAAACATCAAAGGTGTCAAATAGAAACTGTCATTCCAAATACTTGTTATATTCATTGTGAACAAACTGTACATCTGCCTTTCTATCTATTTCTTTTACTCAATTTCACAGAGAAAAGGGGTTTATTTCAGTGTTCACGTGTCTATCTTTCCACGGTTATATTTACAAATAAAGCCATTAATGCAAAGACATTTTAATGCAAATCTGTCATTGTTACCCACCTTCTGAAAATGCTAGTTCCCTGACAGCTATGCTGAACCCTTGTACTGGGTGACACCAGATCCAAGGTAGACAAGATACTCCAAGGACATCAAAGCAACTAGACTCGTAAATGCCTGCACATTTAGCATAGGTGGGCTAAAGGGCAGAGTCTAAGGAGTCACCTGGTTTTTCACCAGATTACCCTGAAATGAGTGATGATTAGGGTTGAGCGAACCCGGAGTGTATTGTTCGGGTCTTTTGGGTATTCGGTACCCGGACACGGACCCGAACATTTCACTGTATGTTCGGGTACTGTCCGTTGTTCGGTAATGTTATTTGATGTTTTGGCGCGGTTTCAACAGGTACAAGGCAGCCAATCAGCAAGCGTTTAACTAGTGTGCCCTTAGAAGCCATCACAGCCATGCCTACTAATGCCATGGCTGTGTTTGGCCAGTGCAGCATGTGACCCAGAGTCTATATAAGCTGAAGTCACATAGCGTCGCGCGTCACTCTGCTTAAACTATACTAGGGAAAGGTTCCTGATACTTTTGCTGAAGGAGAGATAGGAGATTACTGTAGGGTCAGGCTGGAGATTGCTTTGAGGGAAAGCATAGGAAGAATCTTCTTTAATCAGACAGTGATCTACATTGATTTGATTGTGTAGGGGTGCAGTGCACAATCTTTATGCCCTGACCTGAGCCCAGTGAGGATGAGAAGAGAATACAATTTTTTTTATCAGTCTGTTAGGTGGGCGGTGTGCCCTGCTGCACATTTAATGCAAGCTCAGCTCAGTGCATATGTGTCTGCTAAATCTGCATTTAAAAAAGAAAAAAACTTTTTTCCTTCATATTTTACTTTGACATACAGTGTTTAGACAGACACTGCTTTTCTAACCTGCTCTTCAAAAAGCACCAATGTAAGGGGAAAATAATTATTTTTCAGTATTTAGGGAAAAAAAAATATTTTTCAGTTTTTCATTCAAATGTTTTTTTTTTTTTATTCAATAGCGGAATAGAACAACAACAGTTATATGTTACAGTGAGATACACTCATTGCATACTGATGTATTGCACATTGCAATAAAAACCCATTTAGGGGAAAAAAAAGGTTAATTGCGGCCTAATCTGCATATGTTACAGTGAGATACACCCATTGCATACTGATGTATTGCGCATTGCAATAAAAACCCATTTAGGGGGAAAAAAAGTTAATTGCGGCCTAGTCTGCATATGTTACAGTGAGATACACCCATTGCATACTGTTGTATTGCGCATTGCAATAAAAACCCATTTAGGGGAAAAAAAAGTAAATTGGGGCCTAGTCTGCATATGTTACAGTGAGATACACCCATTGCATACTGTTGTATTGTGCACTCATTTAGGGGAAAAAAAAGTTATTTGCGGCCTAGTCTGCATATGTTACAGTGAGATACACCCATTGTATACTGTTGTATTGCGCATTGCAATAAAAACCCATTTAGGGGAAAAAAAGTTAATTGCGGCCTAGTCTGCATATGTTTCAGTGAGATACACCCATTGCATACTGTTGTATTGCGCATTTCAATAAAAACCAATATAGGGGGAAAAAAGTTAATTGCGGCCTAGTCTGCATATGTTACAGTGAGATACACCCATTGCATACTGTTGTATTGTGCATTGCAATGAAAACCCATTTAGGGGAAAAAAAAAAGTTAATTGCAGCCTAATCTGCATATGTTACAGTGAGATACACCCATTGCATACTGTTGTATTGCGCATTGCAATAAAAACCCATTTAGGGGGAAAAAAAAGTTAATTGTGGCCTAGTCTGCATATGTTACAGTGAGATACACCCTTTGCATACTGTTGTATTGCGCATTGCAATATAAACCCATTTAGGAGAAAAATATTTAATTGCGGCCTAGTCTGTATCTGTACGTGTGAGATACATCCTTTAGATACTGTTGTTCTTTTCTGCTATTCAATAAACACCCATTTAGGGGAAAAAATATTAAATTGCGGCCTAGTCTGTATCTGTACGTGTGAGATACACCCTTTAGATACTGTTGTTCTATTCTGCTATTCAATAAACACCCATTTAGGGGACAGAAAGATATTACATTGCGGCTTAGTCTGTATCTGTACGTGTGAGATACACCCTTTGGATACTATTGTTGTATTCTGCTATTCAATAAACACCCATTTAGGGGACAGAAAGATATTAAATTGCGGCTTAGTCTGTATCTGTACGTGTGAGATACACCCTTTGGATACTGTTGTTCTATTCTGCTATTCAATAAACACCCATTTAGGGGACAGAAAGATATTAAATTGTGGCTTAGTCTGTATCTGTACGTGTGAGATACACCCTTTGGATACTGTTGTTCTATTCTGCTATTCAATAAACACCCATTTAGGGGACAGAAAGATATTAAATTGCAGCTTAGTCTGTATCTATATGCGTGAGATATACCCTTTGGATACTGTTGTTCTATTCAATAAACACTCATTTAGGAGATTAGGAGAAATTAATAATTTTGCAGCATTTGCTTATTATGTTACTGTGAGATACACCCTTTAAATTTGCTTGGCGCATCTCCTTCCACCACCGAGGATTGCAGGGCATTTCAGTTTGCCTCCTGTTGCTAACTCCTCCTACTCCGCTTCCTCATCCTCATCCTCTACCGCCTCCACATCCGGAGCAGTGATCATTTCCAAGGCTTTCAGGGCAGTCATTCACAAGTGCCTCCGAGGGTGGGTTCCTGCACCCACAAACGCCAGGTACACAATTCAGCAAGGGCACAGTTCTGGAGGATGACGAAGTGGAAGATGGAGGAGGAGGAACCATGTTCACAGCAGGGTGACACCCAGATAACTGATAACAAAAGATACTACACTTGATCTCCCAGGGTGGGTTCCTGCACCCACAAACGGCAGGTACACAATTGTCAAGCAAGGGCACAGTTCTGGAGGATGACGAAGTGGAGGAGGAGGAGATGGAGGAGGGGGAACCATGTTCACAGCAGGGTGGCACCCAGATAACTGATAAGAACAGATACTACACTTGATCTCCGAGGGTGGGTTCCTGCACCCACAAATGCCAGGTACACAATTGTCCAGCAAGGGCACAGTTATGGAGGATGACAAGGTGGAGGATGATGATGAGGAGGAGGAGATGGAGGAGGAGGAACCATGTTCACAGCAGGGTGGCACCCAGATAACTGATAACAACAGATACTACACTTGATCTTAGGCAAAAGGTCGAGAAGCGATGCTGGTGGCATTCCCACCCGACAGCAGGGGGCACAGTGGAAGCACAAGGCGGAGGCAGAGGAGGAGGAGGTCGCCAACGCAGCCAGGGCACCACCAGCACTTCAGAAGGCAGGGTTAGCATGTATGAAATGTGGAAAAGCTTTGTCGGCACGCAACAACAACCAGGACCACCAGCTGTTTTTTTTTTTTTAAGCCCCTGGTGTGTGAACACACTCAGACTATCACCGGTGGATGCATAAAAAAGTGCACACCAAAAAAGTGAAATACAAAAAGTGCACAGGGTGTACACATGGTCCTTGACCCTGATCCCCTGCAGCGCAAGGCTCCTGACAGGGACTGGGGTACTTACACTGGCTAACCTGGCAGCCCCGTTCTTTAGGAGGTCTGCTGAAACAGACCACCCCAAGTACTAGGTGGGGCTCTCCCAAAGAGAGACCCCATGAGAGAGGGCGAACCAAGCCAGAAGGCCATATCCTCCCCCTCCCAAGACTTTCAGGGACAGGTCCAAGGACCTACACCCTACTAATCACGCTGTGCAAAATAAAGTGTATCTCCACAATAAAAAGCACAAAACGTGAGACACACAACACATAAAAGTGGGGAAAAGGATAGTGGAGAAATGCAAGGTTAGTGCCACGTTGCAACACTATGGCAGGCCCTTCGGCCAGGAATAAAAAATTCCTCTGGTCCTGACTCCTGACCAAAAGGCCCGGCCCTAGAGGCAGGTGTGAAAAATGTGTGTAGGAAGTGCAGTGTCCTTGGTGCCATACTCATAGTGTTGCCATCCATCGTGAATTATGGCACCCCTGGACTGCCACTCCAGGGGCACATACACCACAGGCTTTTCAGAATCCCGGTCCCTGGCAAGACCAGTGCAGCCCCGTCCCTACCAGAAGGCCTCAGAACTTGGACAGCTTTGGGAGAGCCCGGCCCACAACCAGGGACACATACCTTTTCCAAGGCCAGACTCAACCCAGAAGGGAGAAAAAAGCCCCCCCGCCGCCATCACCGTTCCTTACCATACACCATATACAGTTCCTTATCGTTCCTTAGGTACTATACACGTACTGAATGACGGGTCTGCTCCCTTCAACTCCTGGGTCTCCAAATTGGGCACATGGCCTGAGCTTGCCCTTTATGCCTTGGAGGTGCTGGCCTGCCCTGCAGCCAGTGTATTATCTAAACGTGTATTTAGCACGGCTGGGGACGTTATCACAGACAAACGCAGCCGCCTGTCCAGAGCCAATGTGGACAAGCTCACGTTCATTAAAATGAACCAGGCATGGATCCCACACAACTTGTCCGTACCTTGTGCAGAATAGACATGTATACCGGCCTTACCCAGCCATTGTTGGATTTGATCTTTCTTACTCTTTTGGGGTGTACCCGAATTTAATTTTTTTTTTTATTAAAAACCAAAACCAGTGTTGGCTACCTCGTCCTCCTCCTCCACTGCCGCCGCTTCCACCTACACCACCATATCCACCGCCATATCCTTCGCCACCTCAACCTCCTACTCCATATGGGCCTCGCCTCCTCCTACATCATTCAAGATGATTATTTTTTATTTTTATGTTTTTTATGTTATTTTAAGTTATTTCCCTATCCACATTTGTTTGCAGAGCACTTGCCATGCTCTTAAGATGATTTTGCTGCCATTTGCAGCCCTCTATCCCTTTCCATGTTTGTTTTAGTGCCATTTTAGTGTTCAAAAGTTCGGGTCTCCATTGACTTCAATGGGGTTCGGGATCGGGGTTAAGTCCGGGTCACGAACCCAGACTTTTTTTTCAAGTTCGGCCGGACCTGCCAAACCCGGACATCCAGGTGTTCGCTCAACTCTAGTGATGATATTTCCTGCATTATGGCTCTGAAACTGTGACTCTCTGAAAACACCAAAACAGGCAACTATGGAGCTGGATATTGGGGTACCCAGAAGAGAGTCTGTAGGAGAACAGGAGTGAGGAATTCCAAAAACAGGAGTGAGATTCTCTTGGCAAACTGGGGTGCAAGAAAGAGTCTCTATAAGCACTGAGGTGCTGGAATCATAAGAACACAGGAGAGTTACTGGGAGAACTGGGTTGCTAGGACAACAGGAAAACAGGAAAGTCACAGGGAGCACTGGGGTGCTGGGAACAGAGGAAAGCAGGAGAGTCTCTGTAAGCACTGGGGTGCTGGGAACAGAGGAAAGCAGGAGAGTCTCTGTAAGCACCAGGGTGCCGAGATCACGAGAACACAGGAGAGTCACTGGGAGAACTGGGTTGCTTGGACAACAGGAACACAGGAAAGTTCCCGGGAGCACTGGGGTGCTGGGAACAGAGGAAAGCAGGAGAGTCTCTGTAAGCACTGGGGTGCCGAGATCACTAGAACACAGGAGAGTCACTGGGAGAACTGGGTTGCTAAGACAACAGGAACACAGGAAAGTCACTGGGAGCACTGGGGTGCTGGGAATAGAGGAAAGCAGGAGAGTCTCTGTAAGCACTGGGGTGCCGAGATCACAAGAACACAGGAGAGTCACTGGGAGAACTGGGTTGCTAGGACAACAGGAACACAGGAAAGTCACTGGGAGCACTGCTGTGTGGCGGGACTTTTAGTGATGGCAGACCGGATCAGGGATTCTGTGAGAGTGTTGTTGATGAAGGGGCCTGAAGGAGAATAGCTGTAATGTTCTGGTACCTTTGGGTACCCTAATTACTCTTTCATAAGTGTATGCGCCCCACCATTCTCTTTTGGTAAGGTGCGCATACACCTTTAAGACTGATGCTGTCATCACTGAGCGCCGGACTGGATGGCTATTTAGATCGCCGGCTCTCACTCACATGTGTTCGTTCAAACTGCTTTGTGCCTTGATGCTAACCTGTCTTGAAGCTCTCATGCTTGCAAGCATACCTCGCTGTCGGAACCACGCTGCGCTGATCCCTGTATCCCGCTACCGGATCATCCGCTCTTGCCGAACCTCTCCTCTGCTACATTGCTATTAGTGATAAGTACCCCACAGGGGAAACCTCTATAACCTTTATACTAAAGCTTACACTATCTAGCTCTGCATACTAAGGACTATTACTACATCTGCATTATCTAAGATTGCTAGCTCTTGAGCCTACTACCACCTGTTCTTGCACTGGGTTGATCTCTCTTGTATGTCCACCTGCTACTCTGTCATCTGCTACCATACATGATTGCTAAACCTATCTGCATCCCATCTGCTACTATCTTACTTTCAAGAACATTTCCTTTCAAGTGTCTGTCATCTACCATCTCTACCCAACCTGTCTCTTCAGCCTATCATCACTGTGTTACTATATACATAAGTCACTCTAGGAAACATCTTATTGAGTGTGTGTATTTACTTGCTGAATTGAGATCATCCACACATGATGAGTCATTGAGAGTTGGGATTGGTGTCTCAGCGTTTCTCTACATGACTACTGAAGTGGAATATTTCTGCAGCTGAAAATCCACATCATACGTAAAACGCAGGAGCGTTACAGATTGAACGAACCACAAATGGATTCAGCAGAAATAACCACTCAGATGACACAATTAAAACAGCAAGTAACTGCGTTAATACACGCACTTGCTGAATTAAAAGAAGACAATCAGGCTCTGTCGCAGCAGGTAATTAGACTGACACAACTTACCACTGCTCAGTCCCCTGAACCCAAAATAAATCCTCCTTTGGTATTTACAGGCGATCGCAAAAAATTTTGCGAATTTAAAAACGCATGTGAGTTACTTTTCTTGCTAAAACCCCGTACCTACCTTACTGATCACATTAAGGTTTGTACTATTATTTCTTACCTAACAGGCGATCCTCGGGCCTGGGCAGACTCTCTTTTTGAGAAAAGCGATCAGCTTCTCAACTCCTATGCCTTGTTCCTAGCAGAACTCACTAGCCTATATGATGATCCCAATAGGCAGAGTACTGCCGATCTTCAATTAAGATCCTTGAAACAAGGTGGGAGACCTGTAGAAGACTTTGTCGCAGAATTCAAGAGATGGACCCTTGATTCAGAATGGAATGATGCATCTCTGAAGACCCAATTTAGGCTTGGCCTATCAGAGGCCGTTAAAGACGAGCTCGCCCGAGCGGATCTGCCAAAAACCCTGGATGCATTGATACAACTCAGTATCACCATAGATAGAAGACTACGAGAAAGAAAGGCTGAGAAAATGGGAATGCCATTATCCAGTTCTTCTCGGATTTCGGCCGTTGACCCCGTTCCTATGAAGGTAGGAACCATACGCCCACCTCTATCAATTATGGAAAGAGCCAGAAGACGATCTGGTAATCTCTGCTTGTACTGTGCATCCCCGGATCACAAGATAAACGTCTGTCCCCTAGTCTACAAAAAGAATGGTGAGTGTTCACATGTCCTCCTAGGGGGATTGACAACTTCAATCACTAACCCTTATCTTTCTGTTTGCTTAACATTACAGTGGGACCAGAACAGGATTACTACTAAGGCCATGATTGACACAGGATCTTGTGGAAATTATATTGACATACGTTTTGCTGCTTTAAATAAAGTTCCTATTATTTCTAAACTTAAACCTGTCTCAGTGAGTCTTATTAACGGTGTTCCTTTACCCTCTGGTCCGATCACTGATCAGACACAGGCACTCCTAGTCACTACTAACGGGTCTCATATGGAGACCACTACCTTCGATCTAATACCTTCACCCCACTTTCCTATTGTTTTGGCACTTCCCTGGTTGCACACACATCAACCAACCATAGATTGGAAGGAACGGACCCTGACCTTCCTCTCTTGCTATTGCGAGGGTACGTGTAACCTCCCGTCTTTCGGGAAGATCCTGTCTGTGGTGACAGATGAGATTGCACCACTATGTTATCAGGATCTCTCTGAGGTTTTTCTTGAGAAAAATGCTCAAGCACTACCTCCCCATCGAGACTATGATTGTAGCATTGATCTACTCCCAAATAGCAAATTGTCGTTCGGTCATGTTTATCCTCTTTCACAGGATGAACTTTCCCATCTCAAAGACTATTTGGATGAGAATTTGGAAAAAGGTTTTATTAGACCTTCCACTTCTTCCACAGCAGCAGGACTCTTTTTTGTCCGCAATAAGGACTCAAGTCTCAGGCCTATCATCGACTATAGGCAATTGAATGCTATTACAATAAAAGATCGCTATCCTCTACCGCTTATCCCTGAGCTCATTGAGCAGGTGCGTGGAGCTACCTATTTTTCAAAATTGGACCTGAAAGGAGCATACAATTTCATTCGAATCCGTGATGGACACGAGTGGAAGACTGCATTCAGAACCAGATACGGATTGTTCGAATATCTTGTAATGCCATTCGGGCTATGCAACGCCCCTGCAGTTTTTCAACGATTTATAAACGATATTTTCAGAGACTTACTAGATGTCTGTGTTGTGGTATATCTGGACGATAAACTTATATATTCACGATCCCTGTCTGAACACATAAGACATGTAAGACTAGTATTATCGAGATTGCTTGCACACAACCTTTATGTGAAACTTAAGCCCCGTACACACGTACCGATGGTCGGCATACAAATGTTCCTCTTTTCTCCCCGGGATGTCGGTGTCTGCTGAAAAGTGCAAAGACAGCACAAGGACAGCACAAGAATTTTGTCCGCCGACTGCAGAAGTGATGTCATGTAATGGTTAACTTTCCCTGTGTTTTCTATTTTCTGAGCATGCCCAGTCTTGCAAATCTGCGGTCTGTCGGCCGAATTGTGTACTGACAGGCGAACAATCGTCTGTTCTGGTGTCGGCATACAAATATTTTCATGTTTGCAAGAAAGACTTTTGTCCGCGGATTGTGCGCAGACATCTGTCGGAGGCACCATACTAACACGCGTACAATCGGCAGATCCTTCGTCCACCGACGTTTGTATGCCGACGATCGGTACGTGTGTACGGGCCTTTAAAAAATGCTTGTTTCATAAAGAAGAGGTACTGTTTCTAGGCTACATCATATCCAAAACAGGAATCGAGATGGACATGAGTAAGATATCCTGCATTCAGGATTGGCCTACACCAACCACACGCAAGGCGCTACAGCGATTCCTTGGATTTTCGAATTTCTACAGGAAGTTCATTAGAAACTTCTCTGCCATTGTGAGACCCCTCACACAGCTCACTAGCATTAAAAAACCATTCAAATGGTCAGATGAAGCAAATAAAGCTTTTCACCTGTTAAAGACAAGGTTTACTTCTGCTCCCATACTACGCCATCCAGACCCATCCCTCCAATACATTCTGGAAGTAGATGCGTCAAACATGGCAGTAGGAGCAATACTCTCCCAACGACCAACTCACACTTCACCACTTCATCCAGTCGCCTTTTTTTCTAAATCCCTAAGCAGTCCAGAGATAAATTACCCCGTGGGTGAAAAGGAACTGCTTGCTATAAAATTGGCTCTGGAGAATTGGCGACATCTACTCGAAGGCACCCAATTACCAATACTTATATACACGGACCATAAAAATTTCCAATATCTTCAGACTAACAAAACTCTCTCGCACCGACAGGTACGATGGTCACTATTCTTTCTAAGGTTTAACTTCCTAGTGACCTACACACCTGCAGATAAGAACAAAAAGGCGGATGCACTATCACGACTAACTGAAGAAAACTACTTCGAAATCTCTTCCATTCCTATAATACCTCACAAACGCATTATTGGAGTTGTCCGTTCCTTGAAGGAAGAGGTTTTGCATGGTATAAGTTTGGATTCACCCCCACCACAACTAAATACTGATGCAGAAGGCTTCCTCTACTACAACGACAAACTTTACATACCACCTACCATACACACCAAGATCTTGGAATTATCGCATGATGTGCCTATGGCAGGACATATGGGTATGACAAAGACTCTTAATCTGATTACCAGGCAATTCTGGTGGCCTGACATGAAAACATCTATACAAAAATTCGTCTCTTCATGCAATGTCTGTGCCAGGTAGAGATGTATAGAACTGTTCGCCGGCGAACAGTTCCCGGCGAACTTAGCATGTTCGCGTTCGCCGCTGCCGGCGAACATATGCGATGTTCGGTCCGCCCCCCATAAGACATCATTGAGGCAAACTTTGACCCTGAACTTTACAGTCAGCAGACACATTTCCAGCCAATCAGCATACCTCCCTCCCACACCCTCCCACCTCCTATAAATAAGCAAGGGCAGCATCCATCTTAGATCATTCTGAAGCAGTGTGTGTAGTGAGAGTAGGGAGAGAGCTGCTGCTGCTGCTGCTGCTGTTAAGCTAGGGACAGTTAGTCAGTGTTCCTGGTCTTGCAGTGTTCTTGGTCCACTACTGCTGTAATATCAGCACCCCAAAAAGCCCTTCTAAGGGCTGGTATTTGTGTAATTTTTTTTTATATATATATATATAGATATATATATATACCTAGCGTCCCCAAAAGCCCTTTTAAGGGCTGGTAATTGAGTTGTTTCTTCTTATATATATATATATATATATCTATATCTATCTAGTGTCCCCAAAAGCCCTTTTAAGGGCTGGTAATTGAGGATTTTTTTTTATTTATATATATATACATATATATATATATATATATATATATATATATATATATATATATATATAGTGTCCCCAAAAGCCCTTTTAAGGGCTGGTAAGGTAATAGAGTTTTTTCTTTATATATATATCTATATATATCTATTGTACACTGCAGTTGCCTGCCCGCTGTGTGTGAGAGGCCACAGACCTACCACAGACTGTACTGTGTGCACACCACACTCATTTCGGGTGGCACAGGCACAGTACCTTGCATTTTAAAAAATATTTTTTTTTCCTCTGTCATAATTGCAGTGAGTGCTGTGTCAGGTCCACAGAGTGCACTGTACCCACTGCAGTGCACTGCCCACCACTGATATATATACGGTGGCACAGCATCTTGTTGCAAATTTAAAAAAAAAATATTTTTTATTATTGCAGTTGCCTGGGCTGCCAGTTACTGTCAGGTCCACAGAGTGTACTGTGCCCACTGCAGTGCCACTGTGTGCCCACCCACCACTGATATATAAGGTGGCACAGCAGCTTGCAAAGTAAAAATATATATATATATTTTTTAATTGCAGTTGCCTGGGTGCCAGTGACTGCTGTCAGGTCCACAGAGAGTGTACTGTGCCACTGCCCACCCACCACTGATATATAAGGTGGCACAGCAGCTTGCAAAGTAAAATAAAATATATTTTTTTAAAATTGCAGTTGCCTGGGTGCCAGTGACTGCTGTCAGGTCCACAGAGAGTGTACTGTGCCACTGCCCACCCACCACTGATATATAAGGTGGCACAGCAGCTTGCAAAGTAAAATAAAATATATATTTTTTAAAATTGCAGTTGCCTGGGTGCCAGTGACTGCTGTCAGGTCCACAGAGAGTGTACTGTGCCACTGCCCACCCACCACTGATATATAAGGTGGCACAGCAGCTTGCAAAGTAAAATAAAATATATATTTTTTAAAATTGCAGTTGCCTGGGTGCCAGTGACTGCTGTCAGGTCCACAGAGAGTGTACTGTGCCACTGCCCACCCACCACTGATATATAAGGTGGCACAGCAGCTTGCAAAGTAAAATAAAATATATATTTTTTAAAATTGCAGTTGCCTGGGTGCCAGTGACTGCTGTCAGGTCCACAGAGAGTGTACTGTGCCACTGCCCACCCACCACTGATATATAAGGTGGCACAGCAGCTTGCCAAGTAAAAAAAATATATATATTTTTTAATTGCAGTTGCCTGAGTGCCAGTGACTGTCAGGTCCACAGAGTGTACTGTACCCACTGCCCAACACTCCTATAGGGTGGCACAGCACCTTGCACTCATAGTACACAACACATTAAAAAAGAAAATGACAGGCAGAGGCAGGCCACCCCGCAAGGGCCGTCGTGGTCGTGGTGCTGTGATTTCCTTAGGCCCTAGAATAATGCCCAGTGTTCAGAGGCCACCACAGACCCTGAACTCAAAAAATTCTGAGGCCATAGTTGACTGGCTTACACAAGACACCCAATCGTCTACAGCTTCCGCTCGGAACCCTAATGCACCATCCTCCTCCAGCTCAGCTTCGGGCACCTCTCAATTTACCACTCGCCAGCCCGCCGGCACCACCACCAACACTAGCACCACAGCCGCTTCACTTGAGGAGTTATTTTCACATCAGTTGGAAGAAATAAGTGATGCGCAACTATTAGTGCCAGAGGATGTAGATAACGGGGATATGTCTCAGTCAGGCAGCATTATACACATGGACGTACATTGTGATGATGATGATGATGATGATGTTGTACCTGCTGCTGCTGCCTTTGCTGAGTTGTCAAGTGAAGCGGCTGATGATGACGATGTGTCTGTGGATGTCACCTGGGTGCCTGCTCGAAGAGCAGAAGAAGAGGGGGAAAGTTCAGATGGGGAGACAGAGAGGAGGAGGAGACGAGTTGGAAGCAGGGGGAGGAGGTCATCGCAAGGAGCTAGTGGCGCAGTCAGACAGCATGTAGATTCGGCACCCGGGGTCAGCCAGACAGCACGCCAATCAACGCAAGCTGTTGCCACCACCAGAAGGCCGTCCTTGCAAAGCTCAGCAGTGTGGCATTTTTTTTGTGTGTCTGCCTCTGATATCAGCGATGCCATTTGTAACCTGTGCCAAAAGAAACTGAGTCGTGGGAAGTCCAACACCCACCTAGGTACAACTGCTTTGCGAAGGCACATGATCTCACATCACAAACGCCTATGGGATCAACACATGAGTAAAAGCAGCACACAAACTGAAAGCCACCATCCTCCTCCTGGTCCAGCATCTTCAGCCACATCAACCACTGCTGTCCTCCATGCCCCCTATCAACAACCCGCCCCTCCGCCTCTCACCTTCAGCAGTTCCTGCTCGTCACCTGCCCACAGTCAGGTGTCTGTCAAGGAAATGTTTGAGCGTAAAAAGCCAATCTCGCAGAGTCACCCCTTGCCCGGCGTCTGACAGCTGGCTTGTCGGAACTCTTAGCCCGCCAGCTTTTACCATACAAGCTGGTGGAGTCTGAGGCCTTCAAAAAATTTGTCGCTATTGGGACACCGCAGTGGAAGGTACCCGGCCGAAATTATTTTTCACAAAAGGCAATCCCCAACCTGTACTCTATTGTGGAAAAGGAAATCATGTCACGTCTGGCACACAGTGTTGGGGCAAGGGTCCATCTGACCACTGATAGCTGGTCTGCAAAGCACGGTCAGGGCAGGTATATAACGTACACTGCGCATTGGGTAAACCTGCTGGCGGCTGCCAAGCATGGAATGCGTGGCTCTGCTGCAGAGGAGTTGGTGACACCGCCACGACTTGCAGGCAGGCCTGCTGCCACCTCCTCTACTCCTCCTACTCCATCCTCTTTGCTAACCTCCTCGGCTGAGTCCTCTTCTGCTGTTGCGTCTTGCTCCACACCAACTGCACCCCCCCAGCTCCCCAGGGGCTATTCCACATGCCGGATACGACAGTGTCACGCTGTCTTGGGGTTGACTTGCCTGAAAGCAGAGAGTCACACCGGACCAGCACTACTGTCCGCCCTGAACGCACAGGTGGATCAGTGGCTGACCCCGCACCAACTGGAGATCGGCAAAGTGGTGTGTGACAACGGGAGCAATTTGTTGGCGGCATTGAATTTGGGCAAGTTGACACATGTGCCGTGCATGGCACATGTGTTGAATCTGATTGTGCAACGTTTTGTGCAGAAGTACCCAGGCTTACAGGACGTCCTCAAGCAGGCCAGGAAGGTGTGTGGCCATTTCAGGCGTTCCTACACGGCCATGGCGCACTTTGCAGATATTCAGCGGCGAAACAACATGCCAGTGAGGCGCTTGATTTGCGACAGCCCGACACGTTGGAATTCAACACTGCTAATGTTCGACCGCCTGCTCCAACAAGAAAAAGCGGTCAACGAGTATTTGTATGACTGGGGTGCTAGGACAGCCTCTGCGGAGCAGGGTATTTTTTTGCCACGTTACTGGACGCTCATGCGCAATGCCTGTAGGCTCATGCGTCCTTTTGAGGAGGTGACAAACCTAGTGAGTCGCACTGAAGGCACCATCAGCGACATCATCCCATATGTTTTTTTCCTGGAGCGTGTCCTGCGAAGAGTGCTGGATCAGGCCGTAGATGAGCGTGAAGAGGAAGAGGAAGAGTTGTGGTCACCATCACCACCACCAGAAACAGCCTTACCATCGATTGCTGGACCTGCGGCAACACTGGAAGAGGAGTGTGAGGAAGAGGAGTCAGAGGAGGAATGTGGCTTTGAGGAGGAGGAACACCAACCACAGCAGGCATCCCAGGGTGCTCGTTGTCACCTATCTGGTACCCGTGGTGTTGTACGTGGCTGGGGGGAAGAACACACCTTCAATGACATCAGTGAGGACGAGGAATTGGACATGAGTAGCTCGGCATCCAACCTTGTGCAAATGGGGTCTTTCATGCTGTCATGCCTGTTGAGAGACCCTCGTATAAAAAGGCTGAAGGAGAACGACCTGTACTGGGTGGCCACGCTACTAGACCCCCGGTATAAGCAGAAAGTCTGTGATATGTTACCCAATTACCGGCAGTCGCAAAGGATGCAGCAGCTACAAAATAAGTTAAAAACGATGCTTTACACAGCGTATAAGGGTGATGTCACAGCACAACGGGAATCCAACAGGGGAAGAGGTGAAAGTAATCCTCCTCCTACCACCACAACCACGCCGGCAAGGACAGGACGCTTTACAGACGTCTTGTTGATGGAGGACATGCGGAGCTTTTTTAGTCCTATGCATCGCCACAGCCCTTCGGGGTCCACCCTCAGAGAATGACTCGACCGACAGGTAGCAGACTACCTTGCCTTAACTGCAGATATCGACACTCTGAGGAGCGATGAACCCCTTGACTACTGGGTGTGCAGGCTTGACCTGTGGCCTGAGCTATCCCAATTTGCCATTGAACTTCTGGCCTGCCCCGCTTCAAGTGTGCTGTCAGAAAGGACCTTCAGCGCAGCAGGAGGTATTGTCACTGAGAAGAGAAGTCGCCTAGGTCAAAAAAGTCTTGGTTACCTCACGTTTATTAAGATGAATGAGGCATGGATCCCGAAGGGACTGACAGTGGGGGATGCATTTGACTAAAAAAGGCCTGGTGATGACTGAGATGCCTTGGCCTAAAAATGGTCCACACGCTGCTGTATATAATCATTCTCTGCATGCCGGATGACTTACGTGACGTCTCCGCCACCAACTACGGTTCAAGCCGCAATGTTTTAGTGCACTTTCTGCCTTAAAACCTCAATTTTTCAGGCCGCTGCTAGCAGCGGCTGCAACAATACCTACTTTTTCATGCATGTGTACATGCCTAATTTTTCTGGCCTCTGGTGCTACACTGTGGCTGCAAAAAAACAAAAAAAAAGGCACATACATGTGTCAATTCCCCTTCGTGATCGTTACCTTGTCGTGGTGAAGGGGCTTGCGTATCACAATGAAGCGATCACCTCTAGGATTGTGTTGGCACACCCCAGATGATAAGGTCGTTGCTTCATTGTGTACAGACCAAAAGCGATCCGCAGGATAATTTTTCATAAAAAAAAACATTCATTTTCTTTCATTCTTTCTGCGGAGCTGGGTATTTTTTGGCCGCGTTACTGAATGCTCATGAACAATGGCTGTAGGCTCATGCGTCCTTTTGCGGAGATGACAACCCTGGTGGTCAGTCGAACCCAAGGCAACATCATCGACCTCATCCCATATGCGTTTTTTCTGGAGAGTGCCCTGCGAAGAGTACTGGATCAGGCTGTAGATGAGCATGAAGAGGAAGAGTTGTGGTCCTCATCACCACCAGAAGCAGCCTTGTCGTTGTCAATTGCTGGACCTGTGGCAACGCAGAGAGAGGAGTCTGAAGAAGAGAAGTCAGAGGAGGAAGGTGGCTTTGAGGAGGTGGAATACCAGCCACAGCAGGCGTCCCAGGGGGCTTGTTCTCACCTTTCGGGGACCCTTGGTGTTGTATGTGGCTGGGTGGAGGAAGAGACCTTCAATGATGTCAGTGAGGACAAGGAACGGGACATGGCTAGCTTGGTATCCAACCTTGTGCAAATGGGGAGTTTGCGGTTGTGCAAATGGACTGACTGACTGTTAAACGGGGAGTTTGGTCTGTCAGAGTTTGGTCTGTCACTGTGAAGCGGGCGACGGGCGTAACCCTTACACTACTTGACCGATAAAACATCATACCTGATCGTATTCACACACTGGATGTTTTAGTGCTGGTTTACACTGCCGCTACCACTAAAGTAGCGTCGCTTCCAGTGCGACTTTGGCGCGACTTAGCGCGACTTTGGCGCGACCTCATCGCGAGGCGACTTTTTATTTGGCCAATCACAATATCATGTTTTGTGACCGTCACCTAATTTCCTTTTCCTGTTTTTTGTTTTACATATTTCCCCATGTGTGCAGTGTTGTCTGTGTCATAGCTCAACTGATAGGCATGTTTGCCTTGGCATATCATATTTCAGCTTGCCAGAAAGAAAAAAAGACAGCTGGAAAGACACTGCATTAGTTTTCTACTAAAAATCATAAGAAAAATGCTGTTTTTTAGGGGTTCTGGACATGCTACAGAGCTGAAACTTGACAGGTACACTTTTTAGACCCCCCCAGACACTAAATACAAAAAATGACATGCCTGCCTAAAAAAATGCCCGCTAAATGCCTGCAAGAGAAAAAGCCAGCCGCAGAGAAGCCGTATTCCTGAAAATATAATAAAAATGCTGTTTTTTAGGGGTTCTGGACATGCTACAGAGCTGAAACTTGACAGGTACACTTTTTAGACCCCCCAGACACTAAATACAAAAAATGACATGCCTGCCTAAAAAAATGCCCGCTAAATGCCTGCAAGAGAAAAAGCCAGCCGCAGAGAAGCCGTATTACTGAAAATATAATAAAAATGCTGTTTTTTAGGGGTTCTGGACATGCTACAGAGCTGAAACTTGACAGGTACACTTTTTAGACCCCCCAGACACTAAATACAAAAAATGACATGCCTGCCTAAAAAAATGCCCGATAAATGCCTGCAAGAGAAAAAGCCAGCCGCAGAGAAGCCGTATTACTGAAAATATAATAAAAATGCTGTTTTTTAGGGGTTCTGGACATGCTACAGAGCTGAAACTTGACAGGTACACTTTTTAGACCCCCCAGACACTAAATACAAAAAATGACATGCCTGCCTAAAAAAATGCCCGATAAATGCCTGCAAGAGAAAAAGCCAGCCGCAGAGAAGCCATATTCCTGAAAATATAAGAAAAATGTTGTTTTTTAGGGGTTCTGGACATGCTACAGAGCTGAAACTTGACAGGTACACTTTTTAGACCCCCCAGACACTAAATACAAAAAATGACATGCCTGCCTAAAAAAATGCCCGATAAATGCCTGCAAAAGAAAAAGCCAGCCGCAGAGAAGCCATATTCCTGAAAATATAAGACAAATGCTGTTTTTTAGGGGTTCTGGACATGCTACAGAGCTGAAACTTCACAGGTACACTTTTTAGACCCCCCAGATGCTAAATCCAAAGAAATTTTTTATTTTTATTTTTTTTTTAATTTTTCCAATAATTGGCTCTCTATCAAAAAATTATAATTTTTAAGAACTTTTTTTTGCGTGATCCCTCTCCGGCATGCCACAGTCCAGGTGTTAGTCCCCTTGAAACAACTTTTCCATCACTATTGTGGCCAGAAAGAGTCCCTGTGTGTTTTAAAATTCGCCTGCCTATTGAAGTCTATGGCGGTTTGCCCGGTTCGCCGGTTCGCGAACATTTGCCGATGTTCGCGTTCGCCGTTCGCGAACGGCGAATTTTAGGTTCGCGACATCACTACGGATGATCCGGTAGCGGGATAAAGGGATCAGCGCAGCGTGGTTCCGACAGCGAGGTATGCTTGCAAGCATGAGAGCTTCAAGACAGGTTAGCATCAAGGCACAAAGCAGTTTGAACGAACACATGTGAGTGAGAGCTGGCGATCTAAATAGCCATCCAGTCCGGCGCTCAGTGATGACAGCATCAGTCTTAAAGGTGTATGCGCACCTTACCAAAAGAGAATGGTGGTGCGCATACACTTATGAAAGAGTAATTTGGGTACCCAAAGGTACCAGAACATTACAGTACCCCCCCCCTTAAGGCCGGCTCCTGAAGGCCTCTGGAGCTGGTTTGTCTGGGTACTTCGCATGAAAATTGTGGATTAATCTAGAGGCATGTATGTCAGAGGTGTTTAGCCAGGTGTCGTCTTGGGGCCCATAGTTCTTCCATCGAACCAAGTACTGAAGTCTTCCTCTGTGGATACGAGAATCCAGAATCTCTTTTATCTCATATTCTTCTCCACCTTCAACTTGTACAGGAGGAGGAGGTGGGATAGTAGGCCTTATTCCTTTGTCAGGAACATGGGGCTTCAGTAGCGACACATGGAAAATGGGATGTATTTTGAGGTCTATTGGCAATGTAAGCTGTACTGCAGCTTTTCCAATAAGTTTCTTGATTGGGAAAGGTCCCAAGAACACAGGTCCAAGCTTTTTGCTAGGGATTTTCAGTCTTAAATTTTTTGTTGAGAGCCAAACGAGGTCCCCGATAGCGTACTGAGGAGAAGGTCTTCTGCGAAGATCGTAGTACTTCTTTTGTTGACTATGAGCGTGTGCAATGGTAGTATTAAGCAAACCCAGAGAGTCCTTTATTTGGGTAAGATAGTCTGAAGCTACTGGGTTATTTGAAGGAAGGATGCGTGGTGGAAGAATAGAGGGATGAAACCCATAGTTCAAGTAGAACGGACTCTGCTTGGTCGTACTGTGGGTTGCGTTGTTGTAGGCAAATTCTGCCAGAGGGAGAAGATCCACCCAATCATCCTGTTGGCTGGCTTTTTCTCTTGCAGGCATTTATCGGGCATTTTTTTAGGCAGGCATGTCATTTTTTGTATTTAGTGTCTGGGGGGTCTAAAAAGTGTACCTGTCAAGTTTCAGCTCTGTAGCATGTCCAGAACCCCTAAAAAACAACATTTTTCTTATATTTTCAGGAATATGGCTTCTCTGCGGCTGGCTTTTTCTCTTGCAGGCATTTATCGGGCATTTTTTTAGGCAGGCATGTCATTTTTTGTATTTAGTGTCTGGGGGGTCTAAAAAGTGTACCTGTCAAGTTTCAGCTCTGTAGCATGTCCAGAACCCCTAAAAAACAGCATTTTTATTATATTTTCAGGAATACGGCTTCTCTGCGGCTGGCTTTTTCTCTTGCAGGCATTTAGCGGGCATTTTTTTAGGCAGGCATGTCATTTTTTGTATTTAGTGTCTGGGGGGTCTAAAAAGTGTACCTGTCAAGTTTCAGCTCTGTAGCATGTCCAGAACCCCTAAAAAACAGCATTTTTCTTATATTTTCAGGAATATGGCTTCTCTGCGGCTGGCTTTTTCTCTTGCAGGCATTTAGCGGGCATTTTTTTAGGCAGGCATGTCATTTTTTGTATTTAGTGTCTGGGGGGTCTAAAAAGTGTACCTGTCAAGTTTCAGCTCTGTAGCATGTCCAGAACCCCTAAAAAACAGCATTTCTCTTATATTTTCAGGAATATGGCTTCTCTGCGGCTGGCTTTTTCTCTTGCAGGCATTTAGCAGGCATTTTTTTAGGCAGGCATGTCATTTTTTGTATTCAGTGTCTGGGGGGTCTAAAAAGTGTACCTGTCAAGTTTCAGCTCTGTAGCATGTCCAGAACCCCTAAAAAACAGAATTTTTATTATATTTTCAGTAATACGGCTTCTCTGCGGCTGGCTTTTTCTCTTGCAGGCATTTATCGGGCATTTTTTTAGGCAGGCATGTCATTTTTTGTATTCAGTGTCTGGGGGGTCTAAAAAGTGTACCTGTCAAGTTTCAGCTCTGTAGCATGTCCAGAACCCCTAAAAAACAGCATTTTTATTATATTTTCAGGAATACGGCTTCTCTGCGGCTGGCTTTTTCTCTTGCAGGCATTTATCGGGCATTTTTTTAGGCAGGCATGTCATTTTCTGTATTTAGTGTCTGGGGGGTCTAAAAAGTGTACCTGTCAACTTTCAGCTCTGTAGCATGTCCAGAACCCCTAAAAAAACAGCATTTTTCTTATATTTTCAGGAATACGGCTTCTCTGCGGCTGGCTTTTACTCTTGCAGGCATTTAGCGGGCATTTTTTTAGGCAGGCATGTCATTTTTTGTATTTAGTGTCTGGAGGGTCTAAAAAGTGTACCTGTCAAGTTTCAGCTCTGTAGCATGTCCAGAACCCCTAAAAAACAGCATTTTTCTTATATTTTCAGGAATACGGCTTCTCTGCGGCTGGCTTTTTCTCTTGCAGGCATTTAGCGGGCATTTTTTTAGGCAGGCATGTCATTTTTTGTATTTAGTGTCTGGGGGGTCTAAAAAGTGTACCTGTCAAGTTTCAGCTCTATAGCATGTCCAGAACACCTAAAAAACAGCATTTTTCTTATATTTTCAGGAATATGGCTTCTCTGCGGCTGGCTGTTTTTCTTGCAGGCATTTATCGGGCATTTTTTTAGGCAGGCATGTCATTTTTTGTATTTAGTGTCTGGGGGGTCTAAAAAGTGTACCTGTCAAGTTTAAGCTCTGTAGTATGTCCAGAACCCCAAAAAAACAGCATTTTTCTTATAATTTTTAGTAGAAAACTAATGCAGTGTCTTTCCAGCTGTCTTTTTTTCTTTCTGGCAAGCTGAAATATGATATGCCAAGGCAAACATGCCTATCAGTTGAGCTATGACACAGACAACACTGCACACATGGGGAAATATGTAAAACAAAAAACAGGAAAAGGTCCACAGAAACACTCTCTGTGGACCTGACAGCAGTCACTGGCACCCAGGCAACTGCAATTTAAAAAAATATATATATTTTTTTACTTTGCAAGCTGCTGTGCCACCTTATATATCAGTGGTGGGTGGGCAGTGGCACAGTACACTCTCTGTGGAGGTATGCTGATTGGCTGGAAATGTGCCTGCTGACTGTAAAGTTCAGGGTCAAAGTTTGCCTCAATGATGTCTTATGGGGGGCGGACCGAACATCGCATATGTTCGCCGGCAGCGGCGAACGCGAACATGCTAAGTTCGCCGGGAACTGTTCGCCGGCGAACAGTTCTATACATCTCTAATCATCCGCTCTTGCCGAACCTCTCCTCTGCTACATTGCTATTAGTGATAAGTACCCCACAGGGGAAACCTCTATAACCTTTATACTAAAGCTTACACTATCTAGCTCTGCATACTAAGGACTATTACTACATCTGCATTATCTAAGATTGCTAGCTCTTGAGCCTACTACCACCTGTTCTTGCACTGGGTTGATCTCTCATGTATGTCCACCTGCTACTCTGTCATCTGCTACCATACATGATTGCTAAACCTATCTGCATCCCATCTGCTACTATCTTACTTTCAAGAACATTTCCTTTCAAGTGTCTGTCATCTACCATCTCTACCCAACCTGTCTCTTCAGCCTATCATTACTGTGTTACTATATACATAAGTCACTCTAGGAAACATCTTATTGAGTGTGTGTATTTACTTGCTGAATTGAGATCATCCACACATGATGAGTCATTGAGAGTTGGGATTGGTGTCTCAGCGTTTCTCTACATGACTACTGAAGTGGAATATTTCTGCAGCTGAAAATCCACATCATACGTAAAACGCAGGAGCGTTACAATAGCACTGGGAGCAATGCTGTGCTAGTAGCACATGAGACTCACATGTAGTACACAGAAGTCCAAGCAGACACTTAATGTTGGAATGCAGGGATATGCAATAGAACATGAAGACACTAGGAATTCTCAAGAAGTGAAGATCAGTCTATGGAGACACAGCGGGGCTCGTCATCTAGCAGCATGTAAGAGGTTGAGTTTTATGCTGCAGTAGCCTGGAGGGTTAGTGTTAAAATGTTTCCCAGTTCTTTCTTGGGTCCGGCCCACTGGTCCTGCACTATATAAAAATAGGACAGTGGTCTGATTGAAAGGGGGCAATGAGTGAGTAGGTGCGCATGTTACTTGATATGTCATGATTGCTGGAGTCTGTCCACACAGCCTTCTACTAAATACGGAGCATCTATGGATAAAAGAACCTCTACAGTTACATAGTTACAAAGTAGTTGAGGTTGAATAAAGACAATAGTCCATCCAGTTCAACCTGTGTAGGTGTGTATGACCGTAATCATTTCCCATACTCCTGAATGTTCTGATCCTTGATATGTACGTCCAAGAGTCTTTTGAAAGCAGCCATACTTCCGGTAGTAACTACCTTTTGGAAGGGTATTGGACTTCTGAGAGCTACCAAACATTTAAAGACACCAATGCTGGAGTTCTGCCATAATGGGCTCTATCCTGTACAGATATGCTGGGGTAGCTATCAAGTCTGAGTTAGGGACTAGTAGGGATGTTAGGAAGATTGTTACTAATGTTATCTGGAATTATTATTATTATTATTATTATTATTATTATTATTATTATTATAATAAAGGATTTACAATATCTCACAAAAGTGAGTACACCCCTCACATTTTTGTAAATATTTTATTATAACTTTTCATGTAACAATACTGAAGAAATTACACTTTGCTACAATGTAAAGTAGTTAATGTACAGCTTGTATAACAGTGTAAATTTGCTGTCCCCTCAAAATAACTCAACACACAGCCATTAATGTCTAAACCACTGGCAACAAAAGTGAGTACACCCCTAAGTTAAAATGTCCAAATTGGGCCAAATTAGCCATTTCCACTCCCCGGTGTCATGTGGCTGGTTAGTGTTACAGGGTCTCAGGTGTGAATGGGGAACAAGTGTGTTAAATGTGGTGTTATCACTCTCATTTTCCCATACTGGTCACTGGAAGTTCAACATAGCACCTCATGGCAAATAACTCTCTGAGGATCTGAATAAAATAATTGTTACTTTACATAAAATGGCCTAGGCTATAAGAAGAATGCCAAAACTCTGAAACTGAGCTGCAGCATGGGGGCCAAGACCATATAGTGGTTTAACAGGACAGGTTCCACTCAGAACAGGCCTCGCCATGGTCGATCAAAGCAGTTGAGTGCATGTGCTCAGCGTCATATCCAGAGGTTGTCTTTGGGAAATAGGCGTCTGAGTGCTGCCAGCATTGCTGCAGAGGTTCAAGAGGTGGGGGGTAAACCTGTCAGTGCTCAGACCATATGCCGCACACTGCATCAAATTGGTCTGCATGGCTGTCATCCCAGAAAGAAGCCTCTTCTAAAGATGATGCACCAGAAAGCCCGCAAACAGTTTGCTGAAGACAAGCAGACTAAGGACATGGATTACTGGAACCATGTCCTTTGGTCTAATGAGACCAAGATAAACTTATTTGGTTCAGATTTGGTTCAGATGCTGTCAAGTGTATGTCCAGGTGAGGAGTACAAAGACAAGTGTGTCTTGCCTACAGTCAAGTATGGTGGTGGGAGTGTCATGGTCTGGGGCTGCATGAGTGCTGCCGGCACTGGGGAGCTACAGTTCATTGAGGGACCTATGAATGCCAACATGTACTGTTACATACTGAAGCAGAGCATGATCCCCTCTCTTTGGATATTGGGCTGCAGGGCAGTATTCCAACATGATAACAACCCCAAACACACCTCCACGACAACCACTGCCTTTCTAAAGAAGCTAAGGGTAAAGTTGATAGACTGGTCAAGCATGTCTCCAGATCTAAACCCTATGGAGCATCTGTGGGGCATCCTCAAATGGAAGGTGGAGGAGTGCAAGGTCTCTAACATCCACCAGCTCCCTGATGTCATCATGGATGAGTGGAAGAGGACTCCAGTGGCAACCTGTGAAGCTCTGGTGAACTCCATACCCAAGAAGGTTAAGGCAGTGCTGGAAAATAATGGCCACCACACAAAATATTGACACTTTGGGCCCAATTTGGACATTTTAACTTAGGGGTGTACTCACTTTTGTTGCCAGTGGTTTAGACATCAATGGCTGTGTGTTTCGTTATTTCGAGGGGACAGCAAATTTACACTGTTATACAAGCTGTACACTCACTACTTTACATTGTAGCAAAGTGTCATTTCTTCAGTGTTGTTACATAAAAGGTATAATAAAATATGTACAAAAATGTGATGGATGTACTCACTTTTCTGAGATACTGTATATAGCGCCAACAGTTTGAGCAGCACTTTACAATATAAAGGGATACAATACACCAACAGTACAAATCAAAGCAAGAGGGTTAGAAGGGAATGACCAAGTTTTTGAGTAAAGCATTTCAAACTATGTCCTTGCCTGGTCTGAATTTACTAAAGGGGTGTAGTGCAAGTAACTGGCACAAATAGTCTACAGCTCAGGTCAATTAAACCCATTGGGGTATGAAGACAGCAGTAAAGGAGTTAACCTGCCTAGCGGTATCCCCGAGCATGACTTGGGGTGGATTTTCCATGCTGTTATCGGTATCCCCGAGTCACGCTCGGGGTGGATGTGCAGAGCGCGCAGCGGTGTCTTACCTTCTCCTGGCGATCCAGCGATGATCTCCCATTGCTGTGATCGCCAGCCATCTGAGATCCCCGCCGCTCGTCCGTCCTCCGTCGGTCTGATGACTTCCTAGTTCTGTTCCCTGCAGCAGCAATGCTGCGTGGGAGCGGAACTAGGGAGGGAAATTCAAACGTTGAACGTTGCACAAAACACAAACACACACATAACATTTATATTATATATATATATATATATATATATATATATATATATATATATACACATACATATATATATATATATATATATATGTATGTATGTGTTTCAAATTTATCACATCTGGGATGTCTACTAGAGTCTTGTCTTGGTCAGGTTTAAGTCAGTAATTACTAAGAATTGTAGTCCTATAATACATAACGCCAAATTTCCATGAAAAAAATTGTACCGCTTTTGGTACAGAATTCCTGACATAATCATACCGCCAGGTAGGTTAATACAGTGACAAGACTCAAGTGGTTGCCAAGGGTAACAAAGGTTTCTCAAGCAGCCTGTGTGTACATGTGACAGGTGGGATAGCCTCTTGCAGGAAAAGTTGTTGTTGGCCCTTTCTCCATTAGCAGATCCATCTCCCATCACAAGGAGAGAAGATAAAGGTCCCCAGCCTTGGCACAGGTATGGAAGAGCAAGAGTTAGGCGCACGGTGGGGCCCCATTCCATTACTGGGAGTAGGGTAGCAGCAATACGCTGGACAGGTGGAGAGGGCACTGGCTCTGCATGTCCCTCCTAAATACAACGGTGACTGTGGTAGTGTACTGTATATTAACATTAGGATAGTTAATAAGAGTTCGAGTTGGCCGCACAAGCAAAGGTACCCCATGTGACCCTTTTGAAAGTGCCTAGCATAGGCAAGAAGAACCCACCTCGGGGTTGGCACCCAATGAGGAGAAGAACATACACTGGAGGTAGTATCACCCGCCTACCCTACATTCTGTTCTACCCTCTCTGCACCTCTCCAGCACATAATGCCACTTTCATACCCTTCATGTGCCCATTGTCATACCCACTACACTACTTTCCTGCACGTACTGCCTGCTGTATTACCCTCCAAACTTCTCTCCTGAACATACTGCTCCTTCTCATATCCTCTCTGCACTCCTTTTACACAGACTCAAAGTTGTCATACCCTCTGCCCTCCGTTCATTAACATACAGCTTGCTGTCATGGCCTCCATACAGCACATACTGCCCCCTCTCATGCCATCTGCTCTCTCAACTCCTGTACAGAATGCCTGCTGTCAGTGGCAAAACTACCAGGGTTGCAGCAGTCGCACTTGTGATTTGGCCCTGGAGTTCCGCCACTGTGGGGGGGGGGGGCCCGTCCACCCACCGCCCGCTGCCACCGCTTCTAGACAATGATCAGGGCAATATGTACACTGTGGGCGCCACCCGCCGCTGCCACCACTATTAGCAGGCATCATGTCAGTCGGGACATTATACACTCACTGTACCTGAGTGAGCACTCACTGCTACTGGCACAGTGCTTCTCCCATTCCTTAAAGCAGATCAATGTCGGGTGGAGGAGAAAATCAGCTGATCAGCTGATGGACCAGTAGAGTGAAGGGGGAGGAGATCTCCCCTGCATGAGCCAATCTGAAGACCCTATGTTGGGAGAGCTACTATTAGAGTCACTGTAAAGCCAGGCTGAGAGCGCTGAGCAAGAAGGGGGATCGGCTCACACTGAGAACAGGTGAGTACTAGTGTCACCATCCCATCCCCCTTACCATTCCTTTGCCACTGATCCTATCCCTCCACCACCATCCCTCTGCCACTGATCCTATCCCATCCCCCACACCACCCCCTGTCCCTGATCCCATCCCCCCCCACCATCCCATCCCCCCCCACCATCCCTCTGCCACTGATTCCATCCCTTCATCCCATCCCCCAACCATCCCTCTGCCCCTGATCCCATCCCTCCCACCACCCCTCTGCCACTGATCCCATCCCTCCATCCCATCCCCCCCACCATCTCTTTGTCCCTGATCCCATCCCTCCACCACCATACCACCCCCCCCACCATCCCTCTGCCACTGATCCCATCCCTCCACCACCGTCCCATCTCCCCCACCATCCCTTTGCCACTGATCCCATCCCATCCCTCCATTCCACCCCCACCATCCCTCTGCCACTGATCCCATTCCTCCATCCAATCCCCCCACCATCCCTTTGCCCCTGATCCCATCCCTCCAGCACCACCCCTCTGCCACCGATCCTATCCCCCCACCACCATCCCTCTGCCACTGATCCCATCCCCCCCACCACTATCCCTCTGCCACTGATCCCCCTCCCCACCGCCATTGATCCCACCACCACCACCACTGATTCCATTCCCCCACCATCGCCACTGATCCCATCCCTCCCTCCCTTCCACCACCACCACCATTGATCCCATCCCCCCACAACCACTACTGCCACTGATCCCAAGGGGGCACTCAAGGGAAGTAAGGGGGCACTCTGCTGGTACTGTTTTAGTACCTGCAAAGTGCCCAATTATATCTTCCAAAGTGCTCCCTTACATCCCCCAAAATGCCCGCTAGTAATAGTAAGGTCAGTGGCTAAACTAACAGGGTCTTAAAGGTCATACTTGCGACTGGGCCATGGCGTTACACCACCATGTGGGGGCCTCAAGACAGCAGGAGGAGGCCCTCTGCAAAACATAAGAAAGGGCCTCAGGATGGGGTCAGGGGGGCCTTCGTGGTTTCTTGCACCGGGGCCCTTAAGGTTGTAGTTACACCCCTGCCTGCTGTCAATACACTATGTACTCCTCTCTTTGCTCCTCTCCTGTCTACCCACTGTCAGATTTTCCACACTCTCCTAACATACTGCTCACTCAGACAATTGTTTTGAATAATTTTTATTAATCCCAACATTCTCTAGCATTGTTCAGTCCAAACACCTCCTCTAGCATTGTTCCCTCACTTGCCCAAGACAGCAATTTTTTTTTCAGTAGTGATTTAGATTCTGCAGCATTTTTAGCCAGTGAAGAAGAGACATCTATAAGTAAAGTAGCAGTTGCACCTTGTTAATGTTGTCAGATAAAGGTGTCTTCAGAAGCAGTTTCCCCAGTGTGACACGGCCATAGAAAAGCCAAGCAGGGTGTGCTGTCAAATACAAGGTTATTTTGGTACAGGAAGGACAGTGTAACAAACATTCCTTTTTTTACAATTTGTTTTTTGTGGCAAATACGTCTGTACCAACAAGGTGCTATTTTTCTCTGACACGGGCAGGGAAAAAGATAAAGCAGCTTAAGCATCTGCCACAATTTAACCTTAATTTACTAATGTTTACTGTGGCTAGTTTTCCTGATATTGATTGACCCTGATCCAAGCTTGCAGCCTGGCTGGCCAGCATGAACATAGGGTGGTAGCCAACCAGGGGCACTCCTTTGGCAAAGCACCTTATTCTCATGTTGATGAGGACAATGACGTCTTCTCCACAACCCTGGCCTGTGGTTGTGGAGGTCTGGAGGCTTATCAGAATCTGGAAGCCTCCTTTACCAATACAGTACAGGGTCTGCCAGATACAGCAATGCAGATCCAGGTCATTCAAGATGAACACCAGCCGGAGCCATATTCCAAAAGAAAACAACAAAAAACAAGTGAACACAATTTTCTCACTTGTCATGAAAGACATCTAAACAAAGGTGGGGGGTGTCCCTGATTCCATCATCGATCAAATTTGGACATGAACCTTAGGCCCCTTTCACACTTGGGAGTCCATCGGCGGACTCAGTTTTTCTCAGCGGGGGATCGATCCGCCGATCCCCCGCTGAGAAGGCGAATGGCAGCTCTGTCTCCACGCTGTGTGCGGAGACAGAGCTGTCAGGTCCCCGCTGTTCTCTATGGGGGAATCGGATGAGAACAGACTGCCTGTCCGTTCTCATCTGATCCCATCCAACCCGATCCGCTGGACGGATGGAAAATAGGGTTTCCATCCGTTCAGATTTGACGGACAGGGTCGGATTGGATGTCAGCGGACATGTCTCCGCTGACATCCGATGCTTCATAGAGATGCATGGGGCATCCGTTCAGATCCGCCTGAAAAACTGATAGGCGGATCTGAACGGTCCGCAAGTGTGAAAGGGGCCTAATAAACTTTTCTCTTTGTCACTCTGTTCTCTCTTCCAATCAGCACAGCTTCCTGCATTGCAATACATCTGATAGCTCCCCCCTCGTTAAGCTCTGTTGTACCGACAGTACAGTAAGGGGGTTATTTTTTTTTTTATAATTAAATCTTTTATTAATTTTTTCAACATACACATATAATCTCATAAAATCCACAAAAGCAAAATACATATTACATAAATTCCCCCAGAGCCCCCAGTCGTAAACATTCCGTGAAGTGAGATAGAGCAAAAACTATATATTTGCAATCATCATTAATAGTAAAAAAATGTGAAAAAAGTGAAAGAAAAAAAAAGGGGGGGGGGGAGAAAAAAGTGCAACACACATTTCCAGTGTCTTATAATCAACATATAACTCGAAAAAACATTACAACTGTTAGTGAAAGGAACAAAAAAAAACAAACAAGGGAGATACACCGCATCCAGTGTTTTTCAGAGGGGGTCTAAATGGGGGAGGGAAAGAAAGGAAAAGGGAAAAGAAAAAAAAAAAGGGGGGGGGGGAGGGTAGGGATAAAAATGTATCACAAAATACCATTATAAATCAATTCAAACTTAAACTACATCCTAAGATATGTGCCATTGGAGGATATAATATACCATGTACATTACATAACATAACATTCTCGTGGGGGCCGGGGATTGTCAATGGGCAACTATTAACCAAACTGGGCCCCTAGGACCCTCTCCATTATCCTTTTTCCATGGGGGGCGCTCCTCCTCAGGGGGCCACCCCCGTTCACAGGTGGACTAGTTCCCAAACTCGTATAGCATCACCGTATCATAAATATAATATCACCTTCCCTTTCTAAGGATTGTGCCCCTATTTAGACCTATTATGGAAAGCATTATGGAGGCAGATACCTTTCTTCCTCATTACCCATATGTTTACCGGGCCCTAATTAACAAAATTAGACACCTCGTCCCAGCTTTCAGACTCCGCTAGAGAGGGGGTTGGTACCCAAATAATACACCCAAGGCTTCCAGAGTTCCCTGACCATCTCTTCCGTGTTACTCAGCGTGGCCGTAAGCTCTTCCATTTTGTATATCTCATTTACTTTTGAGATCCAAAGACTATTCGGAGGTGGAACGGTTTGCTTCCAAAAAACTGGTACACACGCCTTGGCCGCATTGAGAAGACGGAGGGTCAAGGACTTCCTGTAGGTCTTAATTGAATTTTGAGTCAGATGCAATAAGCACAATGCTGGATTATCCTGAACTTCTACATTAGTTAATAATTTTATTACTGACGCCACTTTTTGTGAGAAAGGCCGTAAAAGCTCACATTCCCAAAAAATGTGTATCATAGTTCCCTCAGCCAGTCCACAGCGCCAACACGTCCCCGATTGGGTCGTAGCCATTTTTTCCAACACTGAGGGGACCCTGTGCCATCTAACAAGAATTTTGTATCCCAGTTCCTGTGTTTTACTTTCCATCAACGACCTATGAACTAAGTTCAGAATTTTATTGGTCTGTTCCTTAGACAGACTAATATTTAGCTCCTGTTCCCATTTTCGAAGGAACCGCACCGGCTGAACTTCCGACTCCTCCATTAACATTTCATAGAACATTGATATCAAATGTTTAGGAGATTCACCTGATAAACATATATTTTCTAATGGGGTTAAATCCCGTGGAGTATATCCTTTTCGCTGAAATGCCCAAATAAAATGACCTAACTGATAGGCACTTAGGTGGTCTAGTAAACCACCCGACCACTCCCTAATTTCCTCAAATGAAGGTGGATGATCCAATTGCCATACGTCAAGTAGTATTATTTTGCCCTGTTGTGCTAAGTTTCGTATTTTGGCATTAGTGCAACCTGGTGGAAATTCAGGGTTACCCAGTATGGGTGTCATCGGGGACGGGAAAGGCGCAACCTTTGAATGAGCTTGAATTCTTTTGGTTTCTCTTAGGGTTACCCCTATTGTTGGATGCACTAAAATATTATCTTTAGAAGAAAGGACTGACCAGGGAGCCGGCGGGGTTAGCTGGCCAGTTTCCCCAATCTCCAATTCTACTCACCTTTTAGTACCCTGATTGCTATGCCAATCCACTACTCTTACCATATGGGTCGCCCTGTAGTATCGGAGAATATCCGGCAGACCTATCCCACCTCTCGCCTTCGGCAAAAATAGTGTCTGCATTCCAATCCTAGGGGATTTCTTTGCCCAAATAAATGAGCGGAATAAGCTTTTGATTGACTGAAAAAAAGCAGCTGGAACAGAGACTGGGATTGTTTGCATAATATATAAAATCCGAGGAAGCACGTTCATTTTAAGCATACTACATCGGCCAAACCACGTTAAAGTTAGATTTTGCCAACCTCGTAAATCCGATTTGATTTTACTCACCAATGGGAGATAATTATTTCTATACAGATCTACAGGATCAGCCGTAATCTGCACTCCTAAGTATTGCAGTGAGACATCCCCCCACTGAAATGGAAATGACATACGTAAAAGCCGTTCTTCTTGATCCGATAGAGAGATGTTTAAAGCTACAGATTTTGTTAAATTTATCTTGTAGTTTGATAAGTTACCTTACGTCTGAAGGGCATCCAAAATATTCGGTAGGGAGGTAATCAGGCTGGTGGCAAAGAACATAAGATCGTCCGCAAATGCGGCCACCTTATGCTGGTCGCCAGAAGCCCGCACCCCCATTATGTTTGGAGAACCTCGTATCTGAAACAGCAAGGGTTCCAGGCTCAGCACAAATATCAAAGGAGATAATGGGCACCCTTGTCGTGTACCATTAGTAATTGAAAAGTAATCAGACGTCCAATCATTTACCCGCACTGCGGCCGACGGATTAGAATAAAGAGCCAGAATATACTGTAACATTCTAGGCCCCAACCCAATATGTTACAGGGTGGCATGGATAAAACTCCATGCCACCCTGTCAAAAGCTTTTTCTGCATCCGTTGATAGCAGGACCAGTTTGCTTCTTGATGTCCGGCCAAGTGGATAAGGTCTATTGCCCGTATCGTATTGTCCCGTGCCTCTCGTGATGGCACAAAACCCACCTGGTCAAAATGCACCAGGTGGGGGATGTGCGGCAATAAACGATTGGCTAAGATCTTAGAGAACAATTTAGTATCGGAGTTTAGTAATGATATGGGACGATAACTGCTGCATAATAAGGGATCCTTCCCTTCTTTATGAATAAGGGCAATATAGGCTCTAAGAGAGTCAGGTGGAAACCCTGAATCCTTTCTCACCGCATTGAAATGTTGTAACAAGGGTTTGATAAGACGCATTTTAAACTTCTGGTAATAGGATAGAGTAAATCCATCCTGACCAGGAGCTTTGTGTGGTCTAGTCTGTGCAATTGATCTTCAGATATCTCCCCCTCTAAAGCATATGCCTGTTCCTCTGTCAAAGAGGGCATTCCTGATGTTTGCAGGTATTCCTCTATTTGTTCCTTTTCCTCTGAAAGAGAACCTTTTTTCCCCTTTCCACCTTTTGGAAGATTATATAGAGATTTATAGAAAGAGCAGAACTCGGCAGCAATATCTGAGGAAGTATGTAGCTCTCCGCCCCCTTTCTTTGTATGCGAGAGATATGGGTATGTCTCCTAGGTCCCCTAAGCACCCATGCCAACATTAACCTGGGTTTGTTCGAAAAATTCATAGCAATACCGTTTGTACCACAACATTGCCCTTATTGTCCTCTGGAACAAAATACCATTCAGCTCCTCTCTTGCATTTGTAAGAGGGGTCAAATGAGACTCTGCCAAGGACCTCTTATGTTGTTGACTCAGGGTCTCTATCTTATACAGTAGATCTTTAACTTTTTTTTCCTGCTCTTTTTTACGTTGTGAACCTATATGTATGAGTACCCCCCCGGATTACACATTTGTGTGCCTCCCATAGAACTGACGGCATAATGGAATCGGCTGTATTTTCCAAGAAATAGGTAGCTAATGCCTCATCTATTTGTATCTCTGACTCCTGAGATTGAAGTATAGCTTCATTTAAACGCCACGTGGAAGGTCTAGGTACCCCTCTTTCCCACTCTATCGTCACGTAAGCAGGTGCGTGGTCGGAAATAGAAAAGTCCTCTATATCAGATGCCCTAACTAAAGGGAGATCTGGTTGGGTCAGGAGGATACGATCGATACGTGTATAGGCACTGTGGACTGGCGAGTAGAATGTATAGTTTCTCTCTCCCGGATGCATCAGCCTCCATGGGTCGACAAGATCCAGGAGAGAGATTTCTCGTTGCAGTTTCCGTAAACGTGCATAGGACATACTGGATACCTTCCTAGACGTATCAATAAGTGGCTCAGCTGCATAATTGAAATCGCCCCCCATTACCAAGTGTCCCTCTCTAAAACTCGAGAACTATCGGGAGCAACTTCTGCAGAAACCCAAGATGCTCAGAATTAGGAAAGTATACATTTAAAAATGTAAGCACTGTTTGCCCTATGCTCCCCTTGATCAGTAAATATCTGCCCAAAGGATCTGCTTTTTCTTCCCTGAATGACCAGGCCATGGATTTGGAAATCAGAATACTCACCCCCTTAGATTTTGGAATAGGGGATGGGGCATGATATGACCAAGGAAAGTCTCTGTTGTGAAACCTGGGAAGGGAGTCTTTATGAAAGTAGGTCTCTTGAATGAATGCTATATGACAGTGGTTCTCAACTCTGGTCCTCGGGACCCACCAACAGGCCAGGTGATCTCATTTGCTGCTCAGTGATTGCAGTATTCTAGTCTGCATCCCCCAAGGTAATACTTAAAATCTGGCCTGTTAGTGGGTCCGAGGACCGGAATTGAGAACCACTGCTATATGAGTGGACTCCCTTTTCAGATCACCCAACAGTCTCCATCGTTTCTGTAGTGTAGAAAGGCCTCTGACATTTAAAGTTGTGATTTTACACCTGGCCATCATGCATCCCACCACACCTGTTCCGGGTCCCATTTTTGACAATCCCCGGCCCACACTGATCAGGACAAGTTTGAGTTAACGCTCAACAATAATCCACCAACAGCACACAACAAACAACAAAAAAAAACACCCCCCGGAGGGGAGACACCTATAACACAACTATATTACACTAATAAATGGTTAAATATTAACCCAGCGCAGCCAGGCGCTAACTATTGTGGGGAAAGGTGGATTCCTGGACACCTAGAGGTTAGAAAGAGAAAAAAATAATAACAAAAAGAATATCCGAGGATTAAAAAGACCCCCAATTTATTCACATGTACCTGTAACTATGGATAATATAAAAAAAGAGGAAAATAAGAGAAAAAAAAAAGAAAAAATATCCAAAGTTAAGGAGACCCATTCCAGTGGGCGCCAGCCTCCCTTATTTTACAAAAACAGTCCTATCTACTTGACAGGGTGTTTTTTTTCTCAAATGATCCCCCACACACCGTCCCCGACCCCTTTGACCCAGGAAACCCCAACCATCCACCCCCCCCTCCCTTCTCATCTTCATTTTATAGTTATATTATCAGGAAGCTCGTCCTAATTATGACCTCCATCTTGGATAAGCAAGGTAGGGGGATTAACATTTTCTGTCACATTCTTTTCCTTTTTGTTTTCTCCGACGATTCGGATGTCTGCTCCTGCCAGCTCTCAATGTGTTTTGCCCTTCCAAAATAACAAGCCAGTCTTCCACTTCAATAGGAGGGGACTCAAGAAAAGCAAAAAGGTCCGGCAATTGGTCAGGCCATTTAAAAAAGAAAGTACTTGCATTCTTTGATACAATCAAATTAAATGGGTGGCCCCAATGATACATAGCCCCCTTGTTCCATATGACCTCCAACAAGGATTTCAGTGATGCCCTCATTCGAAGTGTGTTCCGGGAGAGGTCTGGCAGCAATTTGATGTTTGTGCCTTCATATTCCAATGGGTTCTGGGCCCAAGCCTGCCTCATTATCACCTCTTTGACTGAATAGAAATGGATCCTAATTATAACATCTGATACCAGATCCTTATCCGCCCTCTGTGGGGTTTTCACCCTGTGGACTCTGTCGATTTCAATATTGTCCTCAGGGGGGCTTCCCAGTAGGTTATTTAGGATCCCCATCACTACAGGCTTTAACTCGTGCCCCCCAATTCCTTCTGGCAGCCTCACAACCGAATGTTGTTTCTACGGCTTGCTGCAACAGAATCAAGGTAAGTTGCTTGTAAAAAGCTTCCTGTGTATTTTCTAGGGCCAGAATTCTGGATTCAAACTTGGCTTGCACCTCCTCCACTGCACTGACCCTGGCATCTGTTTCATCTATTTTCATTTTTATAGAATTAATTTCAATTTTCAAGTCACTTACGATTGTGGCGGCCATTTCATGAATATCCTGCTTAGTAGGAATTAAGGCACAAAAGTCCCTCCATTTAGTTGTCTGCGGTGGCTAAGGGCTGGTGCATTTGGATCTGTGGCCCATGTATTGGTTCCGCTGCTCGTTCCTGGGGGGTTAGATAGTGGGGGGCTCCTTAATATCACTTCATCTGCTACCTCCTGGGCCAGGATCGCTTTGGCTGTCTGTTTTTTTGGGTCGCCGAACCTGCAGCTGCCGGACGTGTTTGCGCCATCTTGGATCCCGCTCTGCCTTGCGGGGCTGCGGGACGCCTGAGAAAATAAGACAAAATGTCCGGTCGTCTGCTCGGCGGTTGCGGCGCTTCCAGAGGTTCGGCAATGTATGCCGTCGAGGTGCAGGTCTGGAGCGGCGTGTGCGGGCGCTGGCTGCGGAGACTGGATCACACCACTAGCTCAGGGAGCTCCTCTGCCTCGTGTCCTCACGGCTCCATTACTCTTGGCCACTCCCCTCTTCAGTAAGGGGGTTATTTACTAAAACTGCATGGTGCAAAATCTAGTGCAGCTCCGCATAGAGACCAATCAGCTTCCAGGTTTTATTGTCAAAGCTTAACTAAACAAATTGAAGTTAGAAACTGATTTGGGTACCATGCACAGCAACACCACATTCTGAGTGCTCCAGTTTTAGTAAATCCGGTCCTAAGATTCTGATACCAAGTCAAATAAGGTGAGAAAAAGTGTGACCGCGATGACCATTGGGGGAACAGTATTAATTCAAATATCTTTCTGGTCCTGTGTGACAACCAAAGAGGAGAAGTACTAAAATCTTACCAGACCCACATGCAGTATTGCTAAGGGTTCCACACCATCTGGTAAATGTATTCACAAGTGGAGTGTGGATCAAAAACTGGCTGCATGAGGAAGCACGGATTGACACTTTTTATTTAGAAGAGAGCACGGAAAATATTCCTTCACTGGACACATGCTTATTTTGGATATTTTCTTATTTGTGTTGTTTATATATATTTTTGCACAAGAATATTTCACTGGACACATGCTTGTGAATATTTTGGTTTGAAAAATTTTTTGGGGGAATATTACTAATATTTTATTTGATTTAACATATTTTCACTGATATAAATTTTGGATTTGAGCACATATGATTTAGAGAAAGTGTTCATATATGTTTTCTCACTGGTTTGCACTGTTATTTGTTTTTTCGTAAGTGATCACGAGGTAATGAACAGCTGCAAATAATTTAGTATTATCTACATAGCACAGGGAGGACGTTTGGTTATAAGTCAAAAAGGTACTCACATGGCTTGCATAAAAAAAATATATATATATCATTATATTAGCCTAAAATTCAGCTTCTTAAACCAGGTCCTTAAACAGTATTTCATACAATTGTTGAAAATCCATACTTGCTGATTCATCCCCAACATCTCTTGGTTTTTGACATTACATACAAGTTTTTTATTCCTTTGACAGGTTCACCTGTATATACTCCTGATGAGTGGGCTACAGACCCACGAAACGCGTCGAGTTTTCTACTATGTTGTACATTATATTTAAGACAATTTTGTGCGTATCCTGCTCACTCCATGATATATGATCTTTTATATCAATATTGCTGTTAAAATCTTGCCATGCCATATTTTGTACTCCATCTGTTGGTCAATGCATGTCTTTGCTTACATGTTTTTTACTCAATAAAATCTACTTTTACGCATCAGCGACTCATGCATCCACTTCAATTAAAGTCCCATCTGGGCCATTTTTCTCTTTCTTAAACAGTATTTGTAGGAGATCCATTAATAGTGGTACATTTTTTGGGCCCCCCTTGCAGCTTAATAGAAATATACATAAAGGCACTGTATATTCAAAACACTACATGGAGGAGCCACAATATACTGTGTTTAGCATTGCAGAGGATATTGCCCATAGAGAACAGGGAGCAATCACTCATACTGTTTTTACCTTTATAATTTCAAAACAAAGATTGGCAAATACCGTAATAAGTACTAACTCAGCATCAAAGACAGCAAAACAGCAATGATAACTGCTTTGTAGAAACCTCAACCACACATTTAGTAAACCCTGCATGTGAAACAGAGCAAAAAATGTGTATTACTGTATGAGTGTATGTATGTATGTATATATATATATATATATATATATATATATATATATATATATATATACATAGTAAATGTGGTTTGACCTCTAATGCAAAGCTGCTACATCCTGGGCTAAGGAATTAGAAATATGTGAATACTGCAGAGAAGAGTTCTAGTGCCATGCCTACATCTAGATACATAGTGTAAGGGATTAGCTCGGTGGCGGGTGTGGATGACCCCTTGGGGGGTGCGTTTTCCCAGAGAGGTAGCCGACAAGTGCTTGCAAACAAACAGTGTGGTTTATTAAATGGTGTTTTCTTCACCAGGCTGTATGCAGCAAAACATCCAAAATAAAATAAAACAGAAAATAAATCCTTGCCTCTCTGGGCGGCTACCTTCTCACAACTGGAACCTGCCTAAGTGTCTGTCTCCAACCTACCGTCGGGCAGACTTCCTTGTCCTACAGCGGACACTCAATAGTCCTTTTATAATAGCTTCACAGGGCAACACAGTCCTTTGTTTCTTTCACATCAACAGTTCGTCTTCTCACCTTTGAGACGTATTCACCCTTGGTTACCGTCCCGGGCACACATCACTCCGGGGGGGTCTTCTCCCAGGCCCACACATCCTGTCGGGAGGCACACGCTGACTGTCCTCCTGCTCCCAGCCCACATGGCTTCAGGACACAGCTTCTGGAGGCAGCCAACAATAGGAATTTCTCTGAACAAATTATAGAGCCTTAACTCCCTCATTCTGAACAGGTGAAGGCCTTTCAACTTCCTGCTGGCTAGCTCTGTAGCCAACACCCTAAATTAATTAATGGACTTTCTAAATCAGGTGGAAATGTATCTCCTTCCTGTGACTACATTCCCAGATTTAGCTGACTTCCTGTTACATACCCCCCCCTCTTGTTTCAACCCTAGGGTTGGGACACAGATTTCCAGGCACGCATGTGTCAAGCACTGCTGACTCACTGATAAGCCTCCTATTATCCTCAAGCTTCCGGATGAAACTGTTTTGTCATCTTCATTGACGGATTTCTCATAAATGCCACACAGTTTGTCTCTCATCTCATATACACATTCTTCAACTGCATTTTTGGCATCATTTCGCTCCTTCTCGTTTCTGTCATCTTCATTGACAGCTTTCTCATAAATGTCAGACAGCTTGTCCCTCATAACCGTCTGTCCAATCCACCACGGAGGACCGTGATCCATAGGCAACTCAATTGGGCTAGTCTTAATGTCTTCAACATTCTTAAGACGCCTCTCTCTGCAATCCATAAATGTTTTCCACAAAACTTTGAGAACCTTTGCTTCACTAAGCTTTGTTCCAAGTAGGGACTCTTGACATCCCTCTGTGACTTGAGTTGCCTCTCCATACAGCTGTACACAATCATTGACTTTTTGTTGTAAAAGGGAATGATCTTCCTTCTTGAGCTTTGCTTGCTCTAAGATGCTGTGCAGAGGATTTTCCAATTGAGACAACAGGCTGTCACACATTTCTTCAAAGTGACCCCTGTTCCTTTTCCCAGAGATATCAATATCATTCAAACATTTCATATTCATAGGCAGATCTGAAGCATTTGCACTCATCAACTTCTTAAACTTTTCGCCCTCCTGAGCGAGTCGCAGTAAAGGCCTACTATTTGATTTGATATTCAGTTTATATTTCTTGCCAAACTCTTCACAGAAGTAGCCAACCAGAACATCATCAACTTTCCTTCCACCAACATAGGGGTCAAAGGCAACAACACAGTTGAACCCAGCGATCTGGGTGGTATCCATTATAGACCTCCTCTCTGCATCAGTGAAGAAGCATGGAACTGCAACACATTCTTTTACAGGTTTCTTCAATGCACTTTCTGCTGAACTATTTGACCGCTCAGGGTCACCTAGTTCTTTTTCTCTATCTGAATTCCACATGGAATGCATCTCAAGATCACGATCAAACTTCTGCCACCCGTCTTTCACCAGTTCCATTTTGGAAACACTCCCTGAAAGGCACTTATTCATTTGCTTCACGTTTTCACCAACAGCCTTAGTTTTCTCCGCTAGGTTTTCAGCCTGAACTGAGAAATCACCACATTTCTTACTCAGCTCCTTTGTTTGCTGAAGCTCTAATGATACATTTTCCAATGCTTGAAGTTTTTGAAGGAACGGTTTATTCCAAAGGGGTGATTCAAGCCACATGTCGTCACATTTCTGAGGCTCACTCAGGACAGACCCCAAAACACTGATCCTTTTAAAAACTGCATCAGGCACACTATCCCCTCTTTGGGACAGATCCTCTGTTGCCTGGAATTCCTCTTCCAGTTCCTGCAACGGAATCTTCATCTCTTCTAGTTGCTGTTCTAAGGCTCGCTTAGACTTTTCTAGCTCCTGAACGCTTTTCACAACATCATCCTTGGAGCTGACCAATTCTTCCATTTCTGTACGCAGCTGTTTGTCAACACTTTCTAGTTCAGGCTTACACTCTAGAGCTTCCTCCAAAGAGCGAGCCAAGAACAGGGCTTTGCTCTCGTTATCACGCACCTCCGTTTCTGCACGGGCGCGTTCTTCTGCATATTTTGCAGACACAGTCTTCTCTTCACCAAGCATCTGATCAAACTTCTTTTTCACATCTTCAACACACTGTAATGAACCAACGCTTTCTTCCATGCGTTTTTTCATATCCGCTATCTGAGCTTGCAATGTTGCGACTTGCTCTGATAGGTTTTTCTTTGCTTCCGCCTCCTCTTTTAATTGTTCCAGGAAGCCATTTTTCTCATCTTCCATTTGTTTGAGCTTTGTGCTAAAACTCAGCCTTTGACACCTCTCTTCCGCAATTTCTCTAGATTTGCTGTCTGCTTGAGAAAGCTGATTTGTAACATTGTCCAACTCAACCTGCAGTCGGTTTGCCTTCTCTGACAGCTTAGCACACAATCGGTCACCTTCTGACACCTTGACTTGCGATTCCAGAAGCTGTGCCTCTACTTTTTCCCTCTTATGTTCACAATCTTCTTTTCCCTGCATAAGAGCCTTCACCTCATTGGCTAGCATCTGGGAATAAGAATGTAATTCTGCCACACAGGCTTCTTTCTCCTTTAACTGCTGCTGGACACGTTGGGCTTCCCCTTTCCAACTTTCACAGTCCGCACGCCATTCATCTACCACATTGCTCAAAGTAGTGAGCTCATACACAGTACTCAGTAATTTAGCCTCTCTTTCACTTTTCTCTTTGTCGCTGAGAGACAATGTCGCTTTCAGAGCAACATTCTGTTCCTGCGACTCCTGCAGGTCTATTTTTGTAGCTCCCAAAGACTGAAGACTTTTTTTCAGCTGATTACGCAACTCCAACATATCAGCCATACTTTGCTTCTGCAAAGTCTGAATTTCACTTTCCTTTTCCATGAGGATGGTATCTTTCTCCATTATAGTCTCTCTGCGTTTTTGCAACTCGACCAAAAGAAGAGCAGTGGATTCTTCCCACTGTGACACATGAGACTTGAGTAGTTCATTTGTTTCCTGCAAGTTTCTATGCTCCATTTTAAGCAATTCCAAGGCTTGTTCCTTTTCTTCCATTTTCCGTTGCAAGGCATCCAACTCAGCCCTGCACACATACTCGGTTTCCTCCAAACCGATGGCCTCCATTGGCTGCTGGCGTCTCTGTTTCCAGCCTGCCATGCTCTCTTGATGAGCCTTTTGTTGAGCTGCAAAGCTCCGCTGAAAATCCGCATTTGCCTGCTGTTGAGCTGCCTTTGCCTGCTGTTGTGCTGTATTTGATATAATCAGTTGTTTCAACATCTCCTCCATTTTGAGCTTACTTTTCATCTGAGCACACTGCGTCTCCATAGCAGTTTCATCAGTGTTGCTAGGGACAACAACCTTCCTCTTTTGTATACTCTCTTTAGGCATGGATGGGGCTGGTTCAGACGGTAACATCCCCTCCATCCATAGAATCCGGTCTCTCATTTCATCTATCTTTGCATTTTTCAGGCGTTTGGACCGCCCCATCTTCAATAACTCCACAAACAAATTTTTCACAGTCCAGCAAAAAAATTTTCAGACCACTGTCTCTTTAACACATGTAGTTTTTCTCTCTCTTGCAAGATCTCTTTTCCTGCACACACAGTTTGTGCAGTCACTTGCACCAGACACAACAAAGTTCATCAAATAATTTTGAGACCGCTGTCTCTTTAAAACACTTTTTTTTTTTTTTTTTTGTTTTCTGTCAGGATCTTCTCTCCTGCACACATAGATTGTGCAATCTCATGCACCAGATAAAGTTCATCAAACATTTGCACTTCCTTGCAGGGATCTTGCTGCTTCTGCCCACTGCATACCTCCACCATATGTAAGGGATTAGCTCGGTGGCGGGTGTGGATGACCCCTTGGGGGGTGCGTTTTCCCAGAGAGGTAGCCGACAAGTGCTTGCAAACAAACAGTGTGGTTTATTAAATGGTGTTTTCTTCACCAGGCTGTATGCAGCAAAACATCCAAAATAAAATAAAACAGAAAATAAATCCTTGCCTCTCTGGGCGGCTACCTTCTCACAACTGGAACCTGCCTAAGTGTCTGTCTCCAACCTACCGTCGGGCAGACTTCCTTGTCCTACAGCGGACACTCAATAGTCCTTTTATAATAGCTTCACAGGGCAACACAGTCCTTTGTTTCTTTCACATCAACAGTTCGTCTTCTCACCTTTGAGACGTATTCACCCTTGGTTACCGTCCCGGGCACACATCACTCCGGGGGGGTCTTCTCCCAGGCCCACACATCCTGTCGGGAGGCACACGCTGACTGTCCTCCTGCTCCCAGCCCACATGGCTTCAGGACACAGCTTCTGGAGGCAGCCAACAATAGGAATTTCTCTGAACAAATTATAGAGCCTTAACTCCCTCATTCTGAACAGGTGAAGGCCTTTCAACTTCCTGCTGGCTAGCTCTGTAGCCAACACCCTAAATTAATTAATGGACTTTCTAAATCAGGTGGAAATGTATCTCCTTCCTGTGACTACATTCCCAGATTTAGCTGACTTCCTGTTACAATAGGCATGGATGATTTTAAACCTAGGGCACATCCAAGTGTCTTCAAGGAATATGAGAAGTGGCTGAAAACACACATATACCTTAAAAAAATGATACACTGTATATATTTTAATCTGGAGCCCTTTTGTTGCAATAGCTTTTGAAATGTAATACTTTGTATATGCTATCTTTTAGGAGCCCCAATTTACTGTGGGCTGGACACAGTTCATTTATCCTAAGGAAGCCTTTCTCAACCTTTTCAACATAAATAGCCTTTCTCAACCTTTTCAACTTGTAATAACTTTACGGTCTCAGGGAACCCCTGCTAAAAATTACTATATCTACAGTGCCTTACGAAAGTATTCGGCCCCCTTGAACTTTGCGACCTTTTGCCACATTTCAGGCTTCAAACATAAAGATATAACATTTTTTGTGTGAAGAATCAACAACAAGTGGGACAAAATCATGAAGTGAAACTAAATTTATTGGATATTTCAAACTTTGTTAACAAATAAAAAACTGAAAAATTGGGCGCGCAAAATTATTCAGCCTCTTTACTTTCAGTGCAGCAAACTCTCTCCAGAAGTTCAGTGAGGATCTCTGAATGATCCAATGTTGACCTAAATGACTAATGATGATATATAGAATCCACCTGTGTGTAATCAAGTCTCTGTATAAATGCACCTGCACTGTGATGTCCGTTTAAAGCGCAGAGAGCATCATGAAGTATAAGGAACACACCAGGCAGGTCCGAGATACTGTTGTGGAGAAGTTTATAGCCGGATTTGGATACAAAAAGATTTCCCAAGCTTTAAACATCCCAAGGAGCACTGTGCAAGCGATAATATTGAAATGGAAGGAGTATCAGACCACTGCAAATCCACAAAGTCCTTGCCGTCCCTCCAAACTTTCAGCTCATACAAGAAGACTGATCAGAGATGCAGCCAAGAGGCCCATGATCACTCTGGATAAAATGCAAGAGATCTACAGCTGAGGTGGGAGACTCTGTCCATAGGACAAAAATCAGTCGTATACTGCACAAATCTGGCCTTTATGGAAGAGTGACAAGAAGAAAGCCATTTCTTAAAGATATCCATAAAAAGTGTAGTTTAAAGTTTGCCACAAGCCACCTGGGAGACACACCAAACATGTGGAAGAAGGTGCTCTGGTCAGATGAAACCAAAATCGAACTTTTTGGCAACAATGCAAAACGTTATGTTTGGCGTAAAAGCAACACAGCTCATCACCCTGAACACACCATCCCCACTGTCAAACATGGAGGTGGCAGCATCATGGTTTGGGCCTGCTTTTCTTCAGCAGGGACAGGGAAGATGGTTAAAATTGATGGGAAGATGGATGGAGCCAAATACAGGACCATTCTGCAAGAAAACCTGATGGAGTCTGCAAAAGACCTGAGACTGGGACGGAGATTTGTCTTCCAACAAGACAATGATCTAAAACATAAAGCAAAATCTACAATGGAATGGTTCACAAATATACATATCCAGGTGTTAGAATGGCCACGTCAAAGTCCAGAGCTGAATCCAATCGAGAATCTGTGGAAAGAACTGAAAACTGCTGTTCACAAACGCTCTCCATCCAACCTCACTGAGCTCGAGCTGTTTTGCAAGGAGGAATGGGCAAACATTTCAGTCTCTTGATGTGCAAAACTGATAGAGACATACCCCAAGCTACTTACAGCTGTAATCGCAGCAAAAGGTGGCGCTACAAAGTATTAACTTAAGGGGGCTGAATCATTTTGCACGCCCAATTTTTCAGTTTTTTATTTGTTAAAAAAGTTTGAAATATCCAATAAATTTTGTTCCACTTCATGATTGTGTCCCACTTGTTGTTGATTCTTCACAAAAAATTACATTTTTATATCTTTATGTTTGAAGCCTGAAATGTGGCAAAAGGTTGCAAAGTTCAAGGGGGCCGAATACTTTCGCAAGGCACTGTACATCCCATGAAAGATCAGTGTGAAAGTCAGTGGGAAGAATGCTTCTTACACTTGTGGTCATTAGGAAGAATTACCTCCTTACAGATAGCTAAAAAGATCAATGGTGTAAGTGGGAACTTATCTGAGAGACAGAAATTGCTCATTGCTCAAGGAACCCCTAGCAACCTCTGGAGGAACCCTGGTTGAGAAACCCTGTCCCAAGGGATAGTTTCTGGGGGCATTCTATTGATGGTCAGCGAAGAACTATCCCCTAAATTGGTCCTTGGAGAGGCACCCACTGATATTAGAGGTCATTGAACTGCACCTGTTATATTTGTGGCCAGTATAAGAGCTGCTTTTTATTATTGGTCACTGGAGAGCCTCCCTCTTACCCTGGGGAGTGACGGTAAATTGCCCCTACTACATTGGTTGCCGGTAGTGAAGTGCTTCTGTTACAAGAGTGGCCAGTGGTGCGTTTTCCTCATTGTATAGCTTGTCAGTGAAGAAGTGCCCTTATCACATGGGTTTTCAGTATTGGAGTGCCCCAGTTTAATGGGTGGATAGTGAAGAAGTGACCCCCTTATGTGGAAGGCCATCAGAGAAGTGCCTTTGTTACATGGGTGGCTGGTGTAAGGGTGCTCTGTTACATTGATGATGTCGACCCTTTGCCCACCCCCAGACTGTACTCCTTGGACGCTCTATGACCCATCACAGGAATGTTAGCATTTCATCTTTGTGATTTGTGTAATAATTAATTAATATATATTTTGTATATTTACACTTATATTTCTTTTTCTTTCCTTCACATAACACATGTAGTGTTTCTCTACATTGCCCCAGTGGGTCCTGAGGAAGCCTTTTTGCTGGCAAAACTTTTACCTGGCAGATTGGCTACCCAAAACATACAGGCTCCATTTGTTGTCATGTAATTTCTATACTTGTTGACCCAATTATAGTTTTCCGTTTTTTCTGGAACATTACCTTATGGATCATTTATAGGCTTATATGCCATTGCTTTTATGAACTTGTCTTTTAAATGTGTACAATAAAGATTTATATATTTTTTTTATACATTTGGCTGAGCCCTGAAAGATCTGCTATTTAAATGGGTTTTGGCTTCACTGGTCCCGTATCTTTTTGTTTCCGATGTGGCTTTAGACAAAATTTATCTTTATTTTAGGATATACAATGGTGTAGTATAAAGCAAAAGAATGTCACAAAGCCTGAACTTGCTCATAAACTCCAAAGAGATAATATAAAAAAAAAAATTCAGTCCTTCTATATATCTTCCCCTACATTACACACAGGCAAATAAATCTTTGAGGTTAGTGTGCTGTTAAATTAAACAATACAGACTACCCATTATAAAAACATAAAATAAAACACTATCAAAAACTCAATGGCAAGTTACAAGATTTGGGTAAGTGGCTAGTGTGAATGTGCTTAGTATGCTTAGTAAAAGCCATATAAAGATTAGGAGATAAAACACTAAGCCAGTTCTCTGCATCATGCTGCAAGGCTTGGAAAAGGCATTGCTCTACCTGTTTAAATTTTCTTCGGTGACATCTAATATATTACCCTTCTTTTCTGAAAGAGAAGCAGCACAAATTTTTATCAGCATATCTCCAGCATATTGTAGCATTGTGTAGTCTCTGCTGCACTCTACAGGCAGAGATGTTACTCAGATCTGGTTATTTTAAATAAACCAAGCGATACAATAATGGCAAAAACACCAATGTACGTACATTATTATATTATTATTATATTAAATTAGGATTTATATAGCGCCGACAGTTTACACAGCGCTTTACAACTTGAGGGTAGAAAGTACAAATACAATACACTTTAATACAGTAGGAATCAAAGGGCCCTGCTCGTTAGAGCTTACAATCTAAGAATGTAGTTCATAGTTACAATTACAGCACTTCAGTACAAGCAGTAGTTGAGGCATATCAAAGTTTTAGTGGCATTTGCCTTTTATTTTTCAGAGTGCCTCAAAACCCAGTAGATTCTATTCCTCAAGCAACCGACCTGATGTAAGTTGTCACCTTGATTAACCAGTTCTGGACCGGAAGGAATTGCCCCCTTAATGACCAGACGTTACTTGCGCGGTCGTGGGACGCTGTACCTAAATAAAATTGATGTCCTCTTTTTCCCACAAATAGAGCTTTCTTTTGGTGGTGTTTGATCACCTCTGCGATTTTTATTGTTTGCGCTATAAACAAAAAATTACTGACAATTCTGAAAAAAAAACAATATTTTTCAGTTTCTGCTTTATAACATTCCAAAAAAAAAATCGAAATCAAAAATTTTCATCCTTTTAGGCCAATTTGTATTCCGCTACATATTTTTGGTAACAAAAAAAACCCACAATAATCATATTTGGATTGGTTAGCGCAAAAGTTAACACATCTAGGGCTGCACAGTGGTGTAGTGGGTAGCACTTTCACCTAGCAGTAAGAAGGTCGCTGGTTCGAATCCCAACCATGACACTACCTACCTGGAGTTTGCATGTTCTCTCTGTGCCTGCGTGGGTTTCCTCTGGGTACTCAGGTTTCCTCCCACACTCCAAAGACATGCTGGTAGGTTAATTGGATCCTGTATAAAAAAAATGGCCCTACTGTGTATGTGAGTTAGGGACCTTAGATTGTAAGGTCCTTGAGGGCAGGGACTGATGTGAATGTACAATGTATATGTAAAGTGCTGCGTAAATTGACAGCGCTATATAAGTACCTGAAATAAATAAATCTACAAACTAGGGGAAGATTTATGTAATTTTTATTTATTTATTTTGACTAGTAATGGCGGCGATCTGTGATTTTTAGCGAGACTGCGACATTGCTGGCAGACAGATCGGACCCCTAACTGACATTTTTGACACTTTTGGGGGAACCAGTGACATTACTACAGTAATCAGTGCTAAAAATATGCACTGTTACTGTCATAATGACACTGGCAGGGAAGGGGTTAACCTAGGGGTGATCAAAGTGTGAGCCTAGGGGGTGTTTTCTAACTGTGGGGGGAGAGACTTGTGAAATGATCATAGAGACCTGTGATCCTATATAGCAGGAACACAGGCGCTCTGTAATCGTTCCAGAAAGTTTTATGTTTTTTTGAGGGAAATATACTTGGATAGGGATAGGGACACAACTATATACACTCTGTATATACAATTCTCCTCTGCCTCTTGCACACAGCTTGATTTCAGAACCACAACTCTGTCAGATTAGAAGCTAAAGCTCTTTACAGGCAGGGACCGCGGGCCCCTTGTTTGTGTAGCAAAGTCCCAGTGCTCAGCTGTCCTCCTCCTGTGGCCACCTCTTCAGGCATTGCCAGCCCATCTGGTTGCAGCTGCCCCTTTCACTAGCCCTCCTGGCTACTTTTCCACAGTCCTCACAGACTGACTCTGTCTCCTTCTCAGACTGCTCTCTCCCAGTTCTCTCAGGCAGTCCTCTCCCGACTGTAACACTCACCAGACCATCTGGCTGTCTTCCTCCCTGGAGATTTGCCCGGCAGTGTTCTCCTGCTGTCCTCCACCTGCTCCCGTGCCTTCAGTCTGTATGTCTTAAAGAGGGTCCCTTCTGCACCCGAGTCCAGGCCCGAGGTCAACCCTCTTAGACTAGGGGGCACCCTCAAGAGCCACCGACAGTCTAACACTCCATCTTCAGCTTCCACCAGAACTCCATTGCCTCAACCGGGCCAACCCAGAGTATTTAGAGCGGTCTGCCCCCTGCCAACATATCTAATGGGGATTGCTCAGGGCCTTCATAAATACTCCAGGCAGCTCCTCCTTACCTCCACCCCCATTTATCTGGAAGTTTCCAGCAAGTTCCAGAAGTAGGAGGAGGTTTCAGAGACGCTGCCTGTAAGTCACCCAGCCCCCCCTGAGTCACACAAACCCTGACCAAGCACAAACAGGCTTGGCTGCCAGCCAAGCCTGAACAATTTTCCTACACTACATAAACATTTAATCTTGCACACTAGAGGGAGCTTTAGTTGCAAAAGTGCATTTAAAGGGAAAGTCAAAATATAACAATATTTTTTATTGGAGGATACCATAATTTTTAAATATTTGACAGTGCACAGCCAACTTTTCTACACCACAAACACACACACATACATACACAAATTTTTGCTTACCAACACCTCATGCATATTTGCCTTGGCCCTCCTAAAGTTTAAGCAGAGCTTTTTTGCTTGCCATGTGACACAATCTCTGATGGAATGGAAATGTAACTACATGTTTAATATTGTACTCCAGTAGAATTGGGGCTTTTTTTCTTAGAAATTAGGTAGACACTCACAATCCCCAGCCAACTCCCTGCTCTCCCCTTCCAACAGGGGGTGAAATAACGTTCTCCTCCTCCTGAGCCCTGACCTCTAAATGATGGGTGCGGTCAGGGCTCAAGGCTCAGAAATGCATAATGCAATACAGGGCTCTGGATAATGTGCAGGGAGCAGGTTTTAGGAGTGCAGATTGCACATGATGCAGGGTTCAGGAGTGTGCATTGCACAGGGCTCAAGAGTGCATATTGCATAGGGCTCAGGAGTGTGTATCACACAGGGTGCAGAGATCAGAATTAAGTATTTTGAAGTGCTCAAAAGAGCAAATCGCACAAGACACAAGGCTCAGGCCAGTGTACAACCTTAAATTACTTTCTTCCCTACCTTCCCCCCACCCCCAAGCCCACAAAGCTCATCTGCCAATCCTCAATAACAGAGCTATCTATCCCCCTTCCCAGTACAAAGAGGCACAAAGTAGGGCTGCTGCGGAAGAGCAACTAGAACTTACCTGAGAGTGTCAGGGAGAAGGCTTTAGTCCTTGTAAAGGCTGCAGGAGGTTTTGCTACCATCAGGGCTGGCCTTTGGGGTGTGCGAGCTGTGCGGCCGCACAGGGCACCATGGGAAACAAGAGCGCTGTGCGGCCATCACAGCTCGCAGAAGATCAGGCGATTCAGGCCGCACAGCGGGAGGTGAGCGGCGACCGCGGCCTGGACAGGGTTAACACAGGCCGCAGTCGCCGATTACCTCCGGCTGTGTGGCTGTGCCTCGTTCACCTACTGATGATCACACACAGCTCAGCCTCTGATCCTTCCACACTGACGATCTCTCCTCCCTCCCTGCACTGACGCCAGAGGAGAGATCGTCAGCTCCTCCTCGCTCCGCCCCTTCTCCTCCTCCTCCCACCCCGCCCACACTCCCGAGGATGTGTGGGCGGGAAGTTTAAAGAAAAAAAAAAAGCTGCAGACAGGGTAAGGTAAGTGAGGTCCCTCTCCTTCAAAAAATGTAAGGGGGGGCTCTGTGTGAGGGGGGCTTTGTGCGAGGGGGTCTGTGATGTAAGGGTGGGCTCTCTGATGTGGGGGGCTCCGTGGGGGGGGTCTGATGTAAGGGGGCTTTGTGTGGGGGGTCTGTGATGTAAGGGGGGCTTTGTGTGGGGGGTCTGTGATGTAAGGGGGGCTTGTGTGGGGGGTCTGTGATGTAAGGGGGGGCTCTCTGATGTGGGGGGCTCCGTGGGGGGAGGTCTGATGTAAGGGGGCTTTTGGTGGGGGGTCTGTGATGTAAGGGGGGCTTTGTGTGGGGGGTCTGTGATGTAAGGGGGGGCTCTCTGATGTGGGGGGCTCCGTGGGGGGGTCTGATGTGGGGGGTCTGTAATGTAAGGGGGGCTCTCTGATGTGGGGGGCTCTGTGTGGGGGGCTCTGATGTAAGGGGGCTTTGTGTGGGGGGTCTGTGATGTAAGGGGGGGCTCTCTGATGTGGGGGGCTCCGTGGGGGGTCTGATGTAAGGGGGCTTTGTGTTGGGGGTCTGTGATGTAAGGGGGGCTTTGTGTGGGGGGTCTGTGATGTAAGGGGGGCTCCGTGGGGGGGCCTGATGTGGGGGTCTGTGATGTAAGGGGGGCTCTCTGATGTGGGAGGCTCTGTGTGGGGGGGGCTCTGATGTAAGGGGGCTTTGTGTGGGGGTCTCTGATGTGAGGGGGGCTCTGTGTGTGGGGTCTCTGATGTGAGGGGGGCTTTGTGTGTGTAGGGGGCTTTGTGTGGGGTCTCTGATGTGAGGGGGCTCTGTGTGGGGGGGTCTCTGATGTTAGGGGGCTTTGTGTGGGGGGTCTCTGATGTATGTGGGGTCTCTGATTTGAGGGGGGCTTTGTGTGTGTAGGGGGGCTTTGTGTGGGGGGTCTCTGATGTGAGGGGGCTTTGTGTGGGGGTCTCTGATGTGAGGGGGGCTCTGTGTGTGGGGTCTCTGATGTGAGGGGGGCTTTGTGTGTGTAGGGGGTCTCTGATGTGAGGGGGCTCTGTGTGGGGGGGTCTCTGATGTTAGGGGGCTTTGTGTGGGGGGTCTCTGATGTATGTGGGGTCTCTGATTTGAGGGGGGCTTTGTGTGTGTAGGGGAGCTTTGTGTGGGGGGTCTCTGATGTGAGGGGGGCTTTGTGTGGGGGGTCTCTAATGTGAGGGGGGCTTTGTGTGTGTGTAGGGGGGTCTCTGATGTCAGGGGGGCTTTGTGTGGGGGGTCTCTGATGTGAGGGGGGCTCTGTGTGGGGGGTCTCTGGTGTGTGGGGGGGTCTCTGATGTAAGGGGGCTTTGTGTGGGGGGTCTCTCAGGTAAGGGGGCTCTGTGTGTGGGTCCTCTGATGTGAGGGGGGCTTTGTGTGTGTGTGTAGGGGGTCTCTGATCTTAGGGGGTCTCTGATGTGAGGGGGTCTCTGTGTGTGGGGGGTCTATGATGTTAGGGGGCTTTGTGTGGGGGTCTCTGATGTGTGTGGGGGGTCTCTGATGTGAGGGGGGCTCTGTGTGAAGGGGTCTCTGATGTTAGGGGGGCTTTGTGTGGGGGGTCTCTGATGTAAGGGGGGCTTTGTGTGGGGGGTCTCTGATGTAAAGGGGGGTCTCTGATGTAAAGGGGGCATTGTGTGGGGGGTCTCTGATGTGAGGGGGGCTCTGTGTGGAGGGGTCTCTGATGTTAGGGGGGCTTTGTGTGGGGGGGTCTCTGATGTAAAGGGGGTTTCTGATGTAAAGGGGGCTCTGTGTGGGGGGTCTCTGATGTAAGGGGGGCTAAGTTATTAGTGATCATAAAAAAGAAAAGTCAAATAAAGTGCAAAAAAGGTGCAAGAAAATGCACATGGGGGGGCGCCACAGGATTAGCTCGCACAGGGCGCCTGAACACCTAAGGCCGGCCCTGGCTACCATTGAGGCTGGTGTTCCCACCTTCTTATCTACGTTATATGGATTGCATTAATTCTGTGCATGAGCCAAAAGGTGTGCTGCACCTGGTAAACACAGAAGCTGGCGGAGGAGGCCAGTATTTGCAGAAAACTTACACTACCGTCTTCTGTTTATCCCACTGACAAGTTTGGGAGAAAAGGGCAGTGCTGGAGGTGGCAGTAAGGAGTACTGCCACGTTCCAAGCATCCAACCAAAAAAACCACTAGATAGAATAATCCAATTCATATTAGGAACACGTTGGTGCTGTAAAAGAGAAGGTAGCCACACTCCTTACAAGTGAAACAAGTCAGTTAGAGGAGGTAAGGTGGTTTGTCTTGGACTGGGCCATTCATTAAACTTTCAACCATGGTTTTAACTCTTTTACTAGCATCGGATTCTGAGGTAAAGAATAAACCGCCTGGGGTGCACAAATACAAGTATCTACAGCAGAGTACAGCCGATTTTGAAAATAGATAAGACCCTTGGTGATTTTTTTTTTCCACACAGCTGCCAATAAGTTATGAGCTATCAAGAAGACCTTTGCATTTCCCCTGCTCTCCTCCAATGATCAGACTTGTCCTGACACACCTCCCTCTGCACAGTCATTCACTAGGAAGACGAGTGTGCTGCTGCTGCTTCTCCTCCCCCAGCTCTTATGCAGCTGAGAACAGAGGGAATGTGATCACTTATTAAAAAAAATGGGGGGGGGGTGTTTATAATGCGTTTTATTACTATACACAAATGTTTTGCCTTTCATTTCTATATTAAACTGAATAGGTTGTTTTATAAGGTGAGGGTTTACATAAACTTTAAGGTAAAAAAAAAATGTCCCACTACTTGTTCCAACCCCCCTCTCTAAACATTTACCTTGATCCAACACTGTGCCCATCTGCAGCACCGCTGTCCTTTCACCCTCTTCTAAAAAGGACGCACAGGCAGCATTGACTCCTGCTGCTGTCAGTCAACTCCTAGGCAGGCCAAGCCACACTGTGTGTGTCTATGGACAAATGCAGCCCAGCTCAGAAGCATGCCCGCACGAGAGCCCATCAAGCACTTGCTAAGGGGACACTCAGAGAAGAGGAGGAACAGAGAACACCAGCGAGGGAGCCCAGAAGAGGAGAAAAGGAGATATTCTGTGCAATACTCAGTGCACAGAGCTAATAAGCATAACTCTGCTGCTGTTGAGGTAGCTACTTGTATACACTGCTGCACTGCTAAACACTTCAGGGCCCGGACCAGCGCCCCCTTTCACTCTCTTATATTTAGGGCTTAGACTCTGGCACCCCCTTTCTAAGCTGGCTCCCGCATCCCTTTGACCTTCTGGAGTGGTCCCCTGTCCTAGGCAGACCCCTGGGCAGTTTCAAGTACTCACAACACTGTTTTTCCTGGAAACTTCTGTCCACAGCACTCTGGATCCCTCTCTGCAGCCCAGCTCAACCTTCATCCTCTAGGCCGACCACCCAGGACACCTTCTCTAGCTCTGACAGGAGGAGAGACAGCCGTCAGCCTCCTCCTGGGACTCTGCTTCCCGCCCAAGACCCTCTGTCATGTGCTCCCCTCAGGATGCATTGCGGCAGACTCTGTCCACTGCGATATATATAAGCCCCAGGGCGCTATTTGCCAGGTTTCCTCCACTGCCCAACAAGAGCCCTCATTGGACACAGTGGGGAGACTCCCCAGACTCAACAGACACTTCTGGTAACACATGACAGCCTAGCTGAATGATCAGGCCCCCCTGATAAGCAGACCTGGCCATATAAATGCTTTTTCCTAGCACCTACCTAGGAGGGTGCTGCACTTACAATAAAATAAAAATGAATTTTAAGTATAACTTTGTGATTACTGGTCAAATTGCATTTCTGTAGTCCAGCTAGAATCCTTTGTAGTTTTTTCTTTTTTCTTTTAGTTTAACCACTTGCCGACTGCCTAACGCCGATCTACGTCGGCAGTCAGCCCCTCACAGGCAAAGTGACGTAGGGCTACGTCACTAGCTTGTGAGGGTCTAGGGAGCGAGCGCGCGCCCCCGGAGGCGCGCTCCCGCTCCCGCGTGGTCACGGACCCCCCCCGCGCGTGTGACCAGCGGACCCGATGTCCGCCGGTCACTCGGCGATCGGCGGGGGAGAGGGAGAATGTCAGGCAGCTTGTGTAAACAAGCTGCCTGTCATTCTCCTCGCTGTAAAGACACTGATCAAACGGATCTAGTATGTAGATCCGTTGATCAGTGTCCTTACAGCTCAAGCCACAGCCAATCACAGTAGAAAGCACGCCCCTAGGGATACACACAGCCCCTCCCTCCCAAATAAAGTTAACCCCTTCACAACCAGTGTATTTTTACAGTAACAGTGCATATGTATAGCACTGATTACTGTAGAAATGTCACTGGTAACCCCAAAAGTGTCACAAATGTCAGTCAAGGGTCCGATCTGTCCGCCGCAATGTCGCAGTACCGCAAAAAAAATCGCAGATCGCCGCCATTACGCGTTAAAAAAAAAACAACAAAAATGACAAAAATCTTTCCCTTTGTTAGTAAACGCGATAACTTTTGCGCAAACCAATCAAAATACGCTTTTTGCGATTTTTTTTTTACCAAACATAGGTAGCATAAAACAAATTGGCCGAAAATTTTAAAAAATTTTGATTTTTACTTTTTTTTTTGGGGGAATTTCATATAAAAAAATGTGAAAAATATTGTTATTTTTGCAAAATTGACGCTCTTTTTTTGTTTATAGCGCGTGATCAAAAAATCGCACAGGTGATCAAATACCACCAAAAGAAAGCTCTGTTTGTGGGAAAAAAAGGACATCAAATTTGTTTAGGTACAGCGTCGCACGACCGCGCAATTGTCCATTAAAGTCACGCAGTGCCGAATCGCAAAATACCCCCTGGTCAGGAAGGGGGTAAAATCTTCCAGGGCTTAAGTGGTTAATGTTACATTGTGATTTAACCAAACTGCTTACTGTGTTTTGATCAAATGGATCAGTTCCACATTGTTAGAAGGGAGCCTGTCCACAGCAGGTGGATAGGGATGTTGTACAAACAATATTTATGTGGTTTGCTATTAGTGGTATTGGTAACACAAATGTCTGCTTTAAAAGGTAACTCCACTTTCATGGGGGGAAAAAAATCAGCAAATAAAGAAAAAACAATATAGTGTATACAATTGCGACACAAGTCATATTGTAATTGAATGTTATTAAAAATGGCCTTTCCTTTTCAATCTGCAGCTGTTGTAATTTTCTGAAAATGCAATACAATATGGCTACCTGGAGCTGTTCTGTACACAGAATGTATACTGACCACACCCCAGAAACATAATTTCCTGCTTGTGTGATTGGCTCACCAATTTTCCCAGAAGTCTGCCTAAGATACAAGTCAGATTTCTGGCATCCCCTGCAACAAAAATGTCATTTTTGGTTAGATACTCCCAATAGGAACACATCTAAAGGGCTCTAACTTTCCTCATTAGAGCCCTGCAGCTGCCACAGCTGATAGATAATTATGAAACCACTCCCATGGAACAAACAATGATTTCTTCAGAATAACAAAAGGTAGGAATCTGCAACAAAGTTTGTTAAATACATTGTAATGTACAATAGATTACCATAGATTACCAAGAGGGGAATGTTTTTTCTCAACAAAAGTGGAGTTTTGCTTTAAATCTGAACTGTAAGCGAAACATAAAATGTAATAAATGATTACATTTTTTTACTTTTTTTTTTTACATGTAGCTAGCAAAAGTACTTGCAGCTGGGGGATGGCTGTTTGTATCATCTTCTGTATAGCACCAGTCAGACTAGGATATATAGGGCAAGCAATGTCAGCCAATAAGGCTCTTCTGCATCTCACAATACTAGCAATCTACTACACAGATAAGCAGAGGCGTAACTAGAACCTTCAGAGCCCCGGTGCAAGAAACCATGATGGGCCCCCTGAACCCCTGGCCGGGGCTCTTCCCTTCAAGCGCTGGGATCTTCCCACTGATCCTGGGGCCCTTTACTCTCATTGCAGGGCCCTTTATTACAGTCCTGCAGCTGGACTCTTTCACAAGTTCTGCAGTGGGCCCCCTTCCTGCCATCTTGGGGCCTCCCCACGGTGGTGGAATGCCAGGGCCCGGTTGAAAGAGTGACCTTTGCGATCCTGGAAGTTCACCCACTGGTGTCAGTAGTTTTTTTTTTTTTTTTTGGTATTTTAATTGTATTATTTTTTATCATTTTATCTTATTTTTTTTACAATGTCACTGACTATGACTCTGTCCATTCAGAAAAGGAGGGAGCTGGTAAATTACATATTTACAGACCCCCTTCTTGGTTCTCTATTGTGACACATCCCCTGCAGCAGCCGGCAGGAGAGGGAAGGGAGCACAGTGGGGGGGAGCACAGTGGGGGGGGGGCAGCACAGTAGGGGGGGAGACCAGGGGAGCACACAGGGGCTCAGAGACAGCAGAACACAAGTGAACTGGATAGGGGGAGCAGCGGGGGGGGGGGCAACCAGAGGAACCAATCTCCTCCATTTTCCTCTTGCAGCTACATGAGGAAAAAGGAGGACAGTCTTTTCTCTACATGCTGCCCCCGCCGCCCCTCCTATCCAGGTGTACAGGGGAGCCGCACAGGCCCCCTGGAGTATGGGGTATGCAATTGCAACCCCTGTAGTTACGCCCCTGCTGATAAGATAGGAATTAGATACTTCTAGTTCATGCTCAGTCACAGGTTGGGATGGGTTTTAGACCAGGTTATAATGCTCAACTAGGACCTGGCTAAATTATCTGGCACTGGCAACTGGATCACATGACTGAATAAAATTGCAGTTACTTTTTGAGAGGGGAGCAAATGAAAATAATACTGATAAAATTATAGTTTTCACACTTAAATGTTCAATTTAGTTGTCCCCAAATTGTTGCTAATACTGAACTGCAGGTAGTAAAAAAAGAGCACCAAATAATTATAATTAGCATAGTCTATAGCAGGGATATGCAAACTGCGACCCTCCAGCTGTTGCAAAACTACAAATCCCATCATGCCTCTGCCTCTGGGTGTCATGCTTGTGGCTGTCAGAGTCTTGCTATGCCTCATGGGACTTGTAGTTCTGCAACATCTAGAGGGCCACAGTTTGCATACCCCTGGTCTATAGCAACCCCACCCTGAGAATTAAACAGTTGACTAATGGACCCTAGGGATGTAAGGCAGCCTTGGAAGCAGAGAGTTTCAAAAAATATCAGAAAGCACACCAATTTAGTGAGCAGGTCAGCCAGGCGTAGAATAAAAGAACTTTATTTATAGGTTGGCTGTACCATAAATGAAGTTAAATGTAAAATGTTCATGTTTCGCTGAAGTGTATATAAAGGCTCTGTATGGAAAACGTATTAGCAGACGTGTTTTTCCTGTAAGATTTCTTTTCCTAATTGTGTAGAAGGCACAGGTGGCATCTTCAGGCAATGAAAACATAAATGTCCAGGCTTGAACATTGTATGTCACATTCTATTGGTTTGGGGTCAACATCCGTGAAGCAGTCAATATAGTTGAGTTGATGAACGGTTAGTGCTTTAAGAATGAAGGGTGATAAATTTTAGAAAGGAATGCCACGTTGATTTATAGTATTGCTTTTATGGAAGTGCATTACAGAACATACAGAGGAGCTATATTAAATAGTGGGAAGATAAAGGAAATGTCCCTAAAACGTAATGAGATTGTCATATTTTGGCTGAGAAGCTCCATTATTATTCAAATGTATTACCACAAATTCAAGTTTAGTTTGACTCCGTTCTATGTTTAGGTAATCTCTCTCATATAATTTATCTATAAATGTCAATGGCAGGCAGATGCGAGGGGGAATAGCTACACGTATTTTTCCTGAAATAGTCATTTGAATTGGATGAACACAATTTATAAATTGTTTCCTATAAGGTCTCATTCACCCAAGCCCTGAGGCCCATAGTCTGTGAATGGGTAGTGTGCATTTGGGGGCCGCTAACCCACACGGCCGTCAAATTGGGACAAGTGGCTGAGCCTATGCAGCTTGTGTGTCCCTATACAGTTACATAGGGGGTGATTTACTAAAACTGGTGTACACAGAATCTGGTGCAGCTGTGCATAGCAACCAATCAGCTTGTATTGTCAATGCTTAACAGCTTCCCGACCACCCGCCGCACATTTACTGCGGCACGCTGGCTCTCCTGCCCTACATCGGTCACGCACGTGGTGCTGGGGGGTGAGCGTGTGCCCGCTCGCTCCTGCCCCCACTAGGCAGCGGGGATGCTGATCTATGGGGCCGGCAGCCACCGCGATTGTGCTGGGCACCCACGATGGCTCCCCGCTGAAAGAGAAGAACGGTCAGCTGTTGTAAACACAACTGACCGTTCTTCTCTCCAACATGATCACAGAGCTCCTGTGATCCTTCTAAATAGGATCGCAGGTCTCTGTGGTCATTTCACAAGCCCACACCCCCTCCCCACAGTTAGAAAACACCACCTAGGCTCACCCTTTGATCACCCATGTGTTAACCCCTTCCCTGTAAATGTCATCATTACAGTAACAGTGTATATTTTTAGCACTGATTACTGTAGTAATGTCACTGGTGCCCCCAAAAGTGTCACAAATGTCAGTTAGGGGTCCGATCTGTCCGCTGCAATGTTGCAGTCCCGCTAAAAATCGCAGATCGCTGCCATTACTAGTAAAAGATAAATAAAAATTACATAAATCTTTCCCCTAGTTTTTAGACGTGATAACATTTGCGCAAACCAATCAAAATACGCTTATTGAAATTTTTTTAGCAAAAATATTTAGCAGAATACAAATTGGCCTTAAAGGATGGACATTTTTTAATTTTTAATAATTCTTTGGGGGGAATGTTATATAGCATGTGAAAAATGTTGTTTTTTTTTTTTTTTTTTAGAATTGTCGCTCTTTTTTGTTTACAGCCCAAAAAATAAATAGGACATAAATTTTATTTGGGTACAGCATTGCATGACCACGCACTTTTCCGTTAAAGTAACGCAGTGCCATATCACAAAAAATGGCCTGGTCATTAAGGGGGCAAATCCTTCCGGTCCTGAACTGGTTAATTGAACAAGCTGAAGTTAGAAGCTGATTGGCTACTATGCACTATGCTACTAGCCATACTTCCCGCAGTTAACCACCATTTGTGGAATAGAGTTCCACAATCTTATTGCCCCTACAGTGATAAACCCCTTACGTAGCTTAATCACCTGCCGTCCGCCTCATTTGACGGTGGGGCGGAGCTGTGTGGCTCTCGTTCTGGGAGGACGTCATATGACGGTGCCCCAGAACGGCCGCACTTGCGCGCCCACAGGGCCCTGATTACAGTAAGGTTAAAAAGTTTCCTCAACAATGCCAATCAGTGCCCACAATCAGTGCCCACAGTTACCTCAATCAGTGCCCATAGTGTTGCCAGTCAGTGCCCATCAGTGCCTGCTCATCTGTGCTGCCCATTAGTGACACCCATCAGTGTCCATCAGTGCTGCCTGTCAATGCCGCCTGCCAGTGCCCATCTGTGGCGCCCATCAGTGCCCATTATTGCCTCCTGTCAGTGCCCATCAATGTTGTCCATCAATGCCACCTCTCAGTGCCCATCAGTGCCGCTTATCAGTGCCGCCTATCAGTGACACCTATCAGTGCCCATCAGTGTGTGGCATATTAGTGCCTCCTCATCAGTGCCACCTCATCAGTGCCCATCAGTGCAGCCTATCAGTGCCGCCTCATCAGCACACATAAGTGAAGGAGAAAAATTACTTATTAACAACATTTACTGACAGAAAATAAGAAAAAACATTTTTGTAAAAAATAAAAAGCCCAGTTGTGATTAAATACCACCAAAAGAAAGCTCTATTTGTGTGAAAGAAATGATAAAAATGTCATTTGAGTACAGTGTAGCATGACAATTGTCATCCAAAGTGTGACAGCGTTGAAATCTCAAAATTGGCCTGGGCAGGAAGGGGGGTTAAAGTGGCCTGTATTGAAGTGGTTAAGGTTAAACCGCCTCTCCTCTAATCTCATTGTGTGCCCATGTGTCCTCTTACACTCCCTGAGACTAAATCGTTTTTTTTCCTATGCTGAGATCACCATTGAGGTAATCACTAATCGGGCATAACATATTTCACAATCTGCAGAATGGTCCGTGGTACAGGATCAGTCCAGCTTAAATTAATAGATATGCAGCAATAGAAATGAGTGGACACAGAACATAGGCATCTTTTTAATCCCTCAATCCCAATGGGGAAGTTGCCTGTTGGCCACAGTTGGCCACAGTTTCTTGAACAATGGACCCCCTGAAACAAAATACCAACCAAGCAACAATAGACCACCAGCAGCAATAACAGATCCCCCAGCAGCCAGCATCAATAGACTCTCCAGCAGTCCACATCAGTAGACCTCTCCCTCAACGGTCGATTCCTCCCAGAAAATTTGGACCCCCCACTCCCAGAAACAATATAGACCCCTATGAAAAAATAGATTCCCTCCAGTAACAAAAGATTCCCCAGCATCAATAGACCCTCCAGCACATTTCCATTACATACTTTCAGTGCTGGAGGTGCCGGAACTGCGTTTCCTTGCGTTCCTGCTGAAAAAAAGCCCTGGATATAGCACTGCACTTAGGGTTCATTCATATGAGTGGCCGGGGGGGCTGTAAAACCAGGTGCCCACCTGAACCAGTCACCTAAACACAAACATGTAGCCGCTCAGGTCTGTATACGTGCCACGGCTGCAATGCTGAGCTTCACAGCTGCAGAAAAAAATTCAACAACATTTGCATTTCCCAATCAGGAGGCATTTCCGCCATTAAACACAACCTGTGCAAGCCTATGCTGCTGTGGCGCAATTGGCTAGCAACAGTGCTCAATGCATGCGATTGTGGCATGGTATGCAGCATTTACAGAGTTAAATCAAGCAGTGAGGAAGCCATTTAACCTCTTCAGGACTGCGCAGCAGGGCGGCCCTCCTGTGCAAATTGAGCGCCTGCAGCTAGGGGGCAGGTGAGGACAGTGCTGGATCCTTGGGTAGGTTTAGTGTCCTCAATATTTGTAGCTGCTGACTTTAAATTTTTTAACCGGTTTACGCCTGCCCACCGCAGATGTACTGCGGCAGGCAGCCGCTCCCAGGCATATCGCCGTACATGTACGGCACTCGCTCTCGGAAGTCTAAGGGGCAAGCGTGCGCCACCCGCCCCAACTCGGCACCGGGGGAATCCGATGCATGGGGCAGGCATCTCAGATTGCCGCCAGCCACCCGCGATCACTCCCCGCTGAGAGAGAAGTACGGTCAGCTGTTGTAAACACAGCTGACCGTTCTTCTCCCTGCAATGATCATAGAGCCCCTGCGATCCTATATAGAAGGATCACAGGGGCTCTATGATCATTGCAGGGAGAAGAATGGTCTCTATGGTCATATCACAAGCCACGCCCCCCACCACAGTTAGAATCACTCCTCTAGACTTACATTTAACCCCTTGATCACCCACAATGTTAACCCTTTCCCTGCCAGTGTCATTATTACAGTAACAGTGCATATTTTTAGCACTGATTACTGTAGTAATTTTACTGGTCCCCCCAAAAGTGTCAGTCAAGGATCCGATCTGTCCACCGTAATGTCGCAGTCCCGCTAAAAATCGCAGATTGCTGCCATTACTAGTAAAAAAAAACAATAAAAATGACATAAATCTTCACCGTAGTTAGTAGATGCGATAACTTTTGCGCAAACCAATCAAAATACGCTTATTGCGATTTTTGTTTACCAAAAATATGTAGCAGAAAACAAATTGGCCTAAAAAGTTAAAAAATTTGGATTTTTACATTTTTTTGGGGGAATGTTATATAGCAGGATGTGAAAAATATTATTATTTTGTTTTTCAGAATTGTCACACTTTTATTGTTTATAGCGCAAAAAATAAAAAATGCAAATGTGATCAAATACCACCAAAAGGAAGCTCTATTTGTGTGAAAAAAAGGACATAATTTTTTTTTTTTGGGTACAGCGTCGCACGACGCTGTACCCCAAAAAAATTGTCCGTTAAGGTAATGCAGTGCCGAATTGCAAAATATGGCCTGGTCATTAAGGGGGAACATTTTCCGGTCCAGAAGTGGTTAAAGCCTACTTACCACCTCTATACTGGCCACGTCATATCTGAAGGAGCCCTCAGTGAATATGATATAACACTGGAATACTAGAAGATTAATGTAGGATTTATTTTTCTGATTAGGAGCACAGAAGGTTTATATAATATTGTAATGTGAATAATAGATAAACAAATACAGAGTTTTGCACGCCTACAGAAATCCAGCATGTTTTACTGCCCAATTAAAGGAAAATAAACCTTACTTACAAATAGTCTATGTTTTTGCCATTAAATCAGGCAGTGTTTTATTGAATCAGCAATAGCTCCTTACAAAGACTTATTAGTGTTTCATTATTTATTGCTCCTGAGAGGATTAATGGCTTGAAAGAGACATTTTAAGAAATGATTGCATTTTAACGCTAGATTCCTTCTTCCTTCGAATGATAAACTGGTTAAAATCGCACACATGCATTGTATCATATAGAGTAGAATGTTGCGATAATTGCCTGGCTGATTTATCATAGGGAGATAATCTGATTGTCACTTTAACCAGGAAGAGTCAATGTCACCTCGCTTTAGTTAAAAATGCCCTTTTAAAAAAGAATCAACAGAAATGGAAAAACCCCGATTAGACAGATCAGAATTATATCCAGATTGATAAAACTGAATAAGTGCATTAAATATTTTCTATTGTTTACCCACAGTACTGAGAAGAGATGAGCGACTGGATCACTATAGGTCATGTTTAGGCACCTCGATACCGGACTGTTTCCCCTCCTTCTTGACCAGGCCAATTTTCAGATTTCAGCGTTGTCACACTTTGAATGATAATTATTCAATTTTTAGCTTTTTTTTTTTTTTTTTTTTTTTTTTAGGACAGGTAGAGCTTTCTTTTGGTGTTTTTCCCTATTTACTTATTATCTTTCTTCATAAATTTAGGCCAAATGTATTCTGTTACATTTCTTTTGTGAAAATAACAAACACACCTTTTTCTTTCTGTTTCTGTTAAAAAAAAAAAAAAATGCAAATAAATAATCTTTCTTCATAAATTTAGGCCAAATGTATTCTGTTACATTTATTTTGTGAAAATAACCCAATAACCCAAATCAACGTATATTATTTAGGCTGTGTGAAAGTTATAGCGTCTACCAACTATGTTATATACAGTATATAAAAAAAATTACAAAAAAATAATCTTTCTTCATAAATTTAGGCCAAATGTATTCTGTTATAATTATTTTGTGAAAATAACAAACACACCTTTTTCTTACTGTTTCTGTTAAAAAAAAAAAAAAAAATTGCAAATAAATAATCTTTCTTCATAAATTTAGGCCAAATGTATTCTGGTACATTTATTTTGTGAAAATAATCCAATAACCCAAATCAGCGTATATTATTTAGGCTGTGTGAAAGTAATAGCGTCTACCAACTATGTTATATACAGTATATAAAAAAAATTACAAAAAAATAATCTTTCTTCATAAATTTAGGCCAAATGTATTCTGTTACATTTATTTTGTGAAAATAACAAACACACCTTTTTCTTTCTGTTTCTGTTAAAAAAAAAAAAATTGCAAAACAATAATCTTTCTTCATAAATTTAGGCGAAATGTATTCTGTTACATTTATTTTGTGAAAATAACCCAATAACCCAAATCAGCGTATATTATTTAGGCTGTGTGAAAGTAATAGCGTCTACCAACTATGTTATATACAGTATATAAAACAAAAATTGCAAACAAATAATATTTTTTTCATAAATTTAGGTCAAATGTATTCTGTTACATTTCTTTTGTAAAAAATAACCCAATACCCAAATCAGTGTATATTATTTAGTCTGTGTGAAAATGATAGTCTACAAACTATGGTATATACAGTATATTTGAAAATTGATCAGTCCTGAAGTAACTACTGCCTATCTCATTTATGGAGGCCCTAAATTGCCAGGACAGTACAAATACCCACACAATGACGCCTTTTTTGGAAAGTAGACAGTCCAAGGTATTTAGTAAGAGGCATGGTGAGATTTTTAAAGTCGTAATTTTGTGCCACAATTTTTTTAGAAATTAAAATATTTAATAAAATGTATCAAAGTTGCTATTTTAATCACTTCTGGACCAGAAGGTTTTACCCCCTTAATGTCCAGGCCATTTTTTTGCGATCAGCACTGCATTACTTTAATTGATAATATAAAATAAAATGTACATCCTTTTTTTCCCACAAACAGAGCTTTCTTTTTGTGGTATTGGATCACTTTAAACAAAAAAGAGCTACAATTAAAAAAAAAAATATATATATATATTTTTTTTTTTTTTCCTTTCTGCTCTAAAACACAGCCAATACATTATTTTTAAAAAAATATATTTTTTTTAGCAATTCAGGCCGATATGTATTCTGCTACATATTTTTGGTAAAAAAAAAATCCCAATAAGTGTATATTGATTGATTTATGCAAAAGTTTTAGCATCTACAAACTATGGCATTTTTTGGGGGAATTTTATTGTACTAGATATGGTGGCGATCAGCAATTTGTAGCAGAACTGTGACATTGTGGTGGACAAATTGGACATCTAACTGATACTTTTGGCACTTTTTGGGGACCAGTGACACTAATAGTGATCAGTGCTAAAAGAAAATGCACTGTTACTGTACTAATGACACTGGCAGGGAAGGGGTTAACACCAGGGGTGATTAAAGGGTTAAGTGTGTCTCTAGGGTGCTTATTAATTGTGGGGGGGGGGTTGCACTGATTGGAGAAAGAAATCCTGGTTCCTGCTTAGCAGGAACACAAGATCTCCAACGTGTCCCCTTGCAGAACAGCGATATGCCTTGTTTACATAGGCAGATCACTGTTCTGCCTCTCCTTGGGATAATTGCGGCTGGCCTGCCAACATCGGGTCTGCCAGACCCATTGATTGACACCCCCGCTAGCCAATCACAGTTCAATCGTGTCTCTGGTGGCTATTGAACGAAACAACGTACAGGTACATCGTTTTGCGCAATAGCGCCACATTGCCGTAGTATATATATGGCGGCTGGTCGGCAAGTGGTTAATTTCTCAATGACTCAACTGAAAAATAAGGTAAAAGATGTCCCAGTATTTCTATCGCCTTCTCATCCCTAAATACTCATTTGATCCAGCTCTGTGCCTATTTTCAGCTGATCTCCTCTCTCCCTTCTCTCCAAGGACAGAGAGGCAGCAGCAAGAGCCATTGGCTCCTGCTGCTCCCAATCAAATCCTGTAAGCAGAGAGAAAAATAAGGTAAAAAATGTCCCAGTATTTGCAATCGCCTTCTCATCCCTAAATACTCATTCGATCCATTTCTGTGCCCATTTGCAGCAGATCTTCTCTCTCCCCTCTCTCATAAGACAGAGAGGAAGCAGCAGGAGCCATTGGCTCCTGTTGCTGTCAATCAAATCCTGTAAGCAGGGAGCAGAGGGTGGGACCGAGCTGCGCTTTGTGTGTCTATGGATGAACACAGCGGGGCTCGGGAGCGAGCCCGCATGCGTGCCACTATAGGAATTCCTATGATGGCACATAGGGAAGAGGAGGTGCCTAGAGCGCCATGGGGGCACCCTAGAAGAGGAGGATCAGGGCCGCTCTATGCAATAGCAGTGCACAGAGCAGGTAAGTATAAACCTTTGTATTATTTTAATTTAAAAAATACGAAGATTACAACTCTTTTAGGACTGCCACTTCTGGGAGCATCCTGGTCCTCCACTTTGCTCTGTCCTTCATGCAGGCCCATTTGTCAATACAGAACACAGTAGTGAAGTAGGGAACCAGTGGGTTAAACCACAGGAAGTATTATGGTTCCAGGATACTCCCAGAATTATCCAATTCTGAAGGATCTTCAGCCAATGGTTTTTCTTCACTTCTGGAGTAATCGATAGCATGTGTAGCATAGCATGTGTAGCAGAACATATTGTTTAGTTTCTTTTTTGCATAAAGCATAGGATTATTTTGAATATTTGCAGACTTACAGTCATAAAAAATATAAATAGTTGCTTAGCGAGTAGTGCTCAAGACCAAGGGGGTCACACATTAGCTGAACACTGTTGAGTCTGAATTTCCGGTTTCGGAAGGGAATGTCCCACGTGTCCTGCAGGAAAACTTAGAATATTTGATCAAGGAGCTTTGCAGACCCAAGTACAGCATCTACTTTCTCTTTGTTTGATTCCCTTCTGAAACCGGAAGTTCAGATTCAACAGCGTTCAGCTGATGTGTGACCCCTTGGTCTTGACCACTACTTGCTAAGCAACTATTTTAACTGTAAGTCTGCACATTGTTTTTATTAAATGCCTCTTAACCACTTCCGGACCGCCCACCGCAGTTATACGTCGCTATTTTGACGTTAAATACCAGGATTATGGCAGCAGATAGCCGCGGGATCACTTTTATGGGCGACGGGAGAGGTGCCCCTCCCACCGCTTCCCGGTCATTTTCTTCACTTACCAGAGCCGTCGGTAGCAAGGAAAACAATTCGGTCCTCTCCCCTTCTAGGCAGTAAGTCGAGTGAGGGCAAAGACTTTATTGCTGAGGACATAGGATTACGAAACCGGTACAGCGTGTCGCATCACTTCCGGTTCCCAAAACGAGGCTTGGACCGCACAGCGTTCCGGACGCTCGGATTCACTGCCTTTTTATGACCTACCGTTTGTGAGTACCTTTTACACTGTCAATTTAAATAAATAGCTGTATCTACAGTATTACGCTATGTGCCTCTCTATTGTTTGATCCCTTACTCCATACCATTACGGACCCCTGGAGTGGATATCCCTGAACCCCACCAGATCTTCATAGTACATAGCCGGTATATTTTAACCCTTGGATCACCAGGGACCTTTCCAGACGTCCTGGAGAAAGAGGCAGGATCCACCAGCCCTACATCTTAGTATAATCGCCTTATACCCCTGTGTGGGGTGGGTATTTCTGGTGAGTGTGCTACCTACCGTAAGGGTCACTTTGCACTTCACCACCCACCACGGGGTTATTCAGTATTGTGTACGGTATACACGAAGAATCTTATCAACACCCCTTTAGGACGACCACTTATCACTTATTACTGTTTCATTTGAAATAGACTATTATTGATTTATTTATTGACTTGCCACTAATTTATTCCGCTTTTGGAAATTGGACATATCACTTTGGTGTTTCAGCATTTGTCACTTTATAGTTATTATTGTATCACTATATTGCCCCCCCCCCCTTTCTGGTTCACCTATTAGTCACGCAACTTTTTGCTTGTATTTGTCTGGACTATCAAATTCAGCATATTGGTACCTTTTACCAATACTTTAATTTTCATTACCATTGCAGCACACGTCACCTTAAAGGGACGCATATGCACATGTCACTTTGATTTACTGTTCACATTTTTTATATATCACATTTTATATATCATATTTATTATTCTTTACTATATATTGATAGCATTTATAGAATTGGCACTCCATTATTCATCTAAATTAGCAAACAGACAGCGCTACACCCTACCCCCTCTTTCCAAAGACTTTATTTTCATGATAAAAAAAAATACTTTTTTAATTTTTGCTTTTTAGTTTAGATGTGAGATCTGAGGTCTTTTTGATCCCAGAGAGCTCACATTAAAGAGAACCTGTCCTGCTTATTTCTATTACAAGGGATGTTTACATTCCTTGTAATAGGAATAAAAGTGATCAAATATTTTTTTTTTTAAAGGGAAAGTGTAAAAATAAAAAATAAAACGTAAAATTAATAATAAAAAAAAAAAATTAAAGTGCCCTGTCCCTCCGTGCCCACATATGTAAACGTTGTTCAAACCACACATGTGAGGTATCGTCGTGTTCACTAGAACTAATTCTAGCCCCAGACCTCCTCTGTACCTCTAAACTGGTAACCTGTAGAAATTTTTAAAGCGTCGCCTATGGAGATTTTTAAGTACCAATGTTTGTCGCCATTCCAAGAGTGTGCGCAATTTTGAAGCATGACATGTTTGGTATCTATTTACTCGGTGTAACATTATCTTTCACATTATAGAAAAAAATTGGGCCAACTTAACTGTTTAGTTTTTATTAAATGCAGTTAAATTGCATTTGAAAGACAGCTGCGCAAATACTATGTGACAAAAAAATATTGCAACAACCGCCATTATATTCTCCAGAGTCTTTGCTAAAAAAATATGTATAATGTTTTAGGGTCCTAAGTCATTTTCTAGCAAAAAATACTTTTTTTACTTGTAAACAACAAGGGTCAGAAATAGGCCATGGGTACTACTTCTCCATGAGGAGTTATTTTCCTTATTTCATGTGCGATGATCTGTGACGGAATACACCATATGGAGATCTCTCCAGCATTTTGATGCTTATTATCTTTGGGCTGGAGGTGAGCGGCCATTGCACATGGTGGTGGAGTGTATTTGTCTCTCTGGATTTAGCACTGGATTTTGATCGCTGACACTGGGATTTCTTTTGTGAAGCACGTATTATCCCACCAATAAGAAATTATTTGTGTTCACCGCTACTTTTTTGCACTGAACATTTTTTCGCCATTTTATTTTCTCCATCAGATGTGTTTATATATTAATTTTATGTATATATTATATATATTATTTTATTATATTTGATTTTATTTGATTTTAGTTTATTTCTTATATTGATCACTTTTGGTACTGTCCATTTCAACTAATTATATGTATATGATGGTGTAGTGACACTATAGGAGTTATCAGCTTTTTCAGTTTTTTTTTTATCTACACATTTTTATATTCTTTATGTAATTCACAAACTAAGTAGCGCCCAATCTTTTTGCATATTTATTTTGTTTATTATTTTTTATTATTATTATTATTTTTTATTATTTTTTGTTTATTATTTTATTTATTTTGCATATTTACAAAGCATTATGTTTTCATATTGATGAGGGCAAGGGCCTCTTCCTAAAAACCACCGCAGATGGGGGACTTATTGGAATATGCAAGCCCTTTAAAAATGAAGGGGGGCCCAGATACAGCCCATGTTAATGAGTAAGGGGTTCATAATACCCTTACACATTCACAAAAAATATAAATAGTAAGTAAAGACACTTTTTTACAAACTCTTTAATATAGGATAAAAAAAAATCCCCAAAAATGTCCAATGATGTAAATCTTTTTTCAATTGCATTGTCCAGCAATGCAGATCCTTGCAGTCATGAGGATCACCAAGAAAAGTAAAAACCTGCTGACCATCAGACATGTCCTATGATGTCCCCATATTGTCCATGAATAAAACCTCCCAGTCCCCACTACTAAATGTAAAATAGTTCCAAAAATTAGCAGGATTCATTAACATGCTCATATATGCCTTTATTTCTCAAATCCCAAATCATTAATAGGAGATGAAATGAGGTGGCTGCCTCAGCGATGCTTTTAAGATCTTTTTTCAACCACAGTGGACCCCCGCTGCAGGCAACAGTCACAGGCATCATCTTTTTTTTTTTTTTACTGTTGTTTACAGGCATTATCTTATCCATACCATAGGATGGCAGACCATTTGGTGTCCAAAGCTGATCTGTACACTATTCAGAGTGAGGACCCCATAGACTATTGGGTGTCCATACTGGACCATTAGCCAGAGTTTGCACAATACATGCAGGTGTTATTTGCTTGTGTAGCAGCCAGTGTGCTGTCTAAGAGGGCCTTTAGCACAGCAGGCACATTTATTACAGAAAGACAAATCTATCTGTCACATTGCACTGTGGACCTGCTCACTTTCATAAACAATCACAAGTTCTGTATCAGTAATGATAACAAAACCCCTAGCTAGAGCTACCGGATAAACCTTTCATTGTCATTTAGCCTTGTCTTGCCACCACTTCTGGCCACTATTACCAGCTCCTGCCACCTCTGCTGGACTGCCACTATCACCATCTCCTGCCACTGGCACTGTAAATTCCCCACACATATGGGCCTCAGCTGCAAAATATGTAATCTTTTCTGCAGGTCAAAGCCTACATTGCAACTCAAGGTTTTCAGCCTTTTATGGTGGGTGGGCTGCAAAATGTGCAATGTTTGCTTCAGGGTAAATCCTTCATTCTGCAGAAATTGTGCAGATGCAACATTTCTAATGTTTGCTGTAGGGTAAAACATAAGCTGTGTCCCCTAAGGCGTGCATCGGCAGCAATCTGTGTTTATTTCGTTCTTCGGACACAGCTGATCACAGGTCAGGGTAAAGAGCCAATCACATTGGCTCTTTACCATGTGACCAGCTGTGTCCAATCATGGATGATCACAGTGTAAACAGGATTTGCCAGTTATTGGAAATCGTCTCCTAACGCTGACAGCACAGGAATAGAGGAAAGCCAATAACCTGCAAATCTACACAGGGGACAACTACACTGATAATCAGGACACTGATCACTAGTGTCCTGATTATTGGTGCAGCCTCAACAGTGCCCACCAGTGCTGCCAATCAGTGATGCCTATCAATGCCGCCTATCAATGCCACCTATTAGTGTCGCCTATCAGTGCCATCAGTGCCCCCGATCAGTGCCGCTTCATCAGTGCCCATCAGTGCCACATATCAGTGCAGCCTCATCAGTGCCTCCTCACCAGTGCCCATCGGTGCTGCCTCATCAGTGCCAATTCATCAGAGCCCATCAGTGCAGCCTCATCAGCACACATCAGTGAAGGAGAAAAAATTCTTATTTACAAAATTACATAGTTACATAGTAGGTGAGGTTGAATAAAGACAATAGTCCATCCAGTTCAACCTGTGTAGGTGTGTGTGTGACTGTAATCATCTAACATAGCCCTTAATGTCCTGATCCTTGAGATGTAAGTCTAAGAGTCTTTTGAAAGTCTCCATACTACCCGCAGAAACCACCTCTTGTGGTAGACAATTCCACAATCTTGTAGCCCTAATAGTAAAGAACCCTACTCGTTGCCTGAGGTTAAAACGCTTCTCCTCTAATCGCATTGTATGTCCTCGAGTCCTCATGCAATTCCTTCGAATGAACAGCTTTTTTTCTAAGCTGAGATCCCCATTAAGATATTTATAAATTGCTATCATGTCCCCTCTCAGACGTCTCTTCTCCAGGGAAAATAAATCGAGCGATTGCAGCCGCTCTTCATAGTTAAGGTCCTCCAACCCCCTAATCAGTTTAGTTGTCCTTCTCTGGACTTTCTCCAGCTCCAACACATCCCTCCTGAGGACTGGCGACCAGAACTGGACAGAATACTCCAGATGCGGTCAGACCAGAGTTTTATAAAGTGGGAGGATTATAGTCCTATCTCTGGAATACATCCCTTTCTTTATGCATGCTAATATTCTGTTGGCTTTGGAAGCTGCCGCTTGACATTGCATGCTGTTGCCTAATCTATCATCAACCAAGACTCCCAGATCTTTCTCCATTTTTGATTCCCCCAAGGGTTCCCCTCCTAACGTGTATTGTGTTTTTATGTTTTTAGTCCCCAAGTGCAAAACCTTACACTTCTCCACGTTAAACCTCATTTGCCATGTCGTTGCCCACTCCGTAATTTTGTCTAGGTCATTCTGTAGGATATCTGCTTCATGCTGTGCAGTTATTGCCCTGGCCAATTTTGTGTCGTCTGCAAAAACTGATAACGAACTACTGATCCCGTCCTCAATGCTGTTGGTCCCAGGACTGAGCACTGGGGCACCCCGCTTACTACCTCAGACCAGTCTGAGTATGCGCCATTTATTACCACCCTTTGGACACGGCCTTTTATCCAGTTACGTATCCAAGAGCAAACCCTGCTGTCGATACCTGCAGACCTTATTTTATAAATTAAGCGCTTGTGGGGAACTGTATCAAACGCCTTAGCGAAATCCAAGTACACCACATCCACTGGTCTGCCCCTATCTAGCTCACAGCTCACCTCCTCGTAGAATGCTAAGAGATTGGTTTGACAAGAACGCCCATTTGTAAACCCGTGCTGGTTACTGCTGATGATGTTGTTGTCTTTAGCATACTCTACGATATAGTCCCTTATCATCCCCTCCAAAAGTTTACATATTATTGTCAAACTGACAGGCCTATAATTTCCCGGGATATGCCTCTGGCCCTTTTTGAATATCGGAATCACGTTAGCCTTCCTCCAATCCCCTGGTACATCTCCTGTCCTAATACTGTCAGCAAAGATCATGAAGAGTGGTCTAGATATAACCTTACTGAGTTCCTTGAGTACTCTTGAATGTACGCCATCCGGACCTGGTGATTTGCTTGTGTTAAGTTTATCCAGTCTTTCCCTGATTTCACCCTCTGTTAGCCATAGTCGCAAATCCTGTGTATTACTACTAACCATACCGTCATGGTCAGTGTCCCCTCCTTTTCCTGCGTAAAGACTGACGAGAGAAAAGCATTCAGCACGGTTGCTTTTTCAGTGTCCTCTGTAACCATTCTCCCATCATCGTTAATTATGTGTGCAATATGTTCTGCCCTAGTTTTTTTGCTGTTGATATATTTAAAGAATTTCTTTGGGTTTTTTTTTACTTTCCTCCGCTATTTGTCTCTCAAAGTTGATTTTAGCCATCTTGATTTCTTGTTTACTTTTCTTATTTGCCTCTTTGTATTGCTGGAAGGCCGATACTGTGCCCTCTGATTTATATTTCTTGAAGGCCAATTTTTTTCCCCTAATAAGTTTTTTAACGCTACGGTTTAGCCAGCCAGGTTTGGCTTTGTCTCTTCTAAATTTATTTCCCATAGGAATGCACTGCAAGATGCATTTGCTTAATATGTTCCTAAAGCATTCCCATTTTTCCTCTGTGGTCAGGGATCCCAGGGTTTGGTCCCAGTTTACCCTTTCCATCAATGAGAACAATTTTGGAAAGTTTGCCCGTCTGAAGTTTAGGGTTCTTATGTTCTCCACTTGCCTTGTTATATTGTTATTTATACTAAATGTGATCATCCTGTATTCGCTAGAGCCCAGGTTGTCCTGGACTCCTACCTCTGAGATTATGTCTGGGTCATTAGTGATCAATAGATCCAGGACTGCGTTTTCTCTGGTAAGGGAATCCACCAATTGTGACATGTAGTTGTCCTGTAAGGTTTCCGTGAATAGACGGGCCTTCTGTGAGTGTGTAGTCCCCTGTTCCCAGTCAATGTCGGGATAATTGAAGTCCCCCAATATGATGACTGATCCCAGTTTTGCCACTTTACCCATTAGTGCTAAAAATTCCAGCTCTACCTCCTCCCCTTGGTTAGGTGGCCTATAGCAAACCCCCACAACTACTTTTCCCTTATCTTCTTCCCTATCGAGTTCAACCCACACAGATTCTAAATCCATGCTCATCCCATCCGTAATGTCACTCCTTTCTATCACCTTTATATTTTTCTTGACATAGAGACATACCCCTCCCCCTCTTTTTCCTACCCTGTCCTTCCGGTACACCGAATACCCTTGGATATTGGCCAGCCAGTCATGTGAGGGGTCGAACCAAGTTTCTGTTATTCCCACAAGGTCTATGTCATCCTCATGTACTAACATTTCCAACTCATTCATTTTATTAGCTAGGCTCCTGGCATTAGCATATACCCCTCTTAGTTTTACGGAAGTTAAACGTGATTGGCGGTTATGTTTATTTCTGTTTGGTCTGCGGTTTTCCCGCACAGACCCGCCAATTGCCGTTGTGGACCTACTGTCGCTGCTGACCCTACAACTGCCTTCAGTCCTCTGCTCCCTCCTGACTGATTCTACTTCTGAGCCCTCCCCCCCGTCTCCTAGTTTAAAAGACCCTCCAACTTGGTGGCCATCTTTCTCCCCAAAAGAGCTGTACCGCCCCCATTAAGGTGCAGCCCATCCTTACTAAAGAGCTGGTAGCCGACTGAGAAGTCGGCCCAGTTCTCCAGGAACCCAAACCCCTCCTTCCTACACCAGTTCCTCAGCCACTTGTTAAGTTCCCTAATCTCCTTCTGCCTCTCCTGTGTGGCTCGAGGTACAGGCAGTATTTCAGAGAAAACCACCTTGGAGGTCCTTTTCCTCAATCTATTACCTAAGTCCCTGAAATCGTTCTTAAGGATCCTCCACCTTCCTTTGTCATTAGTGCCCACATGCACCATGACCGCTGGGTCATCCCCAGCCCCACACAACAATCTGTCTGCCAGATCTGCGATGTGCCGAACGTGGGCGCCCGGTAAACAACGTACTGTTCGGTTCACAAGATCTTTTTCACAGATTGCCCTCTCTGTCCTCTTGATAATTGAGTCCCCAACTACCACAACCTTTCTAACCTTTCCTGAGTTATGGCCCCCCTTCTTCCTGGAGCCGTATAACAGAATTGTATAACAGAAACTTTTAAAACTGTCTGTGTCAAAAAAATTATAAAAAGTTATAAAAAGTTTGTTGGGTGCAGTGTTGCATGACTGCGCAATTGAAAAAGGCAAGAAAAGGTTGATGGCGCTGCCAGCGTATACCTGCTAATCCGTGTTCTGACCCCCAGGATTAATTATCCAAGGCTTGATACCCCTGCAGGGGTGATCAAATCTGGTGAGTGCTGTCCAAGGGGTGCGGGGAGCACTGAATGGTCACCGGCACTCGAGCACCACCATAATTTCTGCCAGAGCACCTGCACCAGTCACTTTTTGTTCCCCTAATTTAGGGAGTGTTTTACCATAGTGGGACTCACCTTTCCTCTAGGACTATAGCCATTACGGACTAACCAGTACCTGGAATTCTGATGTTATACCTTTCAGTGACTTATATATATACCTGCGTTTTTATAGTTTATGCCAACATTTGATGCTTCTTATTGCAGAGTTTGCACCTTTTAAGAATTTCACAGTTCACATATGTATTAATATATGATTTTAGGTCGATCCACCAGAGTTTTATTAATCTTTTTAGGTTTGACTTCACTCATTTTTATGGTTTACTCACCCAGGAATTAATTCATCTATTTAAATTTGGAGTTGGCACCAACATCATTGTGCATTTTTTACAGAGCTGGATCACCTATTTTTTGCACTTACCACAGATTTTTTCACCAGTATGAAGCACATGACACTTTATTAATTTAATCTTCAATATTTATTTATGAAGCACAAGACACTTTATTAATTTCATATTCAACATTTATTTTAGCATCATTATAAAGTACACGGATTAGCAGGTATACGCTGGCAGCGCCATCAACCTTTTCTTGCCTTTTTCAATCTTACTATATTTCTAGGAATATAGTGTATAGGTGGGCTGCAGCCAGTATCAACAACTAAATAATTATCCTAAGCGCGGATTTTTTTTCATTTTATGACTGCGCAATTGTCATTCAAAGTGCGACAGCGCTGAAAGCTGAAAATTGGTCTGAGCAGGAAGGGGATGAAAGTGCCCAGTAGGCTTACTCACTACCTCTGTTGGAAGCCTATTCTAAGCATCAACTTCCTTTTTAGTAAAATAATACTTTCTAAGATTAGATTTTGAATTTTTCTCCAGCTAGCTTGAGGTCATGTCTCCATGTTCTTGATCTTGGTTATAGATTAAAAATTCTGCCCTCCTGAACCTTAATCACCTCCTTGTTTTTTTTGTTTTTTTTTTAAGATTTCAGTCATGTCTCCCCTTTCCCTTCTTTCCTCTAGACTGTACATATTAAGTTCCTAAAATCTCTCTTGATGCTTTATCCCTCAGAGCTTTCAAAGTTTTTGCTACTCGTCTGGACCCATTCTATCTTATCAATATCTTTGTGTAAGTGAGGTCTCCAGCACTGGACACAGTATTCTAAATGAAGCCTCACTAAAGATCTATATAGGGAAATCAGAACCTCCTTCCTCCTGCTGGTGACCCCTCTAGTGATGCATTCTAGAATTCTATTCGCTTCCACCACTGCCTGGTCACACCGTTTGCTCATTTTGCAATCATCTGAAATCAATACCCCTAAATCTTTTACCTCAGTAGTGCTGACCAACACTGTACCCCTAATGTTGTACTCTTACAAGGGATTCTTTTTCCCTAGGTGCATTTTTTACATTTAGAAACATTAAACTACTATTTCCACTGCTTTAACCAATCTTCCAACAATGCCAAATCCCGTTCCATGTTACAGACATCTCCAGGGATATCAATCCTATTACATATCTTACCCAACAACCCGTTTGTTATATCACTTACATAGAGCAGGACCTAGTACAGAGCCTTGTGGTATACCACTAGTGAGTGGGTTCCGAATGAGCCCCATTTACACCAACACACAACTATACTTTAGCCAGCTGCAAATCCACGGAGCCACCAAAAGGTTAAGTTCCAGCTTGTACAACTTTTGTATTAGATCATTACTGTATTTTCTGGTGTATAAGACTACTTTCGAACCTCAAAAAATCGCCCAAAAATGGGGGGTCGTCTTATACGCCCAGTATAATATCTCAAAGGTAACCTAAGTATAAGTATTACCGGTAGATGAAAATTAGGGGGGTCGTCTTATACGCCCAGTCGTCTTATACGCCGGAAAATACAGTATGTTGAATTGTTTTAAATGCCTTGCTGAAATCAAGATATGTCTACAGCACCACCTTGGTCCAAAACATTAATAATATAGTCAAAATATTCAATCAGATTAATCTGACATGTTCTACCCTCAGTAAAGCCATGCTGCTTTGAATCCAGAAAGTTGTGTATTTTTAAATGATCAATGATTATTCTTTCTATTACGTCCTCTTCCAGTCGCCGCCCACTCATACAATCTGCACGTCTGGGTATTGGCTTTCTCCACAGGAGTAAGCTAGGCAGAAGATTTTGTTAGAATATTTACAAAAACTTTGTATAGACACACCTACAGGGGGCTGTCCCTCTGGTCAATACCCTCATCTAGCTTCATTCCCAATTCAGTTTGCTGCTGCCTAGCTTAGGAGTAGGCTGGCTTTTCCCTGGCTGGGGCTGCGGTCTCAGCTTTTTTCTTCTTTTTATGTTTTATCTCTAGAAAAGTATTTTTTCTTTTAAAAAGATAGCTTTTTATTTGTTCCTGCGCTTAGTTAGTTGGACTTCGGAAGACTACAGAGTTTGCGGAACTGGGAATCCCACTGGTTATTCTAGAGCCTTATGGAATCCCAGCCTGCCATCGAGCGTTAGCAGGTTATTGGTATGCCCAGGCCTCGCAAATGTCCCTGTCCTCAGGGTCGAGCCTGTGAAGTTGCTATCTTCGCCGGGATGTCTCAACTGCGGTACACCCGCGAGTTGCTAGCGTCCCCTTAGGCTGACGGCACCCCCACTCAGGGTGGGATGCTTCCTATCGCTGAGCGGTACCCATGTTTTCGCTGGATGGGTGAGTACCATGATACCCCTCTGTCTCTGACCATGTCTGTCGGGGTGTGTATGTGGGCCTTCTGTTTTATGGAGACGGCAGTTCGGTATGGGTTCTGTGATGTCCCCCCTCATGTCTGTAGGTGCGGTCCCTGTGAGTCCCTTCCCGGTCCCTGCGGGGGTGCTGTGGCGGTTCCACCGCTGTATAGGGGGTTGCGGGGGTCTCCTATGTCCCTGAGGTGCTTGTGCAACGTTTTGGGAAACAGTACATGGTGTGTGGGTGCCGCTTTTGGCACCCACACACGCCATTTTAGGTGTGGGCAGGCTGTTTGGCCTCATAGTGAGGGCAGCAGCCATTTTATATTGTACTTTTGGCGCCGATCGTGCGCCATATTTAGTGTGGGCAAAATGTCCTTGTGTGGACAGCGGCCATTTTCCCAGAGCTTTTCCCATAGACTTGTATTGGCAACCATTTTTTGCGTGGCTCAGGGCTGTTTCTGCCTATAGGGGCGTGAGGTCACTTCCTCCTTCTTCCCTTCAGATTGTTCAGCAGCGTGGGGCAAGTATAGCACACTGTGGGGGGCTTTAATTGTATTTCCTGGCCTGCATTCCTGCTAGCATTCATTTTTTGCAGTTTCCTGTAGCACGGGACTTGCTCTCCATTTGCGGTGTATTTGCGGTGGGGACCGCGGGAGTCACCGATTTAAAGGGCCAGCGTCCTTTAAATTGAGATTGCTATTATGATAGCAAATATACGATAGCAAATTCCCCCCAGATCTGGTAGAGGGTTCAGGTACTCCTGAATCCTCTGCTATAGTCTCACTTACTGCTGCACTTGCGACTTTAGCATCAAAAGTGGATTTGTTGATGTCTGACCGGGCTTCTAAGAAAAGGCCCTCTCAGTCTTCTGATTCAGAGCCGGATTTGGTTGCCCCGGACAGTGTACCCCCTGAGGGGGTCTCAGTCCTCTCATTCTGATGTGGAGGAAGAGGATTCCTCCTCAGGATCAGCACGGGACCGCGCTGCGGTGTCCACGCTTATTAGCTCTGTAAAGGACACTTTAAATTTGGATGATGAGCCCCACCTGTCGGGTAAGCAGTCTTCCTTTGGGACCTGCAAAGCCCAAAAATCGGGTCAGGTTTTTCTTTGCCCCGAGGAGTTTCACGAAACCGTGAATGATCAATGGTGCCATATAAAACATAATTTTGTGGTGCCAAAGAGATTTCAGAACCGTTATCCCTTTGCGGATCCGGTGGATTCTCACTGGATTGCGGCTCCTAAGGTGGACCACACTGTGTCCAGGTTAAATAAGGCCACTTTAATGCCCGCTGAGGATTCTCCGGTGTTTAAAGACCTGGTGGATAGGCGGGTGGAAACACTTTCCCGCCACATCTATCTGGTAGCGGGTTCATTGCTGAAACCCGTGTTCGCTTCGGTAATGGTCTCTCAGGCTGTTGTGGAGTGGGCCAAGGTGCTTAAGCGCACTCTAATTGCTGACTCTGCCTCTCCTGCTGCTCTGGAGATGGTGGATCAAATGGGCCAGGCTGTTTTATATCTGTGTGATGCAGCCTTAGATGAGGCCCCTTTAGTAGCATGACTTTCGGCAGTCACGGTTGCGCTGTTTTCCCGAGCCTTGGCTGGCCAAGATTCAGGACAGGTGGGTTCAAGAACTCATTCGTTCAGGGTATAAGATCGAGTTTCGATCTCGCCCCGCAGACAGATTCTTTCCCTCAAATCTTCATTTAACCCCCGATCGTTTCCGAGATCTCCATCGGGTGGTTCAGGATCTCCTCGCCTACGGGGTTTTTGTCCCGGTTCCACAGCGAGACAGGTTTCAGGGTTTTTACTCAAATCTGTTCACAGTGCCCAGAAAGGAGGGCAAGGTGCGTCTGATTCTGGACTTAAAGTTTCTAAACCGCTTTGTGCGGGTTCAGAAGTTCCGAATGAAGTCCCTCCGGTCGGTGGTGGCATCCCTGAGTCCAGGGGATTTCCTGGCGTCCATCGACCTCAAGGATGTGTATCTACACATCCCTATTTACGAGTGTCATCAGCGGCATCTCAGATTCGCAATAGCGGAGGAGCACTATCAGTTCGTGGCGTTGCCTTTTCGGCCTCGCTTCGGCACCAAGGGTTTTTACCAAAGTGTTGGCTCCTGTTCTAGCCTTGTTATGGGTACGGGGGATTGCCATCCTCGGTTACCTGGACGATCTCCTGTTAAGGTCGAGCTCCAGTGCCACTCTGTTGCACGATCTGTCGATCACGGTTCAGACGCTCCAGGAGTTCGGGTGGACCATCAATTTTCAGAAGTCGACTTTTTCCCCTTCTGTTCACCTCCATTACCTGTGAATGATTCTGGACTCCGCCCAGGCGAAGGTCTTTCTTCTGGAGGACAAGCTCCAGATCCTGCAGGACGAGGTCAGGTCCCTCAGGGACAACAAATTTTCCTCGCTTCGGACCTGCATGCGGTCCCTGGGCTTGATGGTGTCGGCTTTCGAGGCGATCCCATTTGCACAGTTTCACACGAGATCTCTTCAAGCGGAGATTCTGGTTCGGTGGGACAGACATCCTCACTCTTTGGAAAGGAGGATTTCCTTGAGCCCCCAAGTCAGATCGGATCTCCTGTGGTGGCTCCAGTCTCCGGCTCTGACGGAAGGCAAGTCCTTTCGTCCGTTGCTATGGACTGTGGTCACTACAGACGCCAGCCTGTTGGGCTGGGGTGGAGTCCTGGGCAAGTTGTCTGCCCAGGGCACTTGGTCGGAGTGGAAATCCTCCCTGCCGATAAATGTCTTGGAACTGCAGGCAATCAGGCTCTGTTTGCTCTGTTGGTCGGATCGTCTTCGGGGCTGCCCAGTGCGTGTGCAGATGGACAAAGCAACTGCAGTGGCTTACATCAATCACCAAGGGGGCACCAGGAGTGCCTGGGCGGCCAAGGAAGTGGCCGAGATTCTGTCCTGGGCCGAGACGCAGGTCCCGGCGATTTCGGCAGTTCAAATTCCAGGTGTGGAGAACTGGCAGGCGGACTATCTGAGTCGCCAGACCCTGGACCAAGGGGAATGGTCCCTCCATCCGAAGGTGTTTCAGGTGCTGTGTGCGTGGTGGGGATCCCCCGACGTGGATCTGTTCGTGCCTCGTCTCAACAACAAGATGGGAAGGTTCGTGGCACGAACGCACGACCCTCTGACGGACGCCTCGGACGCGTTGGTGGTGCCTTGGAGTCAGTATTGGCTGATTTATGCCTTTCCCCCGATTCAGTTGTTGTCCAGGTTACTTCGCAGGTTGGTCTCGGAACCGAGGTTGGTGATTCTGGTGGCCCCAGACTGGCCGTGCCGGTCTTGGTACGTGGACATCATGCAACTGGTCGTCGAGCCTCCCTGGCGGCTCCTGCTAAGAGACGATCTTCTGTCTCAAGGGCTGATCTTCCATCCTGCTTTACAGTCGCTGGCTTTGATGGCGTGGCTGTTGAAAGCCAGGTCTTGAGAGACAGAGGTCTCTCGTCGGCGGTCATTCCTACCTTGTTCAAGGCCAGGAAGGCCTCCTCAGGTAAGATTTATTATCGTACCTGGAAGGCTTATTTTGCCTGGTGCGAGTCGCAGGGCTTCCATCCACGCTCCTTTTCGGTGGCGAGAGTGTTGGCTTTCCTGCAAACTGGTGTGGAGCAGCGTCTTGCGCTGACCACTATTAAGGGCTAGTTGTCTGTATAAATGCCAAATGCACATGTGCTCGGGGTCTTTCAGCTAAAAAGCGGGGTCCCAGAGGGAGGGGGCGGCTGCCCCTCCTCTTTAGAAGCTGCCATGCAGCCTCAAGTGGTCGACCTGAGGGTCTGAGAGTCAGGGAGAAGCTGAACCCAGAGGTCCTGTAGAACTGACTGGAAGAGAGACACTGAAAAATATCTGATTATGCCTACAGTGAGCACAGATCTTTGTCTTGGGGCCTGTTTTGTGAGGGCCACCCCTTCTGCTAGTGGACGGGTGTCAGTCAAGGGGATGTTAGAGAATGTCCTGAAGATAATGTAGTTGCATCAAAAAAACGCCTGCAACAACACACCTGGGCGTTTTTTGTTCCAGGCGTTTTTTTGGGCATTTTTTGGGCGTCTTTGGAGGCAGGCATAACATCTGAACTTCTGTGTAGGGGTATATATACACACACATATATATGTATTTATACACATACACATATATAGGTGTGAAAGTAGCAGAACCCTATGCCTGCGCTAATGAAATAATTTGCAGGCATAGGGCTACGCTCCTATCACACCTATATGTGTGTATGTGTATAAATACATATAAGTGTGTGTGTATATATACCCCTATACAGAAGTTCAGATGTTATGCCTGCCTCCAAAGACGCCCAAAAACGCCTGCAACAAAAACGCCCAGGTGTGTTGTTGTAGGCATTTTTTTTGGGCATTTCTTGGGCGTCTTTGGAGGCAGGCATAACATCTGAACTTCTGTATAGGGGTATATATACACACCCACTTATATGTATTTATACACATACACACATATGGGTGTGATAGGAGCGTAGCCCTATGCCTGCAAATTATTTCATTAGCGAAGGCATAGGGTTCTGCTACTTTCACACCTATATATGTGTGTATGTGTATATATACATACATGTGTGTGTGTATATATACCCCTACACAGAAGTTCAGATGTCATGCCTGCCTCCAAAGACGTCCACAAAAAAGCCCAATAAACGCCTGCAACAAAAACGGCCAGGTGTGAAAGTAGCGAAGCCACTATCCTGCTCTACTGCAATTCTTATACAAACAATCTTTTTTCTATGGCGGTCACCCTGACATGGAAGGGTTTGGTCACCCTGACATAGCAGTCAGAGTCAGTTCACCCTACACTACACTACGGTCACCCTGACACTTAACACTTTCCCTACAGAAACTAGATTTTTGAATCTAACTATAGTGGACAATAGTACCCTAACTACACTAGATATCCCTTTCCTCACACTAATAATTCTTAAATGACACTTTTGCAGCAGGAGTAACAGAACTGCTTCCACTCTCTTCCACATCCCTGTATTACAATGCTAGCGATTTGGCGGGGCTATCTTATATACTGGGGGGCGTATTTACTACTGATTGGCCTCTGGACCCCCTAGTCACTCCAATCACATTCCTAGCATCCTCCTGCCCCCTCAATTCGCTTTTACTGATGGTTCTGGTCCAATCACGGGCTTTTAAAGCCCAGTTCCTGTCCCATTGCATTTTGGTCGGTTCTGGTTGCCGAATTCCGAACTTTTTCAGCAAAAAGTTCAGAATTCGGCCGAATTTCGAACAGTCAATGTTCGGGTCGAACCGATGGTCGACCCGAACCGTTCGATCATCCCTAATCTCTGCACTATTTATACCATATTGTACTATAGATGCTTGTTGCTCAGTGGCCACTGTTAATGAAATTCTTTTTCTAGGTAGGTTGTGTGCAGAAAAGCATATGTAATGGTAGAGTATCATATTTTTTGCGTACAAGGACTGTGGCATAAGTTACCGTGTTCACAGCGATTAGGTTGAAGTTTTAAGCCCCTTCCAATTTTGACACATCCACAATTTGTCACAACATGGCAGGCATGCTGCCTAATTAATGTCTTCTGGGTGCCCAAGCTAAACCCCCCCCCAGCAAACAAAAAAGTATCTAAGGCCCTGGTCCAGGGGGCAGGTGGTGAGGTCAGAAAACAGTTTAGCAGCCTCCTCTGTAGTGGCAGGATCAAAAGTCCAGAGTGTTGAATATGATGGTTAATATGGTATGTTAATGAAGGGAGGTAATTGCATCCTTTAGATCTGTTCTGGCTGCTACTTCTACCATAAATTCAGACCTTTTACCACTGGGTAAAAAGTAAAAACAAAAATATTAAAATCCATTAAACATCCAAAGTATGTGATGTCAGATTACAGTGTCTCTGACACTTTCCATGGGAATCTGTTCTGTAACACCACATACACCTTAAATGCATCTCTCGGACATATAACAATTTAATTTTTTGCCATATTGACTTCAATATTCAAAGGAGGATTCTTTCCCTATTGTATGGTATTTTTTTAATGTTTTTCTTCATTGGTATATGTCCCCCATTAAAGTGCCCAGCACCCCATTCCCTTTTTGTTCTTCTTTTTGACAATCCCTTGCATGTTAGCTTAAAAATGACCAGAATTGATAATCAAGATTTTCCCTTTAAGACTTCAATGGGGTTTTGTTTTAAATTATGACTCCACATTTGTGGAACAAAAATATAACAATTAAAAAAATAATAATAAATAAAAAAATATTGTATACAATTACTAAACAAGCCATTTTGTAATTTATTGTTATTAAAAATTACCTTTCCTTTTCAATCAGCAGCCGTTGTAATATTCTGTAAAATCCAATGCAATATGGCCACCTGGAGACATTTTTTACACTAATGGTTTACAGAGCGTGCTCAGAAATGTAATTTCCTGCTGGTGGGATTGGCACACTTGTTTCCCAGAAGTCTGAACTAAGAAACAAGTCAAATTTTAGGCACTCCTTGCAATAGGAATTTCAGTTTAATGAGATTCTCTCAAGGGGTTAATTCTTCCAAAGGGATGCAGACCCTACAGCTTTTCCAATTAGAACACTGACAGTGCACTAGCTGATTATAATGAACCAGTCAGAATCTGCCAGTCAGGATCAGTATCCAAAGGACATGGTGAAACAAACAGGTATTTCTTCAGAGAAACAAAGGATAGGAATTCACTACAAATCACCCCGAGGGGATTTTTTTTTCTCAACAAATCTGGAGTTACTCTTCACAATTTTTTGGACCCAGACACAATCATCCCTGATCCTCGCAGATCAAAAGCCCACAAGCATAGAGACAGGGCAGATGATTCTCCCAGCATGCACACAGACTCATACTTCTCTAGCACATAGTATAAAGAAGAAAAAGTGCATCTGTGCGCAGACTATGGGCATTAAGGTATTTACATATTCTAAGCCATAAAAGAGCCCTAAAACAACCTACCCTGCCCTTTCTTGGTGCACGTAGCGTGAAAAAATTAATTTCCAAAAATCTTGAAAGATGACAGCAAAGACTCTAAATTTGGTCCCTAAAAGTGTAGAGACACCTGGTGTGTAAACATTAAAAGGCTATCAGGCTGTCCAAAGTCTGTTGCAATAGCAAGTAATAGGGCCAGAGCCTCTGTTGTAAAGTTTGAAACTGCATTTTTCCACAATGCCTTTAGCTAAAGAGGTGAATGCTTTTGTGTGCGCTATCTGGTTATTATGCAACATCAGCCAAAATTCTATGTTGTCAAATAACATCACTACACTCCAGTGCTAAATGTGTTTTGGACTGTTGTATATACCTCAAAAATAATTTAGATACATTTAGTTAGAATTATTTGTATCATTAAAAATTGTTTATGAAAGCATTTCTGCACCCAAACAGATGTTCTGTGAGTGGCATAGGCATTCAGAACAGGTTGTGTATAAAATGAAATAAGTGCGCAGGATCAGTAGTGTGAATAGCTGCAACCTTCGAACCAAATGGTGATAAAATTGTGTAGAAAAGAAATCAGGTGCGCTAAAATTCACTAGTGTCACAAAGACTGACATCCCCGGCCTTTGACCCGGATGTTTATCCCCTTCAGAGACAGGAAGTCTCCTAGGCAGACCCGGATGTGAGGTCACTTCCTGTGTGCACTGGGAAAGACATACATTGCAGACACCTGAAGTTCGGCGTACATCAGGATATTTAAGGGTGTATGATGGCGGTGCTGGCTTACTCCTATTTCCGTAGACGACTGTTTAGTGGAAACGCGTCACAGAGGAGCGCCGCATCGTCATTGCAAGTTGCCGAGGACCGCACTGCAGGCGGCCACGGCCTCTCCAATATCGGTATCGGTTTCCTGTGTCCATTAGTTAACATCTAACTGTAAGTGCACTGGATACTTTTGTTTTAATAAATTGTCAAAGGTACTGCGCTATGGTCTGATTCTGTTTCTGTGAGATACACGTGGAAGCCCTCACCTGTGCGGAGAGTAACACCCAGAACAAGAGTGGACCGGGATTGGGTTGAGACACCGAAAGATCAGTGAGACAGTCGCCTTTTGGTTTGAGCGATCCGGTAAGAGGCCACACTTACTATCTGATTATTTCACGGTGACCTCCCTGAATTCCCAAGACACTACTGGGCCGATTATCCGTCCTTAACCTCTTTTCTCTATGGTAAGGGGCTAATCCCCACAAAGGTGGTGGAACCCATCTGCACCCCACGGATCTAGAGGAACCCACAGAGTGGATTTTACTTTAGCCTGTGAGGGGACGATTGGGACTTTATGCACTTTTATATGTATATGGACTATACACTGAGGTGGCAACCATTGAAATATTGGACACTTTTTCTATGAATTACTTGTGCACTTTGTTGGTTTATGTTGGTATCACATTATCCATTTATCATCACCTATTCACCATAACACACCCAAGTATATGCACCAGGGTGCATAGTATTTACTGTACACCCGTTCAAGTGCACATCAATTTTGGAAACACATCACAGGTATATGGGGGACACTCATTATAGTGTCACACCTTTTCCTGATTTGTGACACTAGTGAATTTTAGCGCACCTGATTTCTTTTCTACACATTCAGAACAGGTTATCAGCAAGGGGGACATTTTTTTTATTGCCATAATTGTATCATAAATAAATTGAATTATTCATCAAAAAAATGATCACCAGAAACCTGGCTACCTCTCCACTAAAGCATTTTGCATTGAAAAACTTACAGCACAAAATGGCAGCAGGTGATAGCACTAATGTAACCTCATGGTGGGAGTGATACTGAAACAACGTAAGGTCACAGAAAGATTTCTCTCCTCCAGATGGCAATGGTTTTATATTACAGACTATATAAACTTTTCCTTCAAGTTTTGTAATACAGAAACTATAAAAATAATTAATTCAACATCTGTCGTAGAATCTTTGTCTTTGTCTCAATCTAGTAAACTGTATTTTTTAACATTATAAAGAAATGAATCAAGTCTTCTATTATCATAAATATTTTTAATCTATCTGAATAAAACATACAGGAAAAAATCAAAATGTGTAATATTAAAGTATATGTAAGCACAATTCCAAAACGTCACATGATCTTTGACATGTTAAGGTAATTTGAAAAGCAAGTTTCAATATTTTAAAATGTGTAGCTTTTGTAAGAGGTGATTGTAGCCGTATTAGAGCCGGTTCACACTGGGGCGACCTGTCAGGCGACCTGGTCGCCTGACAGGTCGCTGTAGTTCGCCTCCCATAGAGAAGCTGTGGACCCGTTCTAATATGAGCGACACAAGTCGCTCCAACTTAGAAAAAGGGTCCGGAGCTTCTTTGAGGCGACCCGGAGCGACCTGCATTGACTTCAATGATATGAAGTCCGTGGCGGCCGCTCCGAGGTCGCGGTGCGAGCTGCGCACCGCGATCTGTGAGGTCGGCCCGGCAAGTAGCGTCGCCCCAGTGTGAACGGGGTCTTAGTGCACTTGCAACAGAGACAATTGAGTACTGTCCATGATACTTTTTTTATTTGCACTAACAAAAGTATCACGGACAGTACTCAATTGTCTCTGTAGCTTTTGTAAAAAATAATAGCTGGTGATCCCGCCATGATGGTTTGAGTTCGGGCTCTGCCTGTTATAAGATGACAACATTCTGTCTCTGTTCCCTAATCATTCTTCGGCACTGTCACCCTGTCACATGGGCTTTCAGTGGAGATTACAAGTGGCCTTTTAACCACTTCCGGTCCGCCCACCGCAGATTTACATCGGTACTTTGACGTTAAATACCGGGGTTATGGCAGCAGATAGCAGGGAAAACGATCCGGTCCGTGCTCCTTACAGGCAGGAAATCAAGTGAGGACAAGATGGCCCCCACTCGACTCTATGGTTTTGGAGGACCAGAGCGACGTCAAACATCGTCCGCTAGCAAAGCATTGAAAGAGCCAATTTTTTTTCATCTATTCAATTACTTTTGTTTTTTTTCTTTTTTAGTGTAGATGTGAGGTCTGAGGTCTTTATGACCCCAAATCTCACAATAAAGAGGTCCTGTCATGCTTATTTCTATTACAAGGGATGTTTACATTCCTTGTAATAGGAATAAAAATTATCACATTTTTTTTTTTAAACTATGTAAAAATAAAAAATAATAGATAAAAAAAAGGAAAAAAAATGAAAGCGCCCTTTCCCCGTTAGCTCGCACGCAGAAGCAAATGCATATGCCACATATGTAAACAGTGTTTAAAGCACACATGGGAGGTATCGCCGCGATCGTTAGAGCAAAAGCAATAATTTGAGCCCTAGACCACCTCTGTAACTCTAAGCTGGTAACCTGTAGACATTTTTAAATTGTCGCCTATGGGGATTTTTAAGTACCAATGTTTGTCACCATTCCACGAGCGTGCGCAATTTTGAAGCATGACATGTTAGGTATCTATTTACTCGGCGTAACATTATCTTTCACATTTTGGAAAATAATTCTAACTTTACTGTTTTCTTATTATTTAATTCAAAAAAGTGATTTTTTTCCCCAAAAAATTGTGTTTGGAACACCGCTGCGCAAATAAGGTGTGATAAAAAATATTGCAATGATCTCCATTTTATTCTCTAGGGTCTCTGCTAAGAAAAAATATATAATGTTTGGGGGTTCGAAGTAATGTTCTATCAAACAACAAGTGTCAGAAATAGGCCCGGCCCTTAAGTGGTTAAACACATTCCATAGGCATAGTAACCATTAGATAATTGTTGTTATATTTTTCTTTTCAACATTCTTTCTTTTCTTAACTGCTTTAGCATTTTGGGGGCTTTCACATAAGTATATTATATATTTTTTTTGCTTTAACCACAGATCCCAACTTTCTAAGATAATAAAGGGGGATATCTTTAAGAACAAAGTATGGACCATGAGAAATTAATACACAAACAATGACTGGTTAAATCCACGTTTGCTTCTTTTGCCACTTCCTTTCCTTTATACTGGCTTTTCAAATGCAATAATTTAGAAATTGGTTGACATGTTTAGTGTAGTATAGTGTCTACTTTTATAGAGGTCTATACATTGGATTAAAAAAGACGGACAAAGAAAAGAGGGTTTGTTGTCCAAAAGAGGGGCACTATCCCCCAGATAATGGTCAGTTGGGAGCTATAACTTTGATATTAGAGATTACAAAGCTGCTGAGTTACTGCTGGGAGAAGGAGCAGAGGTAGCTGAACTATAAAAAAAATGATCTGAAGGACTTCAGTGAATCTGCCGTGAAATGTTAGGATAATTTACTTCACAGTGCCTACAGCTACAGAGGTCACTGGGATTTTTTCTAAAGATCGTTTTCTTCTTGTTTGTGAACCCGTCAATCTGTCAAACCCGTCAACCCGTCAATACATTCCTGACTTGATACATAATACAGCAGCAGTACCATTTAGAAACTGTGCTGCACCTATATTACATTATATAAAAAATATGTGTAAAAATAAATAATCAGCTGTGTCTGTATTACCCACAAAAAGTGTATGACCACTTCAATACCATACACTTACACCCCCCTCCTACCAGGCCAATATTCAGATGGCAGCGCTGTCACACTTTGAATGACAATTTTTCACACAAATAAAGCTTTCTTTTAATGGTATTTAATCACCACTGGGTTTTTTGAAAATCTTGAAAAGAAAAACTATTTCTTTCGTTTCTGTTATAAAATTTAGCAAATAAATAATCTTTCTTCATAAATTTAGGCCAATATTTATTCTGCTACATTTCATTGGTAAAAATAAACCAATTCAGTGTATATTGTTTAGTCTTTAGGAAAGTTAGAGTCCACAAACTATGGTATATACAGTATGTTTGAAAATTGATAAACTCCGATGTACTGATGGCCTATTTCATTTCTTGAAGCCCAAAAATGCCAGGACAGATACCCCCAACATGGCCCCTTTTTAGAAAGTAGACAGTACAAGGTATTTAGTAAGAGGTATGGTGATTTTTTTTGAAGTTGTAATTTTTGTCACAAATAATTATTTTTTCGTTTTTTTAACATTTTATTTTTCTTTATTATTACATTTTTTTTTAAAACTTTTTTTACTATTTTTTACATTTTTGTTCTTCCATAATGTGACCAGAACAGTGCAGTGTTACCATAGTTATACTGTACCACTCTGGGTAGGTGATATGTATATATTTATTTTTTTACCCAGTATGATTGCTTATAACAGTGATAATAACACTCATAAGCAACCCCATTTTAATGAATGGCATTCATTCATTCAGTGTGTACTATTGTGAAGCTGGTCACATCTATCACATGGTACAGAAGCACTGTGATTGGCCCTGTGACAGAACCCACTGTCACTGTGTGTTTTGGTGGGGACTGTGCGCAAGCCTCCTACCGACAGACTATGAGCCAGAAGATACTGGAGACCTGGGGACATGCTGGCAGTGAGTTAATGTAATGTAATGCTACAGCCCTTCTCCCCCACCCCCCTCCTGTTTCTGTGTCTAATTGTGTGGATTCATGACACATAGACAATGGTCTGGACTGGAGACATCTCTCCGCAGGGGGTGTGTATTGAGAGACTGCCTGTTTACCATAAGTTCATTAGGTTATCTGTAGCTTGTTTCAATGTACAAATGTTCAGTTCCCATTGGTTGTTCCTTGTCCCCTTCCCCCCTTTGGCAAGGCTAAGGCGAGTGTCCCTAACTGTGTGTAAAACTGTATGTCTTGGAATTTAATAAACAGTTTAAGCTCTGCATGTTGAACCCTCAACACCTGTGTGGATTGTCTCGTGATTGAGGGGTTAAGGGCTGGGTATGGCTTCTCCGCAGGCTGTGGGTGCGTTTGGAGGACAGGAGACACAGGTCCGGCGGATATGCCCACCTGGGGTACTAAGATCCGTTACAGGCCCTGTCTGTACCAAGTGATCATTGTAACCAATCACAGAGATTAGCAAAATAGTACACAATGAGAAGTATGAATGGAAGCCATTCATTGTGTACAATTGGCATGTGATCTGCTGTGAATGGTCACAGTGATCACATGTTACCGGGACAACTGTTGTGGACACAGTGGGTGACAGACCACTGAAGCATGACGGGGGGGAGGGGTGCACGCGAGGCGCTGCCCTGGAAGGACATCATATAATGTCCTAAAGGAAGGAGTAGAAATCCTCGCTTAGGATAAAATACAGAGTCAGACTGCTGTCCACCTCAAAAATAAACCCCCAAAGGGGTGTACAAAAGGCAATAAACAAAAGTGAGGTAGATGGTGCTGCCAGTAATAAATAAGTGAATGAATATAAAAAATATAGTGTAGAGTAAAAGCTTAGAACAAATAAATTGTTATATAAAGAATCAGGTATGTAAATAATCAAATCCTAACAAATGCAGATAATAAAACTCTTACAATGAATAAAATAAAATGCATTGGTATAAAAATATGGTAAGGTGCAAATTAAGTGTAAAAAGTGTAAAAAATCAGTGCAAGAAGCGAAGATAGTAAATAGTTGGCAAAAATATTGTTGCCAAAACGGAGGCTTAAATAAAGTGCAACGATAAACCAAGTGAACAAGTGAAGCTAAATAACAGAGAGTATTAATAAGGAATGATTATTTACATACCTGATTCTTTATATAACAATGTATTTGTTCTAAGCTTTTACTCTACACTATATATTTTTATATTCATTCACTTATTTATTACTGGCAGCGCCATCTACCTCACTTTTGTTTATTATCATATAATGTCCACCCAGGATAACAATGCTCCCAAAGAGCTGTAATTTTGTGATAGGCTGGGTGGGAAGTGATTAAATAGTGTTTATATAGAACCACAAAATAATATATACACTATATTACCAAAAGTATTGGGACGCCTGCCTTTAAAAGCACATGAACTTTAATGACATCCCAGTCTTAGTTTCGAGAGTTCGATATTGAGTTGGCCCACCCTTTGCAGCTATAACAGCTTTAACTCTTCTGCAAAGCCTGTCCACAAGGTTTAGGAGTGTGTCTATGGGAATGTTTGACCATTCTTCAAGAAGCACATTTGTGAGGTCATAGACTGATGCTGGAGAGAAGACCTGGCTTGTAATCTCCACTCTAATTCATCCCAAAGGTGTTCAATCGGGTTGAGGTGCAGGCCAGTCAAGTTCCTCCACCTCAAACTTGCTCATCCATGTCTTTAAGAAACCTTACTCTGTGCACTGGTCCAAATCATTTGGTGGAAGAGGGATTATGGTGTGGGGTTGTTTTTCAGGGATTGAGCTTGACCCCTTAGTTCCAGTGAAGCGATCTCTTAAGGCATCAGCATACCAAGACATTTTGGATAATTTCATGCTCCCAGATTTATGGGAACAGTTTGGGGTTGGCCGTTCCTGTTCTAACATGTCTGTGCACCAGTGCACAAAGCAAAATTGAACCCTACTGACTAAGACTGGGATGCCATCAAAGTTCATATGTGTTTAAAGGCAGGTGTCCCAATACTTTTGGTAATATAGTATATCACCACACCAGGAGACGTCACAATTGACGAAACCTGTTGGGTGGAGCCTGGGAGTCTGAGGGAGAGCTGACTGTTTACTGAGGTGAGTGATCTTTTCCCTTGGCTGTGGGGAGTAGCTTATCTTCATTGCAGCACTGCTGACTTTCTGTACGAGGTAGTTTTATCTGCAACACTATGGGGTTGATTTACTAAAGTTGGAGAGTGCAGAATCTGGTGCAGTTCTGCATAGAAACCAGTCAGCTTCCAGTTTTTTGTTTTGCCAAAGCTTAATTGAACTATCTGAAGTTAGAAGCTGATTAGCTACCATGTGCAGCTGCACCACAATTTGCACTCTCCAATTTTAGTAAATTAACCTGTAAGAATATTTAATAATAAATATCTCGCGCTCGTACTTATGTCAGAATATTTATACTGCTCTGAATATTTATGGTTAATAAGCAAAGATCTGTGAAAAAGGAGAGTCTTCACCTATTGCCATAAATCAATGTCGTGAATTCTTTTTAATTGATTAATTTCTTTTTAAAAGCATATACCAATCTTAGTGAGTACAGTCTACAGCATGGAATATATATAAAAATATTTATTCTCAAGACATGCAAACACGATATATGATCAAACAAGAAGTGACACAAAAAGATAACTCTACAGAAAAATACTAACTTCAAACAATCAATGCAATGTGATGTTTAGCTCAATAATGAAAGTGAAAGTAAAACAAAGTGAAAGTGAAAGCAAGATGAAAGTAAGATTACCATTTCTTCCCAGGTATAGCATAAGCCATAAATAAATGTTCTATATAAACAGACTACAATGGTCTGCGCAATGCATAGCCGAAAGTCACTTCACTGCAGATGAGTGAGAATAAGCCATGCAAAACGGAAGACTTAAAATTGCAAATAATGCACTAAATCTGATATTAATAAAAATGTATAAAAACAAAAATCAGCTATTTAGAGAAAAATCTACCATGGTTTATACGGCTGGGATTGTAATCTTATTACCCTTTAAATATGCAATATAAAACATATAAGGAAGGAATAAACAATTGTTGAATAAAATCAAATAACATAGCAAGGCATATTTACCACACTTAAGATGGCCGCTAGCTTCAAATGGGCGTTACCAGAGTCCTAAGATGGATGCCAGTGAGGGAGGAGTTTCCTCCCAGTTTCAGATGAATGATGGACAAAATGGAGTATGTCTGGATGAGTCTATTGAGTAATGTAATAGCGTGTGTGATGTAAGTGTATTGTCTGATGGGCAGTGTAATGTGTGTCCCCCTCTCATCTGGGTTGGTCTTTTATATGGTAAGAACAAAGAGCTATAAAAATTACCATCAGTAAAACCCAGAGGGATGAAACATTATCCCAATTGGTCGGGATATTCTATACCTAAACTGGTGAGGTCAGAGACACACCTCTTTAAATAATTAACCCTATACCTTGGATAATAAAATGAAGGATGATTCCTCTATATGTAAGATTAATCATAAAACACAACATAAAACTTTGTCCAGACTCCTAGTACATACATAAATGTCCACCTGTATCTCCATCATTCACCTGGGCAAGTAATGCCATTCCAATAATTATATTATTTAACACAATATAATTTTTATATGGGAAATCTGAAATTATCTCAAGACTGCACCTGGTATTTTGTCTCCAGAGGGCAGTATCGTACCGTCCATTAGATTTTGTATTTAACATAATTTCCACCATGTTATCTGATGACCTACTGACCTCTAGCTAGTGAATAGCCATTACTTATTTGAATTGTGACACAACTGTCAGACATCCAGACTAGGATAGGAAGATCTATAGTGTCATAAAAACTTACACCAGACCTACACACAAACTTCTCTGAAATGAGGTAATTAGTAACGAGATACACATGTCTTTACACTTATTAGAAAAGAATTCTAAGTAAGATTATTACTATGAGAATATAAACCCAAAATGTGATACAACATTCCTAATTATATATGTATATGCCTTACATAATATAATGACATAATTATGGCTAATATCTTCTCACATATGATAATGTATCTATAAAAACTTATATATATTTCATCTTTAAATGTCTGCTATGGATATACTGGGGTATTGTCCATTGTTATATACTTATAGACAGACTGAGATATCCCCCCTTAACATAGCGTCAGACTGACTGAGTCTTATCTGATAAAGATGTCAAAAGAAATCTTATTTACAATTACATAGAAATACAAAGATCTCTGTTGAAACCACAAACCCTTTGTAAGCCTGTGAGAGACATTTGGAAATGAACCTTCTTTGACCTTAGAAACAACATGGAAGCCATCCTGTTCAGAATCTCTTATATGCATAATATGAAATATACATGGCTTTTTCTTTTTACCTATTATTATTTTAATCAACCCCCAATAACCCCGACAAACCCCTATGTTAGTGCATTTTTAAGTTTTATTTAATAAATAGCAAGTGGAGAACACTATGCTTTATTTTTATTTTATTTGAGAGTATAATTGTAGGATCCATTAATCCTGCTAGTGCCCGAGAGCATTCTTGGAAACTCAGGAGTGGATGGGAATTTAATTGGGCTGAAAACTGTTTCTGCTTGGAAGAAACTTGTTGCCATTTAGGTCCTAAAAGTGTTATTATGTGTAAATGATCTCTCTGGTGAGGGTCAACCATTAAAGCAGAACTAAACCCTCCCCTCCTTTTTCAGCCAAGGAAGCTGCCATCTTAAGCAGGCCATACATTGGTCGAATTCCGAAATAATTTTCTTACGAAAATCCTAACTGAGAATTTTCTTTTAAATTTCGCACCATAAGTGGGCCGCAGCAATGGTCAATTTCCATGCAGCCATCAAATTTGTGTGATTGGGCATGTTGGAAATTTTTGGAAAAGCAAACAAATTTCTAATCAATGATGGGAGAATCGTGCGAGAAATATATTCAAAAAGGAAATGTGCATAGGCTGATCTTGAAAGAAAAGAAGATTCCCAGCCAAAAATTCTCTTTCTGTACCAAAATGAGGGGAAATTAAAGACTTAGTTGGTCGAATTTCAAAATCAACCATTGGATCACAAAACATTTCCAAAATTTCTGATTTTCTAAAGGAAACTCATTCGGAGTTCAACCCATGTATGGCCTGCTTTTGTCTGTGTTTGATTTGCAACTGCCATGTGGCTGCACAGCTGATCAGCTATGACACCAGCCCTTTAATGGTTTGACAGTTTGGTTGAGAACACAAGCAAATGTTACAGTTATCATTCATATGTCAGGAATATAACTGTTTTTTCAAAGTGTTAAATCTATAGGATTAGTTCCGCTTTAAAGGAGAAGTATGATCAAAGCTTTTTTGGTCCTACTTCTCTTATGGATCGTGGAAGTGAAGTACATTCTGCACTCCTGTGACCCCTTTTCAGCCAACAGCAGACTAAAATCCGCTGTCAGCTGATCAGGCACTGGATCAATCCTGACTTTAAATTCAGGATCCACCCAGAAGCCTTGATCAGCAGCTTGCTCAGCCTCTCAGCGGACCACTGGGACATTGAGCCAGGCACTCTCGCCCCCTGCACAGCTCAGCGCTCCAGTGAGTGCTGCAGGGGTAGAGCAGAGAGTCAATGACTAACTAAGTGCTGAAAGCAGAGGGGAGAACTGAGTGATCAACAGTGTTTTATCACTTAGTTCTCAGTGTAGAGGCAGTAGGGGACAGGGGAAGCATCAGATCAATAGGTGTGTATATTTTTTTTTTTTGGGGGGGGGAACCCAAACTTCTCTTTTATAGTCACACTTTTTAGGCTTCAGTGGTGGTCCTTTTCTTTGTGAAAATACATTCTTCCTTGCATGTACTGGAAGCATTGTAATTGAATAGACAGATGGCGATTTTTCACTAGTTGAGGTTCTTTGATGTTTTCTTGTTTATTTTTGTTGATATATGCATATTTTGTTGTTATGTATACATGCTATTTAAACTCATACTCTTATTGCAGGTAATATAGACTTAATTGATTATTTATTTATACATATAATGTATATACAGTATATTGTAATATCCACATAGCACAATTGATTCTTTATTTTGCTTGCTCCTCTGGTTCCAGAATACCAACCTGTGCAATGTATAATTAAGAAAATAGGATTTTTGTCTTTTAACTGAAAAATGCTTTTCGTGGAGTACATTACAGGTTCAGTGTTGGGGCCATTACTTTTTAATATATTTATAAATTATATAGGGTTTGAGATTAAAAATACCATTCAGACTTTGCAGATAACACCAAGTTGTGCAGGGGAATAGCGTCTTTACAGGACATCTCCAACCTACAAGCCTACCTCAATACACTGTTTCATTGGGCAACTATGTGGCAAACAGGGCGGGACTGGCCTACAGGGATATCGGGAAATTTCCCAGTAGGCCGGCAAGCTCCCCCTGCCCTGGGGCTGCTAAGGACCTGTAAAAAAAATGGCCGCAGCCCGCCCAACATGCGTACTGCGCATGCGCCGCCGCCGCTCGGGAAAGCCTGTACTCGTTCGGCTATTCCCGGGCAGACGGCGCATGCGCAGTGACATGTTGGCGCTGGGCGGCGCAATTTTTAAATCTAAGGCGCCTCACTAAAAGGTAAGTGAGACTCTGCAGGAGATGCAATGATGCGGGCATGGTACAGGAGATTGTCCTGTACCATGCCTACAGCACTGCATCTCCTGCACCATGCCCGCAGCCCTGCATCTCCTGTACCATGCCCACAGCCCTGCATCTCTTGTACCATGTCTGCAGCACCTGCACAATGCCGACAAGCCTGCATCTCCTGTACATTACCCACAGCCCTGCATCTCCTGTACCATGTCTGCCGCCCCTGCACTTTCTGAACCGTGCCTGCAGCCCCTGCACCACGCCCACAGCCCCTGCATCTCCTGCACCATGCCCGCAGCCCCTGCATCTCCTGCACCATGCCCGCAGCCCCTGCACCGTGCCCACAGCCCTGCATCTCCTGTACCATGTCTGCAGCCCCTGCACCATACCTGAAGCCCCGGCATCTCCTGCACCATGCCTGCAGCCCTTTCACCATGCCCACAGCCCCTGCATCTCCTGCACCATGCCCACAGCCCCTGCATCTCCTGCACCATGTCCACAGCCCCTGCACCATGCTCTCAGCCCCTGCATCTCCTGCACCATGCCTGCAGCCCCTGCATCTCCTGTACCATGTCCACAGCCCCTGTACCACGCCCTAAAGCCGCTGCATCTCCTGCACCATTCCCACAGCCCCTGCATCTCCTGCATCTCCTGCACCATGCCTGCAGCCCCGGAATCTCCTGCACCATGCCTGAAACCCCTGTATCTCCTGTATCATGTCCACAGCCCCTGCACCATGCCCGCAGCCCCTGAATCTCCTGCACCCTGCCCGCAACCCCTGCATCTCCTGCACCATGCCCGCAGCCCCTGAATCTCCTGCACCATGCCTGCAACATCTGCATCTTCTGTATCATGTCCACAGCCCCTGCACCATGCCCGCAGCCCCTGAATCTCCTGCACCATGCCCGCATCCCCTGCATCTCCTGCACCATGCCCACAGTCCCTGCATCTCCTGTACCATGTCCACAGTCCCTGCATCTCCTGCACTATGTCTGCAGCCCCTGCATCTCCTGCACCATGCCCGCAGCCCCTGCATCTCCTGTACCATGTCCAGAGCCCCTGCATCTCCTGCACCATGCCCGCAGCCCCTGCATCTCCTGTACCATGTCCGCAGCACCTGCATCTCCTGTACCATGTCCGCAGCCCCTGCATCTCCTGTACCATGTTCAGAGCCCCTGCATCTCCTGTACCATGTCCAGAGCCCCTGCATCTCCTTTACCATGTCCGCAGCCCCTACATCTCCCGTACCATGTCCAGAGCACCTGCATCTCCTGCACCATGCCCGCAGCCCCTGCATCTCCTGTACCATGTCCGCAGCACCTGCATCTCCTGTACCATGTCCGCAGCCCCTGCATCTCCTGTACCATGTCCAGAGCCCCTGCATCTCCTGTACCATGTCCAGAGCCCCTGCATCTCCTGTACCATGTCCGCAGCCCCCGCATCTCCTGTACCATGTCCGCAGCCCCCGCATCTCCTGTACCATGTCCGCAGCCCCCGCATCCCCTGTACCATTCCCGCAGCCTCTGACATCTCCTGTACCATGCCCACACAGCCTATGACCACCTCCTGTACCATGACCGCACTTTTACCACTTATACTGTATATATATAAAGCCCTATGCGCTTTTATATCTGCCTTATCTATATATAATACACTCTTCAAATGGGCTTTAAAATACATGTTTCTCCCTTTTATGAACAGGAAAATAATGGCATTATGCGGTTGGGGGCGGTATAATAATGCTATGGGGCTGGTATGAAATTATTTCCAGGGCTGAATTTTATTCCCAGTCCAGCCCTGGTGGCAAATGAGGTTTAATGTTGATAAATGTAAAGTTATGCAATTGGGGGCTAAGAATGTGCATGCATCATACATACTAGGGGAGTACAACTTGGGGAATCAATGGTGGAGACGGATCTGGGTGTTCTGATAGATCATAAGCCTAATAATAGCATGCAATGCCTAGCTGTGGTTTCCAAAGTGAGTAAATCCTTTCTTGGTATGGACTCCAGAGAGAGAGAGAGATATCGTTTTGCCCCTGTACAAATCATTTGGAAGACCTCATCTAAAAAACGCAGCTCTGTTTTGGGAATCAGTTCTCAAAAATGATATTGGGGAACTGGAGAAAGTACAAAGAAGGGCAACCAAACTGATAAAAGGCATGGAGGAGCTCAGCTATGAGGAAAGATTAGCGGAAATGAACTGATTCTCTCTTGAGAAGATGAGATTAAGGTGTGATATGATCAATAGGGATGATCGAACGGTTCGGGTCCACCATCGGTTCGGCCCGAACATTGGGTGTTCGAGGTTCGGCCGAATTTAGAACTTTTTGCCCAAAAAGTTCGTAATTCGGGCAACCAGAACTGACCAAAATGCAATGCTTCAGGAAATGGGCTTTAAAAGCCCGTGATTGGACCAGAACCATTAGCAAAAGCCAATTGAGGGGGCAGGAGAATGCTAGGAATGTGATTGGAGTGACTAGGGGGTCCCTAGACCAATCATTAGTGAATACGCCCCCCAGTATATAAGATCGCCCCCGCCATATTCCTAGCATTCTTGTACGGGACATGGAAGAGAGTGGAATGCTGTTCTGTTCTAATGTGTTACAAAGTGTCATTTAGCTATTTTTAGTGTGAGGAAAGGGATATCTAGTGTAGTTAGAGTGCTCCTTTACACTTAAGTTAGCTTCAAAAATTTAGTTTCTGTAGGGAAAGTGTTAAGTGTAAAGGGACCGTAGTGTAGTGTAGGGTTAACTGACAGTGACTGCTATGGAAGGGTGACAAAACCCTTCCATAGCAGGGTGACCGCTATAGAGAAATGATCATTTCTCTGAGTTGCTTCGGGACAGGAATATGGCTTCTCACCAGCCAAGCATTTTTCATGCTGCAGGGGCTGCCACTGCCAGTGCTTTTTTGAGGACATGTTTGATGTCAGACATGACATCTGAACATGTGTATAGGGGGTATATATACACATATATGTCTGTATATATACCCCTAGACATATATAGGTGTGATAGCAGAAATATATGCTTGCGCTAATGAAATAATTTACAGTAATATATTTCTGCTACTATCACACCTATATATGGCTAGGTGTCTATATACATATAATTATGTGTGTATATATACCACTATACACAAGTTCAGATGTTTTGCCTGCCTCAAAAGAACCCAAAAAAATGCCAAAAAAACGCTAGCGTAAAAAAAAAAATGCCCAGGTGTGTTTTTGCTGGCATTTTTTGGGGGGTTTTGGAGGCAGGCAAAACATCTGAACTTGTGTATAGTGGTGTAAATACACACATACATATATTTATATACACACCTAGACATATATAGGTGTGATAGTAGCAGAAATATATGCTTGCGTTAATGAAATCATTTACAGTAATATATTTCTGCTACTATCACACCTATATATGGCTAGGTGTCTATATACATATAATTATGTGTGTATATATACCACTATACACAAGTTCAGATGTTTTGCCTGCCTCAAAAGAACCCCAAAAAATGCCAAAAAAACGCTGGCGTCAAAAAAAAAATGCCCAGGTGTGTTTTTGCTGGCATTTTTTGGGGGTTTTTGGAGCCAGGCAAAACATCTGAACTTGTGCACAGTACCACTATACACAAGTTCAGATGTTTTTCCTGACTGCAAAGATCCCAAAAAAAATGCCTGCTATTAAACCGGCAAGGTGTGATAACCGAGAAGAGAAGCCAACCCCCTGAGCTGAAAGTGTTCTAATACAAACAATCTTTTTTTTATGGTTCTGGACATGCTACAGAGCTGAAACTTCACAGGTACACCTTTTAGACCCCCCAGATATGAAATCCAAAGTAAAAATCAAAAAATCTCTCTTTTTTTTTTTTTTTTTTTAGTTCTTAAAAAATTGTCATTTTTGATAAAAAAAGCCAATTATTGAAAAAATTAAAAAAAAAAATGAGATTTTTTGATTTTTACTTTGGATTTCAGATCTGGGGGGTCTAAAAAGTGTACATGTGAAGTTTCAGCTCTGTAGCATGTCCAGAACCATAAAAAAAAGATCGTTTGTATTAGAACACTTTCAGCTCAGGGGGTTGGCTTCTCTTCTCGGTTTTCACACCTTGCCGGTTTAATAGCAGGCATTTTTTTGGGTTCTTTGCAGTCAGGAAAAACATCTGAACTTGTGTATAGTGGTACTGTGCACAAGTTCTGATGTTTTGCCTGCCTCCAAAAACTCCCAAAAAATGCCAGCAAAAACACAACTGGGCATTTTTTTTTTTGACGCTAGCATTTTTTTTGGCATTTTTTGGGGTTCTTTTGAGGCAGGCAAAACATCTGAACTTGTGTATAGTGGTATATATACACACATAATTATATGTATATAGACACCTAGCCATATATAGGTGTGATAGTAGCAGAAATATATTACTGTAAATGATTTCATTAGCGCAAGCATATATTTCTGCTACTATCACACCTATATATGTCTAGGTGTGTATATAAATATACGTATGTGTGTATATACACCACTATACACAAGTTCAGATGTTTTGCCTGCCTCAAAAGAACCCCAAAAAATGCCAAAAAAAACGCTAGCATCAAAAAAAAATGCCCAGGTGTGTTTTTGCTGGCATTTTTTGGGGGTTTTTGGAGGCAGGCAAAACATCTGAACTTGTACACAGTACCACTATACACAAGTTCAGATGTTTTTCCTGACTGCAAAGAACCCAAAAAAATGCCTGCTATTAAACCGGCAAGGTGTGATAACCGAGAAGAGAAGCCAACCCCCTGAGCTGAAAGTGTTCTAATACAAACAATCTTTTTTTTATGGTTCTGGACATGCTACAGAGCTGAAACTTCACATGTACACCTTTTAGACCCCCCAGATATGAAATCCAAAGTAAAAATCAAAAAATCTCTTTTTTTTTTTTTTTTTTAATTTTTCAATAATTGGCTTTTTTATCAAAAATGACAATTTTTAAGAACTTTTTTTGTGCGATTTCGTATCTGGGGGGTCTAAAAGGTGTACCTGTGAAGTTTCAGCTCTGTAGCATGTCCAGAACCAGAAAAAAAAGATCATATAGGTGTAAAAGGAGGGTCCCACATCCCTGTTCTACTGAAAATTATGTTTTTTTTTTTCATGGTTCTGGACATGCTACAGAGCTGAAACTTCACATGTTTACTTTTTAGACCCCCCAGATACTAAATCCAAAGTCAAAATAAAAAAATCTCTCTTTTTTTTTCAATAATTGGCTTTTTTATCAAAAATTACAATTTTTAAGAACTTTTTTTTGTGTGATTAATAGTTAATGGGGCATGACCCAGAACCCTAGGGACTTTTTAGGGGCATTTATTGGGTTTTAGGGCTTAAAAATTGTGTTTTTTGATTACCGAAGTTCGGGTCCCATTGATTTCAATGGGGTTCTGAAATCCGGGCCGAACTTTCGGGAAGTTCGGATGTTCTGGCCGAACCAAACTTTTCAAAAGTTCGATCATCCCTAATGATCAACATGTACAAATAAATAAGGGGTACATATACGTAGCGAACTTGCTGTTGAGTTATTCACTTTAAAGTCATCACAGAGGACAAGGGGACACTCTTTATGTCTGGAGGAAAAGAGATTTCATCTCCAAATACAAAAAGGTTTCTTCACAGTAAGAGCTGTGAAAATGCAGAATAGACTCCCTCCAGAGGTGGTTCTGGCCAGCTCAGTAGATTGCTTTAAAAGTCTGGTATTCTTTCCTAAATGTACATAATATAACTGGGTACTAATATTTATAGGTAAAGTTGATCCAGGGATTATCCGATTGCCTCTCGGGGGATCAGAAAGCAATTTTTTCCCCCTGCTGGAGCAAATTGGATCATGCTTTGCTGGGGGTTTTTGCCTTCCTCTGGATCAACTGTGGGAATAGGATTGTGTATATGGGATTGTATTTTTATTATTATTTTTTTGGTTGAACTAGATCAGGGGTCTCAAACTAGTGGCCCTCCAGCTGTTGCAGAATAACAATTCCCATGAGGCATTGCAGGGCTAACAGTTACAAGCATGACTATAGGCAGAGGCATGATGGGACTTGTAGTTCTGCAACAGCTGGAGGGCCGCCAGTTTGACATCCCTAGACTAGATGGACTTGTGTCTTTTTTCAACCTAACTAACTATGTAACACACAGCCCCCCCCCCCCCCACACACGCACACACACACACTCCCCCCTGCTGTTTCTTAGAATGCATTTCTACTACTGCTTACTGCCAAACTGAGGCATGTTGGGAGCAGAAAGGGTTATCCTCAACTGTCCCTAAATCTCTTGTTTATCAGTATCCAATCTCCCGATGGCAGCTAAATAACTCGCCGGTGCCAGAAAACCATCCTGTGCCCTTTACTCTAAGAAAAGTATTGTACAGATAAGACAATTCTGGTATTTTAAATGTATACTCCAGCTAAGAATCCTTATTACTGCATGGGGAAGCTCCAAACCCATAGATACTAATACAAAATGTATAATGTAATATTCTATTTTATACTACTGTTTATTATTTTAATACAGTATATAACTGCATTCAAAACAACTGCATTACAAGTTTGCATTTTAATTTTAGAAAATTTAATAAAGTTAAGTAAACCTTACTTTTTATTGTTGCAGTCCATATACCATTTAAAATACAGAAGGCCTAAGGCATTCTATTTTCAGCCATGTGACTGTCATTTCTGAATTTCATTGGACTCAAATGAAAAACTGTCACTTTTAAAAAAAATAAAGATACTTATCCTGGTGTGTTAGCTTAGCAGATTGAGCCTATAATCTTTTCTCTGAATTTTATTAAAAATATGTGTAACAGCTGAGGATCCATACTCTCAGCATTCTTTTATGAATACAGCAAATTCAGTTTTGAGTAATTTGCCCAGTAGGTAGTTCTGAATTACATTCCTACCTGTTTAAACAGTTTTTTAAATAAGCATAAAAGTCGACAAACACACACTTTATGCGAGTGCAGGGCCTAAAGGGATTGTAAATGCATGTTAAGTGCTTTTTCTTTGGAAACTGGCAGAGCAATTCATGGAAAAACACAGTGGTGTTATTGCTATACTGCATACATAAGGTATTGGCAGACTCAGCCACCTGGGTTACTTGCTCAGAGTCTCCCTCCAGGTCTGCACACCCAGCTCTGGTGTTACGTGGTCTACAGAACCAAGAGTCAAGCTTGCCTTGGCTTAGCAGGTCTCAAAGTCTTACCTTGCCTTCCTGTTGGCAGCCATCTTAGACATGTGCAGACTGCTGTCTCTTATAAACTCTGTTTTCATCATCATTTGCCGGCTGCCTGGGCATCGCTCAGTTATGATGTTGCACACCTGACTATATATATCACCTGAAGGCTTGCAGTCCTTGCCTTTGTGTTTGTGCTCCAAGGTGCATCACTGCTTGCAGTCTTCTGCTCTCCATGTGCATGACCAGGCTTGGCTGACAACTTTCCTTGCTCTCGATTCCACATCGGCAGACGACCCTGCATCGGCAGACAATCTGGCAGCAGCAGACTACCCGCTACTGGACTCGACCCCAGCTGGGGTGACTACCCGCTTCTAGACTCGATCCCGGCTTGGATAACTACCCACTTCTAAACTTTACCCCAGCTGTTCCTGAATTCGCTCCTCACTCTTGCTGTGCGTTTATTGTTGTTGCCCTAATAAACTGCTTTATTTCTTTTGCATCTTCATGTGGTCTGGTTTCCTAGTACCCTGACAACAGGACCCTTGCATAGTAGCCATAACTGCTGAATATTAGCTCCACCACCATCAGACTTCTACCCTTTGTGGCACTTGTGCAGAAGAAAAGTACTTCTAGAGTCCTTATAAGCTTCTCCTTGACTCTGTGTCATATGACAAAACAGGACTTGGGGGTAGCCTGGTATCCTCTCCTAAGGTATTATAGAGACAGGGAAAGGAAAGGGTAAGGCATACCAAATGTTTGTATACATATATGTAGCACCCCCTGTGCTACTAGTGTGAGAGCAGGCAAAATATACAGTAGTTTGGCTCATGGTTAAGTTATGTGTCATGGAATCTGGTTTAGGGTTAACTTGAGATTAGGCTAGATAACTCATACAGGCAGGTCTCTGGTGCCTCCCCTGGTTCTGGGAGTTTGGAGCAATTTTCAGAAGGTAGAGGGTGAAGGCCAGGAGGGTCATTCAGCATACTCAGGAGAGCTTGGCCAATCCCTAGGCAGTGGGCCTAGCAGGGTGGCTGGGCCAGCTCTAAATATGGATGAGTCATGCTGGCAGAGGAGGGGTGGAAGATGGAGTCTGTCAGTGGCCCTGGTGCCCTCTGGGTCTAGGGAGAGCCCTGCAGGCCACAGGCTCGGGCTAGCTTAGGAAGGATCCCTTCAGCAGTGTGGTTTGATTGGGACCACAACCTGGGAGCAAGAAAAGGACAGTGTGGGTACTTCAGCACACTCAGTCAGTTTTCTGGAGAGACAGTGGTGTGCTTCAACCTACATCTTTACCCTGAGAGGGGACCTGTTGAGTAGTGGAGCTGGGACCAGTTCTACAGAAAAATGGGATATTCTCCTGCAAGCAGTTACCTCAAGCCTGTGCTATTTTCTAGAAGGGCCTAGGGTCTTCAGACTGCATTTGACTTTTGCTCATAAAGCAGTGTTCCAGCTGGGGGAAAAAAAATTAAAGGTCAGCAGCTGCAAATACTGTAGCTGCTGACTTTTAATATATATAAGTGTAACGGATCAACTAGCACCCCAACCAGGCACCTCCTTTGACGGGTGGTCCTAGTGCTTCCCGAGGGCTCCAAACACTCCACCAGACAGCGTAACTGCCTCAGACCCCATGAACCGCCACAGCTTGGTTAGGGTCTCGCTGTCTCCTACCCACCCTGGACCTACGACAAGGCTCCAGGTTCCCGTGGGTGAACGTCTCTTTCCCCAGAGAGGGCAGCAGTAACAAGCTCTACACAAGCTCTTACAAGAGCTTAGTGATTATCCAAGGGAGTATGGAAGACCATAGCAATTCCTTGTAGCATAGTCCCCCAATAAGAGACAGGACTCTAGATTGAGGGTGAACTAACTCAACTTTATTGAACAAAAAACAGACTTATATACAGTTTTCCCCCACAAGGTTACCGCCCAGGTGGACCTTGTTAAGGACTGGACGTGACATTCACAATCCAATAGAAACAGGGTTTTACACTCAGTCATTCCCATACAGTGTACACAATCCCTCCCCTCTAACCTAAACTAATTATCTAGCCATCTGGACAGAACAATGTGAGGTCATTAACATTAGACAATGGGACGGCACAATACACATTTCATTTCAATACACAAACAATAGGACAAGGCTGCCAGTTACAGTCTGTGTGTCTCTCTCACATTAAAGCTAGAATACACATTATCCCAATCCACAAACAATAGGGAAAACCTGTCTGACATTGAAAGATATGTAATGCACGCATTATTTAGGAATTACAGATTTCATGGCAATGGGAATAAATCTTCATATTTCTATATGGAGATATTACTGAAAAATATGACTGTCCCATCTGAAGCAATTCAAACCATTAATTATCTGTTTTTCACTTCCACTGATGGTGAATACCGTCACAATACACTTACCTGTCCAGTGAGTCCGCAATGTCGGCACCCCAGCCAATTTTCGGATCGGATGCTGGGTGCTGCCGCCGCCGCCATTTTTTGTAAGTGAAACTGGCAGTGAAGCCTTTTGGCTTCACAGCTGATTCCCTACTGCATATGCGGTTCTGTCTCCTGGAAGTGGGGAAGGGTAGCTGTCAAAAACATATACCCATTCCCCCCTCTCTCCTAAAAAATGCCACACATGGCACCGGAGGGGGGGGGGGGAGGAAGCAAATCAGCGGAAGTTCCACTTTTGGGTGGAACTCTGCTTTAATCCACCAAGGTTTGTACAGAAGGAAACAGTTTAGGCTTTTTGCACAGAGAAAGAGGAACATTGCTGGGAATCCCATGAATTCCTTCACCCATCTTAGTTGTTACTCCTAGTAAAAACAACAAAAACAAGCCAAGGAACTGACTTCTTGTGTCAGGATGCAAGAGGAAAAATGCATGTTGCCTGGCTGTGCAGGAGTAGGAGAGTCAATTACTAGCAGCCCCTGAAGGGGTAGTGCTACATATATTTTCAGATCTCACAAAAACATGGTTATAGCATACAGGTGTATGCAAAAAATAGAAAATGTCCTTTTTTTTTTTCTTCATGGGGGAGCTAGATCTCATCAGTGGAGACATATTGCTGAACCCCCATGCAGCAGAAGAGGTTGGACAGGGTTGCAAAAGCTCTTAGCCACTGAACTGACAAGAAATGCTGTGATATAATGTCACAGTGACAGTGTTAACACCTCTGCCCCCTGCTTACCTTTATTTGGCCCTTGGGGCACTATTTCATCCACTGATAACAACAGCGGGGCATAATCCCCCCCCCCCCGTGACCCCAGTCAAGGGGTACAATTCCTTTCAATGACACCAACAATGGGACACTATTCTCCAACTGATATCAATGATGGGGCACTATTCCTCCCAATGACACCAACAATTTGGCCCAATGACACCAACAATAATGTACAATTCTTCCCAACGGCATCAACAATTGGGCCAAATTACAGCAATGAAGGGGCACAATTCCTCCTGATGACACCAACGATAGGGCACAATTCCTCCTGATGACACCAACGATGAGGCACAATTTCTCCCAATAGAACCAAAGATCGGGCATAATTCCTCCCAATGTCACCAATTGTTCTGCCTCCAGCAAGATATTAATTAAAAGTTATTTGCCTGCAATATCAGATGTGACCACATGATGGAGCCAGTGGTAAATTGACAGTTTTTGCAGAAACTAGAAACTGTTCACCTTTAACAAAAGTTCCCATCATTCTACAGTCTAAGGAAGAGAAACAGGTGCATCCTGGGACCTCAAGCTCCATCTTAGAGACTAAAAGAAGGAACCAGATATCAGAGCACATGTTGGACTAAAACTTGCATCTGCTTACATCCCCTAAATGCAGCATCGCTGTTGAGAATTACTTATCGCCATTTACAGCCTAGCTTGTTTATTGTATTTCTGTATATTTCATATACTGGTTATATGTACTGTATCTGTATTTGTTTTTTCTAAATAGTTTCACCCACCCCGTTTTCTTAATAAAGCTTCAAAATGACACTCTGGCTTATTTCAGAATAGGAGGGTTTGGCTGCATGTTGAGCTACACAAACATGTAGCGGGGACAGAACACCGATGATGGGGCACAATTCCTCCCAATGACACCAATGATGGGGCACAATTTTAGACATGTGCATGACAAAAAAATGTATTTCATTTCGTTTAGATTTGTTAATCTAGTTATTTCGTTTTGTTAAATTCGGTTGGTCCGTTCAATTCACATTTGGGATTTGTATTCGGAATTCATATTCTAAATTCATTTTATGTCTTTTTAGAATTTTCTTTTAATTTTCAGATTTTTTTAATTCGAAGCATACAAATCAGTAAATTTCAAATCAGTTGAATCGAAAATTTTAGATTTTTCTTTCTTTTCAAATGCGGCAAAGTGAACAAAGAAAAGAAAAATCTTCATCAAATGATTAAAATGACTCTTTAACCAGGTCTGGACCGAAAGGATTTGCCCCCTTAATGACCAGGCCATTTATTGCGATTCGGCACTGCCTTACTTTAACGGAAAATTGCGTGGTCGTGCGACACTGTACTGATGTCCGATGAACCGGATGAATTGATGTCCTTTTTTTCCCCACAAATAGAGGTTACTTTTGGTGGTATTTGATCACCTCTGCGATTTTTATTTTTTGCACAAACAAAAAAATAGCGACAATTCTGAAAAAAAAAAACAATTGTTTTCACATTCTGCTATATAACATTCTCAAAAAAATATTAAAAATCTAAATTTTTCGTCCTTCTAGGCCAATTTGTATTCTGCTACAAATTTTTGGTACAAAATTCACAATAAGCGTATTTTGAATGGTTTGCGCAAAAGTTATCGCGTCTACAACTAGGGGAAAGATTTATATCATTTTTATTTTTATTTTTTTTACTAGTAATGGCGGTGATCTGCGATTTTTAGCAGGACTGTGACATTGCGGCGGACAGATCAGACCCCTAACTGACATTTTTAACACTTTTGGGGGGACCAGTGACATTACTACAGTAATCAGTGCTAAAAATATGCACTGTTACTGTAATAATGACACTGGCAGGGAAGGGGTTAAGCAAGGAGTGATCAAAGGGTTAATTGTGAGCCTAGGGGAGTGTTTTCTAACTGTGGGGGGGGGGACTTGTGAAATGATCAGAGAGACCTGTGATCCTATATAGAAGGATCACAGGTGCTCTGTGATCATTTCAGAGAGAACAACGGTCAGCTATGTTTATAACAGCAGACCGTTGTCCTCTCTCAGCGGGAAGCGATCGCGGGTACCCGCCGGTCCCTTGGATCCGCCCAGCACCGACGTACCCCTACATTGTTTTGTGCAGCCAAGCCAGCCTGCTTCAGTAAATCTGGGGCGGGCGGTCGGTCGGCATGTGGTTAAATCACCTTTGGCTTAACAAAAACAGCATTATATAGAAATGGTACTCTAATAACACACATAGTCTTTGATTTCAGAAATATGTTTACATTTTGAATTCAAATGGAATTCAGTGTAAAATTTGATTTGAATTTCCGAAATTCAGACAAATTTCATTTCATTATTCAGAGCATTTTCATAAACTTTGTTTATACTGTAATTCGGATATTCAGATATATCTGAATCTCTGAATAACGAAAAATATGTCTAAATATGTATTCAGAACGTAAAGAACTGCATATGTCTACACAATTCTTCCTATTAACAAAAAGATGGGTCATTGTTTCTTTGCCACTGACATCGGGACCTTTTCTACTCCCAATGGCCACAGTCTGCCCCCCCCCCCCCCTAAAGTCTGAAGGACATTAATCTGGCCCCTTGTTTAGAAAGTTTGGAGACTCCTGATATAGACCATACAGTAGCTAGTCTTACCAGCTTCTTAATTAATGTAGGGGACAGGGGAGGACTGGGCCAGGGGGCAGGGGGGCAATTGCCCCCCAGGCCGCTCTGATGCCAAGTTATAAGGCTGCACCGCTTCTGCCACAGACATGCCTAAAGGATTCCTGGTGAAGAGAAGTAAAAAGTCCCCACCTCTGACCTACTAAGTGCGGATGAAGACATGCCCCAACTGGAGACTCTCCTTCCCTGGCAACCCCCCGACCAAGCATTTGGCCAGTGAGTAGAAAATACCTAGAGCTTCAGCCTGGAATGGGGGTCAGGAGGATTCCAGGGAGGAGGGTCGAGTCGCTGCACCATGGACCTCTGGTTTGTACTTGCCCCCTGGGTCAAAAGGTGCCAGTCAGCCCCTGGTAGGGTATAGGGCTCTCCATGAAGCACTGGTCCTAAAACTCTGCAGACAGTAAGCAGAAAGACCATTAGACCATAAAAAATGATACCATCTGCGATCAATCGTCCATTCTGGTTGGCCTGTTTGCTCTTTGCAATCATTGTTAATAATGCAACTTAAAATATTTACTTGATCCTAACACTTAAATCCAAAATAAGTGTTAAAATAATTGAAGCATTCAATCTCTATTCCCAACTCTATGTTTTTACTCATTGACACGTCTATATCACTGTTCCTTCATTGCTCCTGCCCTCCTCCCCTGTTCTCTGTCATTATCGCTGTTACTTGTTAACTTTTGGGAACTAATTTATGAAAGGAGCAAAATTCAACCTAGCCAGGAGAGTAGAGCTCTTGAAAGTATGTATTACAAGAGAAAAGTGCTAAACCTTTCAGAAAATGTCAGGATGGTACAGCACAGCGTGGGTATTAATGTCTCCTGGAGTCTTCTGAGGCTGTTGTTGAATAGAGAAATAATTGGTAAATACAATGCAATGGCATAACAAAATGTTCCATGTATAATTAATTTTTGATTGACGTAAGACAGCAATTAATTGATTTTGCCTTTTTCTGTATTCGGGAAGCTTTTCATGTCTCATTAATTCTTTTTTTTTTTTTTTTTGATACTGATCTTTGAAGAGAATAAATATGAAAATAAAATGTTGCTTTCTGTTAATAATGGATCAGCCTTGCTGTATGCTTGTTATAATGGTATGGTGCATATAAAAGAAATGAAGCCAGTCACGGACTCCACTGATTGCAAGCATAATATATTTCTAGATTCTGTAAGTTACTGGAAAGTCACACTGACTCCATGTGACAGGTGGAGGGAATGTCAGCTGCATTATTTTAATGAAATGATGAGAGGGGGAGGAATCTGAGTAGTATGCTCATTTTATCAGTCACCGTGATATAACATGACTGTTTGATGTTCACAAGCCACGCTAAATAAAGCATGAGAGGACATATACTGTAGGAACATTTAAGTAAAGAAATAAAAAATGATTACATGCTGATATTTTGAATTTAAAGTGGATGTTCACTTTTTGATTTAAAGTGTATCTAAACACTGGCATTTAAATTGTATCTAAACTCAAGAGCAAACATACACTATATTACCAAAAGTATTGGGACGCCTGCCTTTACACACACATGAACTTTAATGGCATCCCAATCTTAGTCCATAGGGTTCAATATTGTGTTTGCCCACCCTTCGCAGCTATAACAGCTTCAACTTTTCTGGGAAAGCTGTCCACAAGGTTTAGGGGTGTTTCTATGGGAATGTTTGACCATTCTTCCAGAAGAGCATTTGTGAGACCTTTAGCTCCAGCCTTAGTCTGTCAGCAGGTCCTGGCCAATGATTCATGGCTGGGACTTTGGGCTGTGATTGTGTCCAATCACAGGTCAGGTCAGTGTGAAGCAATACACTGGGCATAATAGTATAGGGTTGCTTTCATACTGAAGTGCTGTGGTTTACCCACACTGATGGCTCTAATGAAGGGGGTTCTCCCTTGAAATGCGTCAGCCCCATCAGCATGGATGCCTTCCAGTCCTCCTGCTTTACTGAAAAGCATCCCTGTCTTGGAGGTCTCCTGATTGCAAAAGGCGTTTTTATCTGCATATTTTCAGCAAACGTTTGTAAGTATAATGTTTGGCAATCCTTTTAATTTTTCAATAAATAGCTTATGATCTTGCACTAGGTCAGTGCGCCCTTCTCTTGTTTTTCTATGTTTTCAGTCCATATGGATACCCATCGTCCTGAGAGGGCAGCAAGAGCCTAGATGCCAGCAATACAGCCATCCCTTTAACGCAGCACTTGAGCGCAGGAGATTTTACTTGTTTTCCTGCAGCTTTCCTGTGGGTTTTCTTGGCTTAGCTAAAGACTTCTATTATTTCCTGCGAGTTTGGTGCGCTTTCAGAAAGTGCACCACAGTAGGTGTCTACTTTCCAGTCTACTTATGTCAGTTTCATATTTAGAATATGTATATTATATCAATTTCACACCATCTTTCACCCGTGAAGAAGCAGGTCTCCACAAAACATGGTGGGCACTCTGGGCACTATAGCAGCTACACTCATCTGACCATGCCACTGAGTCAGTGAGGGCACTATCTTTTGATATGTCTCATGATTGATGTAGTCTGTGTACACCATATATAATTCAGTTGTTCTTTTTCTGCATATACAGTTTTACTATGTATTTGTCTGTATACACCTTGTCAGTATATTTTACAAAATAATTTTGTTGTGTGTAATACAAATTCTGATATTTTATCTTATCCGTTTGTGTTCTCATACTATTGGTCAGCAGATGGTACCCTTTAAAGTCCGCCTAAGTCCCTCTTTCCTACCTTCCCTACCTCAGTGACAACTTTGTGTAAATTATTATTTTTTTTTTTTTTTGTTATTTTTTAATTACTAGTGACAAAAAAAGAAATATTAAATTGGCTCAACCTGCCTCTCAGCACATTTCTTGGGGTGTCTACTTTCCAAAAAGGTGTAATTTGGGGGGGGGGGGTTTGCACTGCCCTGCCATTTTAACACCTCAAGAAATGAGATAGGCAGTCATAAACTAAAAGCTGCGCAAACCAATAAATATACGCTTTTTTGAATTTTTATTTTTACCCGAGACATGTGGCTGAATACGTTTTGGCCTAAGTGTTTGACAAAAATTAAGTTTATTGGATTTTTTTTTTATAACAAAAAGTAGAAAATATATTTTTTTTAAAAAAATTGCGGTCTTTTTTCATTTATATTAAAAAAAAATCTCAGTGGTGATCAAATACCACCAAAAGAAAGCTCTATTTCTGGGGAAAAAAAGGACGCAAATTTTGTTTGGGTACAGCCTTGCATGACTGAGCAATTACCAGTTAAAGCAGCGCAGTGCCAAACTGCAAAAAGTGCTCTGGTCATTAAGGGGGGTAAAACCTTCCGGAGCTGAAGTGGTTTATATATCTAAGATGAAAAAGGATTAAGCTTAACTCTTCCACATCTACATCTGAAGAACAGATTGTGTGAATTGCCCCTTTAATTTACTCTTGTAAGCAACACAGTGTAATAAATAGTATATGACCATTAATCCTAGGCATGAATATTTTACCATGTATGTTTATAATTGGCATAACATAAACTGCATGTGTGGTAAGTGATTTGAACACATGGTCTCCAAACATCTTGTGTGGTGATATTTTTCTACTAGATGCGTGAAGTGGTAGACAAAAATATATATTTGTGCTATGAATACATTCCTTTTCTGCTTCTTTTCTCCAATTTCAATCATGAACACACAGATTTTTTTTTTTTTTTAGTGAGAAAGTGAGAAACCAAAAACCACATGGAGTTCTCATGGAGTGCCTAGAAGTCCATCAAATAATTACCAGGTATTGGTATAATAAGAAACACATTTATTGTCAATAATTCAATAAATGTGTTTTTGATTATTCCAATACCTGGTAGTTGTTCTTTCCGACTGATCCCCTTCAACAGGGAAGAATATATATTGCTGAGGATTTGATGGACTTCTAGGCGGTCCATGACAAGTTTGTTTTGGCTTCTCGTGTTGTTCATATGGGTTACATAGCTGCATAGTTAGTCAAGTTGAAAAACAACACAAGTCCATGTAGTTCAACCAATAAAAGAGAAAAAAAAACATGCAATTCCATATACACAATCCTATACCCACAGTTGATTGAGAGGAAGGCAAAAAACCCCAGCAAAGCATGATCCATTTTGCTACAGTAGGGGAAAAAATTCCTTCCTGATCCCCCGAGAGGCAATCTGATATTTACTGGATCAACGTTACCTATAAATTTTAGTAACTAGTTATATTATGTACATTTAGAAAATATTTTTTTAGTTTCATTAGTTTTTTATTGTTTATAAGGGTATTGTAGAAATACAACAAGTCCCCCAAGGGGGGTTATGGTAACAGTAGTAAGTATCAAGTCAAAAACACATTGCAGCTTCGAAATATTAATCAGCAAAGAAAAACAAAATGTAATCATAAAATTAACAGGTAATACAGTAATAGGTTACGGTCTGATCTAATATGTTGTATCAAAATACGTTCAGTGGTTCTTAATCCATAGATTCCATAAATTCCAACGGTAGTCAAATAATTGTTTGCCTCTGTGTTTATATGCAATCAAGCTTTCATATATGTAATTTTGTTTCACTATATCTAACACCTCTGACACATTGAGTTTATTTTCTATCTTCCGGTTATCAGTGATCTGGCTGCTAACTGCAGATGGGTAACAATTGTTCGGCATTCAGGTGGAAATCGATCTATGCCTATATTTAAGATCGCCAATGCTGGAGAGGGTACAGTAAGGATCCTAGTAATGTCCGAGATTGTAGTAAATATCTTGTCCCTGAAGCTTATTAGACTCTCGCAGGACCTAAAAATATGCATAAGTTGGCCTACTGAGCAACAGCCTCTCCAGCAGAAGGGAGATTGGGACGGAAGGAATTTAGAGATTCTATGGGGGGTAATATACCTCCTAAGAACAATCTTTTGTAATAACTTTCAATGATACGTATACACACCTGGAAGACTGGTAAATGGCTCTAAAGGGAAGCTGCCACTGTTTGGGAGTGAAAGTTTCGCTTAAATCGACTTCCCATTTCAGATACGGAGTGTAATTTTGGAAGGAGAGTTTATTTTGGAAAAGATTGTAAAAGAGAGAAGTGCCTTTAGTGGTAGGTGATGTGTTCTGAAGAAATTGCCATCCTTGTGTAGGAACATATATTTCAGGGGAGAGTTGGAGATATAAATAATGGGCAGTGGAGGGTATTTGGAGCTCCTGTTGGAGTTGGGAGAAAGGTTTAAGAGATTGTTGAGAAAGTAGGTTAGTAGGGGAAGCAATCCCTTTATCAGACCCCTGTTTGAAGGATACATTGGGGATGATAGATTCTACAGCAGTAAGTGGGATGGGGAGTAGAGATGTATAGAACTGTTCGCCGGCGAACAGTTCCCGGCGAACTTAGCATGTTCGCGTTCGCCGCTGCCGGCGAACATATGCGATGTTCGGTCCGCCCCCCATAAGACATCATTGAGGCAAACTTTGACCCTGAACTTTACAGTCAGCAGACACATTTCCAGCCAATCAGCGTACCTCCCTCCCACACCCTCCCACCTCCTATAAATAAGCAAGGGCAGCATCCATCTTAGATCATTCTGAAGCAGTGTGTGTAGTGAGAATAGGGAGAGAGCTGCTGCTGCTGCTGCTGCTGTTAAGCTAGGGACAGTTAGTCAGTGTTCCTGGTCTTGCAGTGTTCTTGGTCCACTACTGCTGTAATATCAGCACCCCAAAAAGCCCTTCTAAGGGCTGGTATTTGTGTTTTTTTTTTTTTTTAATATATATATATATATATATACCTAGCGTCCCCAAAAGCCCTTTTAAGGGCTGGTAATTGAGTTGTTTCTTCATATATATATATATCTATATCTATCTAGTGTCCCCAAAAGCCCTTTTAAGGGCTGGTAATTGAGGATTTTTTTATTTATATATATATACATACATATATATATATATATAGTGTCCCCAAAAGCCCTTTCAAGGGCTGGTAAGGTAATAGATTTTTTTCTTTATATATATATATATATATATATATATATATCTATTGTACACTGCAGTTGCCTGCCCGCTGTGTGTGAGAGGCCACAGACCTACCACAGACTGTACTGTGTGCACACCACACTCATTTCGGGTGGCACAGGCACAGTACCTGGCATTTTAAAAAATATTTTTTTTTTCTCTGTCATAATTGCAGTGAGTGCTGTGTCAGGTCCACAGAGTGCACTGTACCCACTGCAGTGCACTGCCCACCACTGATATATATACGTTGGCACAGCATCTTGTTGCAATAAATTGAAAAAAAAAATATTTTTTATTATTGCAGTTGCCTGGGCTGCCAGTGACTGTCAGGTCCATAGAGTGTACTGTGCCCACTGCAGTGCCACTGTGTGCCCACCCACCACTGATATATAAGGTGGCACAGCAGCTTGCAAAGTAAAAAAAAAATATATATTTTTTTAAATTGCAGTTGCCTGGGTGCCAGTGACTGCTGTCAGGTCCACAGAGAGTGTACTGTGCCACTGCCCACCCACCACTGATATATAAGGTGGCACAGCAGCTTGCAAAGTAAAAAAAATATATATATTTTTTTAAATTGCAGTTGCCTGGGTGCCAGTGACTGCTGTCAGGTCCACAGAGAGTGTACTGTGCCACTGCCCACCCACCCACCACTGATATATAAGGTGGCACAGCAGCTTGCAAAGTAAAAAATATATATATATTTTTTTAAATTGCAGTTGCCTGGGTGCCAGTGACTGCTGTCAGGTCCACAGAGAGTGTACTGTGCCACTGCCCACCCACCACTGATATATAAGGTGGCACAGCAGCTTGCAAAGTAAAAAAATATATATATATTTTTTAAATTGCAGTTGTCTGGGTGCCAGTGACTGCTGTCAGGTCCACAGAGAGTGTACTGTGCCACTGCCCACCCACCACTGATATATAAGGTGGCACAGCAGCTTGCAAAGTAAAAAAAAATATATATATTTTTTAAATTGCAGTTGCCTGGGTGCCAGTGACTGCTGTCAGGTCCACAGAGAGTGTACTGTGCCACTGCCCACCCACCACTGATATATAAGGTGGCACAGCAGCTTGCACTCATAGTACAACAGTAACAACACATTAAAAAAAAAATGACAGGCAGAGGCAGGCCACCCCGCAAGGGCCGTCGTGGTCGTGGTGCTGTGATTTCCTTAGGCCCTAGAATAATGCCCAGTGTTCAGAGGCCACCACAGACCCTGAACTCAAAAAATTCTGAGGCCATAGTTGACTGGCTTACACAGGACACCCAATCGTCTACAGCTTCCGCTCGGAACCCTAATGCACCATCCTCCTCCAGCTCAGCTTCGGGCACCTCTCAATTTACCACTCGCCAGCCCGCCGGCACCACCACCAACACTAGCACCACAGCCGCTTCACTTGATCCGTCAGAGGAGTTATTTTCACATCAGTTTGAAGAAATAAGTGATGCGCAACTATTAGTGCCAGAGGATGTAGATAACGGGGATATGTCTCAGTCAGGCAGCATTATACACATGGACGTACATTGTGATGATGATGATGTTGTACCTGCTGCTGCTGCCTTTGCTGAGTTGTCAAGTGAAGCGGCTGATGATGACGATGTGTCTGTGGATGTCACCTGGGTGCCTGCTCGAAGAGCAGAAGAAGAGGGGGAAAGTTCAGATGGGGAGACAGAGAGGAGGAGGAGACGAGTTGGAAGCAGGGGGAGGAGGTCATCGCAAGGAGCTAGTGGCGCAGTCAGACAGCATGTAGATTCGGCACCCGGGGTCAGCCAGACAGCACGCCAATCAACGCAAGCTGTTGCCACCACCAGAATGCCGTCCTTGCAAAGCTCAGCAGTGTGGCATTTTTTTTGTGTGTCTGCCTCTGATATCAGCGATGCCATTTGTAACCTGTGCCAAAAGAAACTGAGTCGTGGGAAGTCCAACACCCACCTAGGTACAACTGCTTTGCGAAGGCACATGATCTCACATCACAAACGCCTATGGGATCAACACATGAGTAAAAGCAGCACACAAACTGAAAGCCACCATCCTCCTCCTGGTCCAGCATCTTCAGCCACGTCAACCACTGCTGTCCTCCATGCCCCCTATCAACAACCCGCCCCTCCGCCTCTCACCTTCAGCAGTTCCTGCTCGTCACCTGCCCACAGTCAGGTGTCTGTGAAGGAAATGTTTGAGCGCAAAAAGCCAATCTCGCAGAGTCACCCCCTTGCCCGGCGTCTGACAGCTGGCTTGTCGGAACTCTTAGCCCGCCAGCTTTTACCATACAAGCTGGTGGAGTCTGAGGCCTTCAAAAAATTTGTCGCTATTGGGACACCGCAGTGGAAGGTACCCGGCCGAAATTATTTTTCACAAAAGGCAATCCCCAACCTGTACTCTATTGTGGAAAAAGAAATCATGTCACGTCTGGCACACAGTGTTGGGGCAAGGGTCCATCTGACCACTGATAGCTGGTCTGCAAAGCACGGTCAGGGCAGGTATATAACGTACACTGCGCATTGGGTAAACCTGCTGGCGGCTGCCAAGCATGGAATGCGTGGCTCTGCTGCAGAGGAGTTGGTGACACCGCCACGACTTGCAGGCAGGCCTGCTGCCACCTCCTCTACTCCTCCTACTCCATCCTCTTTGCTAACCTCCTCGGCTGAGTCCTCTTCTGCTGTTGCGTCTTGCTCCACACCAACTGCACCCCCCCAGCTCCCCAGGGGCTATTCCACATGCCGGATACGACAGTGTCACGCTGTCTTGGGGTTGACTTGCCTGAAAGCAGAGAGTCACACCGGACCAGCACTACTGTCCGCCCTGAATGCACAGGTGGATCAGTGGCTGACCCCGCACCAACTGGAGATCGGCAAAGTGGTGTGTGACAACGGGAGCAATTTGTTGGAGGCATTGAATTTGGGCAAGTTGACACATGTGCCGTGCATGGCACATGTGTTGAATCTGATTGTGCAACGTTTTGTGCAGAAGTACCCAGGCTTACAGGACGTCCTCAAGCAGGCCAGGAAGGTGTGTGGCCATTTCAGGCGTTCCTACACGGCCATGGCGCACTTTGCAGATATTCAGCGGCGAAACAACATGCCAGTGAGGCGCTTGATTTGCGACAGCCCGACACGTTGGAATTCAACACTGCTAATGTTAGACCGCCTGCTCCAACAAGAAAAAGCTGTCAACGAGTATTTGTATGACCGGGGTGCTAGGACAGCCTCTGCGGAGCTGGGTATTTTTTTGCCACGCTACTGGACGCTCATGCGCAATGCCTGTAGGCTCATGCGTCCTTTTGAGGAGGTGACAAACCTAGTGAGTCGCACTGAAGGCACCATCAGCGACATCATCCCATATGTTTTTTTCCTGGAGCGTGCCCTGCGAAGAGTGCTGGATCAGGCCGTAGATGAGCGTGAAGAGGAAGAGGAAGAGTTGTGGTCACCATCACCACCACCAGAAACAGCCTTACCATCGATTGCTGGACCTGCGGCAACACTGGAAGAGGAGTGTGAGGAAGAGGAGTCAGAGGAGGAATGTGGCTTTGAGGAGGAGGAACACCAACCACAGCAGGCATCCCAGGGTGCTAGTTGTCACCTATCTGGTACCCGTGGTGTTGTACGTGGCTGGGGGGAAGAACACACCTTCAATGACATCAGTGAGGACGAGGAATTGGACATGAGTAGCTCGGCATCCAACCTTGTGCAAATGGGGTCTTTCATGCTGTCATGCCTGTTGAGAGACCCTCGTATAAAAAGGCTGAAGGAGAACGACCTGTACTGGGTGGCCACGCTACTAGACCCCCGGTATAAGCAGAAAGTCTGTGACATGTTACCCAATTACCGGCAGTCGCAAAGGATGCAGCAGCTACAAAATAAGTTAAAAACTATGCTCTACACAGCGTATAAGGGTGATGTCACAGCACAACGGGAATCCAACAGGGGAAGAGGTGAAAGTAATCCTCCTCCTACCACCACAACCACGCCGGCAAGGACAGGACGCTTTACAGACGTCTTGTTGATGGAGGACATGCGGAGCTTTTTTAGTCCTATGCATCGCCACAGCCCTTCGGGGTCCACCCTCAGAGAACGACTCGACCGACAGGTAGCAGACTACCTTGCCTTAACTGCAGATATCGACACTCTGAGGAGCGATGAACCCCTTGACTACTAGGTGTGCAGGCTTGACCTGTGGCCTGAGCTATCCCAGTTTGCCATTGAACTTCTGGCCTGCCCCGCTTCAAGTGTGCTGTCAGAAAGGACCTTCAGCGCAGCAGGAGGTATTGTCACTGAGAAGAGAAGTCGCCTAGGTCAAAAAAGTCTTGATTACCTCACGTTTATTAAGATGAATGAGGCATGGATCCCGAAGGGACTGACAGTGGGGGATGCATTTGACTAAAAAAGGCCTGGTGATGACTGAGATGCCTTGGCCTAAAAATGGTCCACACGCTGCTGTATATAATCATTCTCTGCATGCCGGATGACTTACGTGACGTCTCCGCCACCAACTACGGTTCAAGCAGCAATGTTTTAGTGCACTTTCTGCCTTAAAACCTCAATTTTTCAGGCCGCTGCTACAGCAGCGGCTGCAACAATACCTGCTTTTTCATGCATGTGTACATGCCTAATTTTTCTGGCCTCTGGTGCTACACTGTGGCTGCAAAAAAACAAAAAACAAAAAAAAGGCACATACATGTGTCAATTCCCCTTCGTGATCGTTACCTTGTCGTGGTGAAGGGGCTTGCGTATCACAATGAAGCGATCACCTCTAGGATTGTGTTGGCACACCCCAGATGATAAGGTCGTTGCTTCATTGTGTACAGACCAAAAGCGATCCGCAGGATAATTTTTCATAAAAAAAAACATTCATTTTCTTTCATTCTTTCTGCGGAGCTGGGTATTTTTTGGCCGCGTTACTGAATGCTCATGAACAATGGCTGTAGGCTCATGCGTCCTTTTGCAGAGATGACAACCCTGGTGGTCAGTCGAACCCAAGGCAACATCATCGACCTCATCCCATATGCGTTTTTTCTGGAGCGTGCCCTGCGAAGAGTACTGGATCAGGCTGTAGATGAGCATGAAGAGGAAGAGTTGTGGTCCTCATCACCACCAGAAGCAGCCTTGTCGTTGTCAATTGCTGGACCTGTGGCAACGCAGAGAGAGGAGTCTGAAGAAGAGAAGTCAGAGGAGGAAGGTGGCTTTGAGGAGGTGGAATACCAGCCACAGCAGGCGTCCCAGGGGGCTTGTTCTCACCTTTCGGGGACCCTTGGTGTTGTATGTGGCTGGGTGGAGGAAGAGACCTTCAATGATGTCAGTGAGGACAAGGAACGGGACATGGCTAGCTTGGTATCCAACCTTGTGCAAATTGGGAGTTTGCGGTTGTGCAAATGGACTGACTGACTGTTAAACGGGGAGTTTGGTCTGTCAGAGTTTGGTCTGTCACTGTGAAGCGGGCGACGGGCGTAACCCTTACACTACTTGACCGATAAAACATCATACCTGATCGTATTCACACACTGGATGTTTTAGTGCTGGTTTACACTGCCGCTACCACTAAAGTAGCGTCGCTTCCAGTGCGACTTTGGCGCGACTTAGCGCGACTTTGGCGCGACCTCATCGCGAGGTGACTTTTTATTTGGCCAATCACAATATCATGTTTTGTGACCGTCACCTAATTTCCTTTTCCTGTTTTTTGTTTTACATATTTCCCCATGTGTGCAGTGTTGTCTGTGTCATAGCTCAACTGATAGGCATGTTTGCCTTGGCATATCATATTTCAGCTTGCCAGAAAGAAAAAAAGACAGCTGGAAAGACACTGCATTAGTTTTCTACTAAAAATCATAAGAAAAATGCTGTTTTTTTTGGGTTGTGGACATACTACAGAGCTGAAACTTGACAGGTACACTTTTTAGACCCCCCAGACACTAAATACAAAAAATGACATGCCTGCCTAAAAAAATGCCCGATAAATGCCTGCAAGAGAAAAAGCCAGCCGCAGAGAAGCCATATTCCTGAAAATATAAGAAAAATGCTGTTTTTTAGGGGTTCTGGACATGCTACAGAGCTGAAACTTGACAGGTACACTTTTGTGACCCCCCAGACACTAAATACAAAAAATGACATGCCTGCCTAAAAAAATGCCCGATAAATGCCTGCAAGAGAAAAAGCCAGCCGCAGAGAAGCCGTATTCCTGAAAATATAAGAAAAATGCTGTTTTTTAGGGGTTCTGGACATGCTACAGAGCTGAAACTTGACAGGTACACTTTTGTGACCCCCCAGACACTAAATACAAAAAATGACATGCCTGCCTAAAAAAATGCCCGATAAATGCCTGCAAGAGAAAAAGACAGCCGCAGAGAAGCCGTATTCCTGAAAATATAAGAAAAATGCTGTTTTTTAGGGGTTCTGGACATGCTACAGAGCTGAAACTTGACAGGTACACTTTTGTGACCCCCCAGACACTAAATACAAAAAATGACATGCCTGCCTAAAAAAATGCCCGATAAATGCCTGCAAGAGAAAAAGACAGCCGCAGAGAAGCCGTATTCCTGAAAATATAAGAAAAATGCTGTTTTTTAGGGGTTCTGGACATGCTACAGAGCTGAAACTTGACAGGTACACTTTTTAGACCCCCCAGACACTAAATACAAAAAATGACATGCCTGCCTAAAAAAATGCCCGATAAATGCCTGCAAGAGAAAAAGACAGCCGCAGAGAAGCCGTATTCCTGAAAATATAAGAAAAATGCTGTTTTTTAGGGGTTCTGGACATGCTACAGAGCTGAAACTTGACAGGTACACTTTTGTGACCCCCCAGACACTAAATACAAAAAATGACATGCCTGCCTAAAAAAATGCCCGATAAATGCCTGCAAGAGAAAAAGACAGCCGCAGAGAAGCCGTATTCCTGAAAATATAAGAAAAATGCTGTTTTTTAGGGGTTCTGGACATGCTACAGAGCTGAAACTTGACAGGTACACTTTTGTGACCCCCCAGACACTAAATACAAAAAATGACATGCCTGCCTAAAAAAATGCTCGATAAATGCCTGCAAGAGAAAAAGACAGCCGCAGAGAAGCCGTATTCCTGAAAATATAAGAAAAATGCTGTTTTTTAGGGGTTCTGGACATGCTACAGAGCTGAAACTTGACAGGTACACTTTTGTGACCCCCCAGACACTAAATACAAAAAATGACATGCCTGCCTAAAAAAATGCCCGATAAATGCCTGCAAGAGAAAAAGACAGCCGCAGAGAAGCCGTATTCCTGAAAATATAAGAAAAATGCTGTTTTTTAGGGGTTCTGGACATGCTACAGAGCTGAAACTTGACAGGTACACTTTTGTGACCCCCCAGACACTAAATACAAAAAATGACATGCCTGCCTAAAAAAATGCCCGATAAATGCCTGCAAGAGAAAAAGACAGCCGCAGAGAAGCCGTATTCCTGAAAATATAAGGAAAATGCTGTTTTTTAGGGGTTCTGGACATGCTACAGAGCTGAAACTTGACAGGTACACTTTTTAGACCCCCCAGACACTAAATACAAAAAATGACATGCCTGCCTAAAAAAATGCCCGCTAAATGCCTGCAAGAGAAAAAGCCAGCCGCAGAGAAGCCGTATTCCTGAAAATATAAGAAAAATGCTGTTTTTTAGGGGTTCTGGACATGCTACAGAGCTGAAACTTGACAGGTACACTTTTGTGACCCCCCAGACACTAAATACAAAAAATGACATGCCTGCCTAAAAAAATGCCCGCTAAATGCCTGCAAGAGAAAAAGCCAGCCGCAGAGAAGCCATATTCCTGAAAATATAAGAAAAATGCTGTTTTTTAGGGGGTTCTGGACATGCTACAGAGCTGAAAATTGACAGGTACACTTTTTAGACCCCCCAGACACTAAATACAAAAAATGACATGCCTGCCTAAAAAAATGCCCGCTAAATGCCTGCAAGAGAAAAAGCCAGCCGCAGAGAAGCCATATTCCTGAAAATATAAGAAAAATGCTGTTTTTTAGGGGTTCTGGACATGCTACAGAGCTGAAACTTCACAGGTACACTTTTTAGACCCCCCAGATGCTAAATCCAAAGAAATTTTTTATTTTTATTTTTTTTTAATTTTTCCAATAATTGGCTCTCTATCAAAAAATTATAATTTTTAAGAACTTTTTTTTGCGTGATCCCTCTCCGGCATGCCACAGTCCAGGTGTTAGTCCCCTTGAAACAACTTTTCCATCACTATTGTGGCCAGAAAGAGTCCCTGTGTGTTTTAAAATTCGCCTGCCTATTGAAGTCTATGGCGGTTCGCCCGGTTCGCCGGTTCGCGAACATTTGCCGATGTTCGCGTTCGCCGTTCGCGAACCGCAAATTTTAGGTTCGCGACATCACTAGTGGTAAGATGTACACTGGAGGAGGTGGAAAAGGGTTATATCGACTTTACAGTGAACACTGTATCATTCATCCTTAAATGCAATTAATTTGGATTTGGTTTTGGTTTACACCCAGCTTTGCTAATTTATATATGGCTGATTGGGAGTCTAACTATATCTAGCTAAATGGGGAGTTGTTTGTGGGTCTGGTGCTCTGGACAAGATTAATTAATAACATGATATGCATTTGGAAAGGTTCAAGAAAATGAGCAGCCTCCACGATGGATGTTAGACACACACAAAAGCATGCAAAAACCACTTTTCTTATTCTCACCCATGACCAGTGTATTCCACCATTGTTCAGAAGAAGAGGTAGCCGGCAACTCCAGAATCCAGTAAAATTAATACATTTTATTGCTACATATAGGTGGATAAAAACAGCTTACATATTTCGGCACAAAGCCTTGATCACAGCATGTTTTTTACAAATGAAAGACAAACATTTGATACAGTTGATAGTATTCTATTGATGTGGGGTGATTGTTGTTGGTAACTTCTGGTGCCACATACACCTATGATCTACTACATGCTCTCAGCTATTCTGTCATGTTGCTGACTCACTTGCAACTCTTCTGTACAAGACCAGGTGTTTTAACACTGTTTTCACTGAATATATTGACCCTGTTCTGGCCATCATACATGTTCACATGCGCTCTTGAAGAAAAAAGAGCATTTTAGAAACACATCAAGCTTTTTATGTGGACCAGTTTTGAAAAAAATATATATATATATTCTCTGTATTATAGATGTGAACTTTACCTGAGTGCACCACATGAATGTGGTTACTACTATGTCTTTTTTTTTTTAATTTTGTATAATAAATTTGGCATTTTATGTGATATATTTCTATTTTGTTGGTTTTGCTCAAAACATGAATGCTCTTTTACATTCCTTTTGCTACAACACACATTCTATTATATATATATTAGTGGAATGTGGACATACTAGCATGGTATCTTTTTCCCCTATTGAGATAAGGTTCAAGGGAAGAACTGGAAGTCTTTCAAGAAGCAATAACCCCTATAATCTACAGTGCTCCACTCATGTTAGATAGAATTAACTTTTTTGGATCTGGAGATCTTTATTGAGAATGACACTATCCTAACTAAAACCTTCAAACAGCCCGTTGATTGCAAAAGTTATATTCTGAACACTAGCTTATGGACAATTTCTGCAACGCTTCCCCTCTGTAGCAGTTGTCTGTTCCGCCTGCAGTAGGGAGCAGTTTGGGGCACATTTCAGCACACTACAGCGCTTTGTTTTTTGGGGTTTTTTTTGTTCTGGTCCTAACTTTATTTGAAGTGTACAAAAGTGCACATCATTCATGTCCATGTTCAGCAGTGCAATGTGTTTCACTGCTGTAAAGTGCCATGCGTTTCTGCATATAGGACTGTGATAAAATGCAGCATGCTGCATTTTAGCACAGCTCTGGGCTGCATTGCACTGTGAATGGGACACACAGAAAACAAATGTTTTCTGTTTTTCCCCTTGTGGTGACAGGTTTACAAAGCAGAAAAATGAGTTGCCGAAGCTGCCGGTCAAAAATGACCGAACGATAATCATATTAATAGGAAGTACCTTCTCCGATACTCATTGGTCTGTTGATGGTTTTACCTTTAGGTTTACAAAGCAGAAAAATGCCTGTAACCACACTGTGTGAATTCACTCTTAGCTTTGTATTTAATTATAATGCTCAGGCACACATAATTAGAACAATTATATTTAAACATTGAGAAATATTAAAGGAAGAATATATTCTAGCATCCTAATTACCTCCATATCATAAGATTCTCTATGAAAGACTAAAGAATCTGGGATCGGGATTGGAGATTGCACCAACTGTACGAAATGTAGATAAGAGCAGTAGTATAGGGCCCATTAATAACTGGATTGGGGGATTTACAAGATATTGATCCCATATGGTTTGTAGAAATAAAATAAGTACAAGTACAGTGAACGAATTTGATTCTTCGCAAATGCAAAAGACATATAAAATAAAGACTTTATCACTTGCAATTCTACAAAAGAATACAAAAGAATAACAATACCCTTTCCCTGGACACTATAAAGAACATCTTGAAAAAAAAAAACTAGCTTATATTTGTTTTTGGGGTGTAGAAGTAATCAAACCCGATCAGTGTGGGTGGAATTTTATCAAGCAGATGTCTAAAAATGAAGCCCTATGAATTTTTGAGCTGTACACCATTGTTCTAGTGGAACTAAATCTGGACATTGAATTGAATTTACTTTCAATTGAGAGCAAGCCAAACATGTTATCATGTTTACAGTCTTATTTTAATGGTTTAGAATAATTTAATAAAGTATTAAATAGCAGGATTTTAATGCACACATTATTTAATTGTATTTATATTTAATCCTCATTATATTTCCATTGATATTTTATTCACATACAATTAGTGATAATTCCCGCAGCGAATGAAAAAATAAAGATGAATGCGTATGGGAAAATTGTCTGTTTTACCACATAAGAGATACACAGTCTGGCTATTAGAGAGTAATGAATTTGAACAAGCAGTTGAACAATACTTCTTGTTTTAACACATAAGGGGTAAATAGATTTGAGGAAACAGCTAAGCAATGCTGGCTGTTATAACACATAAGAGATACACAGTCTGGCTATTAGCGGTTTACAGAGTTGAACAAGCAGCTGAGCATTTTTTAAGCAGAAAAAAATGTATTGAGGGTTTCCAGAGTGTCAATAAATTAGTCCATAATTAAAAGTACATGAGATATATAAAAGTAAAGGTACTGACTTTCAAAAGTTTAATATAGTCCAACATAAGTCTGAATACAAGGTGTAGTAATAGCACTATACATTCCTCCACTATACATACTCCTACTCCTAAGCCTGGTACACACTATTACTTTTTTTTCTATTCATTCAAGCGGACTGAGCGAAAATAAACTGTCAGCTCTGGTAGGAGCCGCTGTACTCACTATGCAAAGTAAGTATAGCGATCTCCCCCCGCTGAGCTATTGTGTTCTCAAAGCCCCTCACCAGAACACTCTGATCAGCGCTCTCTGCCATTGACTGAGAGTGCTGTTTGGTAGTCCGTCGCTTGCTGGTTTTCCAGCATGCTCGTCTGACAGACCATCATACACACAGGCCAAATGTCGGCCGTTTGTTTTTGAACCAGCAAATGTCTTCCACATTCGGCCCATTTGTACCCGTCTTTAAGGGCTGGATTTTTTTTTCAAATAATTTTTATTGAGATTTTTCAAAATACATAGAAATACAAACCAAATAAAACAAAACAAGCTCTCGGTCAGGATGAGGTGGAGCGATATCAAAGTAGTCAGTGACATGTTACAATCGATAAGGTGCAATCAAACAAGAATAACATGGTAATAACGTAGTAATAACTTTCTAATGAATCAGTTAGTGTACCACTCTACGTGAAATGCATATAACAACAACAGAATCAGCAGAATGCCAGTCATATTAGGAGGAGTACCAGTTAACCCATGCTGCCCATTGTTTATCAAAGGAAGAAGTCGAGTCCCTTGTCCTGGCTGCCAGTAGAAGCTCATAGTGATAGTTCAGGTTGACTTGAACCAATACTTCGCTATGGCTGGGGGCCGAGCTATTTTTCCAGTGCCTAGCTATACATAGTTTGGCGGCCAGCAGAAAGTGGAACATGATGTTTTGATATTCGCACGGATAGCCTTGTACGCGTATATGGAGAATGGCTAAGGCGGGGTCGGGGTGAGACTTCAGCCATAACTTTGAAAACTTTTTTCCAATAACTAGATATACCCACACAAGACCAAAAGACATGAGAAATGTTGGCTGGGTGACCGCAGCCCCTCCAACATAACGGTGAGTATGACGGTATAAATTTCGCCAATAAGACTCGAGTTTTATACCATCTGGCCACTATTTTTTGGGATAGATCCCAATGGTAAGTACAATGTATCGCTGCTGCTACAGCTCGGAACGCCTTAGGCCATGAGTCTGGGTGGAACTGTTTACCTAGATCGGATTCCCAACGTAACATGGGTGGGGTTTTGGTAAATATCGATTTTTCTCCCAGTAAATTGTAGAGTAGTGAGATGCCCTTCGTTTTTTCAACTGGATCTATAAAGAAATCTCGGGCCTTGGAAGGTACTAGAACATCCAGGAGGGGATTTTTGCGAAGGAACGTACTAACTTGTAGGTAGGTATGGTGGGCCGCGGGGGGTAGGTTGTATGTAGCGACTAAATCTTGCCAGGGTTTAAGGACGTGACCTGATACAATTTCATCCATCCAGTAAATACCACAATCTCGCCACTTGCTCAATTTCAAATAAGGGATTAATATTTCTAGAGTCTGAACCGGTAGACGTAAGCTTGCGGAGTGTAAAGACTGGATTTTTGAAATGGATAAATACCTAATGCTAGAAAAATATACTTGTGCTAAACAGAACATCCCTCAGAAAAATAGATAGATGCATCATGTTCTAACTGTAATTTAAATCTATAAATACGTTTGGATACATTTTTAATGAAGGGAGAACCTGTCACAGAAAAGGAAAGAAATGAAATGAAATAAAAATAAAAGCTTTCTTATATAATATTTGCTCCAGGGTATTTCTGTATCTCTGAATATTTGTGAATATTCTGGGAGAATTAGATGTTTATGTATCAAATGTACTAACGCTGATACTGTCTGGAATGGTGATTTGACCTTGTCTCTTTTTTTTTTTTTTTTTTCTTGTTCTTTTATTGGGTGCTTTTGTTCTTGTTTATTTGTTATAAAAATTTTCAAAAATAAAATCTGAATAAAAAAAAAGAAAGAAATGTATTTAGGGTTTCCAAAGTGCCAATAAATTAGTACCTAAGTGAAAGTATATGAGATATGTAAAAGTAAAGGTACCGACATAGAACATTTATGTTACATTCGAAAGTTTAATATAATCCAACTTAAGTCTGAATAGAAGGTGTAGGAATAGCACTATACATTCTGACAAGCTTCCTCAGGAAGCAATATCCACATGACTTTATAAGAGTCTACATATAACTAGATCTAGGGGGCATAAACCTGGAGTGTCTAACCAGTTATTCTATAGTTACTCAAATTTAATAGGGCATAAACTAATAAATAATAAAAAATAAAGTGCTTAAGCTGAGCACTTTTAACCACCCACCACTCTAACTACACAAGCCTTTTCCTCAAAAAGACTGACAATTCCAATTATAAAATGTCAAGTAAGTAATGTCACCAGAAGAGCAGTGCATCTTTTTTCTTTTTTATCTTAGCGACAGTGTATTTTCACACTGCTTCTCACGAGCGAGAGACTGATGGCAGTGTGCGTAATTTTGCTTTGTAGTGATCTGTTAAGTTTGCTTGCTTACTACTCTACTAGGCATTACCACAGAAACACAGAGACGAAGAGACAATATACAAGTCATTAGAAGGAGATAACATCTCCCAATTGGCTTATTGCCACAAGTTAATTGTCTCATCTAACAAGCCCATTTAAACACCTCCATCTCATACTTATTTTGAAAACAGAAACTTTATTGCAATCATCGAATGTCAGTACACTTAAAGTGGAAGTCCAGGCTAAATGCATCTGATCGTAAATCTGCTCCCGTTCCCCTTCAAAAACCTATAATGACCTGTCTATACAAGAAAGATTTCTATACTTTCCTATTTTCTGGGCACTCTTGTCCAGTCCAATCATGTGATCTCCCTAGCGGCCAACTTCAGGGAAGCGGAGAGAGCAGCAACAATGCCTGCAAGGCCACCCATTAGTGATGTCATCCATTAGCTTACTATAGGCACTGCTGTCCCTCCTCTCCCCATGAAGCTGTCGCTGGGAGTCAATTACATGACTGGACCAGAGCACCCCGAGAGTGAGTATACACATTTTTCTTCTACAGTATAGTTAGTAAAGTGTTATAATGGGGGTGGCAGCAGATGTAAGATTAGATAGGTCTTCCACTTGAATGCAATAGCAAACACTGAGCAAGGTGTATCCTATATAGTAAGTGTCCTACTTACGAATGAGTTCCACTCCAAGAGCTTGTTCATAAGTCCAACTTGTTTGTAAGTCCAACAAAGATCACTGCTTACAGATAAAGGCTCCCAGCACTGATCAGTCTGTTCTGAGGGAGGGAGTCCCCCTGTCAGAACACAAAAGCACAGCTGGGGAGATCGCAGCACCAACATTGCCTGTGTTGGTACGGTGATCTGTCAGTTTTTTCATTCAGACGGTTGGGTTGAACGAAAAAAAAAAAACTGTGCAAACACATGCTCACATCTTTGAAACGTCGTAACTCAAAGGTTAATATGTAGGGGACTTATTGTATTGAGAAGGAAGATATTGGGCCATAGTATAAGCTCTGTCTAAATTTTTTCTAAATAAAAAAAAACAAAAAATGTATATTTTTCATTTTAGGCTGTACAGATTTAACTCTTTTGCTGCCACAGATATAGAAATGAAGTCAGTAGCAGCAGGGGATTCTACACACACCAGGCTGCTGCTGCACTATTTAATTGGTTAGCAAATAAGGTTTAATGCTGATAAATGTAAAGTAATGCACTTGGGGGCTAAAAACATGCACTCATCATACACACTAGGAGGATAACTATATAAGACTATATTTAAGACTATATAAGAACAACCAGGGAGTCAATGATGGAGTCAATGGTGGAGAAGCATCTGGCTGTTCTGGTAGATCATACAAATAATTATTTATTAGCATGCAATGCCAAGCTGGAGTTTTTACAGAGAGAGAGAGAGACTTAATTTTGCCTCTGTACAATTTATTAGTAACCTCATCTAGAATATGCAGTATAATTTTGGGTACCAGTTAAAAAAAGGATATTGGCGAACTGGAGAAAGTGAAGAGAAGGACAACCAAACTAATAAGAGGCATGGAGGAGCTCAACTATGTGGAAAGATTAACTGAACTGAATTTATTAAGGGGGATATAATCAACATGTATAAATATGTAAGTGGTTCATATAGTGGACATGGTGTAAAGTTATTCACTTTCACGTTATTACATTGGAGAAGGGGGCTCTCTTTACATCTGGAGGACAAGAGATTTCATCTTCACACACAGAAAGACCTCTTTACCATAAGAGCTGTAAAAAAAATGTATAATAGACTCCTTTAAGAACTGGTTCTGGCAAGCTCAGAAGATTGTTTTTAAAAAGGCCTGGATGCATTCCTAAATGCACAAAATATATCTGGATATTGATATTTAGAGGTAATAATGACAGTGGTTTATCCATTTACCTTATGGCAGATCAGAAAATAGTTCCTTTCCCCCACTGGAGCAAATTGAGTCATTTTTTATTGGGTTGTTTTACTTCCTCTGGATTAACTTTGGGTATAGGATAGAATATGTGGAGGTTTTGGATGGGTGTGTGTGTGTGGGGGGTGGGTCATTTGTTTGTTTGTTTGTTTGTTTGTTTTATTGGTTGAATTGGATAGACCTATGCCTTTTTTTTCAACCTGACTAACTGGCAAGACAGCAGGTACCCCAAGCCTGAGATAGCATGGGGTATTCAAAGCCTTAGCTCTGGTATTATATGACAGCACTAGAACCCTGGCATCAGGATGTCTAGGTGTCTAGTTATAACCATGTAGCTTATCTGGTTCCCAGGACTTGTTCTGCACAATAACTGCCATCCAGGTCTTTCCTAGGCACTGGTTACCTGACCTGGGTCCCCTACTGCACCTGAAGTTGCAGCAATTGCATCTGGATCATGGCAAGGCAAAATGGTACACTGCCCGTCCCTGTAAGAACACTAATATCATGGTTGGTATAGCAAATGCAGCTACTAGTTACAGAGGTAATATCTGGACCACCAGGAACAACATGAGAAATACACTGCAAAAGGGACCTGAATAAAGTGACTACTGGAGGAATCTTAAGCTAGACAGGCAACCCATACAAAGCACAAGACAACAATGGAAACTCAGAAGTTTCACACCTATCAGCAGGCAGGAGCTTAACCTTCATACCAGAGGCTGGTTGGTCAGCAGGCATATAATCAGCAGAGTCCAAGTGGGCAGCAGGCAAAGGATCAGTGAAATCAGGTTGGGCAGCAGGCACCAGACTATTAGAGGCAGACTGGGCAACTTGCAGGGAATCAACAGAGTCCAGCTGGGCAGCAGGAATGGAATCAGCAGAGTCCAGCTGGACAGCTGGCAGAAGACTGGTGAAATCAGGCTGGGCAGCAGGCAGTGAGCCATCAGGAACAGGCTTGGCAGCAGGCACCAGACCATCAGAAGTAGGATGGGCAACAGGCACCAGACCATCAGAAGTAGGATGGGCAACAGGCACTGAACCATCACAAGCAGGCTGGACAGCAGGCACTGGACCATTGGAGGCAAACTGGGCAGCAGGCACTGAGCCATTGGAAGCAGTCTGGACAGCAGGCACAGAACCATTGGAAGCAGGCTGAGCAGCAGGCACCAGGCCATGGAAGGCAGGTTGGGCAGCAGGCACCAGACCATCAGAGGGAGGCTGGACAGCGGGAACAGTACTATCAGAGGCATGATGGGCAGCAGGCACCACACCATCATAGGCTGGACCATCATCAGAGTCAGGCTGGGCAGCAGGCACTGGGTCTGTGAAGGCAGGCTGGACAACAAACAAAGGATCAGTGAAATCAGGTTGAATAGCAGGCAGAGGTCCAATGTCATTGGATAGCAGGTGTTGTATTAGCTGAGTCAGACTGGACAGAAGGCAGCATATCGGCAACATTAGGCTGTGCAGCAGATAGTATATTAGGGGCATCAGGCTGGTCAGAGGGTAAAGGATCAGTGGAAGTTAGCCGGGCAGCAGGTAAAGTACCAATGGAGTCAAGCTGGAAAGTGAGTAAGGGATTAGTAGAGTTAGATTGGACAGCAGGAGAAGTATCATTAGAGTTAGACTGGAACATGGGCTTATTGTATAGTGGCTTAGCTTGGAAGGAATGATTGATGTTGCCTGGACTGGAGGAACAGGCACGGAGGCAGGCTGGACCCAATCAGCAGGCATGGAGGCAGGCTTGACTAAATCAGCAAGCATAGAGGCAGACTGGACTGTATCAGCAGGTATGGAGGCAAGCTAGAATGGTTAACTCACTGGAACAGTTGACATAGGCTGGACTGGAGTAGCAGGCACTGGATCAGGCTGGACCGAAGTAATAGGCATGGAGCCAGAAACTGGCACAGGAAGTTAGAACAATAAACAAAACTTACCTAAACTAACTAACTAACCTAAACTATACTATAGCCAGGATAAACATGGCAGAGAAGGATCAGGCAGATGATCAAGAAATATGCCAGGACAGGGAGAAAGTACAAGCAGGATCAGAAGCAGAGTCACAGGGATCAAGGTAAATGGGGCTAACAGGCAGAACACTGAGGCAAGATGGAATAGCAGATAAGTGACTAAATACCCTGCCAGCAGCCAACATTGGAAGACTAATTGAAGACTAGTTGCAAAGAACTGCTGGCTGCTGGGAGACACCCGATGGAAGATACCGGAACTACAACCTTTGTGAACCACAGTGTCACCAGCAGTACGTGACATTTAGTGTAATTTTGTTTTAAGTTTAAAAATTGTACAGATTTACATAATATCTTTGAAGCCCGTATTGGATGAGCTGCAATTTTGGAGTGGGAAAGAAAGCAGATTGCATGTGGAAAAATAAATAAGTGTCATTTTTCAAAGACCGAAATTCTGGGGAAAAAAATGTATACTATACAGTATGTTTTTTTAAAAAAAAAAAAAAAGTATTGTACCAAACCTTTTTAAGCCTTGATTGGATTTGCAGCAATTTATGAGGGAGAGAGTAAGTAGCTTGACTATTTTAATAAAAAAATTAGGTTCCTTATTCACAGACTGAAGAACAAGTAATCGCTTATTATTTATTTATTTTTTTTGACAATCCACAATTTCTTTGGAAGATTGCAGGTGGAAAAAAAAAACAGGTTGCCTTTTTTCTAAGACTGAATGAAGACTGTATATCCCAACATAACTTTTAGACTATTTTCACACGGCTGTAAAAAAAGAAAATGCACCTAAATGCATTTTTCATATACAGATCTGATTGCAGCTGTATTGTTTTCATTGGAGACAGTCGCACAAGTACATAAAGTGCTGCATTCAAATATGTAACCGGAAAACCAAAACTGTGTCTATAAGCACACAAATGACATGCTTTTGGATGTAAAGGTATGTGTACACATATGCCAGATGCACAAAATGCATTATGGCTTTGAAAAAAAAAACTGGACTAAAACTGTATGCATTTAGAAATAGTTCTAAAAGCAAGTATTTACTGATCATTTATGCTGGAACTTTTGTTCAAAAAAAACCTTACCTGTATGATCTTTAAAATTGAGATGGACATCTAAATGTAGCCTTAAGACTTTCTCGACAACCTGCTATTTGTAAACCAAAGTGTAAGCAGATTGCATTCCTAGAACACCTTTCAAGTCTTTTTGAATAGTTAATTTCTGAGGAATTGAACAGGCAGATTGCATCTGAACATGACTATTTTTTTGTTTGACAAGCAAATTGTACAGAATGTAGTTCCCCAATTTTAAATCTATTTAGATAGGTCACTATAATGAGTGAGAGAACAAGCAGATATGTATTAAGATGGTATTTTTGCGGGGCCAGAATATAACGATTATACCGATATGCTGCAGAGAAACTAACTCTTAATAATAGGAGGCAATTTTGTAACCAAATGGTAGCTCTATTTTAGCTAGAAACATTAAATGAAACTGTATTTTTGCAATTGTATGAACATATTTGTATGATATTGCTGGAAAGAATTGCATCTGAGACAATTTGGATAGCAGAGAGTAGGCAAATATCAACCCAAAATATGAAAAGAAAATGTTTTTGTTCTAAGACACTATATAAAAATTGTACTAATTTGAGGGACACAATTACATCTTTTTAAAGCAATTTTAGAAACATACTTTATACTTTAGCCAAAAATAACCAAAGAGTTTTATTTTATTCAGATAATATATTACAATGATACTGCCTTGTTGCACAGAATATCATCTTTTTTATTTGGACCTAATTTCAAAAGCATAGATTAGGCATATTTCAGCCAGAAAAATTCAAATACACTGTCATTTTTCTGAGATGTTGCATAAAAGTTGAAAAGATTTGATGTACAAAATCTTATCCTTTAAAGAGAAAATATTTGTAGGAGCAGAGAAAAGTCATATTTCAGCCAAAATATTCAATTAGACTGTTATTTTGTTACACCAAATCCAACAATTGTACAGGTTTACTATTTGGCAAACTTCAAAGAAGTTCAGTTCAGAAGTTCAGATGCTGAACCCCAAACCCATTGAAATCAAAGGGTGTTGAATCTGTCAAATTAAAAGTTTAATTAATTTTCTTAAAATAGGCAAGGGGGTGTTAAAAATTTGCATGCAGGGTTGGAAGTGCCCTAGGGAACATGTACTAAAGCAAAAAAAAATAATGAATTTAATGCACCTAGGAGCAATTTATTTTTTAGCACTGACATTAACAATTGGAAAAAAAATGGTAGAAATTACTTTGACAGCTGTAGTTGACAGTTTCTTTGTTTAAAGAAAAAACAGCACACCGACCAACCTCACACCATTAATGGTCAATGCAATATTTACCTAGAAAAAAAACAAAGAATCACTTTTTAACTCCTGGAGATTGCCACGGAAAATTTAGGTTTTGGGTATGAAGATGGACCATGGCAAGATATTGTGCTGTAGAAAAATGACCATGAACACAAGAGGGTGCCAGTCTATGTGCAGCATAAAACCTTTAAAAAAAGTTGGTAAAAACACAAGTAAATGTTAAACTCATTTAGATGAGCGAATAGTGCAATTGTCTGTGTTAAGAATCAGCACCAAAAGGAAAGGTCAGAGATGTTCACAGTGGCTTCCCACACTAGTGGCAGCCAAGGCATTGTATATAGAGCAGAAGCAGGAATCTAAGGCAACCACTGTGGAGGGTGGAACCAGAAGTGACGTCACACCGGGGGAGGGCCCATATCCATCGTAATGCATTTCAAAGCACAAAGGGTTACTTCATAAGACCATTAGAAAGGTGTGGGCTGACATGCTATATAAAAAGGGGAGTTACAGTGGAACCACCTGGCTCTGTGGAATTCTGTAGCCAATCAGCACACAGTGGGCAGGGATACACAAGACAAAGCTGCACACCGAGATGCCAAAACAGTGCTGCACACACCTTGGCCCGTTGGACTAAAGGCCTCAGCAGACCAGCGCACACCTATTTACCACATATATAGAAGATGATCACATATATAAAATCAAGATCAAGCACAATACAGATCTCTAAACACCATATAAAATATGAATGTATTAATCACATGAGACGACTATAAATAAAGCAATAATAATAATTAATAAAGAAAGAAAGAAAATAAAAGAGAAAAGGATTTAACCATAGGGCAAATGGAATATTAGAGAGCCATATAGTAGTTAAAAGGATATATATAAAAAGGCTAATGGATATATACATGTAGGCTAATAGATCCCAACTTGATGATGGAAAGAGATCCTCCACGGTTATGGAATGATCAATACTGAATAAAATTAAAAGAAAAATAGGAAAAGCATTAACAAAACTGAGGCAGGTACACACATTTGTATGTAATTACCTCCCAACATAAGTTGGAAAACCAGCAAAACCCCCAATATCACAGGATTGTGCTGACTTCAGTCTCCTCACTGGGACCCTACTAATATGTCAAGCACATATACAATACGTTCTTTACTGGCATAGCCTACGAAAATGCTCAACAAAAAAACTATTGTCTGGGAACAGGCTCAATAACCCAAACTTGTAGACCATCGTATTTTTGATTGTGGTGTTATGCAAAATGTCGAGGAACACTGTGCTTTTCTCTCCATTCCTCAACAAAGCGACAATGTTCAACGAAACAATTTCTCAATATCCATATGGTTCTGCCCACATAGAGCAGGCCACACAGATATTTGAAGCAGTACACCACAAATTCAGTGGAGCGGTTAAAGAATTCCTTACTCTCATACATTTTCCGTTTAGCCTAGAACTGTTTTTGGCCTTGCTGGATATAATTGCATATTGGGCACCTAGGCTTCTTACACCAGTACATCCCTTTAAGATAAAAAAAGAAAGGGACTGTGTACCTGTCTTGGTGATGGTTTTAAGTTTACTCTGGGCCAGTTTGTTTTTAATACTAGATGCTTTCCTATGGGCCATCCTAGGTAGTTCCAATATGGTATCTATTAAATGGGGGTAGTCCAACAAAATGGACCAGTGCTCCATTTTTATATATTTGCAATGAATATGCATGGTACACTGAACGGGCTGTATGGTGTTAGATGGAGATCTGTTATGCATCATTTACCTAAGATAACGGCAGAATGCTTAATTTACTAGATCAGTGGGATAACTCTCATCAGTGAATTTTTGTTTCATGGGTGTACTATGTTCATGGTAATCTTCCAGACAGGTACAGTTGTGCGGAATATAGCAAAACTGGCTCCTAGGTACGTTAGATTAGGGGTGAGCCTCTAAGATAAATTATCGATTAGGGGGTACCATCATCCATATATAAATGCAAAACATTGGGAGTGGAGACTGTTTCCCCAAAGCAGTCTCCAGGGGAAAGGGGACAAAAAAAATATAAAATCATGTAGTCAAGAGTTTGTTCACAGGACAGGTAATGTATAGATGTATGAAGCTGAGTCTAACAATATACAACTAATTAGTTGCACTCCTAGGTATGTTGTTGTTCCAATGTAGGTGGTAGCAACTGGTTTAGAGGGAGTTACTGGCTGTAGGTTTGGTATAAATAACTTAAAAATTAAGTGGTCTAAATTAAGTGACATTACAATGGACTAAAACAACTGGACCAGAATGAGATGGTTGTGACGGCAGTCCTACAAAGGTGGAATTTGATGGCTACAGTGTCAGACCAGCAGAGGTATAAAGAGATGTTATGGTGGCAGGGCATGCTCATGGTGGCTGGAGGTGGTATTTATTTCAGGTCTGCAGTGGTAAAAAGGGAAAGGCTTAGGCTGTGCAATATAAAAATGTTTGCAGGGCCAAAATTAAAAAAAAAAAAAAAAAAAAAATATTTATTCTGCAGCACCTGCACCAGTAGCTTTGTAGTTAATGCTATATCAGGATCAATTCTTTTTCAAAAACATCAAGCATCAACTGTGTCTGGGTACAGTCAAACTCTTTTTTCTATAGCAAAGCCATTCTAAAGCACTATATGAATATTTAGAAAGCTCAGTCCAACAGCTCATTTGCATACTGGGCAAGCTCCTCATTACCAAGTAATCAAGTGGTAATTCACTAGAAGGGTGTCAGCATCTGCTATTGACCCTACATAATCAGTCACCATATGATTGAATCACTTACTAGGGCTGCTGGCATCACCCAGCCTTGGGTGTTGGGTGCAGGAGAATGTTTTGAAAGCTTTGTTTAGGCTTTCACTGCCACTGCTGGTCCTGCTTTTATAAGCCATGTTGCACATGAAATAGTGTCCTGTCTGCCTCTGCAATGGAGGTTAACAGGTTCCTCCACAGCATGTATTAAAAACCAAAAAATAAAGTGTACACATCCAAGCAAGTTACCTCTACAAAAATGTATTACACATATAATGCAAGTTAAAAAAAAAACAGCATCACGCACCCTTACCCCTCACTATATCTCCCTATTCTGCATATCCAACCCTACTTGCTAATACCCTTCCTTTACCCATCCCAACATATACTCTACTGAGAAAGATACAGACCTCCAGTGGGAGCTGGGACAATCCCTACCCAATAAAGGCCCCCCAATCCCTGCCCATCCACCTGCACAGCAAGACTGTAGCTGGCTTGCCTGAGCCCTAAAAAGGCCAGCACCCCACCTTAAAGCCACAATGGGTGAATGAGGTGCTAGGACTCAACCGGGGCTAGGGCCATAGTCCCTTCCAAGTCTCCCTGCCTCAAAACCTATGCAGTGCTAACCACACCAAGAGGAAGACAAAACCCAGTTAAAACATTATGGTCATGTATGTGACTCAAGCCCAGATTGATGGTAGGTCTAAATATGAATGGTCATGCACATAAAATATGAGGTTTTTTGCTGGAAATGGCAAAGTCTATAACACAGATAGATGTAAAATTTCCTTGTACTCCTGTGTGACCATGTGAGGGTCTGATAGCAATATATCGCACTGCGGGAGTTAGAGTCCACCCAGATGGAGCTTGCTAAACCAGCCAAATCCATAAAAGGAGCAATACAGAAGTAGCTGTATCAGATAACATAAGATATCCTTATATCCTGGCAGTGTACTATATCATATAGACTCCCATTGGTGCCTACGATCCGGCCTGCATGACAGGGGTGGTCCGGTGTTAGAGTGGGTAACCTTCCTCTCACATCAACATGCAGCCAATATGATGAATGCAGGAATCACCATGGGGTCTCTAGTACTCACGGCCCTTAGTCCATCCGACTAACTTCTCGATTTGCTGTAGTCGATGTCCAAGCAGCTCCTCAAAAGGCATTTGTCACTGGATAACGAGTCAACACTGAGATCCATAGCTATGTGTGTGGCGGTTGTTGCTGCTCCTACTGGTGTTGTAGTCGGCTCAGGCAGGTCCTGTTGTTAATCTTGAATGCCATGCAGCAACTCAGGGGGTCAGAGGCACGTCCCTATGTCAACATGTTTTGCTCCACAAACTGGAACTTCATCAGGACTTGCATACAGCATGTCCACAAGGTGTTTCATCTTATGTTCTCTCTTCAAAGTCAGGATGAGCCTTGCAACTTTTCACTTATAATATGGATCCAAGAGGGAGGCCAACCAGTAAAAGACCCCTTTCTTCATGCCACAATTTATAGGGTCCTTTTGCAGGCACTTAAGCATGAAGGAACCACAAATTACCAGAAGCAGAGGAATCCAAGTCCTCAGGTATGCTGAGGACAAGATCATCCACAACTATTTCCCCCTAACTATATTCAATTTCTGGGGTTAGTGAGGGATGACATCCCTCCCTACGCCCCATGTTCTTCTCCTCTTTAATGCCCTAAACTATATTCCTCCTATTCGTGCTCCTCCTGTGTAACCATACATCTCCTCCTTGTGGTACTTCTGTCAAAGATGGAATCTGGATAAAGTGAGCCTTGGGACACAAGGAAGTCCATTTCTTTCACCCGGTGCTGTTTCTCAGGTGCTCAGTCTGTAATCTCTGGCAAGAACATTACAGGAATAGTGACACTGATGTCCGAATTGTCACTGCTAACCATTCTGGTTGCCTCCTCAAGCAGTGACAATACACTGTATGTGTCCTAAATGAGAAGCCATTGACATGGGGAAAAGAACACAGCTCCACTAAACCTGTCCTTGTGCCATACTTGTAGTCATTGCAGCATGGCCAAGGTAGAGTTCCACCAGATGGACACATCACATATCAGGTGCTTTACATAGTTACATAGTTAGTCTGGCTGAAAAAAAAAAAAACACAAGTTAATCCAGTACTGAAGAGCATCAAGCAAGTTGGTGTCATTGTTACACACATCCTTTCCTGGCACAGGAAGGCATGAGGTTAACCACTGCAGAGCTGACAGGATCTCTGACCCAGTATGGTCCTGTCCCCTAGACCTATCAGCTGCAAAACTGAATGGATGTACAGTATACAACAAGCTCCAGCAGTGTGCCCTGTCCTGCATCCTTCTTGGCCACAAGCAAAGTAACCCAGTAAAAGAGATATAATTTCCCTGCCCATTCTTGCTGATCACATGGTCCAAAAACATGGAAATATTATATTTCACAAGATAGCGGAGGGCCAGGGTGGCCTTACAGGTGGAAAATGGCAGCTGGGAGCCTGTCCCAGACCATGAATTCACAGGAGGAGGTGAAATCTACCAGCTGGATTGGCAGAAGTTGTAAAGCCAGCAATTTTGCCAAGCTGGTATTGACTTTCCAGACATGTGGGTGTTTGGGGGTGTACTTTTTCGCATTCAAGCAGCCAGAGCATGAGAAACTTGCCAGTTTATTGCTAAAGCTGGATATGGTATGTAGAGCTGGTAGATTCAGAAGATGGTTGCAGCCTACGCTTGCCCTAGTATGGGTGTCCTTAAGCTGACTCTCTTCTCCACTGGAAGTGCCATAAGGTAGACCTCTAACATCCCTTGAAATATTTTGTGCTTTTGCTGCCTGCCACTAGCCTTTAGGTGCCGCTCCTAACAAGTTGGTAGTGGGTGTTCAGGTTTCTCTCCATGCATGTGATACAAAAGTGACCCATGGTATTACCACACTTGCTGCTGACAGAGACTGCAAATGACTGTCAGTGCTGCTGACAGAGACTGCAAATGTCTGTTTTAAAAAAGGCCCACACTGCTTAGCTTTGGTAAAAAAAACTGTGGCCTGCCCCCTTGGAGCACTGCTATCTGGTGGAATAAAGAAGCTGCTCCCTTCTTCTGCAACCTCCTCCTGGATGACATCCAACCTTACTAATGCTATGTCTCTATCTCACTTTTCTTCTCTACTATATCTGGCACACAAGATTCAAGACTTCATAATGTACCCCTCCCTCATCATTAGAGCCAACTTGCCAGTAAGTAACAGGAACATCAATGCCAAGTGTTCTCACTGCCTGTAGTCTCCTCCTTTGATGCTCCCTTTACCCTCCTTTTCAACCTCAGATGCAAATAATGTAATGAAAAGAGGGTGGGGGCTATATGGTTAAGTTAGCTAGTTAGTTACTCCTCCACCTCCTCCAAACTCTCTGGAAGCACAGCACCCATACTGTCCAAAATGAAAGACAAACATGTCCTGCCTCATGATTCTGAACCCCAGTTACTGCTTTGGTCTGTGGATACAGAAGCTGCTCACGCTCCAATAGTTGCACAGGAACGTCTGCCTCTCCCTTTAGACCTCCAAGACCTCCAGTTGTATGGGGGATAGGTTTATTTGGTGTGCTTGACATTGTAGTGCTTTAAGGAATTATGCTGCACTACTATAGTATGCAATTATCTGCTACAAACAGAGAGCAGCTTTTGTGAAGTTACCCTTAACTTCGTGCTGCTTCTAACCCCATAAACAAAAATAAATATATTTAAAGGTATACACATCATGTCTGATCCTAGAATGTCAGAGGGGCTGGAAAGTTCACAGGGTCAAGGCTGCACAGAGGAACATACAATATTAAGCAGCCCTTACGGGGGTAGTACTACAAAAAAAGCTAACCCCAAAACACTAAAACCACAACACCTCTTCCCCTTTTTTAAAAGTACACTTAAAATAGAAGAAAAAAAGAAGAAAATAGGTTGACACTGAAGCACACAAAAAATGAATCCTAAAAAAGACTGTTGGGTCCTATGAAATCACAGTGAATGCAGATGGGCTTACACTCCTCTCTCCCTAGTTCACAAACTGCAATTCACTGTAATATATTGGTAGTAATTAGGGATGGGCAGAACACCCCCCTGTTTGGTTTACACCAGAACATCTCAAACAGGGAAAAGGTTCTAGCATGCAAATGAATGAACATCTCGAACATGCAAACTCTATTAAAGTCTATGGGACCCAAACATGAAAAATCAAAAGTCCTAATTTTTAAGACTTATATGCAAGATTTTGCCAAAAAAGTGTATGGGGACCTAGGTATTCCCCTTGGGGACATGTATCAATGCAAATTTCATTTTTTTTTAAGCAATCGTTATTGAAGAAGAAGTGATTTAAATGGAACTTAAGATGAAATAATAAAAATGAAATATTCCTTTGTGCCTGGGGGAGAGTCCTCTTAGTCTGCCTGCAAAGTGGTGCATCTGTACGATGTATAGAGCCTGCTGCAGCAATACTAGCCTTTCTAAAGGAACTAAATTTAATTTAAACTTGCTTGCAGCAGTAATGTATTGCTGACTCTTGGATAAAAAAGTCTCTACAGATACAAATAATACAGATAAAAAAATGAAACTTATCGGAATCTGTAAGAGCAGCTTCAGCACCTTGGACAAGGAAAGGAGGCTGCCACTGAAGAAGTAAGAAGTAGATATCTCAGAATTCTGGTTTATTATCTAAGAGGCCTGAGAGATTTTTTACCTTTCTCTTCCTTTTTCTGTTTGCTCCAGGGCTTTTCTGAGCAATAAAGAAGATGCTAAACTTTTAAAAATGTTTATTGAGAACAACATATCCAATCCTAAATGCAGACTGTCAGGACAGCAATATGGAAGCTTCCACTACTCTCAGTTATTTTTAATTGCAATATTCAGGGTGTCAACTTCACCCTTCCCTCACTATTGGTAAATACATGACTTGAAAAAACATGTAATTATCAGGTATTAAAAAAACCTAATATGCGCATGCTTGTTCTGTGTCAGTGACTCAATAAGCAATGAATTATAGATCATGGAGCATGTACATGGAGCATTTACCTTTAAGAGTATTATTAATGATAATTATCCAAATCAATCAGATCTGAAGCAACCAGTACTCTTATCTAACCAAAAATATTTTGACAGAGCATTTACCAAGAGCCATTTGATGTTTTAATCCTAATGTTGAAGAATTGCCACTAGAAAGATGATGATTGGAAGGATTAAAAGGGACAGATTAAGTTACAACCATGTATTCCAGATGGCAAAATTTCAGATCCATTTCTGTTTGGTCAAGTAAGCTTTTTCAAGTGTTTTATGTCATGGCTTATGTTTGTCAGTACATAAAGGACTGCAATCATATAAATGAAAATGCATTTCGTTTTACCCTTGAGCTCATTTGAAACATAAGCATGGATAATCGTCAGGTTCTTCAGGACAGGGGTTTAGCAAAATGGAATTTTTTATTTCCTTTACCAAAGTTACCTGTGCCAAAGGGGGAAGTTGCATTTGCTTGTGACCATGCTTTTCAGCAAAAATGTATTATTACAACTCCAGCCTAAAACAACTAGCAAATCCTCTCAGTAACAATGGATTCACTTTGAGTACCATGCACACAGCTAACTTTTTCTGTGTAATCCCATCTATGAATGGATAATCTCACATGGCCGTGTGCTGGTAGATTATTTATTACCTGCGGGGAAGTGCAAGAGAGCTCAGAATATATAATCACATACAAACTTGAACATATAGGGGTTTATTTACTAAAGCTGGAAAGTGCAAAATCAGGCTCACTTCTGCATAGAAACCAATCAGCTTCTAACCTAAACTTTTTCAAATAAAGTAATTATAAACAATCTCCTTGTAAAACAATCCATTCAGTTTAAAATAGAAATGAAAGGCAAAACAATTTTGTATAGCTATAAAAAAGCATTATAAATACCTTTTTGTTTTCCTTTTTTATAAGTAATTGCATTCCCTCTTTTCTCAGCTGCATATGTGTTGGTGGGAGGAGAAGCAGCAGCACACTGAGCTTCCCAGCGAATGGTTTTGCAGTGGGGGGCGTGTCAGGACAAGTCTGATCATTGGAGGAGAGTACACTGAGCTTCCAGCATAGCTACGTAGAAAACTGACCACAGTGTGTTTTCCTGATTAGCGTGGTCAGTTTTTGATAGGAAAGCGAGGGGACTGGAAGGAACACCAGGGATTTCATACAAAAGAAGCAATAAAAAGAACAGGATACTTTCTCATACAACTTCATAGTACAGAAGGCACATATCAGAAATATGAAGTGTTGGGGTAACAAACGCTTTAAGCTTTGGCAATACAACCTGGAAGCTGATTGGTTTCTAGGCAGAAATTAGCCTGATTTTGCACTCTCAGCTTTAGTAAATAAACCCCATAATGTCTGTATGTGTAATATATATATATATATATATATGTATAATTTTTAAAAGATATATTTGCACCGAATGACTGAATGTAGTACACATCATTACCACTCTATCTACAGCATACATACAGTATCTTACATTTCAATCATGTCCTTCTGGACCTGGAAGTTATGGTCAATATGTGAGTTGCCAAAGTAGCGACTAGCAAAGAACAAAGTATTGCATGACATGCCTCAAAATTAATGTTGAACCAGAATAACTGAATTAGGGAAGTCATTATCACTGCAGTAATTCTTACATTTAGCAGTTTACAAAAGGCCCTCCTATATACATAGATGCATCGCATAAAATTAGAATATCATCAAAAAGTTAATTTATTATGGTGATAATTTATTTATTATTATTTATAATGGTGGTCCTTACTGTCCATTCGTCATCAGACCCTTGAAAGGCGTAACTTAGATATTCCATTGGGGGCTTACGAATAGATCATTCCATCCTTCTCAACGTTAGATTGGAAAAAGAGTGGCCACAACTATTGGCTCAGCGTTAAAGGATAGCCCGCAGTCTGCTTTAAAACCAAACAAATTCGCCATTTTCACAAAACTAACAAACTCGCCTTCCAGTTATCCATCCCTGCTATGGCATGGGACTTCCTTAGGGGCCATGCTATATCTGGCGCATGGGGCATGTCTTTTTTTTACAACTTGTATATGAACACCAAAGCACCTTCATTGGGCCCAAGTAGGACTAAATGGGAATGTGAATTCCAATTGACCTTTACAGATTCACAATGGCATACGGTCAACTATAAACTGTCTAAATGTATTGATCATTGGGAACAATTTCTGAAAATATACCATGGATGGTACTTAATGCCTCATATGATGTCTAAAATCTATCCCTCCTCCAGTGCGTTGTGTTGGAGATGGTGCAATAAGGTAGGAACGCTGTATCATGTCCTTTGGGATTGCACCTTTATTCAACCCTTTTGGAAGGAAGTGGAGGTTTTGCTTGGAGTTTTTCTGGACACGACCTTCTCTATCTGGCCGGCTTTGGCACTTTTGGGAATAGATCTGATCCCTCCGAAGTACCAGACTGTAGTACTCCACATCTTGTTTGCTACTAGGTTGACCACCACTCACCATTGGAAATCACCTGAGTCACCAAAAATTCAGGAACTTACTTCATGGGTAAACACACAATGTCATTTTGAGAAGTTACTAGCTGTTAAAGATCATAGAATAAACAACAAAGGGACTTCCAGCGCTAACTGTGATATCTCTCACTCTCAAGAATGAATAAAGTCAAATTACCGTGTGGTGCTGCTGCTAATTAATGCTGATTCAGCATAAGTCAGTGAATGGGGGGGGAGGGGCAGCAGCGCTATCCCACGGTACATAGTCTACAATGTAACTCAGGCAGGCTTGATGGAAAACCTTGAAAAGTTTATTTATAAAAAATATATATAGTGATGATTAAAACATAATAGAATGTATTCCAAACCAGATCTGTGGCGTTGCTGGGGGTCACAGGATGACCGAGCCGCTGGGTGAGCCGGAACTGTGTAGATGATCACAACAGGGAAACAGGCATAAGGGAGAAGGATCTTATGTACCAAAAGCAGACCGGACCAGCCAGTAAGGTGGCGTGGCTTCCTCCCACCCGATAGTGTGGCTGCTCGCACTGAAGCAGTGTGGACGTGCCGCGGAGCCGCCAACCAGAGGTATCCACAGCGGAGGCCGCTACTCGTAAGCGGCGTCAGCAAGTGTCGGGACCCGGCCTGGAAAGCATCAGTGTTGCCGTGACGACATGTTTCGCACTGCTGTGCTTTGTCATAGATCATAGAATGCCTATCTTTAGCAAACTATGGATTCACTGGTTAAACCATCCTAATCCTGCAACGGGTTTTAAGCCCAATTAGCCTGCTTTGATTTACCACCAAAGAGTATTCCCTTTACTTTACCTTTCATATATTCTCTGTTAGTGCCACAAATAACATCTTGTAGAACTATGTACATGTCTGTCTAATATATGGTGGTCCGCGGATGTCTACCCCCCCCCAACTGGACACAGTGTGTACCCATTTGGGGTGTCCAGGGGGGTTGGGGTGGCCCTATTAGAGAACGGCCATCAGCGACCCCATCTTATAAGTATTAATGCTATTTGTATATATTTGGATTGCTTAATGCTGTGATGGCTTATCTTCATGGGCATGAAGTTAGATTGCATAACTGCAGCTATGTACTACTGGCCATTATATCAGTGTTTTATGAGTTTGCTTTCCTCTGTTATTATTATGATGTCCTTTCCCTGTTTGTTACTATTTGAAATCATCTTAATAAAAACTATTTAACAAGAAAATATGTGGAGGGAGCTGAAGGTTCGAGTTACCACACATCAGCCTCAAAACCTTAATGGCTTGGAGAGGATCTGCAAAGAGGAGTGGGACAAAATCCCTTCTGAGATGTGTGCAAACCTGGTGGCCAACTACAAGAAACATCTGACCTCTGTGATTGCCAACATGGGTTTTGCCACCAAGTACTAAGTCATGTTTTGAGAAGGGGTCAAATACTTTTTTCACCCATTAAAATGCAAATCATTTTATAACTTTTTCGAAGTGCGTTTTTCTGAATTTGTTTTTGCTCTGTCTTAATCTGTCTCTCACTAAAAATAAACCTACCATTAAAATTATAGACTGATCATTTCTTTGTCAGTGGGGAAATGTACAAAATCAGCAGGGGATCAAATACTTTTTTTCCCTCACTGTATATAGCTAACTTAGGTGCCATTCAGAAGATAGCCATTTTACATGTAAATAGTAAAAATTTTAAAAGCAGTGGAGTTTACCTTTACCTTTATAAAACACAGCAAAATGCTTTCCAAACATGCATTTTGTCCCCGTTTGGTGTGTTAACGCGCGCATGTTAGCAGAAGAAAGCACAGCCTATTCAGTTGATTGGGCTACCAACAGACCAAAAATGTAATATGTACCATGTTCGTAACCAACGCACGACAACCAAAGGCAGTATGTGGCAGTGTGCTGCAACACAGGTACATTCCCTTAGTGCATTGGGGTGCTACTAAACACAGGTAGAAGTGGACCCTCAGTCAGAAAGTGTTCAGTCTTCTTATCTCTCAAACAAAATCCTTGACTTAAAGTGGTTAAAAATCCCTAGATACTTATTTCCTAGCAGCTGAGTCTGAAAAGCAGATTTTCTTTCTTTTTTTTTCCAAGTCCAAAAACATGCAATTTCTGTTTTTTTTTTTTTTTCTTTCCGTATATCATTTTTCAACTGTAGCAATTTTCCCCCTCGAAAAGAAATCTATTTTTAGTGCAGCACAGAGAGCAGAGCAAGAACCCTCATTGTAAATGTGTCTAGCTAAAAAATATCTGGCTTGTCGAGATCAAATAGAATTCATTGTGAAAATAGAAACTGCGACTTGTAAAGCATCCCATACCCCTGCTACTCTGTTATTTCTATGTTTACATTCCTACTCATGACAATTTTCGAGCTAGTCATGTAAGCTGTTGTGAGGGATTAAGTAATTAGGGAGTATTAAATGTATTTGAGGAGCTGGGTCATGGAAAGCGAGGGGGAGGGAGGCAGAAACCGAGAGGGGAGCGAGAGAGATATAAAATCTATCCTTTTACTCACAGCCTGGTAGCTGGAAGGGACAGATCATCTTGAAAGACTTTTTTATTTATTTTATTTTCACATTTACCAGTTTGATACGGCTGAGATGGGTGAGTATTGATTGTGGGAAGATGGATTGACGTGAGGAGCTATTTCACACGAGGCACACCATAGGCATGAATGTGGAGCATACCTCAGGAATTCAGCCTGGCTCAGAAGCCATTCCAGTATGAACTGCTTATTGTAGACCTTTTGGCTTTAGAGCAAAATCTGTTTTACTGGTTAAGCTGTATCTCTGCAGTGTTTTACCTGTTTATATGCATTTCTCTCTAATGACTGTGGTTTATAGAAATCATTAACATATTCACTGCTTGCATGCATTGTATATTCTTAGAACAAGGATCCTTAGGCCTTTTTAAATACCTTATTTGAATTGTATTGGCATTTTATTCAAGGCTGCTCAGGTCTTTAGGATGAATTTGCATTATATATGAATCAGCATGGGTCATGTCGTTTTGAAATATTAAGAATTGCTGGACTCCTTTGCATCGATCAGTTGCTTCTTAGACTGAATTAAGTTTAGCAGTTCGCAACTGACTTGACTAGTAAGGACCATGATGTCTTAGACTACTCTGAATAAATTTCATATAATCTATTGATATCAAACTCTTTCTAGTTATTGGATTGTATGCTATTAAGCCCAATGGATGTGCACCGTTACAGATAATGTTAATTAAATCGAGAGAGGCTTTGGATATATTATTTTTACTAATATGTTTGTTTTAAGAGAGCTTCTGCATTTCTGTCCATTAAATGGTGCTTCTGAAAGAGTTTAGTAAACTTTTACTCACATTTGACATTTTGCCTGATACTTACATTGACTGTATGTAAAATGAAAAATTATATTAGAGAACTTGAAATCGTCTGGAATTCATTAGATGAGGACAGTGAAAGTATAAAAGGCCAATCATTTTAAATTAGATTGGCATTAAAAGGTTAAGTAGGGTGGTCTGACACCCAAGTCCTCGAAAGCTAATATCACTACTTAGCATAAACCTTGATTCATTAGATAAGATAGTGGTGAATCCTTGGTCAGGTTTTAGTTTGAGAATCCCGATGTTTCTCTGAAAGTACACTTTTCAAATTAAGTATTTATGTGATGATAGCTGATTTGACAGGGATTTCAATGTTTTTGCTAGAGATTTAATTACATTTGATTTATCTTGACTAGCAAAATTCTAGTGTCATTCATAAGCATAGGAAACATCTTCCTGCATTTTAATTGCCTAGATAGTCTGAAAAGTGCATTAACACTAATAAATGTATACACTATACATTACCCCTAATAAATGTATACACTATACTGGTTTGAAATCAAACACACATCAATGGCAATTACAGTTCCATACATGGATCCAACACCATTTACTTTTAAAACCACAATTGACTATACTTTAATTAACGCATTTCACTCCCCCTAAAAGCAATGGCTGTCCAGGAGCCTAGATAAATTCTTCTCTTTCAAAATGTGAACTAGTAACCTCTGCCACAATATTAGCCTATTGTCAACACATACAATTCACACAATATCTTTATATGTCTTAACACAAAAGTATATTCCAACTGATAAGCAAACCAAATAAAGAGGGTGTTCCATTTGGAAAATCTGAAAAGGAGACAAGGATTATTGAGCCAGGATCACAGATTTGCTTCCTCAAGGCCATGGGCCTGGTAGTACTCTATAATTCTGCCCTCCTTGTAGCTACATCATTGACTCTGTCCCTTCTCTCCTACCCAACTTTTAGTAACTTGGTTTGTAATGATATTACACTCTACGCCTTCAGATTTTCTAGCTCGCAGGACATCAACCCACTTCCAGCAGGGTTGACGTGACTTGGGCAGGTTAACTCTGCAGTGAACCCATTCATACAGGCAAATGGTAGCGACCACTATGGGTTTTAACTGAAATTTGCCCTTTATAGCACCTCCTGTTGCAATTTTGACCTTTTAAAAAAGATATGTCTGTATCACTTGCTGCCATGCCCAAACAGGAATGTAACATAATTCACAACATTATATCTTTCTTCAAAGAGGCAAATAGTTATTTAATGTTAGGTTAGAGGATTTAGAGACGCAACTTAACAATTTTAAAATATTGTCTTATTAAAAGAAAATAGTTCAGAAAAATATTTACAGAAAAGATATTGTAAAATAGACAATATCAACAGCAAAATAAATGGGAATAAAAGTGAAAAGTACTTAGCAAAGTTCAAATGGTGCTTGTTTTCATAAGGAGTACAATTGGATTGTAAAGTAGTTCAATGTGGTATATCAGAATCACCAGCTCTCACAAATGACTCTTTTGATTTCTTCATAGTTTCGGGAGCTGCCATTTTTTCTGGTGTTAAAGTGGGTGTTTATACAATTTACATTGATAACCAATCAAAGGGTCTAAGCAGCGTGCTGAAAGGGTGTTGAAATGTTTCATGATATTTAGCAGACACCCCCTTAATGCCAGTTTTTCTAAACACATCTGTATTTCTACTGACACGTTTTGCAGTCTGTCGACTACCATTTTGTTGCACCAAATGAAATCATGATTTGATAGAGACCAAATTTAATATAATATAAATCCTTTGCTTATTTGGCTTAGAAACTCTGATGAATTTCATTAAGCTTCTTCTCCTTTGCTAAAATAAATGTGTTTGGTGTCTAAATGATTGTTATTTTTTTATACATTAATGCAACCACTTTTATTGAATATAACTCCATTATAGCTAGAGTTATGGAAATAATATATTGTTTGGCTATGTTAGTTCAATCTCAGTCCACAATCTAGACCCACAAGTGTGCATTTTGTTAATAAAAATGTTTCCATGATAGGTGTTGAAGACTGGACTTGACATAAAAGTCTACATTAGGAGGCTTTGCAGACTTTGTTAAGTACTGCTAGAAGTTTTATGATCCTCTGCCTGTCATCTAGCTTTTCTCTGTTTTCCATCTAACTTTGGCGGTTTTTATCAATTGTGCTATAGACTGGAATGTTTTCTTTTCTCAAATATAATTATTCCCATGAATATCCGGCACAGCTGTAAGATTTAAATCTGACTTTTTTTGTCTTTGACTTGTCAATTTTGGATAAATGAGAGTGGCACTGTGTTCAGTATGATTTCCCCATTCTTTCCTCTCAGTTTGGGGTTCATCAGACCTCATTACTGTCACATGATGTTCTAAGACCAAGCCTTCAGTTTTTTAAGATGAAGTTTACGAACTACTGTATGTCCATCAAGTGTTATGATTGATAATTATATTCATCCCCAGAGGCATTTATGGCACAAAGATGTAGATCTGAGGGAATGAGAATGTACAGGAAAAACTACACAGGAAAACTAAATATGTCAAATGTAAAAAACATATATAAAGCTGAAATTAGGATAAAATTTAGTAGATGTTCTAGATTTATTTCCAACTTTATTATTCTGGTTTTGAGAACCAATATCAGGTTTATTCTGATGTTTGTGTCACTGTGTCAGTAAGTTTTCTCCCACCTTCTGTACTGGTAACTCACACTCATACATTAGTTGTCATTTGTGCAGAAGGTCAGGGAAAATACCCCCAATGGAAACACAATGAGCCGAAAAGCCGACAAGCTCCGAAACTTTGCTCCCCTATCCAATACTAAACTATATATTTTGCATAAACATACAGTATATAAAATATTAGATCAACAGACAAACTAGCATTTTTTTAAAAAAAAGAAATAGAAACCTACATATTTTAAGTATAGGCTTCCTAAAAGCAGTAAAGTGTTTTTGCTAGAATTTTACCAAATTGTTTTACTTATTTCATACCCATTTGACCTCCTGAAGGTTTTACCCCTTTCTTGACCAAAGCATTTTTTTGGTATGCAGCACTACCCTACTTTAACTGGCAATTGGACGGTCAGGCAACACTGTATGCAAATTAGGTTTATAACCTTTTTTTTCACACAAATAGAGCTTTCTTTTGGTGGTATTTGATCACCACTGGGTTTAGTTTATATTTTGCGCTATAAATGAAAAAATACCAAAAGTTTTGAAAAAACCCAATATTTTCTACTTTATATAAAATCAAAGATGCACCGCACTGCTGTCCAGCCAACCTAGTGTAAACTTGAAAATGTCTTCAGTCCATTAGTCTCCGCCAAAGACACACACCCTGACATGTCTCGCTCCACCCACCATATTAAGCTTGGGTCATCAAATCAAAATATATCAGGGGGCGTGGATTTGGCAGAAACTGGCTGGATGGGAGTGCGTCACTCCTTTGATTTTTTTTTTCTACATGCATTGTTTCAAATGAGCACCATGGCAGCCTGCACCTTCTTTCCTGGTGACTGCAGGAGTTTAGGTTCCCCAGCTTGATCATAATCTATATCATTCTGTTATAAATAATATCCAATAAAAATGAAAAATGTACAGTGCCTTGCGAAAGTATTCGGCCCCCTTAAACTTTGTGACCTTTTGCCACATTTCAGGCTTCAAACATAAAGATATAAAGCTGTAATTTTTTGTGAAGAATCAACAAGTGGGACACAATCATGAAGTGGAACAAAATTTATTGGATATTTCAAACTTTGTTAACAAATAAAAAACTGAAAAATTGGGCGTGAAAAATTATTTAGCCCCCTTAAGTTAATACTTTGTAGCACCACCTTTTGCTACGATTACAGCTGTAAGTCGCTTGGGGTATGTCTCTATCAGTTTTGCACATCGAGAAACTGAAATTTATGCCCATTCCTCCTTGCAAAACAGCTCGAGCTCAGTGAGGTTGGATGGAGAGTGTTTGTGAACAGCAGTTTTCAGTTCTTTCCACAGATTCTCGATTGGATTCAGGTCTGGACTTTGACTTGGCCATTCTAACACCAGGATATGTTTATTTGTGAACCATTCAATTGTAGATTTTGCTTTATGTTTTGGATCATTGTCTTGTTGGAAGACAACATCCCAGTCTCAGGTCTTTTGCAGACTCCATCAGGTTTTCTTCCAGAATGGTCCTGTATTTGGCTCCATCCATCTTCCCATCAATTTTAACCATCTTCCTTGTCCCTGCTGAAGAAAAGCAGGCCCAAACCATGATGCTGCCACCACCATGTTTGACAGTGGGGATGGTGTGTTCAGGGTGATGAGCTGTGTTGCTGTTACGCCAAACATAATGTTTTGCAATGTTGCCAAAAAGTTCAATTTTGGTTTCATCTGACCAGAGCACCTTCTTCCACATGTTTGGTGTGTCTCCCAGGTGGCTTGTGGCAAACTTTAAACAACACTTTATATGGATATCTTTAAGAAATGGCTTTCTTCTTGCCACTATTCCATAAAGGCCAGATTTGTGCAGTATACGACTGATTGTTGTCCTATGGACAGAGTCTCCCACTTCAGCTGTAGATCTCTGCAGTTCATCCAGAGTGATCATGGGCCTCTTGGCTGCATCTCTGATCAGTCTTCTCCTTGTATGAGCTGAAAGTTTAGAGGGACGGCCAGGTCTTCGTAGATTTGCAGTGGTCTAATACTCCTTCCATTTCAATATTATCGCTTGCACAGTGCTCCTTGGGATGTTTAAAGCTTGGGAAATCTTTTTGTATCCAAATCCGGCTTTAAACTTCTCCACAACAGTATCTCTGACCTGCCTGGTGTGTTCCTTGTTCTTCATGATGCTCTTTGCGCTTTAAACGGACCACTGAGACTATCACAGTGCAGGTGAATTTATATGGAGACTTGATTAGACACAGGTGGATTCTATTTATCATCATTATTCATTTAGGTCAACATTGGATCACTCACTGAACTTCTGGAGAGAGTTTGCAAAGTTCAAAGGGGCCGAATACTTTCGCAAGGCACTGTATCTTCATAAATTTAGGCCAAAATGTTATCTGCTACATGTCTTTGATAAAAAAATCCCAATAAATGTATACTAATTGATCTGCATTAAAGATATAGCGTCTACAAACTATGGTATGCAGTATCTTACAAAAGTGAGTACACCCCTCACATTTCTGTAAATATTTTATTATATCTTTTCATGTGACAACACTGAAGAAATTACACTTTTCTACAATGTAAAGTAGTGAGTGTACAACTTGTATACCAGTGTAAATTTGCTGTCCCCTCAAAATAACTCAACACACAGCTATTAATATCTAAACCACTGGCAACAAAAGTGAGTACACCCCTAAATGAAAATGTCCAAATTGGGGTCAATTAGCCATTTTCCCTCCTCACTGTCATGTGACACATTAGTGTTACAAGGTTTCAGGTGTGAACGGGGAGCAGGTGTGTTAAATTTGGTGTTATCACTCTCACTCTCTCATACTGGTCACTGGAAGTTAAACATGGCACCTCATGGCAAAGAACTCTCTGAGAATCTGAAAAAAATAATTGTTGCTCTACATAAAGATAGCCTAGGTTATAAGAAGATTGCCATGACCCTGAAACTGAGCTGCAGAAAGGTGGCCAAGACCATACAGTGGTTTACCAGGACAGGTTCCACTCAGAACAGGCCTTGTCATGGTCAACCAAAGAAGTTCAGTACACATGCTCAGCGTCATATCCAGAGGTTGTCTTTGGGAAATAAACGTATGAGTGCTGCCAGCATTCCTGCAGAGGTTGAAGGGGTGGGGGATCAACCTGTCAGTGCGCAGACCATACACCGCACACTGCATCAAATTGTTCTGCATGGCTGTCATCCCAGAAGGAAGCCTCTTCTAAAGATGATGCACAAGAAATCCCGCAAACAGTTTGCTGAAGACAAGCGGACTAAGGACATGGATTACTGGAACCATGTCCTCTGATCTGATGAGACCAAGATAAACATATTTGGTTCAGATGGTGTCAAGCGTGTGTGGCGGCGGCAACTAGTAAGAGTACAAAGACAAGTGTGTCTTTCCTACACTCAAGCATGGTGTTGGGAGTGTCATGGTCTGCAGCTGCATGAGAGCTGCCGACACTGGGGAGCTACAGTTAATTTAGGGAACCATGAATGCCAACACGTACTATGACATACTGAAGCAGCGCAAGATCCTCTTCCTTTGGAGACTGGGCTGCAGGGCAGTATTCCAACATGATAATGACCCCAAACACACCTCCAAGACGACCACTGTCTTGCTAAAGAAGCTGAGGCTAAAGGTGATGGACTGGCCAAGCGTCTCCAGACCTAAATCCTACTGAGCATCTGTGAGGCATCCTCAAATGGAAGGTGGAGGAGCACAAGGTCTCTAACATCCTCCAGCTCTGTGATGTCGTCATGGAGGAGTGGAAGAGGACTCCAGTGAAAACCTGTGAAGCTCTGGTGAACTCCATGCCCAAGAGGGTTAAGGCAATGCAGGGAAATAATGGTGGACACACAAAATATTGACACTTTGGGCCCAATTTGGACATTTTCACTTAGGGGTGTACTCACTTTTGTTGCCAGTGGTTTGGACATTAATGGCTGTGTGTTAAGTTATTTTGAGGGGACAGCAAATTTACACTGTTATACAAGCTGTACACTCACTACTTTAAATGGTAGTAAAGTGTCATTTCTTCAGTGTTGTCACATGAAAAGAAATAATAATAAAATATTTTCAAAAATGTGAGGGGTGTACTCAATTTGTGAGATACTGTATATATTTAAAAATTGATTGTGTAAGGCCCTAAAATGCCAGGACACTACAAATGCCCCCCAAATGACCTGGTTTAGGAAAGTAGACAATCCGAGGTATTTAGCAAGAGGCATGGCGAGTTTTTTTAAAATGTTACTTTTTGTCACAATTTTTTGGGAAAATTAAAAAATTTACTAAAATCTGTTTTTGGCTGGTAACGGTATGTAAAAAAATATATAAAAATCTTTTTTTTATTCAATTTTTAAAAATAGTTTTTTCTTTTTTTTCTATTTTTTTTACATACTTTTATCAGAGCAGTTTAGTTACATATAGTTACATAGTTACATAGTTAGTGAGGTTGAAAAAAGACATCAGTCCATCCAGTTCAACCTATGATGTGTGTGCGTTTGCTTTTAACCGTACATTGTATACCCCTGTATGTTGTGGTCTCCAAGGTGCCCATCTAATAGTTTTTTGAAACTATCAATGCTCCCAGCTGATACGAATTCCACATCCTTACCGCTCTTACAGTGAAGAACCCCTTACGCATTTTAAGGTTAAACTGCCTTTCCTCTAGTTTTAGTGAATGGCCACGTGTCTTATTGTATCTCCTCTCTCTGAATAGTTTGTTCCTTATGCTAGGGTCGCCAGTACAGTATTTGTACATTGATATCATATCCCCCCTCAATCGTCTCTTCTCCAGAGAGAATAGGTTCAGTGCTTGTAGTCTTTCCTCATAGCTGATGTCCTCCATTCCCCTAATTATTTTTGTTGCCCTTCTCTGGACTCTTTCCAATTCTTAGCACATCCTTCCTGAGAACCGGTGCCCAGAACTGGACAGCATAGTCCAGATGTGGCCAGACCAGAGTCTTGTAGAGCGGGAGAATAATCTCTTTATTTCTGGAGTGATTCCCCTTTTTTATACATCCCAGTATTCTGTTGGCTTTGCTTGTAGCGGCTTGGCATTGCATGCCACTGCCAAGCCTGTTGTCTACCAGTACCCCCAAGTCCTTTTCCATCCTAGACTCACCCAGAGGTTCCCCCCCTAGTGAGTAGCTTGCTTTCTGGTTTCTGGCCCCCAAGTGCATTACTTTACATTTTTCAACATAAAACCTCATCTGCCATGTAGTTGCCCACCCCGTTATTTTGTTCAGGTCCACTTGTAAGGTTTCCACATCCTGCATAGAAGATATTGGCATGCTTAGTTTAGTATCATCTGCAAATACTGAGATTGTACTAAATATCCCCTCCTCTAGATCATTTATGAATAAATTAAACAGGATTGGTCCCAGGACAGAACCCTGGGGGACCCCACTTTCCACACCCGCCCAATCCGAGTACTCCCCATTAATCACCACCCTCTGGACTCTCCCCTGGAGCCAGTTCTCTATCCAGGTACTCACCCTATGGTCCATACCTACCTTCCTTAATTTGTACAGTAAGCGTTTGTGGGGAACGGTGTCAAAGGCCTTTGCAAAGTCCAGATACACCACATCCACAGGCTTCCCTTTATCTAGGTGGCAGCTCACTTCATTGTAGAAGGTTAATAGATTGGTTTGTATATTAAAAAAGAATAGCGCGCAAATGCAAAAGAAATTACTACCAAATCTGAAGAGAGTCCATAAATAAAAATGGGGGTTTGGTCCCACCATATGGCCATATCGTGCTCAAGCCCACTACTGCGTCAAAGTACCCCATTATCAGTGGGTCCTACACTATCCATGAAAAAGAGATGAATCCAGCCCTTCTAACCCTTGGAGACAACACTCCTTGCTGGGAAAAATGTGCAAATGCACTACAGGGGACTCCTCCTATATCCATTTGATGGTGGACACTGATTGAGTACAGGTGTATGTGGGGGGTGGGGAGGGCTGCTCAACCTCGATAGTCTGGTCAGACCGAATACATAATAAACAGGCAAAAAATTTGGGGGAGCATACCCATGTATTTCCAAAGCTGCTGCAGCTATGAACCAAAAGACATGTATATTAAAAAAGAATAGCGCGCAAATGCAAAAGAAATTACTACCAAATCTGAAGAGAGTCCATAAATAAAAATGGGGGTTTGGTCCCACCATATGGCCATATCGTGCTCAAGCCCACTACTGCGTCAAAGTACCCCATTATCAGTGGGTCCTACACTATCCATGAAAAAGAGATGAATCCAGCCCTTCTAACCCTTGGAGACAACACTCCTTGCTGGGAAAAATGTGCAAATGCACTACAGGGGACTCCTCCTATATCCATTTGATGGTGGACACTGATTGAGTACAGGTGTATGTGGGGGGTGGGGAGGGCTGCTCAACCTCGATAGTCTGGTCAGACCGAATACATAATAAACAGGCAAAAAATTTGGGGGAGCATACCCATGTATTTCCAAAGCTGCTGCAGCTATGAACCAAAAGACATGTATATTAAAAAAGAATAGCGCGCAAATGCAAAAGAAATTACTACCAAATCTGAAGAGAGTCCATAAATAAAAATGGGGGTTTGGTCCCACCATATGGCCATATCGTGCTCAAGCCCACTACTGCGTCAAAGTACCCCATTATCAGTGGGTCCTACACTATCCATGAAAAAGAGATGAATCCAGCCCTTCTAACCCTTGGAGACAACACTCCTTGCTGGGAAAAATGTGCAAATGCACTACAGGGGACTCCTCCTATATCCATTTGATGGTGGACACTGATTGAGTACAGGTGTATGTGGGGGGTGGGGAGGGCTGCTCAACCTCGATAGTCTGGTCAGACCGAATACATAATAAACAGGCAAAAAATTTGGGGGAGCATACCCATGTATTTCCAAAGCTGCTGCAGCTATGAACCAAAAGACATGTATATTAAAAAAGAATAGCGCGCAAATGCAAAAGAAATTACTACCAAATCTGAAGAGAGTCCATAAATAAAAATGGGGGTTTGGTCCCACCATATGGCCATATCGTGCTCAAGCCCACTACTGCGTCAAAGTACCCCATTATCAGTGGGTCCTACACTATCCATGAAAAAGAGATGAATCCAGCCCTTCTAACCCTTGGAGACAACACTCCTTGCTGGGAAAAATGTGCAAATGCACTACAGGGGACTCCTCCTATATCCATTTGATGGTGGACACTGATTGAGTACAGGTGTATGTGGGGGGTGGGGAGGGCTGCTCAACCTCGATAGTCTGGTCAGACCGAATACATAATAAACAGGCAAAAAATTTGGGGGAGCATACCCATGTATTTCCAAAGCTGCTGCAGCTATGAACCAAAAGACATGTATATTAAAAAAGAATAGCGCGCAAATGCAAAAGAAATTACTACCAAATCTGAAGAGAGTCCATAAATAAAAATGGGGGTTTGGTCCCACCATATGGCCATATCGTGCTCAAGCCCACTACTGCGTCAAAGTACCCCATTATCAGTGGGTCCTACACTATCCATGAAAAAGAGATGAATCCAGCCCTTCTAACCCTTGGAGACAACACTCCTTGCTGGGAAAAATGTGCAAATGCACTACAGGGGACTCCTCCTATATCCATTTGATGGTGGACACTGATTGAGTACAGGTGTATGTGGGGGGTGGGGAGGGCTGCTCAACCTCGATAGTCTGGTCAGACCGAATACATAATAAACAGGCAAAAAATTTGGGGGAGCATACCCATGTATTTCCAAAGCTGCTGCAGCTATGAACCAAAAGACATGTATATTAAAAAAGAATAGCGCGCAAATGCAAAAGAAATTACTACCAAATCTGAAGAGAGTCCATAAATAAAAATGGGGGTTTGGTCCCACCATATGGCCATATCGTGCTCAAGCCCACTACTGCGTCAAAGTACCCCATTATCAGTGGGTCCTACACTATCCATGAAAAAGAGATGAATCCAGCCCTTCTAACCCTTGGAGACAACACTCCTTGCTGGGAAAAATGTGCAAATGCACTACAGGGGACTCCTCCTATATCCATTTGATGGTGGACACTGATTGAGTACAGGTGTATGTGGGGGGTGGGGAGGGCTGCTCAACCTCGATAGTCTGGTCAGACCGAATACATAATAAACAGGCAAAAAATTTGGGGGAGCATACCCATGTATTTCCAAAGCTGCTGCAGCTATGAACCAAAAGACATGTATATTAAAAGAGAATAGCGCGCAAATGCAAAAGAAATTACTACCAAATCTGAAGAGAGTCCATAAATAAAAATGGCTTTAGATATACATGTTCAGGGCTTGCTCCCCCAATTTTTTGCTTGTTTAATAGATTGGTTTGGCAAGAACGATTTTTCATGAATCCATGCTGATTACTACTAATAATACAGTTTTCATTACTAAAGTCCTGTATGTGGTCCCTTAACATCCCCTCCAAAATCTTGTAGACTACAGATGTTAGGCTGACCGGCCTATAGTTACCCGGGATACATCTCGGCCCCTTTTTAAATATTGGTACCACGTTGGCTTTTTTCCAATCAGCTGGCACCATACCCGTCTGTAAACTATCCTTCAAAGATCAAGAATAATGGTCTGGCAATCACCTGGCTGAGCTCTTTCAGAACCCTCGGGTGCAAGCCATCCGGTCCCGGTGATTTATTTATGTTAAGTTTCTCTGGTTTAGTTTTAAGTCTATCTTCTGTTAGCCATGGCGGCACTTCCTGAGGTGTGTTGTTTAGTTCGGCCTTACAAGCTAGGTTCGTGTAGCCCCCCCGATTCTTTTGTGAAGACTGAAGAGAAGAAATGATTTAACACTTCCGCCTTTTCTCTGTCCTCAGTGGCCATATTTCCTTTGTCATCTTTTATGGGGCCAATGTGTTCTGGCCTCGCTTTCTTACTGTTTATATACTTAAAAAACTTCTTGGGGTTCTTTTTACTCTCCTCCGCTATATGTCTCTCATGTTCTATTTTAGCAGCCCTGATTTCGTTTTTACATTTCTTATTACACTCTTTGTAATGCTTAAATGCTGCCAGTAATGCTTAAATGCTGCCACATACTAACACTATACTACTCTGGGGGGGTGATCGAGGATTTTTTTTTCACTTTGTGATTGCTGTTACAGTGATGAACACTATAACAGCATTGTTTGAACTGTCATGAATAGGTTTCCATTCATGACAGCTTGCTTTCTCTTGACATGCTGTGATTGGCTACAGCTAACCACATGGTACGGGGTGCTGTGATTGGCCCAGGTACCATGTGATAGCTGTGGGACAATCACAGCATTGCTACAAATAGCACAGCTGTTATGAATTAAATTCATTCAAAACAGTTGTGTATACATTGGGATTATGTGATTGCATAGCAATCATGTGATCGACTGGCCACTTTAATCCATTGTGTTCAGTGGATACAGTGGTTATGGGAGCAGAATGCTGCTCACCCCAGGGGGAGCACGAGTGCCATTGTGCGAAGCAACGTATATATTCGTTGTTGAGCCTGTCCATGCTGCCCGCCCACACGCTCAGTGTGGGTGGTTTTAAAAAGGTTAAATAGGTCAACTGAGTTATTGTATATGGGTATATGCCTTCATTCATTTAAACCTAAGCAATGGCATTTAGAGTGTAATAACAATTCAAATTAATTTAATTACAGTTTGTTTCTTACTTTGAAACATTGAAAAACATATATGTGATCCTTGAAGGTTGTCATGTGAAAACTGTTTGCAAACAATAAAACTGCAGAAAGATGGTGTAACTCCACCTTCTTTTTTCTTGTGCTTGAGCGCCAGCAAAACTTCCTTGACTCCTCTCTAGCTCTCCAATAATTCGATTTTTATAATATTAAAATAATATTAATGAGCAGATACATATTGTAGGTGGGACATCATTTGCTGCAATCTCCCACCCTCATGTGTTATTCATTATACCCTCATCACCCAAATCTCCAACAGACAACAGCTCAGACATCAATGTGGGTACACACCCCTAACACCATGACAGCATTTAGTTGGCATACTCAAGACTCAGCCAATCCAAGACAATACCAAGTTCACACTGGTTCATAACATCAGGTGACAGCAGGATAATTACCAAAGCCCATCCACCCAGTTCCACATGTACGGAAAAGATACATTTTTGGGGTTCTAGATTTACAGTTTTCATATGCACGAGGGTACAGAGGGCAAATATTTTATCTGCAGCATGGCTAACTCCAGACAAACTCTTCTTTTGCTTTTCTAATATAAATATAATAAAAATATACTGAAACCCTAAAAAATATAATACAAGGAAAATAGAAAGAGCCATAACCAAAGAAGATGAAAAAAAAAATATTTTTGCTTTATTTTTAAATGTATAAAATTATTACCTTAGGGGCTAACTCCATTTCGCATTCACACCAGTGTCATGTCAGTTAGTGACAAACACTTTCACTGGGTCAAGGGCAGAAATATGGATGGGGTTCAGCTGATTCCTAGTCTGTGTGGCACTTTATGAGTTAGGCTGTTGGTAGTGGTAGGGCTGTGTGCCAGTATGCCAGGAGTCAAGCACCGAAAACACCTTTACTCCTCACCTGGGGTATGATATAGATATTTTCCTGGTTGAATGCAGGTGGTATGTTCTTGAGAGAGGGAGAGAGTGCATGCAGACTGTGCTGGGATAGCTAGAAAGTTTAAGCAAACCCAAACCTTTGCAGAACTAGGCAGGAGGATAAATGTTCTGTTGTGTACTGGATTGTGCTGACACAGGTCCCCTGCAAACTTTATTTGCCTTTAGTTTGATGCAACGGTGCATTCTTTTAAAGTTTAATTAACCTCCCTGGCGGTATGATTATGTCAGGAATCCTGTACCAAAAGCGGTACAATTTTTTTCACGGAAATTTGGCTTTATGTATTATTGGCCTACAATTCTTAGTAATTACTGACTTAAACCTGACCAAAACAAGACTCTAGTAGACATCCCAGATGTGATAAATTTGAAACACAAATGCATGAATTATAATCTAATCAATAATATAATTTTATTATATAATATAATATATATATATTATATTATATAATAAAATTATATTATTGATTAGATTATAATTCATGCATTATATATATATATATATATATATATATATATATATATATATATATATATGTGTGTATATATATATATATATATATATATATATATATATATATATATATATATATATATATATATATATCTGTATATATATATATATATATATATATAATATATATATATATATATATATATATATATATATATATAATATAAATGTTATGTGTGTGTTTGTGTTTTGTGCAACGTTCAAAGTTTGAATTTCCTTCCCTAGTTCCGCTCCCATGCAGCATTGCTGCTGCAGGGAACGGAACTAGGAAGTCTTCACACCAACGGAAGACAGACGAGCGGCGGGGATCTCAGATGGCTGGCGATCACAGCAATGGGAGATCATCGCTGGATCGCCAGGAGAAGGTAAGATGCGCTCTGCACATCCAAACCGAACGTGACTCGGGGATACCGATAACAGCATAGAAAATCCACCCCGAGTCAAGCTCGGGGATACCGCTAGGCAGGTTAAACCCAGTGTAATCCCTTACATTTACAGTGCTTGAGTCTGAGAGTCGGTTCACACTGGGGCGGCATGACTCTGTACTACTTCGGGGGCGACTTGTGCATTCCCATGCACCACGACTTCGGAGCGACTTGCAGGGACTTCACATAATGGAAGTCTATGCAAGTCGCTCAAAGGTCGCCCCGAAGTAGTACAGGACCCTTTTTCTAAGTCAGAGCGACTTGTGTCGCTCCTATTAGAACGGGTCCTGTAGCAGTCAATGGACCGCGAGGGAGCGCGACTTGTCAGGCTGACAAGTCGCCTGACAAGTCGCGCTAGTGTGAATCGGGTCTTATTGTGTTGTTGACACTTTATAACATAACATTTTGAATTTAGGCACTTCTTGATATGTGTGTGCTTTTATTATAACTTTCAATTTGGGGATTTGGCCCCCCACTTATCATCTCAACACCACATTTTAAAAGTCTTGTATTTTTTTATTTTGTGACAATGTAAATAAACTATTGGACAGGTTAAGATGAAGTCAATATTTAGTAACATTAAACAGACTTAATCTTTTTAAGAACTTTAAAGAAAATGCATTGCACAAATAGATGTTCCTGTCAGAAATAATAATACTGATATGCCAAACAATGACCCATAATGGGTTTATCTAATTTATTAGTACATTTACAGAACTGCCATTTTGTGTGTCCAGGCAAGCACAATGATAAAAAATGGATGAATGTGAACTGTACATAGCCCATTGCAACTCATTCTGACTGTGAATAAATGTCTTCTTTAATAGAACAGAAATGATAAACTGAAAAGTAAGCAAAAATCAAACAAAATATATATTGTACAATGTTATGTGAGACCCCCTGATGTGGAAAACACAGCTTTTAAGCCCATATATAAATCAAACAAATCCACTAGTGTGTATTTTGCTTGAGCAAGTTGTCAAACAAAATGCTCGCAAGGGAGAAACATCATATATTACAACATCAATCATTTTACAGATCAATAATAATTAATAATGTTTACTTGACATCAATTCAGTGCACACAGAATGCAGAACTCTGAGTTGCATCTGTCGATGCTTTGCTTTATACCCAGGAATTTGATTTGATGGGTGCTATGCAACTTCTTCTGGAACTGCTGAGAATAAGAGAGAGAGATAAAGGATTTTTATACAATAACCAACTAAACTAACTTAAAGTGGAGTTCCGGCCTATTTTGCAACTTTAATGATTCCTGGAGTGCTCGCTATGCTGATCAACAATTGGGCATTATCAATTTTTTTCGGGGTCCCTTACCTTATTTTTAGGGCATTTTTGTACTTCCTCCTTCTCCCCCCTTCTGTGGCCGGGGCCACCGACATCACTTCTGCCTTTGCATTGCATCCTGGGAGCTGTTTGTCATCACTCCCAGGAGGCTGGAATCAGGAAGAACTCCCAGAACACTCCCTGGAAGAAGGAAACTGCAGATTACACTGCAGCTTCAGATGCCCACATCCAAGATGGCCGTGCCCAGACAGAGTTTTTAAAAGTAAGATTTTGACTAAAATCCAATACCGTACACCTTGTAAGTATGAGAATAGTGGTTCTGTAAAGGGCGATGGATTAGTATTATAGGGGTATTTTTAGTTAAAAAAGGTATTTGAGACCGGAACTCCACTTTAAAGTAGAACTAAGGAGAACATTGCTCCTCTTGCTTGAATGGAGCAGAAATAAATACAATGGGAAAATGGGTCGCTGTGATGTTTGGTATTTAAAGCGGTGAGTCAGCACGCCACCTGTGCCCCAGAATGATGTCATCTGTGACAAAACACATTGGGTTAGCGATGTGCTGACGTCACCATGCCCTGTGAGATCCCAGAAGGATGGGCCATGCTGCTTTAGCCGGCCGGCTTGATTTTTATGCTTTTCACTGCGCTGTTGTAAGTGCAATATTTTATAATATGATAATAAACCACCTTACTTTCTTACACTATGGCAAATCTTTTGTTATGTTTTATGGGGAGTGTCACCCTTCGAAAGGCTGCCAAGCTTAATTAATGGTGGAGGTATACATAGGAGGGTCCTTATATTCCTTCAGAATAATTGCCTTGTTTGGGTTTTAATCCAATTCCTAAGCTCTGTGGACCCATTGAGGTCTATATTTCTGGTAAGCAGGTCATCCTGTCTTGGTGGTGGACATTACAATTGGTGGTGGAAAAATTTTCACGGGGGAAGTCCATGTGTAAAATACATTGTTGGAGATATACGTGTTTACATTTTTTTGGACTTGCACAGGTGTTCCCATTAATCATGCTAATGGATCTATTTTTTGTTTTATAATGTCACTAATTATGTTTTCATGTCAAAAATATTTTTAGTCTATGCTATTTTTACTTTTATGTTCAATATTTGCAAATAGCGTAACTTATAATTTTTTATATTGTTATTGGTGTATATCTCACTTTTGAGTTGCTGCTCTAAATTGTACACTATAGCGCAGTTTTGTTTTTCCTGTATGACTTGTCAAAGTGATGTGACTGGCCTCTCCTCTAATTATGGAGTTCTTTCTGCATCTTTAATGTGTAAGTCCACCCTAACACAAAAATCCCTGCATCTACAGACATCCATGATCTAACACCAACCTTTCTATCCCTGTAAAGACGAAATCAGTAAACATAGTACATACCATTTTTAAAGCTGATCCAATCTGGTCTTCAGCAGCAGAAGCTCTGCAGAGGACACAGCCGACAATGGCTGGAAAATGAATGGGAAGTAATGTTACCCGTAGACTTACTATGGGACTTCCGTTGTTGGTTATGTTCTTTGCACCCGCCTCCACAGCAAAGCTGTGGCTGACAGCTCAGCGTGGGATCGGTTCAGATCGGCTTCAAAAAAGGTATGTATACTGATTTCTTCTTTTCATGTCTAGATAGGTTAGTGTTAGATCGTAGATGTCTGTAGATGCAGGGATTTTAGTGTTAGGGTGAACTTACACTTTAAGCAATGAGAACTCCATGGAACACCATAGGCTGCATACAGGGCTGCTGTTAGAAATCACGGGGCCCCGTACAGACTACCTGGCAGGGCCCCCTCAAGAAAATATTAAATTACAACACAATCACTATTAGCAGACACAAATATAACATAACTCGCATAATTCCTGCTAAATCTAAAAAAAAAAAAAAAACTATGTAAAATAAAAAAGAAGATGAGATGAGAAAATATACAGGCTGGGCAGTTGGAGCTCCGGGACCAGAGAGATAGAGAGAGAGAAACAAAGTTACAAATAAACTCCTGAGCAGAGATAACATTAGAGCCAGTGCTGGGAGGGGGGCCCACACAAGGGAGGGGGATTAGTGAGGGACAACTGTCTCTTTCTCAACAGATAAAAGCTGATAGCAGGGAGAGGAAGAGATCAGATTCAGGTGCTGGAGGAAGATTTCTGTATTTGTTGTCCATCACTAACCCCCCTGTCTGTGTGGGCCCCCCTGTGTGCTCGGGCCCCCTACAAGAGGGCTGGTGGTCCCCCCTATCAGCGGCCCTGGCTGCATACATTGGCCTGTATTCTATGAATTATATGGAGAATGCAGCTGCAGTGTGTCATAATACTGCTGTCTCCAGCAAAGAGCAGATAGTGAAATCCTATGTCCATTATATCTAGCTCCCTTAGAGCTGGCCCACACTAACTTATATCTTAGCTTTGGATGGATGTAAAAGGCTCAAGTCAATCATTGGCTAAATACATTTTTTAAATGAATTCCAGTAACTAGAGTTTTATATGTGGACCAGTAATATGCTCCAATACAGATCAGATTGAAGCCTTACACCAACCTTTTTTTTTTTTTTTGAATGTCAGGTTTTTATTTCTTTAAATCCTGTCTCAGGACAAGAAATCCGAGGAGCAGTTGTCATTGGGACAGGAAGACAGACAGAAAACAAAACATTGCCAGACGTTCTAACCATTCCCTATTCAGGTAGTCATTTTTTTTTTAAACTTTAAAAAAGAGAATTGCCATCACTTTTAGTTCTGCTTTTCTCATGTGTAGCAAGATTATGTATCCCACCTCTTTAAGAGTGGCTAGAATTGATTACAGGGTCCACCTACCCTTAACCAGTAATGACATCCCCAACGGTACTCAGAACACAGGGATTTACTGGCTTAAATGAGAAGTATGGCCAAAGCTTGTTTAACTGTCCTGTGGATTACAGGAGTGCAGTTCATTCTGCAGTCCTGTGACCCATTTTCAGCAAACAGTGGGCTGAAGCCCACTGTCAGCTGACATCACAGAGGCGGTCCAGGCTAGGGAAGATCATGACAATGAAGTCGGGATTCACCCACTTGCCTGGATCGGCACCTCCTGGCTCAGACAATCAGTGAGACTATGAGAGCCTGAGCCGGCCGCTCCTAACCTCTCCACAGCCCAGCACTAAAGTGAGCGGGGGGGGGGGGGGCAAAGCAGATAACCATGACTGAGAGTTACCAGTTCTCTGCTCAGGTAGCCCTGAGAACTGAGCGATCAGTGGTGTTTGAGTGCTCGGTTCTCAGTTTTGACAGTTGATGCATCTGCCTAGGTAAGTATGATTCTGAAAAAAAAAAAAAAACAGATTCTCTTTTGAGAAAAATATTTTTGTTTTATTGATCTGCCATTCTAGAAATAAGTTAGTTAGTGACTAGGCAACCCAGTGCAGACATGCATGAACAGAAATTGCAATACAAAAGTTACAGGTAATGTACTTTATACATTGGATCAGCAATTTCTCCTTGTGTTACACTGGCTAATAAAGAATAGATACACAAAAGAAATGCAAATGCCCATAACCAGCAAAATCGGGAACCATTAGAGCTTGTTTTAAATAACACGCTTTGTGCAATGTGTGTTTCTACTAGTGCAGAGTAGTATAAAATGGCTTGACTGATTTTAGGCAGGACACCCATTTATGATTTTCTTCAATTGACTTAAAAGAAAACTTTGGAACACTGTCCTCCTAATATTTCAGCTAAAACAATGCCTGGAGTGTCTACTACCTCTTGATTTAATTTGTTTAATTTAGTGCACTTTATATGTGTTTTTTTCCCTTGTTTTGTATATTTAAGTATTGTGTGTTGGTTTAGTGCTGTAAAAACTTAAAATAAATAGACCAATGAATTATTTTCTTGGCACAAAATAGGTCCATGATAGTTGGAGGGAGCTTCTGTAACATTTAGGAACCATCAATAGTCTATTCTACACTTAAAAAGATACTAAACAGAGAAGTGTTAATTGGCATAATTTATTAACCACTTAAGCCCCGGAAGATTTTACCCCCTTCCTGACCAGGGGGTATTTTGCGATTCGGCACTGCGTGACTTTAACGGACAATTGCGCGGTCCTGCGACGCTGTACCCAAGTTAATTTGACGTCCTTTTTTTCCCATAAACAGAGCTTTCTTTTGGTGGTATTTGATCACCTGTGCGATTTTTTGATCATGCGCTATAAACAAAAAAAGAGCGACAATTTTGCAAAAATAACAATATTTTTCACATTCTTTTATATGAAATTCCTCCCAAAAAAATGTAAAAATCAAAATTTTTTTAAATTGTTTTCTGCTACCTATGTTTGTTAAAAAAAATCACAATAAGCGTATTTTGATTGGTTTGCGCAAAAGTCATTGCGTTTACTAACTAAGGGAAAGATTTTTGTCATTTTTGGTGTTTTTTTTTTTAACGAGTAATGGCAGTGATCTGCGATTTTTTTTGCGGTACTGCGACATTGCGGCGGATAGATCGGACCCTTGACTGACATTTTTGACACTTTTGGGGGTACCAGTGACATTACTACAGTAATCAGTGCTATACATATGCACTGTTACTTTAAAAATGACACTGGGAGGGAAGGGGTTAACTTTATTGGAGAGGGAGGGGTTAAGTGTGTCCCTAGGGGCGTGTTTCTTACTGTCATTGGATGTGGCTTGATGTGTAACAGCACAGATCAACGGTCCTACATAGCAGGACCGAGTGATCTGTGCTTTTACACAGGGGAGAATGACAGGTGGCTTTGTTTACATTAGCCGCCTGCCTTTCTCTCTCTCTACCCGACGATCGCGAGTGACCGGCGGACATCGGGTCCGCCGGTCACACGGGCTGGCTTCTTCGGGTATGAGCGGGGGTGGGAGCGCGCCTCCGGCAGCGCGCGCTCGCCCCCTATTCGCTCCCAGGCTAGTGACATACCGGTACGTCACTTTGCCTGGGAGGGGCTGACCGCTGCCGTATATAGTCGGGCGGCGGTCGGCAAGTGGTTAACATAAATCATACATATCATGCCACCGTATTTTTTTTTCCTCCAAGTACCTTATTTCTGCATCGCTGTTGTGTGGTGACATGATCTTTCCGTGTTCTTTGGCATCTTCAGGGCAAAATCCTTGGGAGGGGCTTCTATTACTCTGGTGATGTATGCCCTCTGCAGTGTGAGTCTGTGTCTGGCCAGCCCTGATTGGTGCTGCTAAAGCCTTATGACTGAAAAAATAAACAGTTTTAAAAGAGCAATTTAAATTAAATATCAAGTAATTGTTTTATAGCTCCCAATAAATCTTTATTGAAGATCAGAGTTGTCATTTTTGTGCATTAATCAGATGTAGGCGGAGTCAGAGATGACTGACACTAGCTTTCACTTTGTTCATATGGCAGCTACAACTAAGGATCTTTTTTTTTTTTAACTTCACGGGTATTGGAAATTACTTTAGATATATTTATGATGGATTTATATTAAAACAAGACTTTTTTGTGAGTTTCTTAGTGAATGTAATCAATCAGCATACTATACCCCCCATAGTGTTTAGCAATGAGGATATGGAGGAAGAGGGAGGGAGAGGACTGTCATTTCCACTGTGTTCATGCCCACATGTGTGACTCTATAGTGATATGGGCTGCACAGATTAGAAAAAGGAGGAAATGAAGAGCTTATAAGGGAACTGAAATTGTGCATTCTCTGTAGAGGACACAGCTGGTCTACACAATCTGAACCAGCAGTGGGGACACAGAGAATATGGGAGGGACAGCTGAAAGCAGGGTTAACCAGGTACATTTCACTTTACACAAAAGAAATGCTTAAGTGCAGTGGTCCCCATCCTCCCCAGCACCAGGGACCAGAGCAGAAGTGTTTTTTCCTCACAGCTTCCTCTAGGATTCTGCACCAGGGAATTTTGGATTGTCAACTGGGGGTCTCCCCACTCCAAAGAAAGGCACTGGCTTTCCTATTCACTACATTTAATGATGTACACTGCTGAATAATAATGCATCGTCGTTATACACTAAATGATCATTAAGGTGGTAAAGCGGCTTTAAAGTGATTGTAAAGGATTTTTTTTAAATTTAAATAAAAAACATGTTATACTTACTGTCACCCCGCAGGCTGCTTGCTATGGGGGCACTTGCAAACGCTCACTCTCGAGTCAGTTTGATGCGTTCATAGACACACAGCAGGGCTTGGCCCTGCCCCTGCTTCCTCCCCACTGGCTATGATTGACAGCAGTGGGAGCCAATGAAGTCCACTACTGTTTCTGCGCCAATGAGGAGGAAGAGTGCCAAGAGAGCCTGTGCTCTCATGCAGAACGCTGGATTGACATTGGGCTCAGGTAAGTATAAGGGGGAGGGGGGCTGGGGAGGAGGGAGCTGCACCAAGAAGGTTTTTACCTTAAAGCAGAGCATTCATTAAGGTAACAACATTTTCTGCCTTTAGAACCACTTTAGGTTTCAGTTAACAAATCTGGGGGCCCCCTTGTTAAAGGGGGCTTCCAGATTCCAATAAGCCCCTCACCCGCAGACCTCCACAACAACAACCCAAGGCCAGGGTTGTCAAGAAGAGGCCCTTGTCCCCATCAACATGAGGACAAGGTGCTTTGGGGGGCACCCCAAAGCATTCTCCCCATGTTGAGGGCAAGCAGCCTGGTATGGTTCCCCTTCCCTTCCCTGGCCTGCAAGATAAGGGTCTGATATGGATTTCAGGGGGGACCCAACGCTGTTTTTTTTTATTTTGGCGGTTTCCCTCAAAATCCGTACCAGACCTGAAGGGCCTGGTATGGACTGGGGGGTTGGGGGGGCCCTACACCGGGTTTTTTTTTCATCTGTGTTGCTGGGAGCCAACAATACATTACAGCCGCGAGCAAATTTAAATGACATTTTTTCCTTTATAAATGTTAGTATTGCTGCAGCAGGCTCCATACATCGTACAAATGCCCCACTTAACAGGCACATTAAGGGGACCCCCCATATTTAAAGAAGTTTTTCATTTTTATTCTTTCACTTTAAACATCATCAAAATCACTGCTCCTGTAAAAACGATTGTTTTAAAAATATTTTTTTTTGCATTGATACATGTCTCCCAGGACAGTACCCGGGTCCCCATGCACTTTTTATGGCAATAGCTTGCATATAAGCCTTTAAAATTAGGACTTTTGATTTTAGATTTTCGTGTTCATGTTTAATAGAGTTTGCATGTTTACTAGAACTTTTTCCCTATTCGAGATGTTCTGGCAAAAAAACGAACAGGGGGGTGTTCGGCCCATAACTACAGCTTAGTTATTTGCAAATAGCCTCACCTCTCAGGAGGTGTATTCCATAAGTGAACTCAGAAATTAGTAAATTAATTCCAGAAATATTACTGAATCCCATTAGCCACACACTGGAGCCCGAAATCCGGATAAAATAGGGCTAACAAAATAAGATATTTTTATATTTTTCTCATCTCTGTAAAAATGAATGGCTTATTGCTTTATTGAATTTTTCATGTTGCTAATTACCACTTCTAGTTTGTACGAAGAAAAGACTGCTTGTGCACAAATAGGACATGTGTGTGGATGAGTGCACACATGCTGCAAGGAAAATTTACAGCAAGCTTATCAAAACATTGATTTTGACATCAGCCTGAATTGCATTTCTTGGCATCAGTACATATCTTATGGCAGGCATTTAATTTATCTGTTAATTTACTGAACTGGTGAAGCTATGTCCATAGCAGAGACATTAAGCTTTTTGAAAAATATACTATTTTTGGTGCAAAGTAAATCTAGGCATGATTATTCTATAGTCACTTATTTAACCGGATTATACAGTATGTGCAATGCTACGATCTGGGAAAGAAAATGCCTGAAAGCCACAGGAATTAAAATGTAATTATTTTATGTTGAGAGTATATCCTCAGTCCCATTTGTATCCATCTACTCTTGGTACCACCTAAGCTTTAGGTTTTTTTTTCTTTGGTTGGTTGTTTTTTTTTAGTTTTTTTTTTTTATTAATATCCTCTAGTTGAGAGACCTCACGCACCTGACAGGACCATTGAAAAAGGTTTGTACTCTCCTTGTTTGATAGTTTATTTCATACTAGTAATACAGCTAGAGAGGTTAAAGGTTCTTAGTAGAGTTGAGGAAATAAGTAGGGTTGAGCGAACACCTAGATGTCCGTGTTCGACGGGTTCGGCCGAACTTTAAAAAAAAGTCCGGGTCCGTGTCCCGGACTTTTACCGAACTTTTCCCGGACACCGAACCCCATTGAAGTCAATGGGGACCCGAACTTTAAGGCACTAAAATGGCTCTAAAACACCAAAGGAAAGGGCTAGAGTGCTGCAAATGACAGCAAAACGTAATTAAGAGCATGGCAAGTGCTCTGCAAACAAATGTGGATAGGGAAATAACTTAAAACAACAAAAAAAAAACAGAAAAATAAAACAATGTTCTTCTTCATCTCTGAAGGACGAGGCCCATATGGAGTAGGAGGGACGTTGAGGTGGTGGTGGATGTGGCGGTGACATAGGCGTGCGCACAGGGTGTGCTGGGTGTGCCTGGGCACACCCTAATCACCTAGGGCACATAGCATTGCCAGTGAGGAGATGGGAAAGATCTCCCTGGGACCTGCTCTGCTCTATTTCTCCTTGCCTACAGGTACATGGCCCCGATACATTACTCTCCCTGCTGGCAAACACATGCATGTGTATTTCAACTTTGGGGTGCACACCTTAATGCAATAGGCTGCGCACACCTATGGGCGGTGTAGGTGGAAGCGGCGGTGGAGGAGGACCAGGGCCGGATTAACAGCATCATGGGCTTGGTGCTGAGGATTTTGAAGGGCCTTAAGGGCCGTGCCTTGCCATGCACCCAGAGGAGGAAGGGTGCAGCCATGCATGCCTAATTCAACATGGGATGCTGTCTCTGAAGCCCATAAACACATCCATGCATCGCCAACTGTCCCTCCTTGTCCGGCCTTCACGCTGTGTGGGGAGGTTCTGAGGGTGCTGCCTGGGGAAGCGAGCATAGAAGCCAGACTTCTGTGTTTACAAGTGACAGAAGAGCGGTAACAGTGAATATGGCCAACCCGGGGCCTATATAAAAGGTAGGGGCCTGGAGCTGCAGCTCCAATAGCCCCTACATTAATCTGGCCCTGAGGAGGAGGACGAGGTAGCCAACACTGCTTCTTTTCAAAAATTTTAAATGAGGGTACACCCCAAAAGAGTGAGAAAGAGCAAAAATGGAACAATGGGTGGGTAAGGTCGGTATCCATTGCTATTCTGCATAAGGTACGGAAAAGTCCCGTGGGATCCATGCCTGGTTCATTTTAATGAACGTGAGCTTGTCCACATTGTCTCTGGACAGGCGGCTGCGCTTGTCTGTTATAACGCCCCCAGCCGTGCTAAATACCCGTTCAGATAATACACTGGCTGCAGGGCACGCCAGCACCTCCAAGGCGTAAAGGGCAAGCTCAAGCCATGTGCCCAATTTGGAGACCCAGAAGTTGAAGGGGGCAGACCCGTCATTCACTACATGTAGGCGTGTGCACACATACTGCTCCACCATGTTGGTAAAATGCTGCCTCCTGCTAAGACGTTCCATCTGAGCTGCTGGTGCTGCTGTTTGTTGTGGCGTGCTGACAAAGCTTTTCCACATTTCGGCCATGCTAACCCTGCCTTCTGAGGTGCTGGCGGTGCCCTGGTTGCGTTGGCGACCTCCTCCTCCTCCTCCTCTGCCTTGTGCTTCCACTGTGGCCCCGCTGTCAGATGGGAATGCCAGCAGCATGGCGTCTACCAGCGTGCGCTTGTACTCGCGCATCTTGCGATCGCGCTCCAGTGAGTGAATTAAGGACGGTACGTTGTCCTTGTAACGGGGATCCAGCAGCGTGGCCACCCAGTAATCAGCACAAGTTAGAATGTGGGCAACTCGGCGGTCGTTGTGGAGACACTGCAGCATGTAATCGCTCATGTGTGCCAGGCTGCCCAGAGGCAACGAAAGGCTGTCCTCTGTGGGAGGTGTATCGTCCGTGTCCTCTGTATCCCCCCAGCCACGCACCAGTGATGGCCATGAGCTGGCCTGGGTGCCACCCTGCTGTGAACATGGTTCCATCTCCTCCTCCAGCTCCTCCTCCTCCTCATCCTCCTCATCCTCCAGAACTGTGCCCCTGCTGGACAATTGCGTCCCTGGCGTTTGCGTGTGCAGGAACCCACCCTCGGAGCCCCTTGCGAATGACTGCCCTGAAAGCCTTGGAAATGTTACCTCTTCATCCTCCTCCTCCTCCTCATCCTGTGCCACATCCTCTTCCATCATCGCCCGAATTGTTTTTTCAAGGAGGCATAGAAGTGGGATAGTTAAGCTGAGAACGGCGTCATTGCCACTGGCCATGTTGGTGGAGTACTCAAAACAGCGCAACAAGGCACACAGGTCTCGCATGGAGGCCCAGTTAAATTAAATAGCGGAATAGAAAATATGATCCAAAAAAAGTGTATGTATATCACACGTACACAACCACACTGGGCCCCAATTACTATTGTTTGTACCCCTAAAAGGCTAGATGAGGAGTAGGGGGAGTATGGAACAGGCAGCACCCTCAAACCTTCAGAAGTATGAGATGAACCCCAACAACTTGGAAAGGTGGATCTCTCTCACACGTACCAACACAGACTATCCCCCAATTTAACTGATCCCCAAAGGTTTTTGATTAAATAGCGGAATAGAAAATATGATCCAAAAAAAGTGTATGTATATCACACGTACACAACCACACTAGGCCCCAATTACTATTGTTTGTACCCCTAAAAGGCTAGATGAGGAGTAGGGGGAGTATGGAACAGGCAGCACCCTCAAACCTTCAGAAGTATGAGATGAACCCCAACAACTTGGAAAGGTGGATCTCTCTCACACGTACCGACACAGACTATCCCGCAATTCAATTGATCCTCAAAGGTTTTTATTGAATAGCGGAATAGGAAATATGATCAAAAAAAGTGTATGTATCTCGCACGTACACAACCACACTAGGCCCCAATTACTATTGTTTGTACCCCTAAAAGGCTAGATGAGGAGTAGGGGGGGTATGGAACAGGCAGCACCCTCAAACCTTCAGAAGTATGAGATGAACCCCAACAACTTGGAAAGGTGGATCTCTCTCACACGTACCGACACAGACTATCCCCCAATTTAACTGATCCCCAAAGGTTTTTGATTAAATAGCGGAATAGAAAATATGATCCCAAAAAAGTGTATGTATATCACACGTACACAACCACACTAGGCCCCAATTACTATTGTTTGTACCCCTAAAAGGCTAGGAGTAGGGGGAGTATGGAACAGGCAGCACCCTCAAACCTTCAGAAGTATGAGATGAACCCCAACAACTTGGAAAGGTGGATCTCTCTCACACGTACCAACACAGACTATCCCCCAATTTAACTGATCCCCAAAGGTTTTTGATTAAATAGCGGAATAGAAAATATGATCCCAAAAAAGTGTATGTATATCACACGTACACAACCACACTAGGCCCCAATTACTATTGTTTGTACCCCTAAAAGGCTAGATGAGGAGTAGGGGGAGTATGGAACAGGCAGCACCCTCAAACCTTCAGAAGTATGAGATTGTGTTCACTGTACCCCACAAAGATTGAGTTCACTGCACCCCACAATGATTGTGTTCACTGCACCCCACAAAGATTGTGTTCACTGCACCTCACAAAGATTGTGTTCACTGTACCCCCCAAAGATTGTGTTCACTGCACCCCACAAAGATTCTGTTCACTGTACCCCACAAAGATTGTGTTCACTGCACCCCAAAAAGATTGTGTTCACTGCACCCCAAAAAGGATGTTGTTCACTGCACCCCAAAAAGGATGTTGTTCACTCCACCCCAAAAAGATTGTGTTCACTGCACCCCACAAAGATTGTGTTCACTGCACCCCAAAAAGATTGTGTTCACTGCACCCCAAAAATGATTTTGTTCACTGCACCCCAAAAAGGATTTTGTTCACTGCACCCCAAAAAGGATTTTGTTCACTGCACCCCAAAAAGGATGTTGTTCACTCCACCCCAAAAAGATTGTGTTCACTGCACCCCAAAAAGATTGTGTTCACTGCACCCCACAAAGGATTTTGTTCACTGCACCCCAAAAAGATTGTGTTCACTGCACCCCAAAAAGGATGTTGTTCACTGCACCCCAAAAAAGGATTTTGTTCACTGCACCCCAAAAAGATTGTGTTCACTGCACCCCACAAAGGATTTTGTTCACTGCACCCCACAAAGATTGTGTTCACTGCACACCAAAAAGGATTGTGTTCACTGCACCCCAAAAAGATTTTGTTCACTGCACCCCAAAAAGATTGTGTTCACTGCAGCCCAAAAAGATTGTGTTCACTGCAGCCCAAAAAGATTGTGTTCACTGCAGCCCAAAAAGATTGTGTTCACTGCAGCCCAAAAAGATTGTGTTCACTGCAGCTCACACACAGAAAAATGGATGTGGATCACTGACACCTGCCTATCTCCAATCCCACACCACACAGCAATATCGATTGTAGTTTGTAGAACACAGTTTCCCTAAAATTCAGCAGACTCTGTCCCTAACAGGATTGAGAAGAGATCGTAGATCAGGATTGAGTGCAGATTCACCCCACCCCCCACACAGCAATATCGATTGTAGTTTGTAGAAGACACTGACCCTATAATTCAGCAGACTCTATCCCTAAAATGCCTACAACTCGCCCTGCCTAAACACTCCGACCTGTCCCTCAATTCTATCTGGACACAAATGGTTTTTTCCTGCCTATCTTTCCCTAATCAGCAGCCAGCACGTTGATGTGTGCTCTGTCCCTGAATCTAAGCAGCATAATGACGCCGCTGCGGCTGCCTCGAACTTATAAAGACTTGGTCACATGCTTCAGACGGCCAATCACAGCTACTGAGACATTTGCAGGCATGGCTGGGATGGCTTAAGGCACACCAGTTAAACGATTGTTGATTGGCTGTTGAAAGCCCGCCATGAAAAGAGCGCCAAAGCATGCAAAACCCGGAAATAAAACGACCGAACACGGATTTTTACCCGAACATACAGTAAAGTGTCCGTGTCCGTGTTCGGGTACAAAAAATCCAATTATTCGGTACGAACACGAATAATACAGTCCGTGTTCGCTCAACACTAGAAATAAGACATATGGAGTATTTACAACACTCCATTTCTAACACCAAACACATATATGACCTAAAGTGGAACCCTTGGCTCACGTACAAAGCTTCACAAATTGATGCACCTCCAGTCAATCCCTAATACTATATGTTAGCATTAACCTTTACCTCAATATACCGTTTGTTCATTTCTGAGTCCTATTGACATTGATATACTTAAATATCTTGCTATTACTGATATTACTGGTGGTTTTTCTAAAAAGAAGAAGAGAACCTTTATTTTTTTTTTGGATTTATATTTTCATATTTATATTACAAAACTATATATATGATGTATGGATTTTTTATTATGCATTGTATATTTTGTACCGAAACACTTTCAATAAACGTTTTTAGACAAAAAAAAAAAAATAGCCAAAGTCACAGATGTACTGTATGTAAAAAAGTAACACCTAATAAAAGCGTACTCCCCGCGCCTAGGAGTTTATATTTTATATAACCTTTGGCAAATGTGAAAAACGTGAAAATAATAGCAGCAGCAGTAGTATAAGATTGTATGTGAAAAAAAAGTCCTGGTAAGGGCTATCTACAGCGCTTGCTAAAAAAAAATATCTAAACTTAAATATGTGCAAAATTGCAACGTGAAGGAAATTGTGCAAATGTGCAAAAACTGTGTGCCAATCACTGAATATAAATACAAAAACATTAATTTCTAAAAGTTCATTTCATATTAGATACATAAAATATAATATTCCGTGATAAATCTTTATTTTCAGGAACTTTGTAAGTGCTCAAAAAATAAAAAAAAAAATAAAATAAAAAATATATACTCCAATAGCCGATTATTAAAAGTTCATCTCATATAATAAATAAATTAAAAGATATAAAAATGTATATAAAAAGTGACAAAATCCAATATTCCGTGATTATTCCTTATTTCAGGAACTGTGCTGGTGCTCAAAATAAATACTCCAATGGTGACTGGTAAAGTGCAGGTGCTGAATGCCTTCTTCCCGTGAAACAAGTTATGAAATGGATGACTTACCAAAAGAAGTGGGTCTCATATACCTTATAGTATTAAGACCAATCACGCTTAATGGTAGGTCCCCTTTGAGATCCTCCTGGCTATGCTGATGGTAGTTTCCTCCTCATCATTCCATAGGGCAGCATGTAGTGTGGTTTTTGGGAGAAGAAAGATAAAAGCTCCAGATGGTGTAATATTGTTTAAAAGGGTTCTATTCCCATAAAAAGCACTGTTCAATAAAATCCTGCAATGATCCGACAAAGGATCGTATTTGCGGAAACGTTCGTGACAAACCGATACAAACTTGCAGAATGGCGAGCAGAGGTGAATCCGACTTGCGTTCCAATAGATGTCATGTTGTGCGGTCCACGTTCTGACGCGTTTAGTCACATCCGGTGACGTTTTCAAGGGTGTGTCACAGATGGGCCAAAACTGGGGCACGGACATGTCACCAATGAACACAAAAAACATAAGAGAAGTTAGGGGGTGTCTCAGCCATCCCACTTCGCCTATAGTTGTAACACGATTACCTACCTGTAATGGTGGTCAGATTATGGCCAGGCATATTTCAGAGAATGAAGTACCTGGGAAAGGTTCCAGTTCTGTGGGTTTTACCTGATGATACCTCATAATTCACATGTACCTTATGTAATGTAGGGATTTACACTGTCCACCAATGTAACAGGGGAAGTTACAATGACACCAATATAACAGGGAAATTTACACTTGCCACCAATTTTGTAGGGTCATTTACTCTGTCCACCAATGTAACAGGGGAAGTTACAATGACACCAATATAACAGGGAAATTTACACTGGCCACCAATTTTGTAGGGTCATTTACTCTGTCCACCAATGTAACAGGGGAAGTTACAATGACACCAATATAACAGGGAAATTTACACTGGCCACCAATTTTGTAGGGTACTTTACACTGACCACCAATGTAACAGGGGAATTTACACTGACCTCCAATGTAACAGGGGGATTTACACTGACCACCAATGTAACAGGGGGATTTACACTGACCACCAATGTATCAGGGGAATTTACACTGACCACCAATGTAACAGAGGGATTTACACTGACCACCAATGTAACAGGGGGATTTACACTGACCACTTATGTAACAGGGGAATTTACACTGACCACCAATGCAACAGAGGAATGTACGATGACACCAATATAACAGGGGGATTTACACTGACCACTAATGTAACAGGGGAATTTACACTGACCACCAATGCAACAGAGGAATGTACGATGACACCAATATAACAGGGGGATTTACACTGACCACTTATGTAACAGGGGCATTTACACTGACCACCAATGTAACAGGGGGATTTACACTGACCACTAATGTAACAGGGGCATTTACACTGACCACTAATGTAACAGGGGAATTTAAACTGTCCAACAATGCAACAGAGGAATTTACGATGACACCAATATAACAGGCTTAAAAACTTCAAAAACAAACAAAACAAAAAACAAAAAATTAAAAAGTTGGGACTTTATATGAGGCATTGATCCCATGATCCCAATATAACAGGGAAATGTACACTTCCACCAATTTTGTAGGTGAATTTACACTGACTATCAATGTAACGGATGCATTTAAATTGACCACAAATGTAACAGGGAAATGTATACTTTTCTCCAATGTAAAAGAGTCATTTATATTGACCACCAATGTAATGGGGTATTTAACACTAACCGCCAATGTTACAGGGCAAATTGCACTGACAACCAATGTAATGGAAGTATTTACACTATCTATCATTTTATGTGAATAATTAGTGGTCATTGTAAAAGCATTTGCTATATTGCTGGTAATTGTAAATGCCATTACATTGTTAGTCAATGGAAATACTCCATGTTATAGAAGATTTTATGTTGATCCCCAATGTGACTGTGGGGTCTTTATTGGGAAGGGGTGAAAATTTGCTGTATAAATGTTATGGAAGTTTCCTAAAGGGAGAGATGCCTGATGGTATCTGCATATGAGGGGACCTCACATTACAAGGGCTGGTGATGACTGAATATGAGGGGGCTTCACATTACAAGGGCTGGTGATGACTGAATATGAGGGGGCTTCACATTACAAGGGCTGGTGATGACTGAATATGAGGGGGCTTCACATTACAAGGGCTGGTAATGGTTGAACATGAGGGGGCTTCACATTACAAGGGCTGGTAATGGTTGAACATGAGGGGGCTTCACATTACAAGGGCTGGTAATGGTTGAACATGAGGGGACCTCACATTACAAGGGCTGGTGATGACTGAATATGAGGGGGCTTCACATTACAAGGGATGGTAATGGTTGAACATGAGGGGCTTCACATTACAAGGGCTGGTGATGACTGAACATGAGGGGGCTTCACATTACAAGGGCTGGTAATGGTTGAACATGAGGGGGCTTCACATTACAAGGGCTGGTGATGACTGAATATGAGGGGGCTTCACATTACAAGGGATGGTAATGGTTGAACATGAGGGGGCTTCACATTACAAGGGCTGGTGATGACTGAATATGAGGGGGCTTCACATTACAAGGGATGGTAATGGTTGAACATGAGGGGGCTTCACATTACAAGGGCTGGTGATGACTGAACATGAGGGGGCTTCACATTACAAGGGCTGGTAATGGTTGAACATGAGGGGGATTCACATTACAAGAGCTGGTAATGGTTTAACATGAGGGGGCCTCAAAATACAAGGGCTGGTTATGACTGAACATGAGGAGGCTTTGCTCCAGAGGGAGTGTGTGAATAATGTTGTGAATATAAACCACTTTTACAGCATAATATGGTTTTCTAGAAAAAAAGGTGTTATTGCAGTCTATGTTCTTGCAGAGTGATATAATGTGCTATTGCAGCCTATATTCTTGCTGGGAGATGTAATGTGCAGTTTCTCGTTGATGGATTTTTCTATAGCAGTGTAATTTACATAATTAGCTGTAATGCAATGATACTGTATAATGTTCTGTTGCAGTGCAACGTGGTATTGTTATGTGACATATTGGGGTCAATGCACTAAGATGGATGAGTTATTTTAAACCAGACCTTCACTCTTTTTTTACACTTTACATCATATTAGTCCTTTCCCTTCTCCTTTTCTAAAATTGCATATAGTTACATAGTAGGTAAGGTTCAATAAAGACAAATAGTCCATCAAGTTCAACCTGTGTATGTGTGCCCCTGTCAGGGCTGATCATTTTTTCCAATATCCCTGTATGTTGTGTTCTTTAGGATGCACGTCCAAGAGACTTTTTTTTTTTTTTGTTAAGTACCTTTTTTATTTAATATCACTGCACTCTCGGGTTGTCCTCAGCCTCCTGGGATACTCATGTCACACATCTCAGGAGGTTTCAGGGAAATCTACACCACACTGGGCATGGATCGCTCTTCTTCAATGGAGGGGTGGCTTTTAGAATCCAGAAGAGGCAACTGCCTTCCGATGACATAAACAAAAAAGGTGGCTGCGCAGGACCAGCATGCAGCAGCGGATTACAGCAGGACAATGCAGGAATGTTTGTGTGCATGTTTCTACGGGATAACCCAACAATCAAAGTAAAGGTGAAGGCTAATTACCAGGGGGGTGACATTTATTTTTAGCTCTATATATGGAGTACTATTTTATTTAATAATAATTTTCTCTTAACCCCTTGCCACCGAGAGAACACTTATATGCGACCTCACGGAAGTGGGTCTTGTGTACATGTGTTTGTACTCGGAGTACTCTTCACAGAGAGCCCAGGGTGTTGTATCAATGACTCCAAACCTGGAATCCTGGTTCCCTATGACCTGATCGCTGTGATAGCCTCTGATTGGCTATCACAGTGATCAGTCACTGTTCAGTCCGCCCCCCGTGTTTTTTTTTTCTCCTCTGAATGGAGGAAAAGATACATTGTATCTTTTTCTCCTGCTAGAGGAGAAAAAAAATAAACAAAACAAAAGTGTGCTTTAGCCCCCGTTCACATTAGGTCGCTCTGACTTCGGGGGGGCGACCTGTGAAGTCGCGTGCACCGCGACTTCGGCGCGACTTGCACGGACTTCATATAACGAATGTCTATGCAAGTCGCCTCCAGGTCGCCCCGAAGTAGTACAGGACCCTTTTTCTAAGTGTGTCGCTCCTATTAGAACCGGTCCTGTACTACTCAATGGATCCGACGGTGCGCGACTTGCCAGGCTGGCCAAGTCGTCTGGCAAGTCGTAATAGTGTGAACCGGCTCTCAATCACTTCCATACCTTCATATGACGTCCTGGGCTTTAGGTGGGGATATATGAATGATGCAAAAAGAAACCTCCTAAAACTATAATAAAGGACTTTAACAGTACCTGAAAAAATGCACACAAGGTGCAATATTTATTGTACAAAAATCAATTAAAAACCATCATCATAGTATGACAAACATGTATAGACAAAATATTGGATGTAGCACATCCCAGAAACAACATGTGAAAGACACCTAACCACCCTGCTGCAGAAAGGTGGAGGTAATGGGAATCGCTGTGGAGTCGCTTGTTGCGTTTCTCGGGGCAACAGCTCGCTTCTTCAGCAGGACAGTAGACAGCGAAATAATATTGTTCTCCAAAGAGAGATAACAAACATTTAGTATTATATACCAGGGTCTTCAAACACTGTCATTTGTTTAGTGCCACTCATGCCAGGATGAGGTCCCAAGCCCAAGAAACCTGGGTAGATCCCAAATACTGAATAAACTGTATCCAAGTGACAAAAGTGTATCAGTCATATAGGGGGTCAAACTAGGAAGAGAAGAGTCCCTAAAAATGGCTAGCAGACTTCCAAAAAGCAACTTACATCTGCATGGTAAACAGCCAAATCAGCCCTGCTGCAGGCATCATTCAGATATCATTTTTTTTCAGCGATTCCCGGGACCATAAGAACAATCACAGTGGCTGTACAGCCACTTGGTCATTCTTACAGGTGGCGGGAGGGGACATCCCCCCTCTCCCTCCACCCTCCGATGCTTCTACCTGCTCGCCGGTGCGATAGGCGAGCTGGAAAAGGAGTCGTCCACCGGCGGAAGTACACCATAGAGACTGCCGATGACCAGATGTTCCCCGGCAGTCTCTATGACTCTCGGAGGCCCGGGCGCGATGTGATGATGTCAGGCCCAGCCTGGCAGTTGTCAATACTATCCAACAAAGCCGAGATAGTTTTTTTATTTATTTTTTTTATTTCAGGCTTTCCAGCTTGTAGGAGAGATCTGAGGTCTTATTGACCCCAGATCTCTTCATAAAGAGGACCTGTCAAGCACTATTCCTATTACAAGGGATGCTTACATTCCTTGTAATAGGAATAAACGTTTTTTAAAAAAATAAATAAAAAATTTAAGGGAAATTGCAAAAATAAAAAAATAAACATAAAATAAACAATAAAAAAATACACTCAAAGTCCCCACGTCCTTGCGTGCTTGCACGCAGAAGCGAACGCATGCGTACATTGCAGCCACATATGTAAACGGCGTTCAATCCATACATGTGAGGTATCATTGGGAAAGTTAGTGAGAGCAACAATTCTAGTCCAAGATTTCCACTGTAACTCTAAACTGGTAACCTGTAAAAAATGTTAAAGCGTTGCCTATGGAGATTTTTAAGTACCGAAGTTTGGCGTCATTCCACGAGTGTGCGCAATTTTAGCGTAACATGTTAGGTATCTATTTACTCGGCGTAACATCGTCTTTCATATTATACAAAAAAAATCGGGATAAATTTAATGTTTTGGGTTTTGTTGTTTTCCAAAAAAAACACGTTTAAAAAATGTCTGCCCAAATACCGTGTGACATAAAAAGTTGGAATGACCTTCATTTTATTCCTAATGTCTCTGCTAAAAAAAAATATATAATGTTTGGGTGTTCTGAGTAATTTTCTAGCAAAAAAAATATGATTTTTACATGTAGGGTCGAAGTGCCAGAAATGACCCGGTATGGAAGTGGTTAAAAAGCAAATCTATTTTGCATTCAATGTTATGGGTATCTTTAAAACAGCAGCTTTAAAATTTTCTTTGATTTAGATATGTTTTCTTGGCTTTTTTTTTTTTTTGTTTAACCACTTAAGGACCGGAGGGTTTTACCCCTTTAATTAAAATACCATTTTTTGCGATACGACACTGCATTACTTTAACTGACAAATGCACAGTCGTGCGATGCTGTATCCAAAATAATTAATGATGCCCTTTTTACCCCACAAATAGAGCTTTCTTTTGGTGGTATTTGATCACCTCTGCGATTTATTTATTTTTTTTTTGCACTATAAAGAAAAAAAGAGTGACAATTCTGTCAAAATACTTTCTGCTATAAAACATTACAATAAAAAAAAAAAAAAAAAATCAAATTTTTCATCATTTTAGGCCAATATGTATCCTGCCACATATTTTTGGTTAAAAAACAAAAATGCAATAAGTGTATATTGATTGGTTTGTGCAAAAGTTATCACGTCTACAACTAGGGGATAGATTTATGACATTTTTATTTATTTTTTTTTACTAGTAATGGCAGCAATCAGTGATTTTTAGCGGGACTGCGACATTGCAGCGGACAGATCGGACACCTAACTGACACTTTTGAGGGGAACAGTGACATTACTACAGTAATCAGTGCAGAATACATATTGGCCTGTTTCTTGAATTAGTATTAAACACCTGAATGGTGGTGGACACAGTTTGTGGAAGTGTTTCCAAAGGAGAGACTATATAGCAAAGGTCTCCAAACTCTGGCCTTTGGGGCACTTTTTCATCCACTGACCAGTGGCGGCTGGTGCTCCATGGGCCGGGGGGGCGGCAGACCGACCACACCATACCCCCCCGGACCACACCAGGCCACACACCCCCCCCCCCTTCCCCCGGACCACAGCGAGACAGGGGAGATAGGAGAGGAGAGTACAGACAGGACCCCCCTCCCGCTCACTCGCCCTGCCTAGATGCTGCAGCAGGCGGCAGCTTCGGCTTCTTCCCCGTCTTCTGCATCTCCTCCCTCCTCCCCTCCTTCTCCATACCCAATGTCATGGCTTCTCCTTTCGGCCAATCGGGAAACGGGTCTCAAAACCACCTTCCTGATTGGCCAGGAGGAGGATCCATGTGACAATAGCGAATTTTCATTCGCTATTGTCACACAACTGGGTGGGCTCGGGGCGCACTGCTCTGCGCCCTGAGCCCACCCTTTTTTAGCCTGTGAGAACCTCTGGCTCTAATCACATGGCTAAAAAAAAAAAAAAAGCCCCAATGAACTCTATGCGTCCGGCGCCCTGCATGAAGATTAGGGGGCCAGATGCATGGACAGCGGGGAGGGTGCCCCTGTGCCCCGTATAACCAGCCGCCACTGACACCAACAAAAGGGCACAATTCCTCCCACTGACACCAATGATTGGGCACAATTTCTATCAATGACACCAACAATAAGGCACAGTTTCTCCGGTCATCAATGGGGCCCAATAACACCAATGATGGGGCACAATTCCACTCACTGACACCAAAGATGGGGCATTGTTTATTCCCACTGAGGCCGGGACATTTTTTAATCCCATTTACCACAGTCCGGCCCCCCCTAAAGTCTGAAGGACAATAAACTGACTCTTTGCTTAGAAAGTTTGGAGACTTCTGCTATATAGAAGTGTTTGAGAACTTTTTTGTTTATTTAAGGTAATGTATAATGGAGATTGTGTACACCTATTCAGAATAATATAGGTGGATCCCCGCTAATGAATAATACCATCAGTTAAAAAGGTATCTATTTTAGCTGAGCGTTTAAAACAGTTTGAAGATATTTTCTCTCTAGATATACATATGCATGCATAAACTTTTCTCATATTTAATACCCTTTTACTTTTGCATTTCATTTCATTTTTTAATTAACCACAGCTTAAACTACACTGTTGTATACAAATATGTCCTTGAGGGGTCACGCTTGCCAGTTTTCTGATCACTGAGGCAATCAATCAATTAACTCTGCAGCATGTGTCATCAAGAGATTTCCATTTATGTTAAGCAGAAAATTTGTTTTAGATAAACCTATAACACTGATACCATATATTGGAATTTATATGTGTGTGTACATAACAGCATGTGTTTTATATTTGATGTCACATTTCTAATGCATAAATATATATTGAATGTATAAAAATGAAGCATTGTGGCGTAAGGATTTGGGTTCTAAATCTGTTTTTGCTGTTAATTTTTCTTGTTCACTGTACCTCATTCACTTCACTGAACAAAAACCTTGCAGGAACTGTCACCCAGATTAAATTTGTAGTTCCTCGGCTGTGAATTCTAATTAGGTTTTTTCACCACTGACACTGCACAGGCTAAATTTAGGATGGTAAAGGCTTCAGAGTGAAAGAGACCCTGGACACATTTTAATTGTATCTAAATAAAACTAGGGGGTGGATAGGAGATTTCTTATTTGCCAACATCATGTAAACAATGGGATCCTCTAAATTTGAATAGCTGTAACAAAGAATTGTAAGGAAGTAAAAAAATATCAGAGTGGCTTCTAAATTATGAATAATTTTGCAAGACATAGATTTAAAGTGCATCTGTATTTTAGTATGACACCCATTATTGTAAGTATTTTTTTCCATAATTAAGATTTTTTGTTTATTTGTGGAAGTGGTTTGTCCTGTGTTGCTCCATACCATTTGCCTGTCACCACAGCAAAACTAGCAGAATAGCCTGAAGGCTTTGGTGTATGAACAACTTAGCTGTTATTAAATACCTCCTTAACCACTTAAGCCCCTGAAGATTTTACCCCCTTCCTGACCAGGCCCTATTTTGCGATTCGTGACTTTAATGGACAATTGCGCGGTCATGCGATGCTGTACCCAAATGAAATTCACTTCCTTTTTTTACCACAAACAGAGCTTTCTTTTGGTGGTATTTGATCACCTGTGCGATTTTTACTTTTTGCGCTCTAAAAAACAAAATAAGAGCGACAATTTTGAAACAATAACAATATTTTTCACATTTTTTTAAATGAAATTCCCCCCAAAAAATTGTAAAAATCAACATTTTTTAACATTTTAGGCCAATTTGTTTTCTGCTACATATGTTTGGTAAAAAAAAAAATCACAATAAGCGTATTTTGATTGGTTTGCGCAAAAGTTATTGCGTTTACTAAGGGAAACATTTCTGTCATTTTTGATGTTTTTTTTTTTAACGAGTAATGGCGGCGATCTTTGATTTTTTTTTTTTTTTTTTTTGCGGGACTGCGACATTGCGGCAAACAGATCGGACCCTTGACTGACATTTTTGACACTTTTGGGGGCACCAGTGACATTACTACAGTAATCAGTGCTATACATATGCACTGTTACTGTAAAAATGACACTGGCAGGGAAGGGGTTAACTTTATTGGTGATGCAGGGGTTAAGTGTGTCCCTAGGGGCGTGCTTCTAACTGTAAAGGGGTGTGGCTAGTGATGTAACCACAGAGACATACGATCCTACATAGCAGGATCGTATGATCTCTGCAGTTAGATCAGGGAGAATGACAGGCGGCTTTGTTTACATCAGCCGCCCGCCTTTCTCCCTCTCCACGGGGAGATCGCGAGTGACCGGTGGACATCGGGTCTGCTGGTGACACGCGCGGACTTGTTAGGAAACGAGCGGGGGCAGGAGCGCACCTCCGGCGGGGCGCGCTCGCCCCCTAGAGGCTCTCAGGCTAGCGACGTAGTACTACGTCACTTTGCCTGTACGGGGCTGACCGCCACAGTAAATGTACTTGCGGCGGTCGGCAAGTGGTTAATAAAATAGGTAACTCTATGTACTATGTAAGATAAGTAAGATGAATTCAGCCTAGGACTGGCCTCCCATTAGCAGTGTCCAGCTGCCACATGTGTTCTAGCAGCAGTTTTCTGTAACTTGGAAAGTATTCTTTAGCCTTCATTTGTAACATGGCAACAGTCTCTAAAAGTGCCTTGAAAAAAATTGCATCCCTCTAAAGGACCAATTCTTAAGTGTTCCATTGTGCTGCCTTAATGCACATGCATTAACGTACATTATGGTATGTGCTAACGTACATTGTGTTGAAGCAGTCCATTTGTTACAAATGAGCTGTCAACGCACTACAAAGAATAAAAAAATACGTTGTATGCGAAAACTCAAAAGTTTTCCCAAGGTCACTGTCCAAGTGACAATGACCCATTGTACTCCAGTACAAAAAAAGGGAGTTTTAATGAATGTTCCCCATAGGGAGCACATAAAAAAACAACTTTTTTAAAAAATTACAACATCCTGCACCATTTTTGAACTTGAATGTTTGATGTTTTTCTGTATTTTCTAGACATACTTATGCTTTGTCAGTCTGGGATACAGTTTGGACTGATTATCTTCTTTGTGGTGCCAGTAGCAGCTAGTGAGTTGTCACAACGATGTCGTCAATGATGACTCAAAAGTTTTCCTCAAAATATATACAGCATAAATGAGTACACCCCAACAGCTTTATGAGAAAACCTTTACTTTCCTGTCAAAGTTAACATTTTCTATGGGACACTATATTACAAAATACTTCCACAAATGTGGGACATTGATTGCAACCAAGATTTGTTAGTTTGTATAAACAAAAAAATTTATTTTCCTAACAAATTCATTCAAGACCATGTTGCAAAAATGAATACACCCCAATGAAAGTCTTTGGAGCAAAGCTACATTTTAGACAACAAAATCCTAATTTACAAGAATTCAACTGCAGGTGAGTCTAATTATTCATAAACAGGTGTCCAGCAGACAGTTGATTATAAAATGGCGTTACTTAACAAAGAAAACCCCTTCTCATTTCATGCTGTCAGCAATGGCACCACATGGAAAAGAAATATCACAAGGCCTGACAAAGAAAATCATTTCTTTACACATGAAAGGGGAAGGCTACAAGAAGATCAGCAAAGCTTTACTTATCTATCAGAATACTGTAGCAAAAGTGATATAAAAATTTAACAAAGATGGAACTGCTACCATCTCACAGAGACATCTAGGCTGCCCATGGAAGTTAACACCTCGACAGGAGCATCTTTTGATGAGAAGGGTTGAAGAAAATTGCCATGAAAGTTCACTGCAGTTAGTTACAGAAGTAGAAAGTCAAACGGGGGTGATTGTTTACCGTGACACAATACGGCATATACTGCAGAGGAATTGCATGCATGGGTGTCGCCCATAAAGGAAGCCTCGCCTGAAGCCCATTCACAAAAAATCCACCTAGAATTTGCCAGGGCCCATGCTGAAAAAGAAGAAAACTACTGGGACTCTGTACTCTGGAGTGATGAGACCAATATACATTTTTTTGCATCTATTGGCTTCAAAACTTTATGGTGTGGCAAAGGTGAGGAGTACGCAGAAAAATGCATGGTGCCTACAGTGAAACATGGTGGTGGCAGTTTCCTTCTGTGGGCCTGCACGGGCACTGCTGGTGTTGGGGAGCTGCATTTCATTGATGGTATCATGAATTCACAGATGTACTGCTCTATATTGAAAGAGAAGATGCTACCATTACTCCTTGCCCTTGGTCGTGCACTTTTCAAAAATGACAATGATCCAAAACACACATCTAAGGCCACTGTTTCATTTCTGAAAAAAACAGGGTGAAAGTGATTCAGTGGCCAAGTATGTCTCCTGATTTGAACCCAATCGAACACCTATGGGGAATACTGAAAAGTTGAGCATCACTCTCCATCCAGCATCCAGGCTCTAAAAGAGGTTGTTCTTGAACAATGAAATAAGATACCAAATAAACTAAAGCGTAATCAGCACAAACTAGCTAATAACACAATCTCAAAACAATATATATATATATATATATATATATATATATATATATATAAATCGAAGTGAATATAAATGATCTAGTTGCTGCTTATCACTTTAAAGTGTTCTCAATCACTTCAACCTAAAATAAACATATATACAATGTAGTTAAACTAACAACAAACTGAGAAAATCATTAGTAAATATGTGGAAATAAAAAATGCAACAATAATGTATCCAAAAACAATGATTACTGTTCGCAAAACAAACAGTTCTTGAATAATGGAAAAATATAGATGTTGCAATATGTGTCGCCAAATTGTTCTTTCGATGCCTTACAAGTCATGGAGGTCATACAAAATACTAGATGTAGTCGTTTTTGTTGTGGGGTCAATTCATTTTTGCATCAACTAATTTGCGTAAAACTTAAGATTTTGTAATCTAAGTTATATTATTAACCTTACTTTCATGTAATGAGCTAAACAAATTGTTCTTGTGTTCCTTGAGATATTGAAAAAAAATGTTACTTTTCAAAAGGGGTGTACTCATTTTTGCTGAGCACTGTATACATCATAACATAACATAAGAACAAACATAACCTATTGTATCTTTTGGCAGGCTGACATGGCAGGGTGGCTTAGGATAGGTACTGTAATAAAACCATAATAAGCAAAGGTCTCTAACTTTGGCCACTTCAAATGTTTCAACATACTCTAGATTAGCAATGTTCAAACTGAGTTTGATTCACTGGAGGTGCAGTAAATCCTGTATACAAATCTGAGAATCTGAATTTAGCAAGCAATCCCACTGATCCCACTTTAGGAGGAACATCTTGTCGGTAAATTCTGGCTATTTTTAGGACTATTGGCAAGAAATTGTAAATTAAGCCATAAGAAGGTGTCACTGCCATAGGAGACATGTACCAATACCCCGCCCCAACAAAAGGACCTTTAGGAAAAACCCAAATTATTAAATGACAGGCTTTTGAAGTCCCTAAAGCTGTATGGGGTGCACTTTGGCAGCTCATATTTGTGACATGTATTCATTTTTTTCTTTTACAGCTAGTTTGGCTTACAGAAAGCAGTAGTAGTCAAACATAATTCATTTCAGATTTTAAAAAAAAGGATTTTTTTCCAGGTAGTTCCAGCAGCAGCATGCTTTTTCATTAGGTGGTAATTGGTGGGTGGAAATAGGCCAATGAATGACATTGCACCTGTTCTTGATTATACAAAATTGTCTTTCTGCTGGCCAATCTCTTATTAGGAATTACAGGACACCGTTAAAAAGGAAGTAAGCAAAACATCTATAGTATGATCGAGTAGCAACAAAGAGATACAAGTTACTGAACTGAGTGTTAGCCTACAGTTGTTAACAGTTTTAATCAGGGAAAATGGGTCTAAGCAGTCTATGCATAACTTTTATTTTTGATATAGAGATAAGGGGTGCTGTGAATGGGAAAATGATAATGTGAGTTGTTTTTGGTTCATGCTGTTTTGCACTTGATGTTATTTTATTTTTTTAATAACATAGCAGTGAATAAAAAGCTGCTCTGACTCCTTTTATAGTGAGAGGGGTCCTTTTGTCCTATAAAGTCTTTATTTTTTAAATAAGATACAAAAGACATCCTGGTGGGGGAAGCATAGGTGAGTATAGTGCAGAAAGAGGTTTTAATAATGTTGAGAATAGCTCCTTTCATAATCCTCAAGCAACTTCCCCAATTTTTCCCATGTTGCAAGGTTCCAAAAGCATGGCCCGTCTAATAGCCATTTATTTCTGATAGTACAGGTGTCAACACACAAACTTGAAGCTTGCCATGCCAACCAAGGTGCCTGATATTAAAGCATGACATTCTGTGATGACAAGTGTTAATCCTGTTTGTTGTAATCCTCATGGTCACCAACTGAACATCCTAGAAGCAGGGTGAAGGCTCTTACTCTAAGCCAGTGGTGGTCAACTTTCTTGATATTAGAGGGCTCAAATGCTACCCCCAACAAAACCAAAGAGCAACATATAAAATTAAATAAATATTCAGGCTCTTGAGACAGCAGGTACACAACAGGAAATACTCAATTTGTATGATAAAAAAGATGGTCAAACACTGCTGACAGGATACAAGAGATAGTCCGAGACTGCTGACATGGTACAGGAGATGTCAGAGACTGTGGAAATAAATAAAGATATGGTTAGTGACTGCAGACATGATACAGGGGATAGCCAGAGATTGCAGACATACTACAGAAGATGGTCAGAGACTGCGGACATAACACAGGAGATGGTCAGACACTGCGGACATGATCCTGGAGATAGTCAAAGACTGCAGACATGATACAAGAAATGTTAAAATGGTCAGACATTGCAGACACGGTACAGGAGAGGGTCAGGGACTGTAGGCACAATACAAGAGATGTTTATAGACTGCAGGCATGCTGCAGGGACTGTGAATGCAATATAGGAGTTGTTGGAGGCTGGGGACATGCTTCAAGGGAGTAACAAACTAGAGACACATTACATTACTGAGGAGATCACTGCTGTACCTGGGCAATAGGGAAACACTGATTAGTGTCTTTAGACGCCCAGTGGGCCACACAAAAGGTGGTTGAGGTTTGAATGTGGCCCCTAGGTTATTGTGTTTTTTCCATGGTCCTTTACTACTCACTGACTGCTTTGCTCTGCTTCAACCTCATATGGAGTGTAAAGCCTTCTGGTGGCGAGGTTGCAAATCAAGGGGGGGGGGGTAATTATAAGCTGTGCTGTCTTTGCAAAGCTCCTGTCTGTTTTTTTTTACCATGCAGGATTTGTAAAAGTGCAAACTAAAGTATAACTAAAACAACATATTTTAAAAAATTTTGGATAAAGGGGAGAGAGATTTGAACCCCTGGCGGTTTGTATTGCTGTCTATGCCCTCTATTGGTCCTGTTTATCATTATCATTAAAAGTGAAATTAAAAGAAAACCTCAAATTGTGGGTTGTCCCCAGAAAGTTATAGTAAAGAGGAAAGAGTTGGGACTTTAAATGAGAGATATGACACGGTTGCTAAGGATGTAAAATAATCGCATTTGTTGTTACATAAAAATTATGAGAACATAACATGTTGCAGAATTTGAAATGACTGAAAATATATCAGCTGATATATATAGTGCCCAAGTCCAGATTAATAAAAAAAAATCCAACATCACACAATTCCATAAAGTAGTAGGGTTTGTAAAACACTTAGTAATATGATCGCTGCATCAAACAGGTTCAACTCGTTTTGTGGACCTGAAGAAGGAGGCCACGCCTCTGAAACGCGTTGTCTTAGCAAACACACTTGTGTTATGTCAGGGGACCTGTCCTCTGTGCATCCGAACTAGTGTGCTCTTTGAGCGGTTGTCCGTCCCTCCTCTGCCTTGCTTGTGCGGCGCCGGCTGGACCGGGCGCATACGCTCTTCGTACAACTCCCTCGAGGCGGAAGGATTCACTCCGGATGTCACGGGTCAAGGAGGCTGCTAGCAAGCGCAGGATGAGCTGCTTACTGGAGGGACTTGGAGGAGAGATTTTGCCTAGGGAACACCAGGAAGTGATCTTCTCTGCATGACTTTCATATTCGCTTGTGAGTGATGTTTTATGGCTTTGTTTTAATTCAATAGAACGGTGTTATGCTAGGGCGGTTGTGCGCTCTGTCCTTTTTTTTTTCATACAGTTGCTTTCCCATGTCCCAGTGGAGGGTTAGGAGAGCTGCCACGCCCCACCATTCATTTATCACCGTCAGCTATACCTAAAGGTATCCCCAGCCTGGGAACTCAATCTCATGGATCTGCGCATGGACTGGTAAAGCTTTTCTGTGTTGCATATAACTATCCTTTACTCTATCCAAAATGAAGAAAGTGTTGCCTATAGTTCTACTTTAAGTCTTCTGGACATGGCCAAACATTAATACTGTTTGTGGAATATTTTTAAAACTAAATTAGAAAAATAGGCAAATAAGAGAGCTTGGGTAGTATCTCCAAAATGCAAAATGGCGGTGGTAGCCATGATGTTGCCACTGACCACTCTGCACATATGCAGATTGTGAACATATAGAGGTGAATAGGAGAAACCATTGAGTAATGTATTGTTGGAAACATAGGCAGCTCAGTAGTTGAGTGTTTTTTTTGCCCCAATGTTCGTAAGGTTGTCCATGCAGACTGATTTTGAAGCCAGGGACTACATTTGGACCATTAGGAAGAAGTAAAGTAGGTTTCATGTCTTTCCCCTAATACTATGCCTATCTTTAGTAGAAGTTTTAATAGACACAGTTCCTACCAACTTAGCATCTATTTGCTAACAGTTATTAAATTAGCATTTCAACACGTTTAACTCAAAACTCAGTAAGTACCAAATCTTGGCTCTCACAAACTGGAGTCTTCCAATTCCCATGCATGAGATCTGTCTGTAATTGGCATAATCTGAAAATATATGTATATTTTTGAGTATTCACAAGAGATGAAATGTGTTAGTTAATGGCACAGAACATTGCTCACTGTTCCTCTAAGAATAAGACATGTGTACTGGAACATTTCCCAGCTAACACTAAGGAATGACTCTAATGGCATTGTGCAATTGAGTGATATGGTTCACACCCTGTAATTTCACACACCGGGAAATTAGACAAAAATGTACAGGTGCCATTTTTGCCTGAATGGAATGTTGGATCAAAGCTATCGTTTAGAATTTTCATGTAATAAAGAAAACCTAAGTAAAAGAAAAGCCTAAAATATATTAAACACATATTATAAGTGTAACAAAGTATATACTAAGCATAAAGAAAAATAGAAAATAATTAATTTAATGCACAAACCACTAAATTCAGATTATAAAATCCCCCCAAAAATATAAAAATAAAGGGCCAGTCTTCTTTTTATAGTGTAAAATTGCATATATTAATTTAAATACTGTAATATTTTCAAAGTGTGATGTAGTTTGAAAATTGTGTTTCTATCTATAGTTTTCAATGATTTATGTGCATGAGGGAAGCCATATATGCTGGATCCTTTCTGTATTTTCTGCTTTGAATGCAGCCCACTGATTATGCTTTATTTTTCCTCTGTTCTTACTGTTTTGCTCTGAATAGCTGAATACAATACATTCTTTAGGTGGCTTATCCTGTAAATGTTTTTAATTTTAACAGTCATTCAGAAGGGCGAAGACTGTAAGTCTTACATACAATGAAGTACTAAGGGAAAAATCGACATCTTTATAAATACTCTAATTAACAGTAAAACATAAACCAATAAAATGTTTGTTACATAAAATTACTTATTAATAATAATAATAATAATAATACCTCAAAATGGTTCTCATTGAAAATATGATGTAGCTTCCCATGAAAGGGAATCTGTACTATAGAGATTGTGCCAAAAAAGACAAACAGAGGGCATAGGACTTATTGTTAGTATTGCCTGTAGGCTCCCTGCAGCTGATCTTTTCCAACCTGTCTTATATGTTCCATACTGCATATCTGTGTGGAGGCAGCCATCTTGGTAGAGGCAGGTGTTAGCTCAATTCCTGTCAGGAGGCAATCATGATGATATTACAGCCCTTCAGTTGCTAACGCCCCCAATCAATAATGGATTTCCCCCAATAGATAATGGATTTCCCCTCCAACCAGCTGGGAGTTATGACGACACACAGCACTCAAACTTGGTGCAGTCACAACTAACTTTATTGAATGTGAAGCTCATATTTAAAGCATATTTGTTGAGCAGGAAAAGACTGCTCCAAACCGGTCTTACAGTTCATCAGTCGAATTACATATCAGACAGAACAATACATGAAAGGGCCTTTGCTTTTGCCATGCATCTGTATGTCAATCTAAGGCGTTCCCGAATCTGAATGTGTGTCCTATGACAGTCGCCCTGTCTGCATTTCGTTGTCATGTGTTAATGTAAGCAATTGTCAATTGTTTATGGGTTTGTCCGTAATTTCCATGCGCAGACTTAACTTTGTCAAGTGTCCCAATGAATGAATGAACAGGTGTTTACATGTCGTCTAAATGCAAAACATAGCTGTCTGCTGACCAAGGTGGATGAATGGCTGTCAGTGCCAGCTCGTTAATATGTAAATACAAGGGCCTACACTTCATCACAGAATGGGCACAAACCGAAATATATATCTGAAAAATCATAAGGCATATTAATACAACCTTTCAACCCAACCTTTGATCCCAGCTTATTTATAACGGTGGGATCACTTAGAGTCTCTGAATAGCACAAAACAGGTGACATTATATTCCAAGGTGTATGTAGGCTGGCGACTTGGTTGTGTGCACATAGGGATATAGCTTCTATTGCAGGTCATGTTGTAACATACCTCAGCGGAGGTTACATATCCTGTATCTATCTCTACCAGTGTCTCTGTGAGTGAATATGAGGATCTGTCACTACGATAAGCATATAGATTTGGATGAGTGTATACATCAGTGTCTTCTATACTTGAGTCAGCCCACACCCCACTATAATAGACTTGTAGTGATCAGAAAGGCAAAAGTCAGAAGAGTTCAGTATGTTGGTAGCAATAAACATCCATATGTTGTCCTTTGTGTCCAATAAACTTGACTTTAACTGTAAAGTGGAGACATGAATGTCTCGTGTCTCTCTCCTTTCCTGGGGTGAGGAAGGGCAAAATGAGGAGAGGTTCTCAGGGTGGTGAGCACATGTTGCCAGTAACCAAACAGTGGCTACTAGTGTTGAGCTTGCTGTAAACAGTACCACTGCTGCAAAAATGGGAAGTTTTACAGGAGTAGGGGTGTCCGTTGGCATTGTACCAATGCGTCTGTCTGGATCCAACTGGAATTCGTCTGGTGCGCGTCACAATCTCCGGTCCGTCGTCGTGGGGTCCAGGGGTGGGGCTTCCGTCTGTCTGGATCCAACTGGAATTCGTCTGGTGCGCGTCACAATCTCCGGTCCGTCGTCGTGGGGTCCAGGGGTGGGGCTTCCTTCAGTCGCGATGCGTGGATCCAAACCGGGGAGTCGTCTGTCAGTACCGCTGTTCTGGTCACTGCTTGAACTATTGCAGGGGGTCCGTAGGATCGGTCTAGCGACGTCAGCTTATGGAGGGGCCTTCACCAGAATTCTGTCACCAGGCTTGAATGGGTGGGTTGGTGCACCTGTTGGCAAAGGAAACGAGAGCGAGAGATCACCATAATCACTGTTTAATTTTCCTATTAATTAATTTTGCCACATTTTCCTCTTGCAAAATCTCTAGATATGAGAATAAATGGACTCATGGGGTTGAGACGGGTCTGAAGTCATTCTGACTTTAGCAAGAATAGCAGGTAAGTACTGAGACAAAATACAAGTTTTACAAGAATGGCAGGAGTATTTTGCGCCACTGGGCTTCTGGCCTATAGACAGGCAGCAAAAATAAATGCTAGTGAAGCTACTCGCAGTACTGAGGTTTAGGGCCTACAGGAAGGCAGGTAACAGGAAGGATACTTAATGGCACTGTTTTGGGAGAACACAACATGTCTACACATGCAACAATGGTGGGGGCCCTTGGAGGGGTTGAACTGCCTTGTATTCCTCCAAAGGTGGAAATGGGTTAAATTGCAGTCCTCTGACTCACCCAAGCAGGAAGCTACCTAGAACTGAGTATCCCTTGCATGGCTAAGATGCTGTGATCACTGAACAACAGGGAGTGAAATTCAAGCTGTCTTGTGTACATGGACAAATAGAGACACACAAAACAGCTAGAAGTCAGTACTCATGCAGACATAAATCTATAAGTGATTGCACAGTTTGCTTGGTGACACCTGAACAGGAAATTGAAACCCAAATAGCCTTGGAGACACAAAATCTGACTCCAAGGACCATTCATATGCAAAACCTGGGCAGTGAGTCACTTTCAGGATGAAAAGAGATCAACTAATTGAATTCACCGCAGGAGGTTTACCTTTCAAAGTAGTAACGCTGGCATAAATTAATTTTAATTCTTAGCATACTATCAACAAGCCAACCACTTCCATCCTATTTTTTTTTTTTTTTTGAATGACAGCTTTCTATTCTACTATTTAACAATACAGATTTCACATACTGCACATCTGATAACGTGCTGTGACATATAAATGACAATCAGTTAACTAGTTTTCCAGAGTTACATATGGTATATGTACACAAATCTGTAAAATTTCATTTGTATCCAAGATTATTATATAAGAGTAGTACTCCAGTATCTGCCTGAGCACATTATCCCATACCAATAATCTTGTCAAGAGAAAAGGTAATAAAAGCATAAGTGCATAAATTCAAAAATTAGTGTTTAGCACCAGAATACAAAAGTATGTACCAATATACCAAAGGAAAACTCTAAAAAAAAAACAGAGATGCTTAATTATCTAAAGCATAGCACCTCATTTATGCCAGAGCTCATATATGTCAAATTAGAACACATCAAATATGACACCCAATAAATAGAAACTTTCTAACACCCATAAAAACAGTCTAATCAATCAGGAAAAAATCTATTTGGAAACAATACTCCCATATGATTGGTTGTTGTTGAAGGCTGTGCTTGGTTGTTCTGAAAATCTCAAATTTCACTTATCTGAGGAATAAGCATCAGAAAGGTTTAGTAACAAACATTTTACTTTTCCTCCTAAAAATAAACCAACGGTTAGAGGAATTGAGCATACAGTAAGCATGTCAAACATTTCCTTCCTAACAGTGCACTTCTCTAATACCAAAAATTGTTGACGTCAAATTAATTATTACCACGTGGATTTCTATTTTTTTTTGTTATTATTATGGTATACCATAAACTTAAAGAAAAAAATTATTATTGTTCACCATGGTTGAAAAAAAAACGAGCAGCTCAAAACATTAGTAATTTCACATTTGAAATACAAGAACCCATACATCACCCAGTCTTTAGCAATTCGGAACATTCCTTAAAACTTGTTTTCTCTAAAAGGCAAAACTGATCGTTAATTTGTATGACAATGCAGCTGTTTACAGTCCCTTTGCAGTTACCTGTGTCACAGACCAAAAGAGGTGGGGGGGGGGGGGGGTTTGTTTGCTAAAAGGGCACTTAGAAAATATATACTTTTTTTTTTTTTTTTTTTTTTTTTTAAAAGCCAGTGATAAAGAAAGAAAAGTTGGTGACACAAAACCTTAATGATGAAAGTTTCAAAATTGCTTACGATTTTTAAGGATAGAAATACAATTTTAGTCCTTAAGGTCACACTTTACACACCAAATATATATTTCCTTGCTTCTAAAAGCTGCCATGACCAGCATAGTACGGCAAAATCACATCACTTTTAAAACATAAGTAATAACCACAAAACAAATTATTATGCAACCAACATTCATTCAATGTTATGAAATGCTTTGTTGATACAGCAGCACCTATAGGAACAAATGTTAAAACAAACACAACATAACGATTTATGGATCTAAGGTTGCCCATACATGATACAATTTTCATACAATCTTCCTAAACGTAAATTTCATCATTTTCCCGGAATTCTCCTTACCTTGAAAATTTCCCATTATCTTAAGCTCAGAATACAAAGTGAGATCAGCTGAGTTTGAAGGTTTATATCTCTATGGGTAGTGACATCAGTGTTTATACTTTATTGGAAAACCCTAGTTCCCAACTTATGCGGTTTCCTGCGTCTAAATAATCAGATTTATACATATATCCAATTTATGGTCTGCTGATTAACTATCCTTGGTGGGCAAGACTATACCTTCAAGCTCAGCTTAATATCACATACAATTTCCACATACATCTATACAATGGCATGCAATCTTATATAACGACTAAATACACTTAAGTGTCTATACAAATATATACAAGGTTTTGGAGGGGGAATCCACCATCACACACAGTACTGCTTTGTAACCGGGTTCCAGACCCCTTTTTATCTTTGGCGCTCCAAGCGCTGGAGTATCAGACCCCATCTTTGGGAATTTCAGATTCCCGGGAGTTGCTAAAATTAGCGGTTAACTGGGTACCGTTTATCTGCTCTGACAGTATAGGGTAGTAATAATAATAATAGAAAATATGATTACTTACCCCATACTGTTTTTGGCAGATCCCACTTTTCTGACACCAAAACCCTTAGCTCAATTCCTGTCAGGAGGCAATCATGATGATATTACAGCACTTCAGTTGCTAACGCCCCCAATCAATAATGGATTTCCCCCAATAGATAATGGATTTCCCCTCCAACCAGCTGGGAGTTATGACGACACACAGCACTCAAACTTGGTGCAGTCACAACTAACTTTATTGAATGTGAAGCTCATATTTAAAGCATATTTGTTGAGCAGGAAAAGACTGCTCCAAACCGGTCTTACAGTTCATCAGTCGAATTACATATCAGACAGAACAATACATGAAAGGGCCTTTGCTTTTGCCATGCATCTGTATGTCAATCTAAGGCGTTCCCGAATCTGAATGTGTGTCCTATGACAGTCGCCCTGTCTGCATTTCGTTGTCATGTGTTAATGTAAGCAATTGTCAATTGTTTATGGGTTTGTCCGTAATTTCCATGCGCAGACTTAACTTTGTCAAGTGTCCCAATGAATGAATGAACAGGTGTTTACATGTCGTCTAAATGCAAAACATAGCTGTCTGCTGACCAAGGTGGATGAATGGCTGTCAGTGCCAGCTCGTTAATATGTAAATACAAGGGCCTACACTTCATCACAGAATGGGCACAAACCGAAATATATATCTGAAAAATCATAAGGCATATTAATACAACCTTTCAGCAGGTCTTTTGCTTTTTCATTTTAGAGCTGCCCCCTGATAAGCTGCCATCTGCCCCTGTGCCCCCTGATAAGATGCCCTCTGCCCCCCCCCCCCCATGAGCTGTCCTCTGCCCCCTGCCGCTGATGACTTGTAATCTGTTGACTAGAAGGGGATATTCAACAAGCAGCAGTATAGGTATAAGAAACACATATCAACAGAATAAACTGAGCAGAATAAAGGAAAATGATGCAGATTTGAGTATGTTGGGGGTTTTTTTTTAGCATAAATTCAACACAAAAGTTAACATGAGTACTGCTTAGACACAATAAACATTTCTTGATGTGCCCTTTAACGTAGTATGTTTAAACTTTTTGGGTTCATGTCTACTTTAGTATATCTAAATTCTCACCCTTGTAGGTTGTTTTAGGCTGCCTGTGTCCAGCTGCAAAATTTTCCTTTACATCCTGTCCTGGAGATGCAACATGAAATGAGAGAAAATCTCTTTAACCACTTAAGCCCCAGCCCTATTTCGGACACTTTTTGTTTACAAGTTAAAACCAGTATTTTTTCCTAGAAAACTACTTAGAACCCCCAAACATTATATATATTTTTTTAGCAAAGACTCTGGAGAATAAAATGTTGGTCATTGCAAAATTTTTTGTCACGCGGTATTTGCGCAGCGGTCTTTAAAACGCCATTTTTTTGGAAAAAATTTGAAAAATCACATTTCGCTGCATTTAAAAAATACTAAACAGTAAAGTTAGCCCATTTTTTTTGTATATTGTGAAATATGATGTCACGCCGAGTAAATAGATACCCAACATGTTACGGTTTAAAATTGCGCCCCCCCCCCCCCCCTGTGGGATGGCGACAAACTACGGTCAATAGAGATCTCAACGCTTTAAATTTATTTAACGGTTACCAGTTTAGAGTTAGAGTGTAGCTCTTTTATTTTAATTATTGCCCACGCTCTGTTGATCGTGGCGATACCTCACATGTGTGGTTTGAACAGTGATTTCATTCATGGCTCGACTTGCGTATACGTTTTTCTCTTACGTCCTCTGACAGTCGCCGCCTCTTCATATTCGTCACATATGGGGTATTAGACTTTGCTCCGAAGGAGTAGCTAGGCAACAGAATATGTTAACATTAAAGCTTTTAACATATCCCACCCTCAAGGGGTGGTCCCCTCAGTCAAAACCCTCCTACTTCCTGCAACCATATCTCAGTTTCAATGTCTAGCTCGTCAGGAGTGGCTGGCTCTCTCTGTGCTGGGGCTTTGTGCCCCAGACTCTTTCTTCTTTTTTGATTTTTTGTTTGAGTTTTCTCTCTACCTTTACTTAGCTGATCTTTTTGTCAGCGTTAGTTAGTTCTTCGGATGAAGAGGATCATGCGGGCTGGGTCTCGGGCTGATCCCCCTGGTCGCAGGTCGTGGGTCAGTGGCTTCCCAGCCTGCCATCGAGCGTTCAGCCAGGTAACGCTCCTGGCACAGTGAACGACCCATCCCTGTTCGGTGCAGGGATGATTGGTGAGGTGGCTACCTCACTGGACGCTGTGCGGTTTCTTAACCCTCATTTTGTGCGTCTTGTATGCGACTCTCCCTGCCTCATGTGCAGCGGCTTGTTCGCCTGTGCGGGTCCCCCACGCCATTGTGAGGTAAGTGTATCTATGTGGGGACCTGTCTGTCTGGGGGGGTGTCAGTCTGGGACTGTGTAACCTGCCTCTGTTCACACTGTTTGTCTCCCTATCACTCGGCTGCATGCTGTGGGCTGCAAGGGGGGGGGGAGCTGTGTGACACTGTGTGTGTCAGCCTTGTCAGTGTGAGAAGCTGTGTGCTGTGGGGCATGTTTTGGGCATGTTTGGGCACTATACAGCGATCGCTGCGGCGATCTGACATGTTTTTTTATACATGGATGACATGTGTGCATTACTGTACTGTGGAGCGGCGGTTTCGGCGCCAAACGGCGCCATTTTGCCTACACTCGCTCCGGCCGCATGTTCTACATGCATGGCGGCCATTTTCTTGTAGCCTCCCATAGGCTTTCATAGAGCGCCCTGTCAGCATCACTTCCTCTTTTCCAGGAACACCGATCGTGGCAGCAGCAGCGGCGAGGGTCTCCTCAGGTTATATCCTTCCTATCCATTGCCTGTGTCAGTTTTATTGTCCCTGTGGGGGTCTCATTGTGCTTGTGTGTGGTGCGGTGGGCTGCGCTCGCCGCGCTTGTTAAAGGGGCAGTTAACCCTTTATTATCCGGCATTGGTAATAGGGGCAATGGATTCTCAGGAGGGCAAATTTCCTACCGCCTTGGTGGAAAGCCAGGGGACCGCTGTTTCCCCCCCAGGGGGGGATTTAGCCACTATTGTGGCTGGCCTTGCTGCTCAGGTGCAGATGCTGGTGGCTGCTCATTCTACTAAAAGACCCAGAGTTTCTCTTTCCTCTGATTCTGAGGGTGAAGGTGATGGGGCTGTTATGGCGGGGGCCTCCTTATCAGGGTCCCGCTCCTCCCTGGATCTAGTGGGGTCCGAGGTGGAGGCTGAAGTTGAAGGGGTTGATAATTCTCCCCCTGGCTCGCCTGAAGAGCTTGCAATCATGGATGAATTGATTGCTTCCATAAAACAAACGCTGCGTTTGCAGGATGAAGTGTGTCCCCCCGCTGCCTTGGCGGCTTATGGGACGCAGAGAAAACGCAGGACGCCGCAGGTTTTTCCCTGCAATGATGATTTTCAGCGCGCTGTTAAGGAACAATGGCGCAATCTGCGCAAACCTTTTGCTGTACCAAGTAGGTTCAAGCTGCGTTATCCTTTCTCACCTTCCACTGATGAAAGGTGGTGTGTGCCACCCCCAGTGGATCACGCAATTGCGGTTTTAAACAAATCCACTGCGATTCCTGCAGAGGATTCCCCTGTGTTCCGTGATGCCACGGATAGGAGATTGGAGTCTCTTGCCCGTCATACTTATTCTGTTACGGGTTCTATGCTTAAGGCTCTGTTTGCCTCTCTCATGGCGGCCCAGGCGGTCGCAAGTTGGACGCAGATGATTAGGCGCGTCCTAGTGGCCGATTCGGCCTCGCCGGCGACCCTGGATATGGTGGATCAAATCCACCAGGGTGTCATGTATCTGTGTGATGCGGACTTGGACCTAGTCCCGTTGGCTGCACGTGTGCACAGCGTGGCGGTGTTGTCTCGCCGCCTGGTTTGGTTGAAATGTTGGTCGGTGGACCAGTCTTCACGTAAGACCTTAGCCAATCTGCCTTATGATGGGTCTCGCCTTTTTGGGGAGTCCTTGGATGTGTTGATTAAGGGGATCACCGGAGGTAAGAGCACTCTCTTGCCCCATTTCCCCAAGGCTAAGGGGGCTTCTGGGAAGAAGCATGCTACTTTTCGGCCCCCTCAGGGGTCCTTTCGTGCCTTTCGGTCGCACTACAAGGGCAAACCGTTCAAAGGTTAAGGCTCTCAGAAGAAGCCCTGGTCTGGAAAACAGAAGTCCGGTCAATCCGGATCCGCAGCCCATAACAGTGGGGTGGGGGGACGCTTGCTCGGTTTTCTTCAGCCCTGGTCGGCCCGCGTGCGGGACAGATGGGTTCAGGAGATCGTTCGATCTGGTTACAAGATCGAGTTTCTCTCTCGGCCGGAGAGCAGATTTTTTCCCTCAAATCTTCAACTGTCTCCAGAGCGTTTACGGGACCTGCACCTGGCGGTGCGGGACCTGAGGGCTCAGGGAGTGGTGGTTCCGGTGCCTCATCGGGACAGATTTCGGGGGTTTTATTCCAATCTGTTCACCGTGCCCAGAAAGGAGGGCAAGGTTCGTCCAATTCTGGACTTGAAGGCTCTGAACCGCTCTGTGCGGGTTCGCAAGTTCTGCATGGAATCCCTGCGGTCGGTGGTGGCTGCCCTGGTTCCGGGGGAATTCATGGCCTCCATCGATTTGAAGGATGCGTATCTTCACATCCCCATTTTCGAGGGTCACCAGAGGTACCTTCGATTTGCCATTGCGGAGGATCACTACCAGTTCGTGGCGTTGCCTTTTGGTCTCGCCTCAGCTCCGCGGGTCTTCACCAAGGTGCTTGCACCAGTTCTGGCATTATTGGGGCCCAGGGCATTTCTGTCCTGGGGTATCTGGATGACATTCTGGTTCGGTCTGCGACCAGCCAGGGTCTGGAGAAGGACCTGTCTGTCACGATGCAAACTCTGCAGGAGTTTGGTTGGACGATAAATTTTCCAAAGTCGACACTGAGTCCGTCGGTTCGTCTTCCCTACCTGGGAATGATTCTGGACTCGGTGCAGGCGAAGGTCTTCCTGCCGGAAGACAAACTCAGAACTCTTCAGGAGGAAGTCAGGTCCCTCAGGGACGTTCCGCACTTGTCTCTGCGGACGTGCATGAGATGTCTGGGATTGATGGTCTCGGCCTTCGAGGCGATTCCCTTCGCCCAGTTTCACACGTGGGGTCTCCAAGCGGAGATCCTGTCCCTGTGGGACGGGCGACCTCAATCTCTGGATCTTCAAATCTCGTTGAGTCATCACACCAGAAGAGACCTTCTGTGGTGGCTCCAGTCCCCGATGGTGTCCGGGGGCAAGTGGTTTCGTCCTATCTCGTGGACGGTAATCACCACGGATGCCAGCCTGTCGGGCTGGGGTGGTGTTCTGGGCGTTCTGTCCGCCCAGGGGACTTGGTCGGAGGGGGAGTCCTCCCTTCCGATCAACATTCTGGAATTGGGTGCGATAAATCTCTGTCTTCATCGCTGGATGGACCGGCTGCAGGGCTGCCCGGTTCGGGTGCAGACGGACAATGCCACGGCGGTGGCCTACTTAAACCACCAAGGGGGCACCAGGAGTGCCCGAGCGGCTCGAGAAGTGGCCGACATTCTGTCTTGGGCCGAGACTCATGTCCCGGCGATAACGGCGGTTCACATTCCGGGGGTGGAGAACTGGCAGGCGGACTATCTGAGTCGCCAGACCCTGGATCAGGGGGAATGGTCTCTCCACCCGGCTGTCTTCCAGATGTTGTGCGCGAAGTGGGGTCTTCCAGATGTGGACCTGTTCGCGTCTCGTCTCAACAACAAGGTGAGAAGGTTCGTGGCAAGGAAGCGCGACCCTCGGGCAGACGCGTCGGACGCGTTAGTGGCCTCGTGGCATCAGTACAGGCTGATGTACGCGTTTCCACCGATTCAGTTGCTGTCCAGGTTCCTTCGCAGGTTACACTCGGAACGCAGCACGGTGATTCTTGTGGCACCGGACTGGCCTCGCCGGTCCTGGTACGCAGACCTCGTGAATCTGGCGGTCGACGCCCCGTGGCGTCTGCCTCTTCGAGACGATCTTCTGTCTCAAGGACCGATATACCATCCTGCTTTACAGTCGCTGGCTTTGACGGCCTGGCTGTTGAGACCGAGGTCCTGAAGGAGAAGGGTCTCTCCCCAGAGGTCGTTCATACCTTGATCAACGCGAGGAAGTCTTCCTCGGGGAAGGTTTATTACCGTACTTGGAAGGCCTATTTTGCCTGGTGTGAGTCCAGGGGGTTTTCACCCCGCACGTACTCGGTTTCCCGAGTGCTGTCCTTCCTTCAAACGGGTGTCGATCAGCGTTTGGCGCTGGCTACGATAAAGGGTCAGGTGTCTGCGCTGGCCGTTCTGTTTCAACGTCCCGTGGCTTCCAACTCCTTGGTTGGCACTTTTGTTCAGGGAGTGCGGCATCTGGTTCCTCCTAGGAGGGATCCTCTACCCCCTTGGGACTTAAATCTCGTTCCATCTGTGTTACAACGTGCTCCTTTTGAACAGATCAGGGAGATCTCGTTGTCTATGTTGTCTAAAAAGGTCGCCTTTTTGGTTGCGATCACTTCGGCTCGCAGAGTGTCGGAGCTGGCGGCTTTGTCCTGCAAGTCTCCGTATCTGGTTGTTCATTTGGATAAGGTGGTCTTGCGACCTAATCCTTCTGTTCTTCCGAAGCGAGTTTCGGAATTCCATCTTAATGAGGATATTGTCTTGCCTTCGCTGTGCGCGAAGCCTAAACATCCAAAGGAGGTGAGATTACATTCTTTGGATGTTGTTCGGGCGATAAGGGTTTACCTTAAATCGACTGAGTCTTTTCGAAAGACGGACTCCTTGTTTGTTCTTCCAGAGGGTCCTCAGAAGGGCATGGCGGCGTCGGCCTCTACCATCGCCAAATGGATCAGGCAGACCATTGAACAGGCCTATGCTTTGCAGGGGAAGGTTCCCCCTGTGCCTGTGAAGGCGCACTCTACTAGATCTCTAAGTACGTCTTGGGCCTGTCGTCATGGGGCAACCGTGAACTTGCAGCATACTTTGTAAGTAGTGGAAGACTTATCTTCCGTTTTACACACCTTCTCCAAACATTTGGGATACCAACACTATGTATATATTATACACCCACAGATTGGCCACTATACAAGGACGTCTAGATATATATTTATATATATTGTTTGCCGCCAATTTCATCTGCCAATCCAGGCATAAACAGATCATCCAACCAATATCTAGTAAGTCTATGCCACCACCAATAATGTTAGACTTTTCAAAAATCCTTTTATTCAGTATCTCCTGACATTTACCACTCACCATACCTGCAGGTTGCTCACAATTGATTCTCGCTGCGGATCTTCTAAGACTTGAATAAATATCACCAAAACAGGTCAAACGTATGTACTTTCAGTGTTTTTCCTCACCGACATTATGTAACCAACTATATGAAAATATTATGATATATACAAATGATAATTAAATCCGTCACTATCTCTACAGACTTGGTGACGCAAAACCCTTGACAAAGGCTACTCTGTTAGCCGAAACGCGTCGGGTCAACGTTTTGATGAATTCTCTGTGAAACATCCAAGCAATCCAGCCTGGAGAAACAGAGTCTCTTTCATCAAAAATAAAAGTCACACATACTGCACCACTGTCACGGAAACTCTTTTTCCAAACCTAGCATTCTTCTATGCACCTTGGGTCTGTAACCCAAACACCTCACATCACCACAAATGTCTTTTAAAATATCTCTTTTATTGAATATACAATTGTATTCGCAATAAACTGCAACCATTTATTTTATACAACTGTGTATCTTTCACTTGCCCGTAAAAGTCCCACCCTTTTGGCTTGAGAAACCAACCCATACCCCACACTGTAGCCCAGGTGTGTAAGGCGGCGACCTGGTCGACCGTGCACACTTTCACAAAATTCTACAAAGTAGATGTTCAGGCATCGGCGGATGCTTCCTTTGGCCGCAAGGTTCTTAGTGCGGCAATTCCCTAGGGTCCCTTGTTGGGGACCTCTGGCTGTTGGGATAAGTTTTTTATCCCCTGGTTATTTGTCTTTTCCTGGGTTGTTGCTCCTGTTGAACACTTGTTTTTCCTGTAGCCCAGCTGGGTTCCTTCCTTTGGTAAGGTTCCTTTCTTTGATGCGGAGACTGCGTTGCCTTTCGGCGCGGATGCATTTCCCACCCCTCATGTTTGCACTGCTTTGGGACGTCCCCATATGTGACGAATATGAAGAGGCGGCGACTGTCGGAGGACGTAAGAGAAAACAGAATTTTGGTAAAATCATACCTGTAAAATTCCTTTCTCTGAGTCCTCCGACAGTCGCCGCCCCCGCCCCTCTTTTGGGGTTTGGTTGTATACTCTACTGCTATTCCACTGAAACTGAGATATGGTTGCAGGAAGTAGGAGGGTATTGACTGAGGGGACCACCCCTTGAGGGTGGGATATGTTAAAAGCTTTAATGTTAACATATTCTGTTGCCTAGCTACTCCTTTGAAGTCTAATACCCCATATGTGACGAATATGAAGAGGCGGCGACTGTCGGAGGACTCAGAGAAAGGAATTTTACAGGTAAGATTTTACAAAAATTCCGTTTTTTTTGTACGCGAGCTAACGGTGATGGGGGCGGCTAAATTTTTTTTTTCCTATTTATTTTTTCTTTTTTTTTAACTTTAATACAGGTTTTTTTTAAAAAAAAGAAATCTGATCACTATTATTGCTGTCACAAGCAATGTAAACATCCCTTGTGACACCAATATGTAGTGACAGGTACACTTTATGGAGGGATCGAGGGTCTAAAAGACCCTAGACCCCTCCACTACACTTCCATGTATGCAAAACGCCGAAAACTGCATTTTTGCATACAGCCGTTTTTTAAATTTGCCGCCTTTTGCAGCACAGTAACCCGGAAGTGACGTCATGAACGCCGCCTCCGGGTTACGTCATCGGAGACCCGATCGATGCCGTTTCCGGCATTCATCGGGACTCCATCCAGCCGGCGGACGTGCCGGCTGGGTGCTCGGGGCTCCCGGTGGGACGGGACCCCCCGAGCAAACCCACCCGCTCACTTGGGTAACGATCGAGCGGCTCCCGAGCCGCATCGGTCGTTGCCGACGGAAAGCCGACCGTCGGCTTCAAACCACGGTACCGGGATGATGCCTCTAGCTAGAGGCATCATCCCGGTATAACCCCGCAAAGTCTGCCAACGTACGGGTACGTCCGTATGCGGTAAGTGGTTAAAGTAAGCAGAATCCCAATGATAGAGAGTCATCTCAAGAACAAGGGATCCCTACTGGATGACTTCCCCTCTCCTCTTGCTCTGGGAATTTCTACCTATGTTCAGTCTTGGTGACAACAGTCACCAGTACAAATAATAGGGTCAATCTACCCAGCAAGGAGGCACACAGCAATAACTGTCTAAGTATCATGTACTGGGTGTTGGAGGCCAATGGAGAGAGGGTTTCCCTTGCGGCTAAGTTCTGGACCCCCCTGAAAGTGAGATAGGAGGTGTCGGGCACAAAGTAGCACAGGTCGCCTGCGGAATTGCTTGCAGGAGGACTCAGGGATACTGCAGATGTATTGAGTAGAGGCTGCAAGCAGATGGCATCTGTGATATATGACAGGTCTGTAGAATCACTGTGTCGGAAGGAGAGTCACAAGCCAGGCTCAGGAGCCAGGTGGGTAACAGAGCAGACAAAGTCAGGTGGGAAGGGGGGTCAAACACAAGAAGCAGGCAGAAGGTATCCGTAAAACAAGCCGGGGTCGAGAACTGGAGCAGGCAGGAGACAGGTCAGGAACAAGCCGGGTCAGTAACTAAGGATCACAGGAGCCAGGAATCACAGGAACGTAGGTAACAAGCTGAAGATCAATCAGCAACTTCAACCACTGACAGGCTTCCTTATAAAGACCAATGGAAGTGCTGGTGGAGATGCTGGGTCCTAGAGTCCTTCTCCTACCCTTGGTACCCTGACAGATGCTGGATCCTAGAGTCCTTACCCTGCCGTTGGTGCCCTGACACTAAGGGTAAAACTAAACAAAATACATGTTCACTGGTAATTTATGGACACCCTACATGCTCTGACCACAGAAATAAAACCGTGACCCCCAAGATGCTTTATGTAAAAAAAAAAAAAAATAAAAAAAATCCCATTGATGCACAAAGCAGAAGCATAGCAAATGTCACTCAAATACAACATTTCTTTAAACAGACTTCAGTAAACTGTTACAAGGTCACATGGAGTCATTTATTATGTGTAAAGTAATAAAGCAGTTAAAACGAATCTCATATTACATTTAGAACCATGGGATGAGAATTCTAGCTGTGCCACTGGCTATAGGAGCTCTTATTACTTTCAATTCATTTGGTCATATTTTGTACAATTACGTATACACGCAAAAATATTTGGCTTTCATGTTCCACTTAGACTATGCAGGCGATATTTTAAATTCCCTAAAAACAGCCTAGCCTCCGTGAGAAGTCATCCATATCTTGGCCCTAGGGGTATGATGGATCTCAGCTACAATAATCTCTTTTAGAAGAGCTTTTTACACAAGTTATGTATTTTCCAAATCTAGTCACCTTAAATGCCATGAAGGAGGAAAGGCAAATCTTATAAAATCTATTCCCAGGGTGGTTTTTTTTCTTTGCAAAGGCTCAGATAATAACACCTCTGATTTATTGCAGGCTGCAGGGCTGACCTTCTGAAAAGATTAGGAAAAAGCACCCTTTTTTTCTTGTTTCAAGAGGTCTACGGTATAAACGTTTTTGTCTTTTACATGAGGTTTTGTGGCAGCTGTATTTTTCCATATATAATCTCCTTGGCTTGGTATGCACACTTGGAGTTCCACAGCTGTACAGGCAGTGAAAATGAATAATATCTGTGCTCCAATATTTTACGGTAGGAAGCAGAAGTATTCTAGAACATGAGATTAGGCAATAAGTAAGGGGGAGGCAGGGAAACATAATACTGCAAGAGACAGACAAGGAAAAAGAATACAGAAGCAAGCAGGCACAGGAATATAATCCTGAAAGAAGCAGGCAAGAGTACAGTGATTATTTTACTAGCAGACATTTTTATATAGCCTGGATGCACGATCAAAGATCAGTACTCAAAATCACATGCTAATGTCTAAAAAAAATGCAAAGTTCGCTTATTAGATCTGGGTCCCTATTTGAAAAACATATAATCATCAATACTGTATAAAGCACAGTCATCAATAATAATTTTTAAAAAATGATATACCCTGCTAACCTCAATGTTTGCATTGCAAAGAGTGGCATTACTATGCTTTTAATGAGATTCATAGAGGAATGATAAATCCCAAAATCCAGAGACTTAAAATCATCATTGTCACTGGAAGGAGTGTGACATCACCCTTGTCAAGGCACCAGGAATAAAAGATGGGTGTAAGGTAAATATATATTATAACTTTTTTCTTACAGGTACATTTTTTCACAAATGTTATCCAGCAATTTAAACATGGAGTGCCCAGATTTAATAAGTAGACCTTACACTTTACTGCAAGGTCTGCTTTCATTTTTACATGAAGTAGGGGAATTTAGGAAACTAAACTTTTCAGACAATTTTGATGTTGCAAAACCATTTCAAAAAGTTTGATTTTGTTCAAAAAACAGCTGATCTAATTTAAAGCTGAACTCCAGGCAGATATAAAATACACAAGTTAATGCAGCTCTGTAATTATAAACACATTATTAAATGTATTTTCTTAAATCTAAGAAGCGTAGTGTAGCACCCCTCTGACACTCCAAAGACAGAATAGCACCTCCAGAGGAAGGGGCGGGTTAGCATTTCGCCCCAGGGTCGAGTCCATGGCTATTATAGGGGGACCAAGAAAGCATAATGGGCAGCAGTCACTTTTTAAAGTTTTCTTGCAGAACGGTTAGGTAGGTGATTGTTAGGGGCCCAAGATACTGTAGCAGATCACTTACTGTATGGACTTCCAGATCCAAATCAATGTCTAGCTTCACAGTGTTCGAACCTTTAAGCTGACCCAGAAACACTGTTTCCAAATTTCAGTGTGTCCTCCAAGTGAGTCACCAGGTCCTTCTGAGAAACCAGCCTTCTTCCTGGCTCTCTCCAGCAAGGGGCCTCCCCTGGGTCTCCTCTTTGGCACAGCTTTCTCCAGACTAGGCAGACAGCTTCAGGACTACTTCAGCCAATGTTAGGCTCCAAATCAGGCTATTAGGCCTAACAGAAGAGCTCCATCCAGTAGCATCTCCCTAGGCCTTAGCCCAGGGAGAGAGAGTGAGCACACGGCATGTCCCAAATATTTATATTTTTCCCCAGCATGCACAAGTGGTTCAAATTTTCTAATTGATTTGCTGAAGAATATAAAATATTTATAACTTTTGTTTGTGAAATCTCATATTACATCATAGACTGTGACTAAGCCCTAGTGGGCAGGGTGAAATGCATCAGAGGGCATAGCTTTGGAGGAGTTCAAGGCTGAGGCCATTCACATTCCTCTCATTCTGTTAAGATAGTGGAGTGCAGTGTCTTCATCCCCTCACACTTTATTGCATTCTGGATCAGGCTCAAGACAGCCTGCACCTTACAGTGCTGTGGTTATAAAGTTTTCTGAGTACGGCTTAGTTAATGTAGCACTCTCCCCCAAAGAAAGTCATTGGATGGATTAGGTTCTTCTTTCCTGCTCCACTGATGGCCCACCCAAAATTGACTTCAAGGCTTAATGACACACCTTGTAAAGGCTTAAATTACCCCATACCGCCAGTGAGGCCATATATGCGGCCTGACTGGACTGAGTTTTTTTTCCTGGGGACACATACAGTATATGCGTATCTGTCTAATGACCGGGACTATCACAGTCATCAGTTACTTTGAAGCCCGCCCCTGTGTTTTCTTTCTCTCTGAATGGAGGGGAGAGATACGCTGTATCTCTCTCTTCTTGCAGGGAAAAATAAATAAACAAAACTGTAAAAAAAAAAAAAAAACTAAAGAAAACCAACTCAAAGTATGATCTAGGTCAGTGCCAGGGTAAGGGTTTGGGTCAAGTAAAGGTCAAAGATCGTGGTCATGTTTTTTTTTTTTTTTTTTAAAAAAGCATTTTTAAATTAGTATAAGTGTCAGTTAATGTCAGTGTCAGTTTGTTTTAGATAGGGTAAAAAAAAAAAATGTGCGCTATTGTTACTAAATAAATGGAACACTTTTTTAATTCAGAGTATAGCATCAAGTCAATAAAACTCCTGGGATATTGATCTGGTCAGATAAGTAGCAGAGGGGGTGGTTAATCAGTTTCAGCTGTTTTGGTGTTTGTAAAATTAACAACAGGTGCACTAGATGGGCAACAATGAGACAACCTCTAAAACAGGAATGGTTTTACAGGTGGAGGCCACTGACATTTTTTTCCTACTCATCTTTTCTGACTATTTTCACTAGTTTTTCATTTGGCTAGCATCAGTGTCACTACTAGTAACATGAGGCGATACCTGGACCCTATAGAGCAGTGATGGCGAAACTTTTTGAGCCTGAGTGCCCAAACTGTGACACAAAACCAACTTATTTATTTCAAAGTGCCAACATCCATCACCATGCAGCACATCGCCATGCAGCACATCGCACATCTCCATCACACTGTAAACTTCTAGTACACAATATGTATCGCCCTTCCGCTCACAACTCTCTGTTGTCCGGCCACATCACATCAGTGAGCTACACATTGTCATGTAACTCATAGCCCACCTCCTCGCCATGCATCCCACCCCTCCATACAGCGCATGGCACAGTTTCCTCTCCGTCACACATCTGGTCCCCCCTCTGTAGCTCACCACCCCCTCCCCCTTCTGCTGTGGTATGGCAGTGGTGCAGTGACCACCTCCCTACCCCCCAGCCTGTGATTGGATAGTAAAGGAGAAGCAACAGACTCTCTTTGCACTCCCCTCCTATCAGCCAGCTCCTTGGCAGCACATATATATTGCAGTATACCTGATTGACTGCTGGTGCTGGCTCTCAGTTTCTTTTTCTGAGCTCTGCTGTACAGCAAATCACATGAGGCTGATGCCAAGTCAAATATACTTAAAATAATTGCATTTAAAAATACGTACATTTATTTACATAATGGAATAAAATAAAATTCAAGACACAATTATCCCAGAGGTTGACATTTCCAGCAAGGACCATTTGTTTAGTAAAGATTTGACAATGTAAAAGTTGTGTGCCTTTGTTAAATAAGACAGTCTTTATAATTATGATCATACCATATTTTTAGCAACCATTCATGAAGAAATCCAGGTAATTGCAAGGGGTGAGCCTGCTTTTATTTGCAACTCTATACTACCTGTTTTTAGAAATACATTTTATTATTGTGATGAGCATAAAAGTGTATTAAATTGTGTGGGTTTTTTATATACCTGAATTTCAGCTAGGTGGATCTAAGGGACTCACAATCCCTGCACGATAAACACTATAAAATAGAACACTGCATTCTTACAGCTATCAGTCTTTAAATAGCCGCATTCAAGTTATAAATGGCTGTATATCCAGGCTGTATCCATGGTATAAAACCAATACCTTTGGATGCTCAGTTGACTGCTGTGGAATAAAATGTTCATTTGCATGTGCCTGCTTACAATCGTACAATGAATTTGAACTCCTTGAATTTTAGCTATAGAATGAAATGATAAATAAATACTATCTGTGTACTATAACTTCACATTTTGGGCAAAACGAATTTTTAGAAACTCAAATGGAAAATGAATAGTCTTCTTTACAGTTTTTTTTTTTAGGTTTTTTTTTTAATTTCAATATCTCTTTATTGTAATTTTTCCACAAAACAATAACAAACACGTACAAGGGAAAAAAGAAAAATATGACAAAAATGTTGCAATAATATTATCAGTCATAACATCATGCCCAAAAAAAAAAAAAAAAAAAAAGGAAAAGAGAAAGAAAAAAAAAGGGGGGGGAGGGATAGGCAAGGGAAGGAATAGGAAACAGGGAAGCTCTCTTCCAACTCGATTTAATCACTAAATAAGGGGTTTCCATATGTATATATGCCCATTATCTTTACTTTATCGTCACTACACGTCAAACCAATATTTTTTCCCCCATAGTCCATTCGTATTTTACCACATGATCAATAAGTTTCATCAATACTGAACAACCTCTACATCGATACACATACCATATCTAATCCATTGCCACTGTACATCTTAGGTTATTTAACCATGGGTTCCATCTAATCCCAAATATTTTCTTCATCGAACTTGTAGTAAACATCATTTTTTCCATCTCACACTGCTGATTAAGTAATTTCAAGAGTATCAGATAGAGATGGTACCTCCTGATATTTCCATCTTCCTGTAATTTGAGTTTTGCCACCAATAAGAGATGTAACGTCACTACTCGATATTTAAAAGGAATCTCATGAATATTTAAATGCAAGATAGCCATCTCAGGGCTAGGAACCATAGTATCTTCAAGAATTTCTGAAATCATAGAGAATATTTTGTTCCAAAGTGCTCTAATGGATTTGCACTCCCAAATTATATGGAGTAGCGTCCCCTGTTACCCACAATCTCTCCAACATAATGCTGGAGTTGAGGGGTAACATTTGAACAATTTAATTGGGGTCAAGTACCAAAAGTTTAAAATTTTCTGATATAATTCCCAATGATTAATACATTTTTATGAAACATATGTGGCGGCAAAAGCCTTTAACCAATTAACTTCGGGAAAAGATTTCCCCAATAATTTTTCCCATTTGAGGACAGTAGGGGCTTTAGAATAAGTGTTATGATTATTCAATATGTCATAAATAATTGAAATACCGTTCGCAGTACCCAAAGGCTCCTGATACAACTTATATATAGAAGTTGGTAATTTAACATATAAGGGAAGAATATTTTTCCGTAAGAACAGATTTGAAGATATCCCAGGTAAGCTGACGATGGTATTTTGTACTGGTGGACAAAATACTCAAAGGGACAAATCCCTGTTTAATTGTACAGATCTTTCAAACTATTGACACCCTTTCTCAGCCACGGGAGTACTGAGAGGGGAGTAGGAAATTCACATGTCGTCCCCTGTTCAAAGGACGTACGAGATAGTTCTGCCCACATTGTATAGGCGGTTTGCATTGTAATAGATTGGGTAATGGGTGTCGTTTTTTTTAATCATAGTTTTTATTAATAATTATCAAGTATAAAGACATAGCAATGAATATTATATATACTGTAGTGTGTGGTCACATATAGTATCCAGCTTGAACCGCTTATCAAACAGTTATAGAGAGGAGAAAGAAAACAGAAGATGAAAAGCAATATGGGGAGGAGAGAAAGGCGAAACCTTAACACAAGGATTAGTTAAAGGAAAACAAAAAAGAAGAAACAAAATTTCACTGCATTGAATTCCTGCAGGTTAGTATATCCCAGGTGGAAGTTTCTGGCCACGACCACCCTGGGACCCCAGATGGGAACAAACTGTGCCAGGGAGGAGACCAACAGCCTTACCAGAGCGATTGTCCGGACATTTCCGTTATCTATGATAGGAGAGTTATTAATGATATGGTAAACAGAATAACTATAGAGTATGTGTCAGAATGGGAAGTGACCTTTCTAAATTAAATACTTTTGATTACGATAAGAGACAAGTTGAGGCCTTTGGGTGTTTTAGCAACTGTTTTCAGAAGTTTAGGAAAAAGGGGAGTTTAAATTCTTTAAGATGTAGGAGTTTTTCGTTTTGGCATTGCACATTTAGTTGTATTACCTCCTCCTCTAAGATAGTGGGTAGTGAGGTAGTGAGGGGGATTTCCAACGGCTTGTGATGGCCATTCTAGCTGTGTACAGGATGTTGGCTATCACTATTCTGTATGGTTTAGGCCCTCCAGTTGTTCAGGAACTACAATTCCCATCATGCCTAGCCATGTTTGTGAATATCAGTTTTACAATGCCTCATGGGATGTGTAGTTCCGCAACAGCTGGAGGGCCGTAGTTTGAGGAATCCTGGTTTAGAATAATTATCAATGCCAATGTTAATTAGAGCCCTTTCCGGAGAGAGGGTAACTTTCTCTCCAGAAACCTTTCTATAACTTTTATCAGAAATATTTCTGTTGGTAAGATACGTATGTATATGTTGTATGATTCATATACATACTTGTCACGATTCGGATTTTACTATTATTGATCTATTTATTGAAGACGGATACACCATTGGTTTTCGGATTTGGATACATGCCTTTTTATAACTTTTATCAGAAATATTTCTGTTTGTAAGAGTTGGACACATATTTTAGGATTCAGAATTTTATCTGTATATTTATATTGAAGATACATACACTATTTGTTTTAGGATGCGGATACTTAGCCTTTATGATTCGGAATTTACTAGACTTTTTCACAGTTGGATTTACTGTGTCATTTTAGCAGTTTTTATATATTCTCACAATTTTTACAGAATTGTGTACATGATAATTCCCACCATATTTTATCAGAAGAAGATTGTACTACACGTATGCGAATAGGGAACTCACTTTTGAGCCCCTTCTGAGATTGTTTCCCACTAGCGCCGACTCACTTTTGCGATTTGAACTTTCTGCACTGTAACCTTTTCAATTCAGATGGCTACTCTCTTCCAGATTGGTTGGATGTATACACAATTTCATAATACATGGCAAAAAGTTCCCGTCTGTGTACACAGCATCCAGCATAGGTTAGAGGAAGCCGGGAAGATCTTTGATAGTCTATAAGGAGTCAGATACCATTTGTGGTAAATTTTTTTAAAAACATCCCAATGGTCGATACAAGCAGTGGTTCGGAAGCTTATTTATTTAGCATTATTCCATTGCTCTAAAGTAAAGGTTTTGCTTAATTCCCTTTCCCAACTTAGCATATCTTGATGTTTGGTTTTAATTGGACTAAAGGTTAGAGCGGAGTAGAAAAAGGAAATACCATGTGTATTTTTGGGGATTTCCCCTTAAGATAGTTCCATGTTGATTTAGGAATCTCTATTTTGTCCTTACTACCATTTGTTTGGTGAAAATTATGAATTTGATTAATTCTATAGATGTCTGGGGCTAAGGGGTTCTGTTTGACATTAGTTAAGAAGTTTAAGCCTCTTGTTTACCAGTCTGTAAGGTTTACTGTTTTTAGATTGTTTCTCGGTGGGTTTAAAATTCTCTCTTGGTCCAGAAACATATTTAAAGGTATTCATTTAATTTATTAGACACAGTCTCTGAATTTAAAGTAAACTACAGTCAGTCCTAAAAAAAATATGGAGGCTACCACTGTTGCCTTTGTCCTGAAAATGGTAGTTTTCTGGCTGTTAGCTATGTTGATCCTGTGGTTTCAATAAATTATTAATCTGGAACAAGTAATCAGATTAGCAAAGTCAAAGTAAAGTCATAAGTCCTTATCTGCATAGTTGTTCTAGGTTGATGATTCAAAATATTGAAGCAAATAGACCAACATGATATCTGGCTATCATTTGCAGAGTGATATGTATGTCATCAATGGTAGCCTCCATGTTTTTCTCAGGAAAGATTTCCTTTACAGTGAACCTGTGCCCACATTATGCTTACTAAAGTATTTACATATTCCAGGCACACAGGAAAAGTATTTTAAAACAGTACACCGTGACCCCCTTCTGTCAGGAACATTGCGACCCCCTTCTTGGTACACCCGCCGCAGTAAGCCTGCAGTCAGAAGGCGGTAGTTCTGACGGAACTTCACTTCTGTTACCGAATCCGGCAGATCACTGATTGTGACAGAACTATTTGTCTTGGGAAAACAACATACAAAAATATATTATAATAGTTATTAATATTTATTTTATAAGTTGTAGTGAGGCCAATCTGGGCCTATCAGTTATGCCAATCACTGCTGCCTTTCAGTGCCCATGAGTCACTGCCACCTATCAGGGCTCATCAGTGCTGCTAATCAATGCCACTTATCAGTACCCATCAGTGCTGCATATTAGTGGCTCTTCATCAGTGCCACTCCATCAGTGCCCTTCAGTACTGCATCATCAGTGCCCATCAGTGCCACCTATTATTGCCCTAGTGGTAGTCGGTTAAAGGAGCGCCAAAAATCAGTAATAAGAATCCCATTTGGATCAAAAGATTGTCGTTTTATTGGTAGCAGAACATGTTAAAGCCAACGCGTTTCGGGGGAACAGAGACTCCCCCTTCTTCAGGGCATAAATGTTGCTATTCGTATCTGCAACCAACATGTTCTGCTACCAATAAAACGACAATCTTTTGATCCAAATGGGATTCTTATTGCTGATTTTGGGTGCTCCTTTAACCGACTACCACTAGAAACTTTGGAAACGACCACCAGGCCGTATCTTAAGGTAGCAGCCCAGACCCCTTAACAAGGGTCCACTGCCTTTTTTCATCCAGTCGGGCCAAATTGATTGGGAGTTCATTTCCCCAAGTGGCCCTCTCTCACCTACCACCCACCCACAGACCCTCAATTGAGCAGCTCAGTCCAGCGCAGCCATCAACTTTTAAAAAAAAACTATTAGTGCCCATCAGTGCTGCATATTAGTGCATCTTCATCAGTGCCACCACATCACTGCCCTTCAGTGTAGCATCATCAGTGCTGCCTCATCAGTGCCACCTATTAGTGCCCAGCAGTGCTGCATATTAGTGTCTCCTCATCTGTGCCACCCCATCAGTGCTTTTCAGTGCCGACATTTCACATACATAAAAAAAAAAGCATCGGTAATCGGTATGGTGAGTACTTGAAAAAAAGTATCGGTACTTTTACTCGGCCTTAAAAAAGTGGTATCTGAGCAACCCTAATAGTTATTCATTGGGTCTTGTTACATCCCTGAAGAAGAGTAATTTTTTTTTTTTTTTCTAAATGCGTTGGGTGTCTACCAACTTTATCCAACTGGTGACCTGCTATCTATGGGAACATTGATGTATTTATCATTTTTGTAGTATATTGTATCGTTTATGAATAACCATCACCTATTTCACTATACTATTTTTATCTACTTTTCCCTTTGTTTTATAAATAAAGATTTGTATAAGGGCTCTTTCACACGGGCGATCCGATCATGTCAGTTTTGTTTTTTAGGCGGATCTGATCGGATCCTCCATGCAGCTCTATGGGGCAGCGGATGACAGCGGAGACACCTCCGCTGACACCCGCTGCCATCCGTGTCCGATCCTGTCCGTGAAATCTGGACGGATGGAAACCCTATTTTTCCATCCGTTCAGTGATCGGATCGGATCGGATGAGAACGGACAGGCGGTCCGCTCTCATCCGATCCCCCATAGAGGGCAGCGGGGGCTGAGACACCTCCCACTCCGCTCTGCAAGCGGAGACGGAGCTGTCATCCGCCGGCTCAGCAGGGATCGCGAAACGATCCCCGCTGAGCAACACGGATCCGCCTACGGAGGCGGACCGTGTGAAAGAGCCCTAACTTTTATCTCATCAAATTGTACTGATAGTGGTATGTTACTGTATCTTTGTGTTGCCAAAAGGCAAAAGGTCCCATCTTTTGAAGGTTTTCTTCACATTGAGTGGCTATATTTCACTGCAATGGTTGCCATCAGCAGAACCCTGTTTGAGAAACCCTTTTCTGAAGAGAATTAGAAGCAAGTAAAGTCAATTAAATTTTGTTCACAGTGTACTGTAGCATATATATAAGCATTAATACATTCAGATTTGCAGTATTAAACAGAACTAATGGTGAATTTATCTAATCCTTCCTTCAGTACCTCCAATTGGATCCAATTTTGAATAATGTTAACAGCTAGGAAAAGCTGCTAATGTCTCCAGGTAGCTTCTTAAGGTTTGCAAATTCCTTGCAATATATGCACAGCAGACTTTCTTTAAACCACTGTTGTGCTTCACAGTTTTATTATGCAAGTTTAGTTACGTTTTTCTCTGGCTTTCGGTGGTTTAAAACCAAGGCATGTCAACAATAAATGACCACAAATTGGTTGTTGAAATGAACTACTGACAGTTCAGTTGTTAAGATGATCCATTGAGGCCACCACATAGCCAGTTTGTATAGGATAACTA